>NC_137335.1:66831662-67431662 GCF_965287045.1 Carcharhinus amblyrhynchos | reverse complement strand
TCAGGGTGAACTAGCTAGATGGATTCAGAACTGGCTTGGCCGTAGAAGACAGAGAGTATTGGCGGAAGGGGATTTTTTTGAATGGAGGTCTGTAACTAAGGTGTTCCACAGGGATCAGTGCTGGGACCTCTGTTGTTTGTAATATATATTCATGACTTGTAAGAAAACGTAGCTGGTCTGATTAGCAAGTTTGCGGATGATACTAAGATTGCTGGAGTTGCAGATAGTGATGAAGATTGACAGAGAATACAGCAGGATATAGATAGGCTAGAAAATTGGGTGGAGAAATGGCAGAATTTAATCCAGACAAATACAAGGTGATTCATTTTGGTAGATCCAATTCAGATGGGAGTTACAAAATAAATGGCAGAACCATCAGGAGATAGACACACAGAGAGATCTGGGAATACAAATCCACAGATCCTTAAAAGTGGCAGCACAGATGAAAAAGGTGGTGAAGAAAGCACTTGGCATATTTGCCTTCATCAGCCTGGGCATCAAGTATAAAAGCTGGCAAATTATGTTACTGTTAAATAAAATGTTGGTTCGGCCACATTTTGAATACTGTGTCCAGTTCTGGTCACCACACCCCCAGAAGGACGTGGGGGTTTTGGAGGGAGTACAGAAAAGATTTACCAGGATGTTGCCTGGTATGGAGGGCATTAACTATGAGGAGAGATTGAATAAACTGGGATTGTTCTCCCTGGAAAGACAGAGGCTGAGAGGCAACCTGATAGAAGTTTATAAAATTATGAGAGGTATAGATAGGGTGAATAGTTGGAAGCTTTTTTCCAGGACAGAAGTGACAATTACAAGGGGCACAAGTTCAAGGTAAGGGGGGAAAGGTTGGGTAGAGATGTGCAGGAGAGGTTTTTGATACAAATGATGGTGGGGGTCTGGAATGCACTGCCAAGTGAGGTGATTGAGGCAGACACAATAGTGACATTTAAGATTTATCTGGATAGACAAGTGAACAGACTGGGAATAGAGGGATATAGGCAGTTGGTCTGGATGGGACCATATCAGTGACGCAAGCTTGGTGGGCCGAAGGGCCTGTCACTGTGATGTACTTTTCTTTGTAGGGCTGGCACTGTGGTTAGCACTGGTTCTTTACAACGCCAGAGACCCAGGTTCGATTCCCAGCTTGGGTCACTGTTGTGTGAAGTCTGAACATTCTCCCTGTGTCTGTCTGGGTTTCCTCCGGCTGCTGCAGTTTCCTCCCACAGTCCAAAAGACGTGCGGGTTAAGTGCATTGGCCATGCTAAATTCTCCCTCAGTGACCTCAAACAAGCGCCAGAGTGTGACGACGAGAGGATTTTCACGGTAACTTCATTGCAGTGTGAATGTAAGCCTACTTGTGACACTAATAAATAAACAATGATGCCCGACACTACAAGTCTGAATGAAACAGTCTTACTTTAGGTGAAGTTTGTTAGGGCATTTGCAGCTACTTCAGACTAAATAGGCTCACTTCAACGGTTAAGTGTAGTTCATTGAAACACATAGGCCGGGATTTCCCGACCTCACCCACTGCTGGGATTCTCCAGTCCCGCTGCAGTGAATGGATTTTTGGCTGAGCACCAAATTCTCCATCCTCGCTGCCAATGTTATCGGGACGAACGAGATCAGAGAATCCAGGCCATAGTTTAAAAAAAAAATCAAGCCCTAGGACATCACCAAGGTCGAAAGAAAAATAAAGGGAAGGAAAAATACATTAAATAACAATTGTGCAAATATAAATAAATGCCAGATATCTTTACATTTTTAATATTTCAGGTATCGAATAATGACTCAATGTTGGCAACACCAGCCAGAAGACAGACCGAACTTTGCAACAATATTGGAACGAATTGATTATTGTACACAGGTAACCTTTGCAAACATACTTGATAAATCTCCGGCATGGTTACATTTATCTCGGATTACAGAGAGCTTGGTGTCTCTGAGAAAATGTGACTGGAATTCTTTGAGGATAATAGGCTGAATCTAATAAATCGTGACTTCCAGAAGTGTTTAGTGAAGGACCCTACAGGAGGCAGAACTGGAAGCTCATGATATGAAGATGAAGTTATAAATATAAATTAGATTATGAATTAGCCAGACAAAGGGGAAACAGAGGGCAATTATCAATGGCTCCAGCGCACTGAAAAGAAATCCAGGAAATAGTTACCGACAATCAGATGAAATCACAGTGCAGGGGCACAAAAGGATTGGGAGAAAATCAGCACGGCTCTGAAATCATAAAGAAGTGATAAGAGTTAATTAATCTTTTCCCATTCTTTAAAAGGACAAAATTCAAGAGTATTCTGAAATTATTAAGTGGAGCAACTTTTAGTTTGTTCTTGAGGTGTGGACCAAGCTGCCAGTCCAGGCTTTTATGCTCCCCTTGGGCATTAGTGTGGAACTGGAGAGACATAGGGGCCTTCATACCAGATAGGTTTAAATTCAACCCCAACCAGGTTGGTCTTGATTTGCTGGTGAGTTCACACTCTTAGGTTGCACTGATGGGAATTTGAACTAATTGCTGTTGGTTTTGTTATTTAAGTGCCATAACCAGTGGAAAGCCACATCCTTCTTGAAGGAGCAAGGGGTAGAAATTTTGGGGAGTGGATATAGAGGTTCCTTCTTTGAACAAGATGACAAAGGTAAAGCTTATCATACATCAATCAAACCACAAGTTAAATATGACTTGAGGAATAAAGGGAGTACAGTAGGGGGATGATCTGACACCAAAACAGGAGGGAGGTTAAGGAAATCTAATCAATTGTGAACATGGACCTGAATGACAAGATGATTGACCCACGCTCATTCCTGCCTCCGTGCACGCTATTTATTTTTAACGTCTATTGTTGCACATCTGGTGACCTTGCACACGCACTTGTGTGGCCCTTATCTCTGCCCAGCTCCTGCTGGTGACCAGTGTTCACCCAGTGAGAGAATTCAACCCTTCTCCAGTACTGCACACCCCGCTGCCAGCAAGAATGGAGAATGTGGCACCCAGCCAAATCTCCATTCAGTGCCGGGGGACTGGAGAATCCCAGCTGCGGGTGAGGTGGGAGAATTCCGGCCACTTTTGGGGCCAATGATGTTCAGTAAAAGGGAAATTGGGATCCGGTGAGTCGAGATTCTTGGGGTAATCCATTAGGAAGCAGAAAACAAGGCATATGACAAACTTACAGAGACTTATCATACAATCATAGAATGCAGGAAGAGGCCATTCAGCCCATCAATTCTGCACTGACCACAATCCCACACAGGCCCTATCCCTGTAACCCCATGCATTTACCCTAGCTAGTCCCCTTGACACTAAGGGGCAATTTAGCATGGCTAATCCACCTAACCCGCACATCTTTGGACTGTGGGAGAAACCGGAGCACCCAGAGGAAACCCACACAGATACAGGGAGAATGTGCAAACTCCACACAGAGAGTGACCCAAGCCAGGAATCAAATCTGGGTCACTGGTGCTGTGAGGCAGCAGTGCTAACCACTGTGCTACTGTGCCAGCCCAAGTTATATGAATATTGTAGAACTTAATTTCCTTTCTGAAGGTGACGTTTTACACTGGGGTACTATGCCAAAGGCACTTGTAACTTCTGAAGCCTCACAGGAGTGAATATTCGTGAAGACAGCTAACTTTAGTTCTTCCTAATTTCGGAACACAGGGTTCAATTGCGCAAATGTTAAGAGCTCCATTTATTTGATGGTGTGTGTGCTTTGGGGAGATGCATTTCAGTGGGCAGATTTTCCACATGACCTGCAATCTGGTCACTAACAACGTATTATTTGCAATCCTTCCTCCAGGATCCTGATGTCATCAACACGTCTTTACCTGTAGAATACGGGCCTCCAGCAGAAGAAGAAGGAAATGTTCCGATGCGCCCAGATGACCCTGACGGATTGGCGCCCCTGTTAGTATCACCAGCACAAGAAGCAGAGAGTGAAGGCGCTCCCACTGACCCCTCCCCAGCACCCGAGCGTCCAACCAGCCTCTGCCTAGCTGAACACCGGGCCAAATTTGGCCCGAAAGATCCCACCGTTGTACATACTGGAGGGCCGGCTGAGGAGGGCTCTCACGTCAACAAGACATACTCGCAAATAAATAACTCTTCTGCTTTGCCGCAAGGCAGAGGCTCCCGGAAAAAGCCCACCAACCTCTGGAACCCGACGTACGGGTCTTGGTTCACAGAAAAGCCGATGGTGCAGAACAGCAACACTTTGACTGAGAGCAAGCCAGCGGAAAGGGAGGATTCTGGTTTCCATGCCAGCGGCGGTTCTTCTGCCACCATCCCAACCTCCAGGCCGCAGGCCTCTGCTGTTGTACTAGAACCTTCTTCCCTCCTCGCCAGTACGTTGGATGTGCCTCTTTTCCGGCTGCAGCATTTTCCTTGTGGGAATGTGAGTTATGCGTTCCAGCAGCAGCAGCAGCAGCAGCAGGGCCTGCCTCTGGAAGCAACCTCTGCTTGTGCTTCCTGTAAGGAAGATTACAACTCACACGTCAGTAAGGGCTTACCTGTCCAGCAGGACCCACGTGTTCACCCTGTTGCCAATATACCCACTTGGGACTCAGGACTCTCTCTAGCGGAGGATGTAAATGTTACTATACTGTAAATAAGGAAAAAAAAACTGAAAGGTGGTTTTACTTGAGCAAGTATTACGCCGAACAAAATAAAAACAAAACCAAGCAGTAGCAAGCACCGTTTTGGCACACAGGACTAGCACACAGGGTTTTAATTTTGAGCTGAAAATATAACGAGAGCCACATTTGATTTTGAGACATGCTGTGCGATCAATGCATGTAAAAGACCGAGTCCACGTACAGGTAACCTTGGGCTGAACTTACAAGTACAGGAAAACCACTGCAGCACCAACTAAGCTAATTTATTGAGTTACAGACAAATATAGAAACCAGAAGCAGGGGGAGGCCATTCGGCCCTTCAAGCCTGCTCCACCATTCGTCTTGATTTTGGTTCATCATCGAATTCAATATCTGACCTTGCCTCCCCCCCCTCCATATCCCTCGATCCCTTTAGCCCCAAGAGCAAAATCTAATTTCTTGTTGAAATCAGACAACGTTTTGGCCTCAATTACTTTCTGTGGTGGTGAATTCCACACATTTACCACCCTCTGGGTGAAGACATTTCTCCTCACCTCAGTTCTAAAATGTTTACCCCTTATCCTCAAACTATGACCCCCATTCTGGGCTTCCCCACCAACTGGGATTCTTCCTGAATCCATCCTGTTGAACCCTGATAAAATTTGATATGTTTCTCTGCGATCCCCTCTCACTCTTCTAAACTCCAGTGAGTATAATTCTAACTAATTTAGTCTCCCCTCATATAACAGACCTGCCATTACAGGAATCGGCCTGGTAAACCTTCACTGCACTCCCTCTATAACAAGGACATCCTTCCTCAGATAAGGACAGCAAAACTGCACACAAAACTCCAGATGTGGCCTCACCAATTCCCTATACAACAACAGCAAACCATCCCTACCCTAAACTCAAATCCTCTCACTGTGAAGGCCAACATATCATTTGCCTTCTTTACCGCCTGCTGTACCTCCACACTTACTTTCAGCGAATGTCACACAAGGACTCCAAGTTCTCGTTGAGTATCCATCTCTCTCAATTTACATCTATTCAAGTAATAATCTGTCTTCCTATTATTGCTAGCAAGGCAGATAACTTCACATTTATTCACATTATATTGCATCTGCCATGCAGATGCCCACCCACTCAGCCTGTCCAAATCACATTGAGGCATCTCTGCATCCTTCTCACAGCTCACCTCCCACCCAACTTTGTGTCATCTGCAAATTTGGAGATAATACTTTCAGTTCCCTCTTCCAAATCATTAATATATAATGTGAATAGTTGGGGTCCTAGCACAGATCCCTGCGGAACTCCACTAGTCATTGACTGCCAATCTGAAAAAGATCTTTTTCTGCCAACACTTTGCTTCCTACCTGTTAACCAGCTTTCTGTCCATCTCAAGACATTATCTGCAATCCCATACGCTTGAACTTTACATCGTAGTGTGTCATGTGAGGCCTTGTTGAAAGCCTTTTGAAAGTCTAAATAAACCACATCCACTGGTTCTCCTAAGTCAACTCTACTAGTTACTTCCTCAAAAAATTCCAATAGATTCATCAAACATGATTTCCCTTTTGTAAACCCATACTGACTTTATCTGATTATACCACTGCTTTCCAAATGCTGAGTTATGAAATCCTCGACAATGGATTCTAGCAACTTCCCCAGCACCGATGTTAGGCTCACTGGTCTACAGTCCTTGTTTTTTCTCTACCTCCATTTCTGAATAGTGGGTTTATATTTGCTACCCTCCAGTCTGTAGGAATCATTCCAGAGTCCAAAGAATTTTGGAAAATAACCACCAATGGATTACAGTAACTTTTGAACTGAAATAGTGATTTTGAGTGAAGGAGCCATAAGAGCCACTGTGCAGAATTCTCCACTGGAATTATCTTTTGCCAAGTTCTGCAGTGGTCTTTTAATTACCAAGTCCCTCTTCTCACCAGCACACCCCACTCCTGAAGAGGGAAGTGATTGGTTTTGAAAACTGAGGGGAATCAGTAAAAGTACAAATCTATTTATAGAATATGTACAAATCCCTACAGTGCAAAAGAAGGCCATTTGACCCATTGAGTCTGCACCAACCACAATACCACCCAGACCCGATTCCTGTAAGCCTGCTCAGCTAATCCCCCTGACACTAGGATCAATTTAGTTTGGACAATGCACCTAACCTGCACCCGGAGGAAACCCACACAGACAGAGAGAGAACGTGCAAATTCCACACAGACAGTGACCCGAGGCTGGAATTGAACCCAGGTCCCTGGCGCTGTGAAGCAGCAATGCTAATCACTGTACCACTGTGCCGCCTTGCATTTATATAGCACCCTTCACCATCTCAATATGTCTCAAAGTACTTCACAGTCAATCAAGTAATTTTGAAGACAAGTCACCATTATAAATGTAGGAAAATCATTGCAAGGAGTTGTTTGTGAAAAATCAAAGGCAGAGCAAGGAGACGTAATACTGTAACTTATGGCAAGATCCCACAAATCTGTGAAACAATTACTGATCGCAGTCAAGTGTGTGGTGTCAATGGGTGATCACCTGATCCACATACAGGTGACTTTCAATACTCGGGCTGTCCACCTGACCCAGGGTGTTATATGGTGGTGGGTGCCTGTCAGGGACAGTCTTCCTTCCCCCTGTATCCCATTAGGAAAAAAACCCCTCAGCTCCCTTTGTAAATGGCTGTGTGTAAGTCTAAAACAAAACATAATTTTGATCTTTGGGTTTATATAGAGATCCACTCCCCCCACCAAACCAGTCATCACCACCCCAACCCTTGCAAAATGGTCTCATGTACACCAAGAAGGGGTCCTGTATAATTTCTCTGACTGCAAATACTGGCCTTCTGTACGGCCAAGGTTACAGGAACTCCCAATGTGTGGAAGCCTAAATCCCAGCGCCCATCCATTATCTTCCACATTTTACTGGCCTGTGAGGGATAGGCAAGAAGCATATCCTCTGATAAGACTGGTATATGGTGGAACCAGATCCCAGTGTATTTTCTGGACCTTCTGCTGCATCCCAACCCTCCCTTAGAATCCCTACAATGCAGAAAGAGGCCATTGGGCCCATCAAACCTACATTGACAACAATCCAATCAGGCTCTATCCCCTAATCTCCCTGACACTAAGGGGAAATTTAGCATGGCCAATCAACCTAACCTGCACATCTTTGGACTGTGGGAGAAAACTGGAGAACCCGGAGGAAACTCACGCAGACATGTGCAAACTCTTTACAGACAGTGATCCGAGATCGGAATTGAACCTGGATCCCTGGCACTGCGAGGCAGCAGTGCTAACTATTGTGCCATCGTGTCGCCCTAGTTGCAGCAGTGGTCCGCTGGAAAGAGCAAAGATTTTCAGCCCCAGCATATCGAAATAACCAAACGTTACTTGGCCACACCAAGCTTACTGTGTTACCTGGGAGACCACTTCAGGCCTGATTTGGCCATTCAGTCATCATCTTCATTCCGAAGTCCATTTCCCTCTAGTTCCTGCTAAATTTGGAATTGCTTCAATTTTGTTTAAATTCTTCGACAAAGCAGTATTTTGCACAAATCAACAATTGTAAAGAATATATTTATAAACTTAATGAATCCGCAAGTCAGAGTTAGCGTAATGAGTAGCTTCTTCAGACTTGGAATGTAAATAATTAGCTTACCAGAAAATAAACTGAACGTGAAACTGGTTAAAGTTGATTAAATTGTTTCAGCGAGCACCGTACCTTGGTTTTGACTAGATAGTGATTTTTGATACCTGTAATATATGAAAGGGTGTCCACGCCCACCACTGCTGTTTTAACTTCTTTCACATTTGAGTACTAAACCTTCATTGTGAAGACTTTGGGTCTTTTGGACTCTTAATGTGTTGTGCTGCACAGGTGGTGTTTGTATGTTAAAGTGGTTGAATATACAAATTCCATTATTCCTTTATTTAAAAATCCCCAAGCTTCATTCTGAAAATTTCATCCTTTTGAACTAACACTGACTCGATTTCAACCCGCTTGGATGTTGGGGGTGTTGTCCTGTAGGACTATATACATTGCAGACATGAAAATTATCTAGAAGTGTCAAATTTCCCACAGCAATTCCATATTCCCCTAATCGAGTATTGATGATGTGGGCCGGAACTCTCTGATGTTGCTCACCCTGCCGCCACTTGGAATTTAGTGCTCGGCCAAAACTCCATTCTCAGCAGCGGGACCGGAGAATCCCGGCCACGGACAAGGTCGGAGAAGGTCGGCTGTAGAGCTTAAAAGTTACTTACCTGCAATACATTCAGTTTGGAACTCCGTGGGTTGTTCCCTTTATGTATGTATATCCCAACTGGAAATTTGTGAACTTAAAAGAGGAAATGCTGGAAATACTCAGCGGATCACAGGCAGCATTAGTGGAGCAAAGCAAATTTCAAGCCGAAGGCTTTTCAGTAGCACTGGGAAAAGTAGGAAAGGTTGGAGTTTGTAAGGGTTGAATGGTCTTTCCGTCACAATATTAACAGAATATCATTATGAAACATTGACCTCAATTTTAACTCGCAGACGGCAAGGATACCCTGCCCACTCTACATATGTTAATTGGGCCCTGATCTGCTATTTTAACCCAAGACCTTAGTGTGGCTACAATAGTGTCTTCCTCCGACAAACAAGCAGACCCAGTCAAGTTTTATTTCTTTAAGTTTCTTTGTGGACCTGTTGGGATCCTCCGCTTACCTCGTAGCAATGGCCACTCCTGCTTGGTCAATGGGACCACCTCCATTTGCCCAGCTTTCATTCCTGCTTGTTTCAGGGGAGTGTCTAAGTAAACCTAGGGCCCTCAGCGTGCGAATATGTCATTTCAACAACACTGAAGCTGGGGGGAGCGGGTGGGGGGAGAATCTTCCCCAGCCCGTGTTCATAAAGAGGGGTGTGAAAATGAATTCTGTGGAGAAACAAAAAATTAGCAACATGGAACAAATCTGAGGTCCCACAAACCAGTACTTTTTCCATCAATCGATTTTGCCATTTACTAATAGCCCTCAATAACTTTTCTCAACAAGTGCATTGATGTCGACGTTATTGTCATGTCTGTTTCAATGTCTTTCCCTGATACCATTTCATAACTCTGGTTAAAAGAGTTCACTTATTTATGTTTACTCCCTCATTTGTAACTTGAAATGGAGAAAAGAGACTTGGGGATTATACATCTGCATCCAAGTATTAGAAGATATTTGGGTTTTTGAAGGGATGATTGTACTGAATAAGAACATATCTACACTGGTCATAGCTTCTTTCAGTAACTGTTCTGATCTGATGAAAATATTTGTCCTGACATCTTTGCAGTCTAGTAATTGTGTGAAGCACTTTGAGATATGTTGATGTTCTGTAATGCTAATACCCCTTCGCTTAATCAAAGGAAAACGCTGTATGAAATACTGTGAAACGGTACGAAGATCATTCAAACAAAAAACATGGACGCTGTTTAAGGGTCTGAACTTACCGCTGCCCCACAGAGATCCATCCAATCTGTTAATAACCCGGAAGCCAGCTCCAGACTTGCCGTAAGAAAGAAAGAATTGCAACTGGCGAAACGAGACCAACAGGTTTACAGAATTAATGATCCGCATTGGGCACAAGAACCACAAGCTCTTAGGGAGCTATCATTCTCAAAGGGAAATTCTTCATCTCTAAATAAGTATAAATGTTCATTATGTCTGTCTTCATACTGTCCAGAAATTTTGTGCTATGGTGAAACTGGCTCCTTTTTGGTTGATGCTGACTGCATGGTCACCAAGCCAGAATATTCAATAACCTAGAACTTGGTGGTGTCAACGTGTGACCTTTTTTGCACAGGGGTTACCAGTTGCAACGCCTCCCCGGTGAGCAGTTGGCATTGTAAAGTTACTATTAGATGCATGGCCCTATGATTGTTTTACACCAAGCCTAGTTATCAGTTACAATGAATAGGTTTTGAAGTCATGTATTTTAAAAGAACTGGATGTTACAATTAAAAAATCAATAAAACCTAGCAATTGCAATATTAGTGTAAGAATGCTCACTACATTTGTATGACATTCATTCATCAACTATTTTAACAGCGGCATTAACCTATTTGAAATAGGGTGACATCTCTGCTAAAATAGGTGAGAGAAATATCTCACAGGTTGCTAATGTTTCAAACTACAATATCTTGGCTTAAAGCAGGAATAATTTGTTTTCTGACTGATGAAAACAAACATCTAGGCTGGAATTTTCAAGCCATTCACACCTGCCGCTGTGAGTGAGGATGGAGAATTTGGTGCTCAGCCAAATCTCCGTTCACTGCAGTGGGACCAGAGAATCCCACTGGCACAAATGGCTGGAAAATCCCTCCCCCTCCCCGTGAATTTTTGTCAGTTTGGAACTGACAACTTTAAGCAGCAGCATTATGACATTTGTTGTAACACCATGCGACTGCGTTAAATATATTGAAATATCATGATTTCAGCTTGATAAATGATTCATTCAGTTGTTGACATATTATTTATGGCACGTAGTTCCTTCAAGATGTGGAGGTGAATAACAATCTACCTGTTTGAGTTAAAAGGATTCTCTTGCTACACATCTAATTGTTAACCTTCCCTGTGAGAAATCTGTCGACTGCCCAATTACACAACAGTTTAAATACATTATCAACTTCTGAAAAAGGAAGGCAACTTCATCATGAAGGATTACATTTGAACTATTGGCATGTTCTTCTCCTTCACAAGATAGGTTCAATAATAGCATTCTACCAGAAAACACCAGCACCTTCTCTTTACAGTATCTATTAGTGCAGCATCTAAGGTTTCAACCGTTGTAGAATCAGAGAATCCCTACAGTGCAGAAGAGGCCCATTGAGTCTGCACCTTCCCCACCCTATCCCCGTAACCCCACGTATTTACCCCACTAACCTACACATCTTGGAACACCAAGGGACAATTTAGCATGGCCAATCCATCTAACCTGCAGATCCTTGGAGTGTGGGAGGAAACATAAGAACATAAGAAATAGGAGCAGGAGTAGGCCAACTAGCCCTTCGAGCCTGCCCTGCCATTCAATAAGATCATGGCTGATCTGTCATGGCTCAGTTCCACATTCCCGCCCTCTCCCCATAACCTTTAATCCCCTCTCTTTGTGTTTGACGAAGTTTATTATGGCCAATTTGTTTCCTTGTACATGGAGCAAATGTTTTTTTTATTGACGACAGTCAACCTCCACTTGATCACATGACTCTGGCCACTGGAGCATATTTTGGTGGCTTTGATGGGAACTTTACTTGGAATCGTATCGGCGCAGAATACACTTGGAACTTGGAGTGTGGAAGAAACTGGTGCACCTAGAGGAAACCCATGCAGACATGGGGAGAATGTGCAAACTCCACCTAGTCACCCAAGGCTGGAATTGAACCCAGGTCCTTGGTGCTGTGAGGCAGCAGTACCAACAATTGTATCTCCATGCCACAATATTTCTGATCTACTTGCTGTGGAGCCTAAGCATTTTATGTTTTATCTCCGATCTCCAGCATTGTTATAGCTGGTTCAAGCTGCAGCCCATCTGTGTGCCAATTAGTCTAAAATAATCTCCAGAAACACCCTGTGAATTTCAACCACTTTGCTCCTTTTCAAATGTGATTGCATGATATGTATCTCTATGTTGAATAACATTAACTGTATGGTGACTCTTGCAATTAATTTAAATGCAATTTGCATCTCTTCCTGATTAAGAGCCAATGTTGAGCTGATTAAGCAAATCCCTGTACATTTAAGATGATTTTTTACTTGGATGTGAAGTTCAAACTCTAAAATGTGGCAGGACGTGTCAACAACCATTTTGGTGTTTTTCTTCACATTCTCAATGAGAGGCTTAAAAATATATTCAAAGCGCTGAAGTTAGATGTGTTTTGACTGTTGAAAAATAGAAACAAGTTGCTGAAGCTTTTCATTTTGCACTCATCAGGCATGCTAAATTTCTAACGATTAGGTCAATTAATCCTGCAGGAGACAAGGGCAGCACAGTGGCACTGCTGCCTCACAGCACCAGCAATTAGGGTCCAATTCCTGCCTTGGGTAACTGTCTGTGCGGAGTTTGCATATTTTACCCATGTCAGCGTGGGTTTCCTCCAGTTGCTTCGGTTTCCTCCCAATGTGTAAATTAGGTGGATTAGCCATGGTAAATGCACAGGGTTACAGGGATTGGCTCTGGGTATGATGCTCTTTTGGAGAGTCATTGCAGACTTGCTGGGCAGAATGGCCTCTTTCTTCAATTTAATCGATTCTACGGTTGGTTGGCAAGTTGACTCTTTTTGACCTAGGCGTTGCCACGGAGAAAGCAATAGGGAACTATAGCCTCCACAAGCTCCTGAGTAATTCAAAAAAAGTCACAATGCTTGAATATATTCCTCTTGTTTCCTGAGAATGGGTCTGTGAATATGAATAAAGGGCACTTCCAGCAAGTATAAATGTGTCACATGATGAGATTGACTGATTATCTACAGTTGGCTACTAGAAAAGCTGTTAGCACAATCAGGATTGTTCACCAAGCTGCCCAATTAGGCAACCACATTAAATAGCAACCACAGCCTGGCTGAATAAGGCCTGTACTCTGCCTATTATAAAGAGCTGAAGGAGCATACTGTTTGATTCAATCAGCCATTTATTAGAACGTACCACCAATGTAGCTGGCAATGCGCTACACTGAAATATTCATTCACACCATTGCTCAATCTTGTGAGGGGTGCAATATTCCATAGATTAGTCAATCAAATTGAACAACATGTTCCTA
Source organism: Carcharhinus amblyrhynchos (assembly GCF_965287045.1). NCBI lineage: Eukaryota > Metazoa > Chordata > Chondrichthyes > Carcharhiniformes > Carcharhinidae > Carcharhinus > Carcharhinus amblyrhynchos. The sequence goes on along the minus strand of NC_137335.1, from coordinate 67,418,282 downwards.
TGGTTACTTATGATAGGCAGAGTACAGATTGTGATCAGCCAGCCTGCACCTGTAAAATCTAAAACAGGACACCGGCTTGGTGAGTTTCACAGTAACTTCATTGCAGTGTTAATGTAAGCCTTACTTGTGACTAATAAATAAACTTTAAACTTTAGACTATTGGACATGATTCCGCAATTGAGAAGCACTTGCTGAACAATCCTGATTACGTTATTAATTGCACCAACAGCCAATTTAAGATACACCTGTCAAGATCGCAATGTGGCTCATTTATACTCTCTGGAAATGACATATATAAAATGACAAAGATCTGCAAATGAATGGAAAATGCTCAAGCCTCTTGCCTTTTTTGAATTTTAGCCAATCTATCAGAGTTGACTTGCCAACCAATGAGCACCCTTTTCTCCTGTAGTATAGGAGGGAGGCAATGGTCTAGTGATACTATTGCTAGACTATTAATCCAGAAACTCAGCTAATGTTCTGGAGACTCAGGTTTGAATCCTGCCATGGCAGATGATGGCATTTGAATTCAATAGAAATATTTGGGATTAAGAATCTACTGATTACCATGAAACCATTGTCAATTGTCGGAAAAACCCATCTGGTTCACTAATGTTCCTTACCTGGTCTGGCCTATGTGTGACTCTAGAGCCATGGCAATGCGATTGACTCTCAATTGCCCTCAGGCAAGTAGGGCAATAAATGCTGGCCAGCCAGCAGTGCTCATGTCCCACAAATGAAAATAATAAATGAATTAAAAAATAAATAAGCAAATCTTTCTGGTCATTTGAAAATTGGCATTCTTGTATTTGTCCTGATGAGTGCAAGGTGAAGAGCTTCAGCAATGTGTCTCTTCTTTCAGCAATGTTTTAACTGTGTTTGAAAAAATGGGTGCAATATTATTTCAATTGTTGTTAAGAGATCTTTGGTTTTGTGCCAGGGTTTAATAATCATGGATGTATGTATGCCAGTGATTGCTAGTCACACCAAAATGTTTTCAATGATACAAACACATTAATTAGCATCATTTTGTTTAGCGTTTCCTGCAAGATATGATGGAACAATAGAGAAAACACAAAGCTGTTTCATTTTATATAATGTGGTGTTTCTATTGTTTACTTTGCATTATATGTGTGCATAAAACAAGTATGCTGCATCAATTTACAGCATGTTACTAAACATTCCTAACACAGTTGTTATCAATGACCTCCTTCCAGTGGGAAGTGCAAATGTGAACATCAGCCTGAAAAGAATTGGGATTCGGAGACCGAATAAGCATTGATCTGATATCCGTTGCTTTTTAAAATATATTTTTATTGAAGATTTTTCCCATTTTTACAAACAACACTAACCCTCAAGGATTGGTGCAGTGCAGCATAATCATTTCCCCATACATACATACAGAAAAAGACAAGACAGCACCAATACATTTGGCCTAGATTATTCATTATTCATTACAAACAGCGCCTCTATAGATACAAATAATGAAAAGATGTTTCAGAGAATGGGGGAAAACAGGATAACAAGATAAAGCAATGGGTACATGGCGTAAGAGTGCATGCCCTCGCTTACAGGATACGAGAGATAGAGCCATACAACATACACTCCAGGATTTTCAAAGTAGCTACTGCCATTGCATATTCAGCCAAGGAGAATATAGGATGTTGACACAGTTATAGAAAAGGCTGATCAGCCAAATGTTCTCGTACCATCTTAGGCATGTACCAAAGATGTACACAAGATGTCTCGTCAGGCTGATTGGCCATGATAAATTGTCCGTTAGTGTCAAGGAGATTGGAAGGATAAATGCATGGGGTTACGGGGATAGGGCCTGGGTGGGATTGTTATTGGCGCAGACTCGATTAGCCAATTGGCCTCTTTCTACACTGAAGAGATTTTATGAGTCTTTATTTTTTATGCTAGAAGAATTCATTCCCCATCTCAGGATGGGCAATAAATGTTCATTCCCCATCTCAGAGGACACAGGTTTAAGGTGCTGGGGAGTAGGTACAGAGGAGATATCGGGGTAAGTTTTTCACTCAGAGGATGGTGGGTGAGTGGAATCGGCTGCCGTCGGTGGTGGTGGAGGCAAATTTGATAGGGTCTTTTAAGAGACTTCTGGATGCGTACATGGGACTTAATAGGATTGAGGATTACAGGTAAGCCTAGTAGGTAGGGATATGATTGGCGCAACTTGTGGGCTGAAGGGCCTGCTTGTGCTGTAGTTTTTCTATGTTCTACCTCCTATGTCAGGAATGTCACTGATAGAAAACAAAATGGGTGGGTTTCTCCAGTGCCCCAGCTGTGTGCTTCTTGGTCATGAGTAGCGGCAGGCCATTTGCTGGTGGCAGGATTCTCTGGTCCTGCCACTGCCCGTGGGATTTCTCATCGAAGCCACCCCACGCCACAGATTGAGATGCACTGCCAGTAAGTCTAGAGAAACCCGCTGGCACCAAACAGCTGGAGAATCCGTTCCAATGACTTTTCCCAGGATATGTGCTTTTTTTATAGGAGTCTGTCAGAGATTATTTGATTCCAAAATAGCAAAAATACAGAAACAAACTACATGGCCCCAATAGTTTTGAGGGGGCTTTCTTCACTAGCTATGATGAGTTGTCATTGCGCCATGCCCACAACCTCTACTCCAAAGCACCCACCTCCCCACTGAGGCGCTACCCAAATTAGCCATCGCACAAGAGTGAAGGATACCGTACAGTACTTACCACTGTTATAAAGGCAAGAATTATCAAAAGAAGGACAGTTAGCACACAGCCCTCGTGCCATCTAACCTATCCAGCGCACTCCCTGGCATTCTCAAGCTCCTTAAGGCTATTAATCCACTAGGATTCAATTTTGACACAGGAGTAATGCAGGTAGACACTGTGCCACCATGTGCCCCTGGCAGAACAAGGATATAGGAGGATCAAATCTGTCTTGTAAGTTTGGAGTCATTAAAGGAACACGTTGAGTGAGGCATTCCGTTGCTAAACAAATGAATGTTCCTGGTTTTCAAAGGGTAGCAGGTGAACTTCACCTCATTACTCATGTCAACATGATAAGGGGAGGCCATGGCCTGGTGATAAAATCGCTAGACTATTAATCCAGAAAGTCAGCTAATGTTCTGGGGATCCGGGTTCGAATCTCACTATGGCAGATGGTGGGGTTTGAATTCAATTTAAAAAAACCTGGAATTAAGAATCTACTGATGACTGTGAAATCATTGTCGATTGTTGGAAAAACCTACCTGGTTCACTAATGTCCATTAGGGAAGGAAATCTGCTGTCCTCACCCAGTCTAGCCTACATGTGACTCCAGAGCCACAGCAATGTGGTTGAGTCTCAACTGCCCTCAGGCAACAAATGATGGGCAATAAATGTTGTCCAGCCAGCGACACCCTTGTTCCACAAACGAATATTTTAAAGAAATCACAAAATTAAGAAAGGACTGTGTGTACAACAGGTAAAGTCTAGGATTAATAATGAACGGTAGATCATAACTCCAAATTTTTGCCATCCATGAAGTTTAGAGACACCAAAGCCTTAATAGAATTGTCAAACAGTCTTAATGATCATCAGATGTCATGCTCCGGGTAACAGGATAAAGCAGGGCAAACTGTATTTGGATAGCTTTCAGGCACTTTTCAACCTCATCGAAATCACTGCAACCAAAGATATGAAAGCACAGGATTACCAAGCAGGGGTCAGGCCTTGGACACAGGATATGATGTGCTCCCTCCAGAATTAATACGCCCAGCTTTTGTATTAAGAAAATGTCGTAGCCAGTTCTAAATATTTAGCTTGGAGCTCAGCCTCGGCTCCTTTTCGAAAGCCGGTCACACGGACACCCCTCCTCTGGTCCCAGCTCTCCACATTAATCAGGAAATCTGACATCATATTTAGCTGATTTTCCAAGGATTGAAAGTGGGCCTCATCTGAGGAAGCTGGGGTCTTGACAATAAGCATGTCTTTCCTTAGCTTCACCCAAGATTCTTATTGATGCTCTGCATTTCAGCAATATGAGCATTGAAGCTCTGTGTCAAAAAGTCCATTTGTCATCTATGACCTTAACCCTGAGTGGAACCCAAACTAGACACCGGTGAACAAGTAAGTGATGCTTGATCACGCTGTCACCATCAATTGCTTTACTAACAATTGCCAGATTACATTTATTCTGCTTTTTGTACACGGGACATACCTCGGCAATTTTCCATTTTGTTGGATAAATGTCAGTGGTGTAGCTGTATTGGAAGACCTTAGCTATGTACATAGCAATGTATAGGGTGGCACAGTGGTTGGCATTGCGTTAGGGGCCCGGGTTCAATTCCCGGCTCGGGTCACTGTCTGCACGGAGTCTGCACGTTCCCCTCATGTCTGCATGGGTTTCCTCCGGGTTCTGTGGTTTCCTCTCACAGCATAGGAGATGTGCTGACTAGGTGGATTGGCCATGCTAAATTCTTCCTCAATGTACCCGAACAGGTGCCGGAGTGTGGCAACAAGGGGATTTTCACAGCACTTCATTGAAGTGTTAATGTAGGCCTACTTGTGACATTAATAAATAAAGTTTACATGGCTAGTTCTGCAGCATAAGTCTTTAGCACTCTAACCAGGATGTTGTTGGGGCCTATAGCTTTTGATATAGTCAGTGTGCTCAGCCATTACTTGTTATCACCTGGAGTGAATCGAATTGGTAAAAGACTGGTGGCAGGACCTCTGGAGGAGGCCAAGATGAGCTACGCTGCACTTCTTGCCTAAGATGGTGGTAAACACTTGAGTCTTGTCTTTTGCCTTCATGTGTTGGACTTTGCCATCACTGACAATGGAACCTCCCTCAGTTAGTTGTTTGATCGTTCACAACTATTCACAACTGGCTGTGGCAGGGCTGGAGGGCATTGATCTGATCCATTGACTGTGGGATTGCTTAGCTCTGCTTCTAGCATTTAATTTCTGCTGTTCTACGCAGGTAGTCCTGTGTTGCAGCTTGGAGTTGCCATCTTATTTTTAGTGTGGCTGATGCCAATCCACAGTCTTCATATAATCTGGACTTGTCATTTATTTTATTCTAATGGCAGAGTAAAGGATATATCAGGCCATGTGATTACAGATTGTGGTGAAATAAAATGCTGTTGCCCCTGATGGGCCACTGTTCCTCTTGGATGTACAGTTTTGAGCTAATAGATCTATTCGAAATCTATCCCATTTAGCACATAGATGGTGCCAAACAACAAGCTGGGGGTGTCCTCAGAATTATAGAATTTCTAGAAGGAATTTGACCCCTCAAGTCTGCATTGACTCCCCAATACAGCATCTTACTCCAGCCCACCCCCCAGCCTATCCTCTTAACGCCACTAATCCCCTTCTATAGTCTATGACACTATAGAATCATAAAATCCCTCCAGTGCAGAAGGCTATTCAGCCCATCAAGCTCGTGCTGTCAACATTCTCACTCAGGCCTTATCCCCGTAACCACAGATATTTACCTTGTTGACCCCCCTGGCCAATCAAACTATTCTGCACATCTTTGGAGTATGGGAGGAAACTGGAACACCCAGAGGAAACACACACAGATATGGGGAGAATGTGCAAACTTCACACAGACAGTGACCCGAAGCCAGAATTGAACCCGGGTCTCTGGCACTGTGAGGCAGCAGTGCTAACCACTGTGCCACCGTGCCACCCTCAGTATTAAGGCAGGGTTTCAAGGATCGTGTGGACATCACTCCTACCTGACACTGTCATTGGACAGATACATCTGTGACAGATGTATTCAGAAATAAATTAATTTAACAAATGCCACCTGTAATAATATACAGCACTGTCATCAAGTGGTGGTCTCCTAGATACAATTTTTTTTGTACTGAACCAAATAAAAGTAAATTAGTTGCTGCTTTTACATTTCTCCTGATTTTTTTTCCATTTGACTTCAACATCAGAGGATTAAACAGTAGGGAAACACAGTTGCTCTAGGCCTTTACATTATAAAACTACCCACATATGCTTCTTTAATGGGCTGTGCTGTTTTTTATGTGCACCACATTTTGAGTTAAACTCAAAAATCCAAACGTTAGGCCCAGATTTTTGTCCTTGCATGAAGTTCGCTGATTGAGAAATAAATGGGGTAGGCAATCCAGAGTGAATTGGTAAGTTGCAATTTGCTGTGGCAGGCTGGGAACAAGCCTATCTCTGTGCTCCATCACCATGTTTAAATAATTAAAAACTGATAGTAAAACAAAAACATCCCTCCAACCACTATGTCCCATCCACATGGCAATTTAGTTACCCTTTACCCACCCCCATACCTTCATGCCAATTTAGTGTCAACTCATGCCAACATGTCTCCCAATCACTACCCTTTCCTTTAACCCCTCCATGCCACTTAAGCCTAGTACTCCTGAAGAGTTCCTTGACTGCTTTGATACTTCCTACTGTGAAGGACTGACATTTCCTGGATAGCTTTGACAAATTTCGTCAGCTCCTAAACATTTCCTTGACAGATGGACAGTTCTCGGACAGCTTCATGACAGCGAGACAGCACCTTAACATTTTCAGCTGGATATTCCCTGAACAGCTAGGCAGTTCCTAGGCAGCTCTTTGACAGCTCGACAGCTCATGAACTCCTTGACAATTAGATCGTTCCTTAACATTTCCTTGACAGCTGGATATTTTCTTGACTGGTCAACAGTTTCAATAGGTCTTGTACATAAAAAAGTGCATAATCATGTCTCTTTTAATTATCTCAGACAGTTTTTCTGGCACAAATGTGGAATCTCATTCTGTCAGGTTTTACTTGTTGTTGGAGGTTTTAAGAATTTGTATGTTAAATTTTGCTTGACTTTCATTTTTCCTTTCTGCTTTTTTTCTTTTTCTTAATCCTTAATCCAATCCTTCTTTCCCACTGTTTGGATTGAATTTTCACCTGGGAGTAGGGAAGACTCAGAAACTCTTTAAAAAGGGTGGACGTGTGCTGATCCTCAGATTTTTGACAGCATTTCTGGGCTATCTGATTTTCAGCAGTTCTTTGAAAGGATGCAGATTGGTTGTGGTCAAATGCCTGCAGTCAGTATTGCAACCTGCCTGGCTCCACTGCCACGATGAGCATGTCTGACTCCCCTGCAAATTTCATGGAGTTGAGCAGGTTTTTAAAGAGTCCTGGTTAGAGAAATCATGAACCCAGTCTGCATGATTTGTAAACGGTGACGTCTAAAGTTCCACCTCATGTCCCCAGTGCCAAGACTATACCCCTCCACTCACCTCCCCGTGGCCCCTCATATCCCCTGCCAAGCATGGCACTCCACTCACCTCCCATGGCTTTTCATGCCCCCATTTCAAGATAAGGTGCCCTCCCCCCGCCTCGTGTCTCCAATGCTAAGTTATGCCTCTTCACCCAATCCACATGGCCCCTCATTCTCCTTATGCTATGTTATGACATTTCCATGCCCATTGACTTACTATACACTACACAAAACCAATGACACCAATAGTGACAGTAGAATTGTAAAAAGTAAACTTTAAAAAAAATTCATTCATTCATTACTTTCCACCATCTTAAATGAAACTCATTTCACTGCAAGGCAATGAAAGCGTAAATCATCTAGAACCTTTGAAGAATATGTAACAGAAAACACAAATCCTTGAAATCACTTCACGTTTTATGAATAAATAAATCGCGGAGATCAGAGTCAGAACTGTTAATCAAACAATGGCTTTTCTGAGGCCCTGCTGTTTCAACTAGATTATCGCTGAGAGTACTGTGGGTGTATCTACACCTCAGGGATTGCAACAGTTCAAGAAGGCAGCTCACCCATCACCTTCTCATGGGCAACTATGAATGGACAATAAATGTCGTCAATGTCTTGTCAATGATGCCCACAATCTGTCAATGAATAAAAAAGCTCTGGCACCCATTACTTTTGTTAAAACAGCTACACTCCAGATAGCTTCAAGTTTTCCTTGTGTGCAGTTATATAAATTAACACAAAAAGCATTTTTAGCACTTTTATCATGATGAGATTCTTTCTCCTGTCCAAACAAAGAAAATAATTTGCTGATTACTGGAAAGTGCATTTAAGGAAAAGTATTCAACAAACTATCAAACTATAACTGTTCATCAGTACACATCAAGGGTCCCAAAAAAATTCTTTGCTTTTTTCAGTTCCATTGCTGGCTAATGGTGCTGTATATTTGTAGTCTTGTTTTATCTTCAAAAAGTTATCTACAATTCTTCACAAGGCCATTTATGATAAGAATTCAAGTACACTTTTGAAAAGCAAGTTTCCAAAGGTTCAGATACTTATTTCCCATGTGGTCATTTATATTAAAATAGTAAAGGCAAAAGCCGTAGGCAAAGTTGGATGGCAAGGCAAGATAAAGGAGAGCATTGAGAATGCAGTGAAGAGAGGATGCAAAGCATTAGTATGCCATGGCAACATTAGGGTTTCTGTCTTGTCACAGGTCCAATCCTGAAATGCAGGAATCAGTCCTCCAAGCTGGTGTGAGAACATTTTTGTGCTATTGATTGGTTACAATTAAACTGCAATGGACCCTTCAATCTATAAGTCATGGAAAATAAGCTTTCGTGCAACAATTGCAAAAGCAGTTAAATGCACTGAACTACCTAATAGTCAATATTCATCTGATTTGCATACATACCAGAATTAGAAACTAACCACAAGTGTGGACCTTTGTTGGAGAGAGTGAACGACTAATTGACATTCCCTTATGCCCATGTGCCACATTATAATTGAAAATATATCTGTTCGTGAATAAAATCTTCAAATCCTTGCAGGCACATTAGTTGTTTCTTGATCAATAGCAGTTAGAGAGAGACAGGTGCTAGTTTGGTTTTTAAAGGTCACTCTTCATTGTGAAATATTTGTTAACATAGCTACCTGGAATGGGAAAGAACCACTTCAGCTGTGACAGAATGATCCCAAATTAATTGCATCATTCAAATGCAATATGGGGGTGGGGTGGGGGGGTGATTCTCCAAGCCTGCTGTGCTGCTCTTGTAATGCAACAGGCCAGGAGACATCAGCAGAGGGCATTTCATGGGCTTTCCGCTGGTCTTCCATGCCCATGACTTTGCAATAAATATTTTTTAGTGTCATCAGCTCTGCCAGTGAGGATACAAAGATTTCGCTCAAAGCTCCAGCAATTTCCTCTCTTGCCTCTCTCAGTATTCTGGGGTATATCAGGTCCTGGGGACTTGTCTACCTTAATGTTTCTCACGAGCCCCAATACCTCCTCCTTTTTGATCTCAACGTGATTCAAACTAGCTACACATTCTTTCCCAGACTCCGGATATTGGTCTGGGGTTGTGGGGGTAGAGGGTTGGGGTGGTGGGGAGCAGTTCAGATTTACCATATGAATAACAATACCTTTGGCCAGAATTCTTCAGCTGTTCATGCCAGCGGGCTCTTCTGGTCCTGCTGACGGCCCATCTCTGCCCATAGGTTTCCCAGTGGCGTGGGATGCAGTCAATGGGAAATCCCATTGAAAGCTGTGGGACCAGAGGATCCCACCACTGGCCAACAGCACACTACCTCCTCGCTGCAAGAAATATGATGAGGGAGGCCAGAGAATTTCCCCCTATTTGTTAAAATCCCCAAGACTAGTTCCCTGAGTTTAGAAGGTTGATGAGTGATCAAATCAAAGTATTTAAAGTGATAAATGGGATTCAATAAGGTTGAAAGAATGAACTATAACATCTATATTGCAATCCAGGAAAAGAGGGCTTTAAAATTTGATTTTGCAGTGAAATTCTTGAGCATCTTTTCCACAAATGGCAATGGCAATCTGGAAGCTGCTCCCTGAAAATGGTGGTCAGCTGATATTTTCCGAAATGATTTTTGTCAGATAAAGATATCTAAGGAAATGGAACTGAGGTCCAGATTGGCCAAGATCTAATTGAATGGCAATAGCATGCTCGAAGGATTGAATGACCTCTTCCAATGTTCCTTGTGTCAAACCCATTGCTACAATCACGGCAGTCTGAAATATTTTGCAATAGTTTCTTACAGAGTGATCAAAATGAGTGAGATGGATTGAGAACCCATTTTAACTTACTAAAGGATGTACATTTTAAGCGTGACATGGATCACACTTTTACTAATGAAATGAGTGAGATTCACCACATATGGTAAGAATTGACAGCCTTGGCAATAATTTCTATGGACATAATATAGTGCAGTTTTCTTGCAAACTCAACAAACATTTGTGTAAATCAAGCTTCAAGGAATAACAGCAAAAACAAAGAATTCAAACATACTTATTGTGCAAAGAACAAAACAATTTATTTGAAGTTACTATTCCAACCATCGTTGAAGGAATTATACGACACAAAGCAATATTAATAATCCGAGATTCTAAACAAGTTGTACTGAACAGATGCTTCTTAAGTGGGCATGCCCACTATTGTGTTTATATTGTAAATGGATTGTCTATCATCTGTAGTTGCACATGTTTAAAAATGTTGAAGTCTATCTTAGCACAATATCTACCATCATTTTAAGACAAAGACTTGTAACATTAAAATAGTTTTGCGTCACTCATTTACATTTCTTACAATTCCATCAGTAAAATATTGCAACATCTTTTATTTTAGCAAGTAGAAAGCAATAGCTACTTCTCTAGAAGTGCCACAGATAGATCAAAATAACTATAGCAGTATCCAAAAATAGCACAAACTCTATTAATCCAAAGAATTTATTTAAATACTTTAGTGCAGTTATGATAATTTACTCAGATCTAACGTTTTGAACAGTGGTCTTTTAGTTACCTTAAATTCAAGGTAAATATTTCTCCTGGCCTTAGTTGTCTTGGAACTATATTGCCATTCCTTCACTGTCAATGGATCAAAATCGTGGAACTCTCTTCCTAATAGCACTGTGGGTGTACCTATACTAAATGGGTTATAGCAGTTCGAGAAAGCAGCTCACCACCACCTTCTTAAGGGCAACTAGAAAGGCTGACCTAGCTTGGTGAATAAAAAAAATGCTTCCCAACAATAATCTAAGGAAAAAATTGACCTTCACATTCCTAATCTATCAAGAAATATGGAAGTAGGCAGAGATGACAAACTGTCACATAGATGCTTTACTCCTCCTACCCTTTGACTCAAGGTTTATTAACAATACTGTAGATAATATATATATTAATTAAAATCTTGCCCTGTGAAATGCTTAGCTGAAAGTTAACAATTCAGGGCCATCTAAGTTCAAAGATAGGTTGTAAACCTGTCAGCCACAATCTTATTGAATGGTAGATTAGGCTTGATGGGCCAATTGGTCTACTTCTGCCTCTAATGAGTATGTTCATTTGTAAATCCTGGAAGTTCTTCATAAGCTGAAGCTACTCAGCCATCTTAAATCAAGTAAACCGATATAAAAGTCTTGCATATAGTGCATCAGTTGTAGGTATTGCTCATGTAAAGTCCTTGCTATATTGACACTAGATTTGATCGCATATCTTCATAAAATAGCGACAAGCCACAACTGAACAGGTAGTATTCATCCACTGGTGGCTTTATCATCTCCTTTTAAAAACCTGATTTCTTCTGACCTTTAGTTGGAATTTGCCAAGCTGCTGCCAATCCATAGTTCTCCAAACCAGGAGCAACTAGCTTTTAATTGATCACAGAATATGTCTATTGTAAAAATACTTTACTGAATTAACAGGGTAGACCAGGTTTTAAACAACTTGACTTCATACAACATGTAACTATATCTTGGTTACATGATATGACATTTTCCCCTTCTTACTTCACTTAGGAGTGAAATTGGGTGCACCAATGACAAATTTAGTTTTGGGAGTACCCACACTTACTTGCACATGCACCCAGGCAGTGTTGCATTTACATGGTTATTTTCAAATGGTAATGGCGGCCATCATAAATGAGCAAAGGCCTTATTTCCATGTCAGACTGAGGCTCCTACCCCCCAGACCAGTTCACAAAATTGGATAAGTGGGAGCTTGTATTGCTCCAAGCTTGGACTACTCTTTCCAGCTCTACAGCAGCCATTAAATGGACCACTGGAGGCTACAGAAGAAATCTACAGTTAAGTTGCTTTGCAAAATCTTTGGAGCCAGGTAGATCATGAGCACTTATGAGACTTGGTCAACATCTGATCTAGCCAAAGTTAGTCAGCTTTGATTGGCCCAAAGAGAGCTACAGTTTAGTGGGATTCTGATAATAAATGCTAAGAACCCATTTAAGACAATTTTCAGGCTGCTGTGTTATTGCATACCTTGACTGCACACCATGTGAACTGTGCCCAGTTCCAGACAATTTCCTCCAACTTGCAAGATCCACCACTGTTTGAAATATTTCGTAAGACATGTATGTCAAAATATTGGAATATTTGATGTCCTGTAAATATAACTGAAGACTCAGATAATAGTCGTTCTACAGCCAACTATCAATGGATGTATACTGACTTTGCTTGTTGGATTATAGAAAACAGACTTTTCACAACATTTTGAAAGTTGTATGTTGAAGGGACTAGTCATTCAGAGGTCCTGGCTAATACCCTGGGGGCATAGACTGGAATTCTCTGATCCTCTCTGTCCATGGCTGGGATTCTCCAGATCTGCTGTCGCGAACAGAGGTTTGGTAAAGCACCAAATTCTCCATTCTCCTTGGCAGCGGTAACAGGACGTGCAAGACTGGAGAACTCTGGTCATGGATTCAAACCCCACCACGGCAACCGGTGAAATTTAAAATTAATTCAATAAGTCTTGATTGAAAAACAAGCCTTCACAGTGGTGACCATGAAAATATCATCAATTATTGTGAAAAAGTACCTGGTTCACTAATGTCCTTTAGGGAAGGAAATCAGCCTTCATAATCTGGTCTAGCCTACATGTGACTCCAGATCTACACCAATGTGGTTGACTCATAACTGCTCTCTGAAGCCAGGTAAGCCTTTAAGTTGAAGAATAGTCAAGGATGGGCAACAAATTCTGGCCTTGCCAGTGATGCCTACATCATGTGAGAAAATAAATTTTAAAAAATTAACCAGCCTGAATTTGAGCTGGTTCATATTAAGAGGTGATATTATAAAATGGCAATGTTTATGTAAAGAGGATGGTAGCTTTAGGGCATTGTGATGATTGTCCCATTAGAGGTAATACTGCAGAATAAGGGTCACATAGCCGATCAGGATTCAGAGGGCGGAATTTTACTGCCCGTTCATGCCACGCTCCCACTGCAGCGAGGCAAGAGAATTTGTTCTCTGTTCACTGCAGCAGGATGGGAAAATCACACAAGTGTGAATAGTGATAAGATTGCAACCAGAGTGTGGAATCACCCAGTGGTGAGAGAGTCTCCCAGGCACATTTTGGGGGCTAGCTACAGCCATGAGGCTGCTTTATGATTCTTAAAAGTACCTCTTGTTTTCACTAATGAAATCTGTGAAAGTACATACCTGCAGACATCAAGAAGGTGTGCATTATTTTGACAAAGTCAATCCTATCTACCAATTTTGAAATCAGGTTCATAAATTAATGCAAAAATCACAAATCACCACACCTTTACTTATCTAATTAGTCCTGAAGTGATGAAGTCAGTAATTAGGAATAGAACAAATTTAAACAACATATTCAACACAGCAATCAATCCTTACTCAAATGGCAGAGTCAAGATGATTTTCAGGTCCAAAATCATGCCGGGCAACAGGCACAATTGAGGGTATAACATGGAGGAATGGGAATAGAAATCAATTGTGCTCGACTTTCACTCAAAGCACGTAAGCAGCTCCCTTCAGAAATGAATGTGTTTCAATATATAAACAAGTAGAGAAAGGCCACAATATTTTTCAGCCATTCCACATTGATAAAAATTGATTAAATTGATCAGAAAAGGTTCAGCGTGACAGGTTCCACCAGTGTCATATTTTGATTTGGTCCTAAAAAGTTATGACAATAGGTATTCCTGTGGGGAACCATTGCTTTGTTTCTGACTTTCTTTTGCATGCTATACAAGAAGAACTGAAAAAGAAATTCTCTGTTGTAAAGTATGTTGTGTTACTGTCAGTGAAATAAAGGCATCTGAAGTAGAGGTAATTCAAATACTAATGCGCTAGCCTTGACATTATTTCCTGATAGATCACAAATAAACAATTTGCTAGCTTGTTCTGTAATTGATCAAAGCCTTAAACTCATGTTGGAAGCTATTTGATTTCTTTTCCAGTGTGTGCATTCAGAAACAATGTAGAATGTCAGACTTCTAAAAGGCTTCTTGCTTTGGAAGCGAAACCCTGCATTGGCACTCAGACAGCAATGTATTTCAGCAGACAGGGACGCACAGGGCTACGTGTTCTTTTCCCTGGGTTGTTAGGACAGGATGTCTGTTTATGCCAAGCAAGATTAGGCTAGTAGAGTGTGCCCTTCATTTTCATGTTATCTTAAAGAAATAAGTTGTATCGATTATACCAGGTAAATCTGATCATCGGCACCACTGACATACACCTTACTGAGGAATCATGGAGCTTAACAACACAAACTAATTCACTCCATTTACAAAACGACTGAAGAAATGTATACTCCCTTTCAAATCACAATGAGATTTTGTTGTTACATCCATGAGCCCTGCCAACATATAAGCAGATAGAAGGCACTGCAGATGATGTTCAGACTGCATTTGGGAATAACTGAAAACACTAAATCAAAGATGAACAGCAGACCCAAATTTGTAACAATGCTATATATATGATTTCTGCAACATGCACAGGAATTGAGATTTCAGGAAAGGGAAATACCAACATGGGAAAACTGTAATCACGGACATTATTCTCAAATAGCAACAAGAGACAGAAATGGATTTAGTTGATTGGTTGATAGAATTGTATCTATGTTAGCTACAACTACATAGAGATGCTGCAATTGTATTGTGCTGCATGTTACTGAAGGATACATCTGATCTGTACCATACAGTAGGAGTTACACAATGTCACCAATCCACTCAACAGGTGAAATTTACCAAAAACTGGCAGAATGTTGTTTCTGGCAAAAAACCCGGCATGTTTCTCTCCAGAGAAACCAGTCAGTTTCTATCTCCAGGTCTTAGGATATTGCCAAAAAAAATTTCACGCCATCATGCAGTGAGGCAGGGATTCAACACACTGGCAAAACCTAGCTGCTCAGAGATTGTGGGTGCCATCTTTAAAGGGGGTCCTGATCATAACCTGAGGAAACCACTGCCCCGCTCCCTGCCCAGCCCACTTCAGAACCTCAAGGGACCCCTTCCCCACCCCTGATCAAGGCAGCACTTCTCTACCCGCCACCTCACCAATTACTGGCCCCTCCCCCCCAATCATCAGCCCCTTCTTTCCCCCACTGATCATCAGCACCTTCCAACCTTCTTCCCCTCCTCCCCCACCACAGTCTGAGTTGGCACCAGCTCCACACCCCTCCCCCTACCCCCTGACCTACAACATTCATCACCAGCACTCCTGCTCCTCCATCTACTCCACGCCACCACCACATCTAAATGAATCCCCCCACCCCAGTGCTCCCCCTCCATAAGACTCCCATTGGGGACCTCCCCTTGACACTGCCATGCTGGTGCTGCCAGTGTCAAACCTGTGCCAAGGGGAAGTACCAAGGGGCATTTCCAGCCACTCCCTGGCCATGTCCCTCTATCCCAAGCTCTATACATATTTTTACAACCCCGTGGAGACCCCCACAACAGGTTCACACTTAAACGAACTTGTAAATGGCGCTGGCGTGACAGCGCCCCAGTGCTCGCTGAATATCTAGTGAGGGGGAGGGGGAAGTCCTGGAGAGATTAATGGCATACTCATGTATTAAGATGAACTTTCTGCGGCTGTGCAGCATGTTTCATTCCACTCCACTGACGAGGTGCCAGTAAGACCGGAACCGCAAGACCCGGTGGCACAATTCCCGCTCTCCGGATTTTCCGCTGACGGAAAGTGCAGGCTCAAAATCACGCCAACATTTTGTTCATTCCTGCAGAGTGTCACTGGCCAGGTTGGCATTTGTTGGCCATCCTTAATGGCCTTTCATAAGGTGGTGTTGATCGACAGTGCTGCTAAATAGTTAAAATATTTCATTTTTTTACCTGGTAACATGAAGCAACTGAAATAAGTCAGGGTGGTGTGTGGTTTGGAGGGAAACTTGCAGACAACGGTATTCCATGTGTCTGCTGTCCTTGCCCTTCAAGGTGTAGCGATCAAGAGTTTGGAAGGTGCTGTCTAAGGAGGCTTGACAAGTTGCTGCAGTGATTTTGTAGATGGTGCATTCTGTTGCCACAGTGTCTCAGTGAAAGGAGGAATGAATGTTGAAGATGCTGATAAAGTGGGCTGCTTTGTCCTGCATGGTGATTCAATCCTGCCTCATTTGAGACTGGTATAATCATCATCAGAGCTATCAGCTGGCATTATGTCCACAGATGCATGGAACAAATTAGCTCAGCTGTGAGCACAGCCAGCTACTCTAATCTCTTCCCCTGCTGAGTAGCAGCGAAAACGTGACACACTTGACCAGACTGCTCCATTTCCCAAAGAACACGGCAACAGTGATTACACTTCAAAAGTACTTAATTGATTGTAAAGCACTTTGGTACATCCTGAGATTGTGAAAGGCACCTTATAAATGGAAGTTTTTCCTTTCAGGGAATCCTTGATAACAACCAGCAGGCTCCACTTCTCTTCTGAAACCAGCATTTGTCCCTTCTCATCATTTCCCTCTTGCATAATCAAAGCTAATTCCTTAGGATAAATGTGTACTTCTATTTCCGCTTGCAAAAGTTGGTGAGGAGGAGATAGCATTTTGTGACGGAGTACCCTATCCTCATCTACTGGCAGTGTGCTCACTTAGGCTTTAACACTATTACGATGTTCCAGCACAATTCACATCTCAAATGTTTTATATGCAAATCAATGTTCTTGTTAGCAACTAAGCCAAGGGCACCCTACTCTAAAGCAGTTAATTTCTATACCCTCTTCCATTTCAGGTCTGTTTGTATTAGGTGTGGTTTTGTTGTACAAGCAGCAAATTAGTCAAGACACATTATAAGTTGAAGTAACAAATGCAAATTGACAAATCAGCCAAATTTGTAACTCATCACTAAACTGTAAGTTTCAGCTGCAATATGTCCCCTGTGGCTACCCATAGCTAGAAATGAACGAGTTATAATACTGTGTACATATCTAGCCGTGGCAGCTTATTTCATGTTCCAAGATCTTGTCGATAGTGCTTTCAAGATTGAGTGTTATCATCTCCTGGTGATCTGGGGTGATAAACATCTACCTCATTCAACACTGTCTACATTTTGCCAGCAGCAGGGGCTAAATGGTATACTGCTCTACTGATCCAGGGGCCCGATTTTCAGCTTCCACCTTTGTGTGCCAGCCATTGATGATTGACAGACTCTTTCACTGCGGCTTTTCAAAAAGCTTAAATATACATTTGAACAAACTCCATTTTAAATACAGGATAACATAACATTTTGTCCACGTATGCAACCTCTTATCTAAATATATTCACTTAAAGTTTCTTATCTTTCCTTGTCAGTAGTCTTCCAGAAACTGTTGACACCAATTTCCTGCCATCTCTGTGGTACCAGGCCCGAACAATATCAAGTGTTCACTAATAAAACAATATTGGTGACCCTGCAGATCTGGCCACATCTGCACTCCTCCAAAGCAGCAGATATTTTTCCTGTCTCCTGTTAGCTACTCGTGGTCCTTAAAGTATGCCCTGCAGTCTCATGAAGTTAATTTGAGACTAATTTTCCCAATACTCAGCCATGCCTCAGGGATGGTATCTTGTTCTTATATTACCAGCTCACCAATCCACTGTATTTACCATTTTGTTGTGATGTATCCTCCTATCTTACAGCACCATATGTTTTAATCATTTATAGTTTCAGATGGGTCATTGAAGGAGAGAAATTATCTTTTAATATTAAATTTAAGAGAGCTTGGTTTATAAGTGCAATTTACTTCTTCATTGTTTAGCTAAAGATTACTGATCTTGGTTTACAGAGCTCATCGGTTACAGGAACACTTGTTCAGCATTTGGGTCTCTTCCCTATAAATTACAATAAAGGAAATACTGGCTTATGGAAACTGTTGAAACTGTGAGTGTGTGTGTTACAGGCATATTTCATAACTGATTCTATAACATTTAATTGCTACATTAACAGATACAGGGATGTAAAATAGAAGTACAGTCAGGTTTAATTTGTATATTGTTGGACCAAATTAATATTTTCATACTTGTATACTACTGGTATGTCTTTCTGATGAATGTTGATTCTTTTTTAAATGGACAACATACAAGTAACATTCTGTGTAGATTTACACTTGTTTTACATTATTAGTGCAACAGTTGTACTTTTTCTGGTTGCAATATAAATTTGACGGCGCCAATATCCAAAGTAGAGGTGACAAATAACAATTGCCATTTGTCAAGCTAATTGACTAAATAAAGTTGCACTCCTTGGTACGTGTGTGAAGTGGTTTCGCTACCACTCATCTGTACAATGTTTCCCTAATCATTGCTACCAAAAAGAAAGAAAAAGACAAAATAAGATTCAATACAATTTCAGGCACAAACTTGTTCATAAAAACAAAATACTGCGGATGCTGGAAATCTGAAATTAGTAAAAGAAATGCTGGAAACGATCAGCAAATTTGGCAGCATCTGTGGGAGAAGAAACACAATTAACGTTTCCAGTCAATATAACTTCTCTTCAGAAAAAGTTATATTCTACTCAAAACACTAACAACTTCATTCATGTTCAGTTATTGTAAAATCTTTCCTGAAAACTAATTCAAACCCATCCACAGTGAGAAAAGATAGCCAGTAATTACAGTATTTAGATGGCTATCACAGCATTGCTCCACATGAGAGGAAAATTATCTCTTCAGGGAATCATATTGCTGACTTGCTTACCTTATAAAACTGCCACTGGGACTGCGTCTAATGACAGGTAAAATAAATGCATCACTGATGCATCTGTTTTACAATCTCTTATCATCCAATATAACTGGGGTAATGACGTTAGCTCTTTAGTATTTACAGAAAGTGATGCTGCCAATTTAGATCAGGTTACAACCTCTCCACAGATGCTGCCTAGCCCACTGATCAGTTTCCAGTATTTTCTGTTTTTATGCTGCTTACTTAATATGAATAAATAGACAAAAATACCATTTTACTCATCACAAGTACACTTCCATTACGGAACATACTTTGTATTGTTAACTATAATAGCACAATGAAACATAATATACTTTAATTTCGATATTCAAAAATAATAACCCTTCTCTCCGAACAGAATTTTTAATATATATACATTATATATTAAAAACTTCAAAAGTGCATACATTTAACTTTACCATAATGGTTGGGAGATTGAAAATGAGTATGTGCGTGTGCACGTGTGTACGTGTGCATATGTGTACTGTGCGTGTACATCCACCAGATGTTTAGGGGCATCAGAATTAAGATGTGACAATTTGTTTACGCTTTCATGCACACTACACAGTAGATATTATGTGGTACTTTCATATAATGATACATTATATGCAAAAAGTTACTGATCTGTAATACAAATGTTTTTATGTATATATCTGATACTGATGCCTCTCAACAGTCAGGTAAAAGCAACAGCATTATCTTCATTGAAGTGCAACAAACTGTTTGGATTATTTGTATATTTGTGTATTATTACTGCTGTCACATTCACACATATTGTCAGCATTGTAAAACTTTTCCCTATATTTTTATTCTGACCTCTCATTTTCATACGAGATACACAGACTTGGAATTTCCTTGTGGGTGCAAACTGGACCTAAAGATGCAACCATTGTCATGATGTAAAATTACATTCAAGTGATCTCCAAGTCTTATTAGAATATATTGAATTTAACATGGCTGTAAAATGGGCATAAATCAGCTTAAATTAGCATAATTGGGGCTCATGCAAATGTCTTTGCATCTTAAAATTGAATGTTTGATTCATTTAACCATCATTCATATTAGACACAGCGGTCAGAGTTCTCCAGCTGCACTCACCCCCAAAAACTGGAAAATCCCGCCCGAGGTCAACAGATCTTTGCATGGTCCGTGTCCCCCCACCCTCTCCCACCTGCTATGATTCCCATGATGGGCAGGACAGGAAAGGTCCCCCCAGCATGTTTAAGATTCCACAATCTGGGAAACTGTTCACTTTTTAATTCATGCCATAAAACAGGACAGATTCTTTATTCTTAAAGAATTAAATTATGAAGACTGTACTAATCAGGAAGGGAATTAAGGGTTAAGGAGATGAGGCATGCAAGTGGAGTTGAGGATTATCATATCAGATCACGATCTCATTGAATTGCAGACCCGATGGGTCGAATGACTGACTTCTGCTCCGACAGAAGTGGGGGGGAGCGGGGGCCACAGCGGATGCCTTCAACAGGCTCAGAGTGCCAGTTAAAGAGAGGCCCCCACAACTGTCCACCATGAACCCATACAGAGAAATCTGCTGGGTTGGTCTCTGGCATGGGCCCCTCCTGCTACAGGTTTAAGCCCAGCAGTGGCAGCATGAGGCCCTCAAGAAGGTATTAATTGCCCACTTAAACTTCTCAGTTGCCCCACTGGTGGGTGAGCCACTCCATCCACCCCTGTCACTGGTAAAATTGTAAGAATGGGCAGGAAGTGACGGCTAAGCCACCTACTGGATTTAACCTGCACATCTGCCTTATAACCTGCCTTTGGGAAATGTTAAAACCAGCCCACTGTTTCATCTGGTGGAGAAATCTAAAACAAGGAGGTATACTCTTACAATAAGGACTAGAGCTTTTAGCAGTGAAATCAGAAAGCACTTGATATCACAGAGATGGTGGAACTCTGGAATTCACACCCTAAAATAGAGGGTCACTTGAAAGTATTTATGGATTTTTATTAGATAAGGGAATCAAAGGGTTTAGAATAAATGTAGTTGAGGCACAGATCAGCCATGATCTTACAAAATGACAGAACAAGCTTGAGATGGCACGATGGCACAGTGGTTAGCACTGCTACCTTACAGCACCAGAGACCACGGTTTAATTCTGGCCTTGGATGACTGTGTGGAGTTTGTATGCTTGTACGTCCTCCCCATGTCTGTGTGGGTTTCGTCCGGGTACTCCGGTTTCCTCCTACAATCCAAAGATGCATAGATGAAGTGGATTGACCTTGTTAAATTGCCCCTTAATGTCTCAAGATTTGTAAGTTGAAGGATTAGAAGGATAAATACATGGGGTTATGGGGATAAGGTCTGAGTGGGATAGTTGGATAGTTGGTGCAGACTTAATTGGCCAAACAGCCTGCTTCTGCATTGATTCTATGCTAGGCTGAATGCTCAATTCTGTTTCTAATGTCAAACTGCATGGGTGGATTTTCCAGCCAGGCTTGCCCTAAGACTGGAAAATCCCACTCAAAGTCAATGGACCTTTGCATGGTCCGTGTCTTGCCCACCACAGGAATCATAGTGGGTGGGACAGAAAAGTTCCGCTCCGTAACTATAATTGTGTAGAATGACAAAGAATGTATAGCACACAAACAGGAAATTTGGCACAACTAGCTTGTACCATGTTCATCCCCACACAGGTCTCCTTCCACTCTGTTTCATCTAACTCTACCAACATATCCTCCAAATTCCTTTCCTCCTTATGTACTTATCTAGCTTCCCCTTAAACACATGTGTTAGTTACCTCAACAACTCCATGGTGTAAACATGTTCCACACATTAACCCATCTTTAGGTTAGGAAGGTTATCCTGAATTCCTTGTTGGATTTATTAGTGACAATCTTATATTTATGACTCCTAGCTTTGGAGTCCCCAACAGACTGAAGTAATTTCTCTACGTCTACACTATAAAATCTTTCATAATTTTAAAAATCTCTATTAGGTTATTCTTCAGCCTTTTTTTTATAGAAAAGATCACCAGCCTGTTTAGTCTTCCTTGATAGATATAACCTCTCAATTCTAATCTAATACTTGTAAATGTATTTCTACAGAGCAGTCACCTTCAAGGAAATGTGAGATTAATAACCCAAATGAGTAAGACGGATTGAAAACCCATTTCAACATATGAAATTATATATACTTTTAGGAGTGAGATATTTGGAGTAGGTAACATTTTTAGAACAAATTGAATGAGATTCATCTCAAATGGTGAAGAGGTGACAGCCTTGTGTATGTTGCCACTATATAATGAAATGCAGCTGTTCTGAGACTTCAGCGCATACATTATAGGAAATAGACACAGAGTAGGTCTCAACGTAAGTAAATGTTTGAAAAAAACACTAAAAATGTTGTATTTAAAAGACAAACATATTGACTTTTGATGGAAACACATAAAATTTCAAGAATTATCCATATTGCAGTTATAAGTATAACTCACGATCAAAATTAGACAACCATTTAAGTCATGTAATTTGTTTCCAGAGTGTATAGGGTGTAAATGTGGAGAAAATTCCTGGCTGAAGTGCACATGTTAAATTCTACCTAAATTCGCCCTGATCTCACTCCAAACAAATATCTTACCCATAAATATCATCCACCAGTTTGGTGCCATTAATCCCTCGATATGTGACCCGGCTTGGTCGTACCAAAACCCCATAGTTTGGTTTACAAGTAAAATAACGTTTCTCTCCCACAGAACCATCATTTTTTCCTTTTGGTGAACGCAATTCCAACCCAAGCCATACACCAGGAGCGAAGTCAGTAGGTCCAATGTATTTAATGGTCGCCATCTCACTGGAGCTGCTCAGTAATACCTGTGACCCTTCCTGTAACTTTACACTTCTCTCAACAGTGCTTGTGTTGCTCCAACTTCGTCTCATGACTGCATTCTTCGATCTGGAAGCAAGAAATAATGTTGTGAGAAGTAAATCACATGATTCAGATGAAATGTCCATACCCAAAATATTCCTCTCCTGGATTTATTCAGCTGCTACTTAAATTGCTATGCATTATTAGAGTTCTTGTTTTTTTAATCTTAGATTTCTGACATTTGTAGCTGTTTTCACTTGTACAAAATCTATTTTAACATAGATTTGAAGATTGAAAGTAGTTCCTGTCTCTGAACAATTTCAAAGCTATTTCTAATGTTTAGGCATAAATCACTCAATACTCAGTGCTCAATTTAATTATACTTCCAGCAGACATTACAAGAACTATGGTGCAAAACATCTTAAGAATGAAGTGAATGATAATGACTGAAAGGACTTAATTTAAAAGGTTTTCTGCCTCAATTCTTTGCCTTTTCTCTCTAGGTTTCCCCAAGTCCAGCTAACAGAATGGGCTGAAGATTTATTTCTACACTGTCATAAATTCTGCAATATTACCAACAACTCTACAACTTACTAAGTATAATGACATGGCTTCCTCTCTCCTCATGGAAATTACTTGAGCTCCACCTGGCCCTCTCTTAGACCATGACTGAATAGGAAATCACAGACCAGCGAGCTTAAACCTGTATTTACCAATGCAGAACATAAACTGTACTATCAGACAAAATAATTCATACCAAAATTTCATTAACATTGTTATTCCTATCTTCAAAACTTTCAACTAAAAGTTATATTTTTCTATTAAGTTAACTAGATACCCGTTCAAAAGGAAGGAGGTGTAAATTGGATCAGGTTGGAAAACTGGGCATCCCATTTCTGAACAGCTGAGATTTTACTGGCAGAGGCTGTTTCCCGCAATACATAAATTTGCATCAATCAGGTGGAAGAAACCCACCTTCCAGCCATTCCCAACACCAGCAGAAAACACTCCAGTTATTCAGAAACTAATCTGAGTGGTTGATGATCCCTCTAAGTAGTGCTGATAGGAGATTTCGTCCTAATGCTGACCACATGTTCAATTGCATACATTTGAGAGAGGGCATAGGATGGAAAAGGTAAGACAAAAATGATAAATCTGGCATCAAAGCAGGGTTTTATGGTGATTGATATTGTAATCTACCAACTCTGCATACGTTTGGCGCACACTCCTAATCTTCATGCCAGTCCAAAAATCAACAAGATAGCATTCGGCACTAGCCACACTGTAAGAGTATGCCTGCTGAGGACGCCATTTTGATACCAAAACAGTGCCTATAGCAACAAAACTAAGGTCATAATGAAGTCCAATGTTGCAGCCAAGGTTTTCATTAATCAAGTCCATTTCTCAAATGTCCTTCTTTCCACCAGCATAAACTTGTAAAACGTTTGCAGGAAATAGCTTCAGTAAAATATATTATTAAATGTACCCTATCACTAGCTTCCTGTTGCTTCCTGTCCTCTTTTGTTTCAAGGGCACACCAAAAAAAGTAAAATGTCAGGACATTAAGACATTATTAACTGTTGTACTTTTTAATTATACTTATTAAAGTATCTTGAACACTATTAAAATAGTGCAGTTTGAGATGACAATTTAATAGTCACTTTGTAAAGCTATTGCTGATGGCAGTTCTAAGCTTTACTGGCAGTGCAATAAAATAATGAGATTGGGAAGTGGCTTTGATAGCATGGTCCACATTATTTGTTCCATAACGACCCCAATTAAATTATGGTAAAAATATTCATCACATTTGCTAAGTTTCTTTTATACGTTCATGGGAGTCATTGCCTAGGCCAGCATTTATTGCCCATCTCTAATCACCCTTCAACTTGACATACTAACAACTGTGGACTATGTGGTTCCACATATATGGTCTTGTCACCAGCTTTGATAGGCTTGCTGTTTTGCAAAGTACTGCTGAGTAATGAGATTTGTTCATGAGCAACTACAGAAATAAAACCATTGCTTGCTTCACCATCAAACATCTGATGACACATCTACAACACAGTCTTGCATGCTGCTAAAAACTAATAAAACAAATCACACCCAGCTGGAGGTATTACACCATCCAAAGGTCCTCTCATTTTCTCCAATATTATAATCCAACAGTTCCATTATCATTTGGCTTCTTCAAGGAAATCAAATTCAGACAAAATACAACATGGTATTTATAGAATTCATCAGTTAGATGGCACCATTACTCTTACCAAAAATGCACCATTACATTATTTTTCATAAAAATATCAGCCCGTGTAAGCCTCATTACAGACACTGCATGGAGTCCAGATTGCTAACTAAATGTCCATCAACAATCATTCATCACTTACAATATATTCTGAAATTTCAATGCCTTATCCCACCATTTAAACAACAACTTGCATTTTCAACATAGTAACACATCTTAAAGCACTCCACAGGAGCATTGCCAGACAAAGTAAAGCACTGAGCATAAGGAAATATTAGGACAGATGGTCAAGGAATTAGGATACTAAGGAGCATCTAAAGAAGGAAAGAAAGTTTAAGGAGTGCCACAAGATTCCATCTCACGGCGCCACTATTAACAACATTCCATATTCAATGCAACACTTTCACAGCTATTAAAGAGAGGGTGATGGGATAGTGGTAATGTTACTGGATGGCAGAGATGTCCAGAATAGTGCTCCAACGATATGAGCAGAATCCCAACATTGTACATTGGGAAATTTAAATTCAATTAATTAATAAATGAAATGGAATAAAAAGTGAATCTCACTAACTATGATCAAGGATTGTCACATAAATCTACTTGGTTCACTAATATCCTTGAGAGAAGGAAATCTGCTATCCTTGTGTCATCTGGCCTATTCGTAACTTCACATCCACAGCAACATGGTTGACTCTCAACTGCCCTTTCAAATGGCCTAGCAAGTCACTCAGTTGTATCAAACAGCTATGGAAAAAGTTAAATAAAGACAAAACTAATGGACCACATGACATCAACATAGGCACCCAAAATAACAAAAGCACACCCTGATCAGCTGATCCTGCAAAGTCCTCCTCAACTGGGGATGTGCCAAATTTGAGAGCTGTAAAACAATCTAGTCAAGCAACAGACTGACATTGTTATACTCATTGAATTGTACCTTATAAACAATGTGACAGATTCCTCTATCACAATTCCCATTCCAGAGAGATAAACCACCAACGATGGCAGTACAGTGGTAACACAGGTGGGATCGACTAGCCCTGGGTGTCCTCTAGCATCAGAACAAACGTGGGCAAGTAAATCTCTTGCTAATTAGCACATCTCTCAATTGACAAATTAGTACTCTTCCGTGTTGAACACTGCAAGAAAGAAGTACTGAGGCTAGCAAGTGTACAGAATGTACTTGGGATAGGGGATGTAAGAGTGCTCCAACAACCACCAGTGATCACTACAGAGTGAGCTGGCTGAGTCCTGAAGTAAGAAGTCTCACAACACCAGGTCTGAAGATCCCGAAGGTCGTATCTGGGTCTATGTTAGCTCACGTATTACAAAACCCCGCTGATGGTATGTGCGAGAGTATTCTAATCCGAAACGATAACATAAGAACATAAATAGGAGCAGGAGTAGGCCATCTAGCCCCTCAAGCCTGCGCCGCCATTCAATAAGATCATGGCTGATCAGGTAGTCGTTCAGTTCCACTTACCCGCCTGCTCCCCATAACCCTTAATTCCCTTACTGATCAGAAATCTATCTACCTGTGACTTGAACACATTTAACGAGGTAGCCTCTACTGCTTCAATGGGCAGAGAATTCCAAAGATTCATTACCCTCTGGGAAAAGCAGTTCCTCCTCAACTCTGTTCTAAATTGACTCCCCCTTATTTTGAGGCTGTGCTCTCTAGTTCTTGTTTCCTTTCTAAGTGGAAATAATCTCTCTCCTCTACCCTATCTAGCCCCTTCATTATCTTATATGTCTCTATAAGATCTCCTCTCAGCCTTCTAAACTCCAACGAGTACAGGCCCAATCTACTCAACCTCTCCTCATAAGCTAACCCCCTCATCTCCGGTATCAACCTGGTGAACCTTCTCTGTACTCCCTCCAAGGCCAATATATCCTTTTGCAAATAAGGGGGCCAAAATTGCACAAAGTACTCCAGTTGCGGCCTCACCAGTACCCTGTACAATTGCAGCAAGACCTCCCTGCTTTTATACTCCATCCCCCTCACGATAAAGGCCAACATTCCATTTGCCTTCATGGTCACCTGCTGCACCTGCGAACTGAGTCTTTGCGATTCATGCACAAGGACCCCCAGGTCCCACCGCACTGTAGCATGATGTAATTTTTCACCATTTAAATAATAGTCCATTTAACTATTATTCCTTCTAAAGTGGATAACCTCACACTTGCCAACATTACACTCCATCTGCCAGATCCTCGCCCTCTCACTTAGCCTATCCAAATCTCTCTGCAGATTTTCTGCGTCCTCCACGCAATTCACTTTCCCACTCATCTTTGTGTCATGGCTTCCTAAGGCGCATTTTTTTTGGACATTAGTGAAAAACATTTGTGCAACTAGTGAGAACTTTCATTAAACAAACAAATAAAAGTATTTCTTAAAATGGAAGAAAGATAATAAAACACTGCATAGAACAAGCTTATACTTCAGCAAATTAACACTAAGCACTTAGTCCCTCAAAGGCTGAAAACCTAAAAGTATCCAGATTCTGCTGAGACCCCCATTTCCTAGCCAGTGATTAACATACTGTACAGCTTAAGTGACCAGGACTTGTGTATGGTCTTTAGTTCATCTAAGAAAACAATCTTCTGCACAACCTGTCTTTAGCACTTCATCTCTAGCTTCTTCAACTTTCATCTGTGTCTAAAGTGCTTCCTGGCTCACAGTACTCTATTAATTATATCAATTGCAAATAACTCCCTCTTTCCTATTCTTCCCTTTCTCTTAGCTTCTGCCCAGATATGCTTTACAAAATATATGGCAGTTTGATTTTATTTGTGCCAAAAAAATAGTTTTAATTGGATCCTACCATTTTATGACAGGTGGGAGAAAACAAAAGAGGGAAAATTTCTCAATTCATAAATCTGTTACAGATACTTCTGTTCATAATAGTACTGGTTGGACAGTCCACCAAATGGCTTTTGTGGACACTAAGTCCCGTGTTCACACTGAAGACACCTTCCATTATGTTGTGAAGCACAATCAGCATGCTAAATGGGGTAGATTCAGAGCACACCCACCAGTTCAAAACTGGGCATTCATGAGGTTTCATAGGCCGTCAACTGCAATAGAACAGTATTTGACAACAATCTGTAACCTCATGATTTATTATATCCCTCATTCAATCATTACAATTGAGACTTGGTGAAAACCTGGACAAAAGAGCAGAATTCTAGAGGTGAAGTGAGAGTAACTGTATTGGACATGAAGGCAGCATTTGGCCAAGCATGGCAACAAGGAACCCTAGAAAATTAAAGTCAATGGGAATCAAGGCAAAAATTCTACAGTGATTGGACTAGGACTAGTAGGTAGCTTTTGTTGTCAGCTCAGGTCTACATTTCTGCAAAGGTTCCTCAGGCCAACCATCTTCAGTTGCCTCATCGATGATCTTCTCACCATCATAAGGTCCAAAGTCAGTGCTCAGCACCATTTGCAATTCCTGTTACTGAAGCAGTACAATCTTCATGCAGCAAGATCTGGACAACATTTAGGCTTGGGCTGTAAGTGGCAAGCAATATTTACATCACTGAAGTGCTAAATACTGATAATCTTCAACAATAGGAATCCAAACATTTCTCCTTGGTATTCAATGGCACTATCATTGAATCTTTGTTAAGTGTCTGCAACTCAAGCAATTACAGCTCAGACCTATTGAGCTGGAGACACTGTGGAGCATCATGAAAGGGAAAGCTTTGTTCCAGAAGGGAACCACACCTCTTGGGCCAAGTAAAACTTCAGAGTTGATCAATCGCCAGGCACAGGAGAGTGAGACTGCGAATCAAGCAGGTATGGAAATCCAAGATTAATCTGATGGTCTTTAAATTTGATGAACGGAGAATTATTTCCAGTAACAATATTTATCCCTCAATCAACATCAGTAAAAACACATTATCTGGTCATTATCCTGTTGCTGTTTATGGGAGCTTGTGAGATAATCGCCACCTCTATGGATGAAAACAAGGACTCCAGAGTGGATTGGCAAACCAACCATAACACCATTCCTGAAGGCAGAAGTAAAGGAAATGTGCTAGTAATAGTTGACAGCGTTTTCAGAGGGATAGATAGTGATCTATGCAGTCACAATGAAAAGTTTGAAAGGTCATTTGCCTAGTTGGTGGCAGGGTTCAAGACATGTCCTCATGCTTGGAGACAAACTTGGGAGTTGGATCCAGTTTTCATGGTCCATGTAGGAACCAACATCAGATACCAGGAATTAGGTTCTGCTGAGAGGGCTTGAACAATTAAGATTTAAATTAAAATCTGGGATCTCAAAGTTAATAATTTCTGGATCACTTCCTGAACCATACATTCAATTGGCATAGAATCAAGCAGATTAGATAATTAAAAGTGTAATTCAAAAAATGGTGTGGGAAGAAGGTCTTTCAGATGAGATGTCTGCCTGTTCCAGTCGATGCAAAAGATTCCTGATTCTGAAGAAGGAGTTATTTATTCTTCAGTCAACATAGCAAAACAGATTATCTGGTCATTGATACATGTGGGAGTTTGCTGTGCGCAAGTCAGTGCTGTCCAACACTCCAATGTCTGTGATGTAAAAGTGCTTCATTAGCTTTAAAGTGCCTTAAAATGTCAGAGGTCATGAAAAATGTTCCGTAAATACAAGTCTTTCCTTCTTGTCCATTTTTCTCTCTTTTTGACTATTGGGCAATGCAATCATGTAATTAATAAGAGGACTAACATATGTTCAATGACCATGGATGTCACAGCCAATTAATTATTTTACATGTAGTCACTGATGTGATGTAAGACCCACAACAGTCAAATGATGCACAGCAAGCTCCCACAAACAGCAACATGATAATGATCAATCTGGATTTTACTGAAGTTTATTAAGGGATGAATATTTGACACCAGAAATAGCTTCCGAGCTCCACTTTGAAATACCGTCCGAGAATCCTTTCCATTCACCTGACAACTAAATGAGGTCCAAATTTAGCATCACATTGGAAAGATGATTGGGGCAATTCTGCCAAAAAAATTCTAAGTGCCGAATTCAGGTGAAAACTGGAGTAATTCCCACGATTTTTTTAAGTGCAATTTTCAAAATGAATCTCCCACATTCTGAGAACTGCAGATTGCCTTAGTGTGATTCACTCTGAAGATCAGGGGCAGGGCCTATTCCCACTGGAGTCAGCCTCCAGTGGGAATAGGCCCCACCCCTGCCCCACCAGCACTGTGGTGAGTAGGCATAGCTTCATCACTGGCCAGCTCCGCAAATCGCATCGCTGCCCATCTGAACCCTCTTGATTGCTGGCCTCCTGGACCTCTCTGGATAAGCCCCGATGTCCCCCCATCCCCAATCTCTCCAACAACCCCACCCCTGCGGTCTCGCACTCCCCCCCCACCACACACTACTGGCAGTCTGGACCACCACCCCCAGCAGCCCCATCACCCACCCCCAGCAGCCCCAGCATCCAACCCCCTATACTTGAACTGCCAGCCCCGATCATGCCCTTCCCTCCCTCTCCCAGTGATGCTCTGGCAGAGTGGCAGTGGGATTTCCCCAGTCTCACTGATTGCTCCCCTTCCCATTGGCTCCCTAAATAAGCCCCTTTCCCTTTGGCCCTGCCCCTTGGCACTGCCCGATGCCTGGTGGGCAGTGCCAAGGTGCCCCCTGGGCATGGCTAGTTTGCCCCTTGGACAATGCTGGGGGGGGGGGGTCATGCCAGCCTGGCACTACCCAAAGGGCACACCCACCCTTACCTCGGACCTCCTGGGGCCTCTATGGCCTGTTTTCCCTCCAGCAGGGTCAGGCCATTTGTTCCCCGTTAGACGGAAGCTGCTGTAAATCCTGCTGAAGGGAACCTCTTCTGGCCAGGGAGGGAGACATTAGCAGGCCTGGAGACTTTAGTCCTGGACCTGTTAATGATACTTAAATGCAGATATAAATACTGAAATCAACTCCGTGCTGATTTCCAGCATGGAGCTGTTTACTCCAAAAATTGTGGAACCTGAGACTCACAGAGGCTGTGGCACCCAATGGGGAGTCCGCTAAACAGCCTCTGCTGACATCTCCTGGGCAGTTGCACTGTTAGAGCAGCACAGCAGGCTGAGAGAATCATCCCCAATATCCCAGAGAATACTACACTGGAATGTCAGCCTAGGTTTTAGTGCTCAAGTCTCTGGAGATTTTTGTTATATTAGGCTACAATATAAGTGCACTTAGGCATACAGCGCAGTGGTCAAATGATGTTGAGAGATACATTCTTGGACATGAGAACACACAAGACCAAAAGAAATAGAAGCAGAAGGCTACCAAGCCCTTCAAGCCTGAATGCTATTCAACACAATCATGGCTGATCTATGCCAGCCTCAGCTCCTTTTCTGTGCCATTTCCCCATAGCCCTCTATTCCTCGATCTATCAAATATTTATCCACCTCCACTTTAAATACTTAGAGTCATAAAGGTTTACAGCATGGAAACAGGCCCTTTGGCACAACTTCTCCATGCTTCTCCTTTTTTTTAACTCCTAAGCTAGTCCCAATTACCCGTGTTTGGCCCATATTCCTCTATACCCATCTTATTCATGTAACTGTCTAAACGCTTTTTAAAAGAGAAAATTTTACCCGCCTCTATTACTATCTCTGGCAGCTTGCTCCAGACACTCACCACCCTCTGTGTGAAAAAATTGCCCCTCAGGACCATTTGTATCTCTCCCCTCTCACCTTAAACATATGCCCTCTAGTTTTAGACACCCCACCTTTGGGAAAAGATATTGACTATCTAGCTGATCTACATCCCTCATTATTTTATAGACGTTTATAAGATCACCCCTAAGCCTCCTACGCTCCAGAAAAAAAAGTCCCAATCTATTCAGCTTCTCCTTATAAGTCAAACCATCAAGTTCTGGTAGCATGCTAGTAAATCTTTTCTGCACTCTTTCTAGTTTAATAATATCCTTTCTATACTAGGGTGACCAGAACTGTACACAGTATTCCAAGTGTGGCGTTACCAATGTCTTATACAATTTCAACAAGATGTCCCAACTTTGTGACTTTTGTTGTACTGAATAAAACAACACACTGGGTGCTCAATGGTTATGCTTAAAATTGTGTTCCCACAGAACTGAACCTCTTCTTGAGGGTACAAAATTTTGTTTTTAATTGAACAAACCATGAGAATGAAAGATTTGTTTCACAACCCCTTCACTGAGGTTTATTTGGTGCTCTTCCAAGCTACATGCCCTCTTTTACTTGTTTCAATTTAACGCCTGAAAGAAATGGCTCTTTTATTCATTTTTCTTACAAACATAAGTGCAATCTCCTGAAAAAAGTACCAAATAGGTTTTTTAAGGATGATGTATTTTCACATACCAGAAAATTTATGGACCTAATATATCCAGAGCTTTGCCAAGTATGCAACATGGAACTTTGCTTCAATGGATTATCAATCAAGAAATTCCATATAGACTGAGAGATAATCTTTCAGGTTGGCTGATGGATTTTTAAAGTTCAGCAATAAGGACATTATTTGAGGAATTGACCATTTATTTAGAGAAAAGTTTTTCTTTTGATAATGAAATACTTCTCAAAGTGATTTAGTTGACTGTAGCAATGATACAGCAAAACTCACATAAATGCATTATTTCTACTGTTAATTGGACAATAAATCCAAGAACTTCATATCTTTTGACATATCCTGCACAAATCCAATTGAATTCAGAGAATAAAAACCAATGTGAGTGATTTTGCTTCGTGTCAAACGGCAATGAAAGAAAATATTTTTAAAAATTAGTTAAAGGCATTCCAACTTGCTCTAATACCTCTGAGGTAAAGCATCGGTTTCATTAGAATCACAGTTAAAGCACAGAAGGAGACCATTCAGCCCACCATGGGTGTTTTGGTTCTTCAGGTCCACTTTATCTCTCTTTCCTGAATTCCCTTTATCCAATTCCCTGTTTAATTGCATTCCCTATTGTATCTGCTTCCAATGGCCTTTCAGGCAGCACATTCCAGATAGCAATAACTCAAGTGAGAAAAGTTTCCTCATGTATAGAACCATAGAGTCCTTACAGTGCAGAAGGAGGCCATTCAGTCTATTGAGTGTGCACCAACTCTGTGATAGAGCATCTTACCCAGCCCCCCACCTTTCCATCCCACTAGCCCTGTGTATTTACCATGGTTAATCCACCTAAGCTACACATCTTTGGACACTATTCACCAATGGGCAATTTAGCATGGCCAATTCACCTAACCTGCACATTTTTGAACTGTGGGAGGAAACCAGAGTACCTGGAGGAAACCCATGCAGACATGGGGAGAACATGCAAATTCCTCACAGTCACTCAAGGCCAGAATCGAATCCAGGTCCCTGGCACTGGAAGGCAGAATTGCTAACCGCTGTGCTACCATCATCTCTAGCTTTTGTGCCATTCACTTGAAATCTATGTCCCTTGGTTACTGACACTTCTGTCAATAGAAACAGGTTCTCCTCCCTTATTCTATCAAAATTATTCACGATTTTGAACTTTCTATCAAATCTTAATTTATTCTCCTTTGTTCTTTGCAGAACAATCCTATTTCTTCAGTCTGTCCACATAACTGAAGCTTCTCATGCCTCGTACCATTCTAATAAACTTCTGCAACCTCACCAAGGGCTCAGCAGCCTTCATCAATTACAATTGGAAACAATACTTCAGCTGAGCAGGACTTTGTTATTGTACTTTGTCCCTTATTTAATGAAGCCAAGGATCCCATATACTTTTTAAGCAGCTTTTTCAATTTGTCTGTAGCTTTCAAATGTTTGCGCTCATACTCCTCTTGCATGCCTTCTATGTCATTTAGTTCATATTGCCTCATTTTATTCTACGACAAAAATGAATCACTTCACGTTTTTCTATATTAAATTTCACCTGTCTTGTGTGTGCCTACTTCACCAGTCTGTCTCTGTCCTACTTACTATCCTCCTCAATGTTTAGTACATTTCTAATCTCTGTGTAATCTGCAAATCATACTCTATAGACTCAGGTCATTAATCTATGTCAAAAAGAACAACTTACAACAACGTTAATGTCAAAAATACCAAAACATTTTACAGAGAAAGGATACCCTATACCAAGTCAAATGAGATAGAAGAAGAGAAGAGTTTGGAAGTTTAGTCAAAGAAACGGATCTTAATGGAGATCCCTAGAGAAGGAAAAACAGTCTGTCCCTCTTAAAGGGAAGCTGTGCTGAATCAAAGGAGGCTGCTACTGTTTTCCAATGTTGCAAATGGAGAGAGAGATTGGAAGTCAAGCATAAGGGCAGAGAAAGGGCTCCATAATTCACTGACATGGTGCTGGAGGCCTGAGTCATGGAAGTCCACGGAAGAGAACAGCAACATTTATAGGGAAAAGGAGGCCCTCCAGAACCACCCTCAAAAAAGAGAGGCAGCAGGTGGTCAGGGAGATCAACTGGCCCTGAGAACCAGGCAACATGAAAGAACTTAAATGTTTGCACATGGGTGATGATTACATCTCCTTTCTACCATACCACCACCTTTTTATGCTACTTAATGTACTATATCCTCATCACTCAACCAGCAGCAGTCCCTAGCACTCAGAAACCATGCCCAGATATTCACATATTCTACGCTGTGTGTGAGGAACATATGTGAGTGCGTTGGGGTTGAGTGTGTGTGTGAGGGTGAGCTTGTGTGAAGTTGTGTGTGTGGGATGGGGATGAATGTGTGTGTGCCACCACTCACCTGATGAAAGAGCAGTACTCCAAAAGCTCATGTAACCAAAAAAACCTGTTGGACTTTAACCTGGTATTGAGAGAGTACTTACTGTACGTGAGGGGTGAGTGAGTGTGTGTGAAGTTGAATATATGCGTGCGCGAGTGTGTATAAGAACATAAGAACATAAGAAATAGGAGCAGGAGTAGGCCATCTAGCCCTTCGAGCCTGCCCCGCCATTCAATAAGATCATGGCTGATCTGTTGTGGCTCAGTTCCACTTTCCCGCCCTCTCCCCATAACCCTTAATCCCCTCTCTTATCAAGAACCCATCAACCCGCTTCTTAAAAATATTTAGCGAGGCAGCCTCCACCACTTCAACGGGCAGAGAATTCCAGAGATTCACCACCCTTTGAGTGAAGAAGTTCCTCCTCAACTCCGTTCTAAACCGCCTCCCCTTTATCTTGAGGCTGTGCCCCCTAGTCCTACTGTCTTTTTTGAGCGGGAAGAGTCTCTCCACCTCTATCCTATCCATCCCATTCATCATCTTATACGTCTCAATGAGATCTCCCCTCATTCTTCTAAACTCTAACGAGTACAAGCCTAGTTTATTCAGCCTCTCCTCATAGCTCAATCCCCTCAACTCCGGTATCAGCCTAGTAAACCTCCTCTGCACTCCCTCCAGGGCCAAAATATCCTTGCGCAGGTGCGGCGCCCAAAACTGCACACAGTACTCCAGCTGCGGCCTCGCCAATGCCCTATACAGCTGCAGCAAGACCTCCCTACTTTTATATTCAATCCCCCTCGCTATGAAGGCCAGCATCCCATTCGCCTTCCTGACCACCTGCTGCACCTGCAAGCTGGGTTTTTGCGACTCATGCACAAGGACCCCGAGGTCCCTCTGCACCGTCGCCTGCTGCAGTTTTTCGCCACATAAGTAATAGTCCTTCCTACTATGTGTTTGTCTGAGAGAGGGGTTAATGTGTGCGTGTGTCCATGCGTGTGATGGTTCAGTTTGTGCATGCATATGAGAGGGAGGGGTAAGTGTGTGAGTTGAATGTGTGTGTGTGTATGTGTGTGTGTGTGCAGTTGAATGTATATGTGCGTGTATATATGTGTGTGTGTGTGTGTGTGTGTGTGTGTGTGAAGGTTGAATGTGTCTGATGGATGAGTGTGTGCACTTGTGTGAGGGATTAATGTTATTGTGCGTAAGTGATGTGTGTTTTTGTATGCGTGTCTGTGTATGTGAGGGTGAGTGTGTGTGTTTGTGTGTGTGTGTTTGTTTGTGTGAGATGGAGGAATGTTAGAGAAGGAGGGGAGAGTGTAGGTCCGGCTTGCTCCCAGTCTCAGGGTTGTCATTCATCTGCATACCCACATCCAACAGGCACTCACAGTAGGCGAGGGTGAGTAAGTGAGCACCTTGAGAAAGAGACTAAGCTAGATACACACACTCTCACCTTCCACTCATTTTCCTTATTGTCAATTTACTGTTGTGGCATTGTTTTGTTCAGCAAGATGTTTCTTTTCATATGTCAGCTTTACTTTTGAAATTTGTATTTAATGTTGTATCAAACGTTATCTTTCAGATTGGACATGCCTGTTCCACACTATCCTCCTCATAGTGCAATTCTTCCAAGTTTTGTATTGCCCAAAAAAATTGAAATTGTGTCCTGTACACACAAGACCTAGACCATTAATATCCATTAGCGGAACAGGCGTCCTAACACCAACCTTGAGGAAATTCACAATAATCCTTCTTCCAGTCCAAAATACAACCATTAATCACTATTCTGTTCCATTCAGCCAATTTTGCATCCATGTTGGTAGTCTACCTTTTATTTCATCAGCTATAATTATCACAAGTCTCTTGTGTGGCACTTTATTAAAAACTTTTGAAAGTCCATTTACAGCACAGCAAGAGCGTTACTCTCATTAACTCTATCTGATACTCATCAAATACTCAAGCAAGTTATTTAAACATTATTTGCCCTTAAAAAATCTGTGTTTGCTTTCCTTCATTAACCTTCAATTATCCAAGTGACTAATAATTTTGTACCAAGTTATAATTTCTAGGCCTTTGGAACTTCCCGAGTGCTGGCACCTGTAACGCTATGAACCCTAATTTCACAGCTACTTTAAACAAATCTTCGGCCAGAATTTTATGCTCCCCACCGACAGGTTTTTAGGCGGGGGAAAGGAAATAGGCAATTTATCCTGTGCCAGTAGATGTGCTGATCAACATATCCTTCTATTCCTTCTTTGAGTGTGCACGTTCTTCTCTAGATACAGAAACTTTTATGTTACAGAAAGAATAAACAAAATATTAACATTGTGATTGCTATTACAAATAAAATGCACCAGTCTCCAAAGAGTGCTTCAGAACAATAACAATGCTTTAATGTATTCAAAGCAATTGCAATTGGCATTTAGGGTGCAAAAATTGTTCTGAATAATTAACCTGAATAGATTGAATGAATGAATCTGTGAAGTAGATCTTGTACCATCATGATTTGTGATGTCTGAAAGCCCTTTATATTCTTGCAGTCAGTAAGTCAATTATTTTTGATAAATTCCTCAATTTTTAAAAAATCGTTTTGAGTCTTAATTATACTTTTGGTCCTTTTCTTGGCTTTCTTTCCTCCTTACTGTTTCTCTTTTCTATAAAATAGAACCTTTTCTTATTTCATCTTCCTTCTTTTGCACCACAATGCAGTCAATCATCATGCCTAGTTTCCATAGTTACCAATGCCAACAGAAGCATACCTGGCACATACTAGAGGAAGGAAAGAAGAAGTAACTGCCTTTTAAAACAATGTACATATTCCTCCTAATGAAAGGTCTTTACCTAGAAATTTGACCTGTCTTATTCCCTCAGATGCTAGCGAAATGTGCCTTGTCAGCATTTTCTACATTTGATTCATCTATTACAAATATAGGTCTTAGGGTGATAGCTGATTTTGGAATGCAAAATTCCTCCTTATCAAATACTCAAGAAGTGAATCTTAATTTTTAATCTAAAGGATCAGCCACTGGTTTTGTACAACCTGATGTCAATACCAGGATTTTAATGCAACAAACTTCTTCCCCAAAATTTTTTCCATGTTATACAATCAAAAAATTCAAAGTTTGTCAAGGAGACATTAATTAATAAACAAATTAATAATGAAAGAAACCAGCAGACAGAAATAGGCAAGTGCTTAAGATGCGTGGGAAACAAAGGAAAGGAAGACACAAGGAAAGCAGAAAAAAAAATTAGGTTGTAGAGGAAAAAAGACAGAAAAGCAAACAGTAACAACATAAACAACTTCATTAGTGAAGAGGAAAATAATTTTTGAAAATAGTGAATATACATACATACAATATATCAAATTCTTTGCATTTGTTTTTGTTGTGTCTCACACTGTCAGACTTTTCATCGCATAGTTATTTTCATGCCATTACTATAAAACAAGATATGCTGTAACTCAGGGTCACCACCCCCCCACTCCCGACCTCCTCCCTCCCCCGCCCCCACCACCTCAAGGGCCCCCTAGATTCCCTCTACCCTCTATGTTCAATTTTTCCACTAGTCTCTTTAAAGAGAATGGCAAAATAAATAAGGACACAGGAAAGCATCTTCAGGGCATTTAAGGCCATGGTTGAGGCCTGCATCCTCAGTGGGTCCTTACTTGCATACCATTGTGGATTGAATGCTTCCTTTCACTATTGTTGTTTCACCAGGTTGATGAGGGAGCTCTAAGTTTTTGAATCCAAAGCTGTTGTTTGGGGTGGTCAAAGGTTCCAGTAGAAACTAGGCCCTGCAGGAACTGGTGAAGAAAACTAGTTTCCAGCTTATCTGGATTCCAACCTGCTTCCCATCCATTGACTCTGTCTACACTTACCTTGGAAAAGCAGCCAGCATAATTAAGGACCCCGTGCACCCTGGACATACTCTCTTCCATCTTCTTCCATCAGGAAGAGATACAAAAGTCTGAGGTCACGTACCAACTGACTCAAGAACAGCTTCTTTCCCCCGCCATCAGAATTTTGAACAGACCTATCTCTTACTACTTGAACATCCTAGCTATGACTATAACAATACATTCTGCACTCTCTCCTTTCCCCCTTTATGAATGGTATGCTTGTCCGTATAGCATGCAAGAAACAATACTTTTCACTGTATTTTAATACATGTGATAATAAAATCAAATCAAAATCATTCATGGAACATCAGTGATTCAAGGATCCTTTTCTAATATTTTCTTCAAAACATGAAGGGTTCCAGGTCCTCAGATCATTGTCTGAACATTAGCAAATCACATCCATACTAATTTCATACATAGTATGTAGCTTTGATATGGAACATCTTCCTCACCAGCTGTGTCTATCTAGTACTTCAAAAAAGTAAGATATCATTAAACAAAGATAAAGATAATCAAGACCACTGATTACTTATTTCATGAATTATAATAACATAATTTGAATCAGAAAATACTACAAACATTTCTGAATAATTGTTACATAACATAAAGCAGTTTTGCTGGCATACATAAAAGGGCTGTGAATACTGCTAATGAACTGAGCCATGGAGGATGATCTTGAAGGAGACCAGTGACTTCTAAAAACAAATTCTAACTCCCAGTTATTCACAGAAAGAATTATGTCATAAGGTTTCATGTTTCAAACACAAAAAACCTTTTTCTGTACAAGAGTTAAATAAAGCAAGTACTACCATCTTAACACAATGGTGCAGATTTTTACAAAGACCGAGAGCTGCTCCATCATGGCAAAAATGGTGGAAGCAGCTGAAAACGCAAGTCCCATCCTCACGGCACCAGGTTAAACATAGGTAAGGAAACTTCCTTCTGATTAGCACATGCCGCTCCCCCTCAGTTGATGAATCAGTATTCCTCCGTGTTGAACACCATTTGGAGGAAGCACCGAGGATGGCAAACACAAGACTAGTGTACTAAATAGTATAAGCAGCAAGTGATAGAGAGAAATAAGCACTCCCACAACCGATGGATCAGATCTAAACACTGCAGTCCAGCCACATCCAGCGGTGAGTGACACTGCATTGTGGAGGCTCCACAAAAGTCCCATCCTCCATGGTGGAGGAGCCTAACACATGACTACAAAAAAAGGCTGAAGCATTTACAACAATCTTCAGCTTGAAGTGCCAGGTGGATGTATCAGCCTTCTCCTGTTGAACCCTGCATCACAGGTGTCAGTCTTCCGCCAATTTGATTCAATGTGATATCAGGAAAAGGTTGAAGGCATTGGATACTGCAAAGGCTATGAGCTCTGGCAATATTCTGACAATAGTACCGAAGACTTTTGCTCCAGAACTTGATATGGCCATAGCCTAATTGTTCCAGTACAGCTACAACACTGACATCCAAGTGGCAATGTGGAAAATCGCCCAGGTCTGTCCTACATACAGGAAACTGGATAAATCCAACCCTGCCAATTACTGCCCCATCAGTCTACGCTTGATCATCAGTAAAGTGATGGAAGGGGTCATCACAGTGTTATCAAGAGGCACTTGTTCAGCAATTATCTGCCCACTGGTGCTCAGTTTGGATTCTGTCAATGTCACTCGGTTCCTGACCTTATTACAGACTTGGTTCAAACATGGACAGAAGGGCTGAACTCCAGAGGTGTGGTGACAGTGACTGCTGTTGACATCAAGGCCACATTTGAGCAACTGGGGCATCAGGGAGCCCAAGCAAACTTGGAGTCAATGGGAATCAGGAGAAAACCCTCCGCTGGTTGGAGTCTTATATAGCATAAAGGAAGATGGCTGTGGTTGTTGGAGGTCAGTCATTTCAAATCATTGCAGGAGTTCCTCAGGGTAGTGTCCTAGGCCCGACATTTTTCAGCTGCATCATTAATGATATTTTTTCCATCATCAGAAGTGGGATGTTCACTGATGACTGCACAATGTTCAGCTCCATTCATAATTCCTCAGACACCAAAGCAGTCCACGTCCAAATGCAACAAAACCCAGACAGACAATATCCAGGCTTGGACCGACAAGTGGCTTGGAACATTTGTGCCATACAATGGCCATCTCCAACAAGAGAGGATCTAATCATCGCTCCTTGACATTCAATGGCATTTCCATCATTGAATCTCCCACTATCAACATCCCGGTGGATATCAATGTCTAGAAACTGAACTGGACTAGCCATATAAATACTGTTGCTACAAGAGAGGTCAAAAGCTAGGAACGCTGTGGAAAATAACTCACCTTCTGACTTCCTCAAAGCTCGTCCACACTCTACAAGGCACAAATCAAGAGTGTAATGGAATACTGTCACTGGCCTAGATGAGTGCAGCTCCAACAACACTCAAGAAATTCAACAGCATCCAGGACAAAGCAGTCTACTTAACTGGCATCCCGTTCACAAACATTCACTGCCTCCACTATCAGCACACATTAGTATCTATGTATACCATCTAGAAGACGTACTGCAGGGATCCAGCAAGGATCCTCAGATAGCACCTTCCAAACTTATGACGACTACCATCGAGAAGGACAAGGGCTGCAGACACATGGGAAAGTATCACCTGAAAATTCCCCTCCAAGTCACTTACTATCCTGACTTAAAATATATCGCCATTCCTTCACTGTCACTGGTCAAAATCCTGGAACTCCCTCCTGAAAAGCCCTGTGGGTGTATCTACACCACACAGATTGCAGCAGCTTAAGACAGCAGCTCACCACCCCCTTCTGAAAGGCATTTAGTTTTTTTATTCATTCAAGGAACATGGGTATGCTGGCTGGGCCAGCATTTATTGCCAATGCATAGCTGTCTTTGGGGGGTAGTTGAGAGTCAACTGCATTGTTGTGGCTCTGGAGTCACATGGAGGCCAGATCAGATAAGGACAGTAGATTGCCTTCTCTAAAGAGCATTAGTGAACCAGATAGATTTCTTCAACAATTAAAAATGGTTTCATGGACACCAGTAGATTCATGATTCCAGATACTTTTTATTGAATTTAAATTCCACTCCGCTGTAGCGGGATTCAAATCTGGATCCCCAGAACATTGGTTGAGTTTCTGGATTAATAGTCTAGCAACAATACCATTAGGCCATTGCCTCCCTGATAGTTATGGATAACAAATGTTCACTTCATCATTGAAGCCATGTGAGTGATTTTTTAAAAATGGCACTATCCATTTTTGCAGGGGCAGGTATGGGAGCAGGGCATATTTTACACATGTACTTTAGGGAGGATGTTGCTCCTCCCTAAAGTACATGTGTACTTTCAATCACCAGCTCCCTCCACTGAAGTAGGATTTTGGTAACCTTGGACTGTGAAACTGCATGTATGCTGTTTAGACTTCGTAACATTGCTTGCTATTTCATTGTCTGTTGACACAAACCTGAGAGTTTCCATTACTAGATTAGTGTTACATGACTGATTTCATAGGTACCTTTTTTTCCCAGTAAGGTGCTGTTCATTTCACTGATTGACAGCTCCAAGTGGTTAGAGTCTATGATGTAGGGACTATGAATTTCAATTAATGTTGTGATAAGGGATTGCATACTTGACCAAACTGTTTGTTACTGTCAAGTTTTATTTAGTTGGAGGAATAAGAACACAAGAACATAAGAAATAGGAGCAGGAGTAGGCCATCTAGCCCTTCGAGCCTGCCCCGCCATTCAATAAGATCATGGCTAATCTGCTGTGGCTCAGTTCCACATTCCCGCCCTCTCCCCATAACCCTTAATCCCCTCTCTT
Source organism: Carcharhinus amblyrhynchos (assembly GCF_965287045.1). Lineage (NCBI taxonomy): Eukaryota > Metazoa > Chordata > Chondrichthyes > Carcharhiniformes > Carcharhinidae > Carcharhinus > Carcharhinus amblyrhynchos. The sequence continues at coordinate 67,375,854 of NC_137335.1, read as the reverse complement.
ATCAAGAACCCATCAACCCGCATCTTAAAAATATTTAGGGAGACAGCCTCCACCACTTCAACGGGCAAAGAATTCCAGAGATTCACCACCCTTTGAGTGAAGAAGTTCCTCCTCAACTCCGTTCTAAACCGTCCCCCCTTTATCTTGAGGCTGTGCCCCCTAGTCCTACTGTCCTTTCTGAGCGGGAAGAGTCTCTCCACCTCTATCCTATCCATCCCATTCATCATCTTATACGTCTCAATGAGATCTCCCCTCATTCTTCTAAACTCTAACGAGTACAAGCCTAGTTTATTCAGCCTCTCCTCATAGCTCAACCCCCCTCAACTCCGGCATCAGCCTAGTAAACCTCCTCTGCACTCCCTCCAAGGCCAAAATATCCTTGCGTCAGTACGGCACTCAAAACTGCACAGTACTCCAGCTGCGGCCTCACCAATGCCCTATATAGCCGCAGCAAGACCTCCCTACTTTTATATTCAATCCCCCTCGCTATGAAGGCCAGCATCCCATTCGCCTTCCTGACCACCTGCTGCACCTACAAGCTGGGTTTTTGCGACCCATGCACAAGGACCCCGAGGTTCCTCTGCACCGTCGCCTGCTGCAGTTTTTCGCCACGCAAGTAATAATCCTTCCTACCATTATTCCTACCAAAGTGGACCACCTCGCACTTGCCAACATTAAATTCCATTTGCCAGTTCCTGGCCCATTCGCCCAGCCTATCTAGATCCTTCTGCAGATTCTCCACACCCTCCGCGCAATTTGCCTTTCCACCAATCTTGGCGTCATCAGCAAATTTCGACACCATACACTCGGTTCCCTCCTCCAGATCATCTATATAAATGGTAAATAGCTGAGGCCCCAGCACCGACCCCTGGGGCACTCCACTAGTCACCAACCACCAATCCGAATAGCACCCATTGACCCCCACTCTCTGCCTCCTATTTGACAACCAATCCTCTATCCACGCTAACACCCTACCCCCAACTCCATGTCCCCTAACCTTCTGCAATAACCTCTTGTGAGGTACCTTGTAAAACGCCTTCTGAAAATCAAGAAAGACCACATCCACCGGCTCTCCTCTATCCACCACCCTAGACACATCGTCATAGAACTCCAGTAAATTTGTCAGACACGGCTTCCCCTTAACGAAACCGTGCTGCGTCTGCTCTATCAAGCAATTCCCCTCAAGATGCCTCGCTATTTCCTCCTTGCTGACGGATTCTAACATTTTACCTACAACAGACGTTAAACTAACCGGCCTATAATTCCCCGCCTTTTGCCTGGCACCCTTCTTAAACAACGGCGTAACATTAGCCGCTTTCCAATCTTCCAGCACTTCCCCGGAATCCAGCGACGTCTGGAAAATAACCACCAAGGCATCCACTATCACCTCCGCCATTTCTTTCAGAACCCTCGGATGCATTCCATCCGGTCCTGGGGACTTGTCCACAATCAGCCCCTCCAGTCTGTCGAGCACCGCCTCTCTAGTAACAACAATGTCATTGAGACCCTCCAGTCCTACCACCTTTCCATCTCTAACACCCGGCAAATTATTCACGTCCTCCTCCGTGAAGACAGAAACAAAAAAGTTATTCAAGACCTCAGCCATTTCCCCATCCCCTACCACTAACCCCCTTCTCATCCTCTAAGGGTCCAACGTTCACCCTAGCCAGCCTCTTCCTTTTTATATATTTATAAAAACTCTTGCTATCCTTTTTTATATTAAGCGCTAGCCCAGCTTCATAGTTTCTCCTACCCTTCTTTATCAACTTCTTTGTCAATCTTTGTTGACATTTAAACCTCTCCCAATCCTCTTCTCGCCCACTACTCTTAGCTACTCTGAACGCCTCCGCTTTTAATTTAACACTTTCCTTCACCTCCTTCGTTATCCACGGCTTATTACCTCTCCTCCTATGGTCCTTTTTGACCATCGGAATAAATTTCTGCTGAGCACCAAGAAAGATCTCCTTAAAGATCCTCCACTGCTTCTCAGCAGACCTACCTTCCAACGCACTCCCCCAGTCCACATTTGCCAATTCTTCTCTCATCCTACCGTACTCCCCTCTGTTCAAACAAAGGACGCGTGTCCGGGAACCCACTTTCTCCTCCTCCATCTGCACCAGAAACTCCACCATACAATGATCACTCTCCCCAAGAGGATCCTTCACCGCAAGGTCCCTGATTCTACCCGCCTCATTACATAACACCAGATCCAAGATAGCTCGCTCCCTCGTCGGCTCCAACACACACTGTTCAAGGAAACTATCCCGGCAGCATTCCAAGAACTCCTCCTCGAGCCCACCGCGTCCAACATGGGTCGACCAATCAGTATGTAGATTGAAATCCCCCATAATTACGGCCGTCCCATTCCTGCACGCCGCACTTATTTGCTCATTAACAGCCTGCCCCACCTCCAGATCATTATTCGGGGGCCTATAGACGACACCCACCAGCATCTTCCTCCCTTTGCTGTTCCTAATCTCTACCCACAACGATTCCACTTTCTGCTCCTTGGCTCCAATATCATCCCTTGCTACCACCCTGATGCTATCCTTAATCGGCAGAGCTACGCGCCCCCCTTTTTCCTCCCGCCTATCCTTCCTAAACACTTGATACCCCTGGACATTCAGCTCCCAGTCCCTGTCACCTTGCAGCCACGTCTCTGTAATGGCCACCAGATCATATCCATTTGTGCTGACCTGCGCCACCAGCTCATCCACTTTATTCCGAATGCTTCATGCATTCAGATACAGTGCCTTCATCCCAGCCTTCACCTGGACCCTATTTGCCGGAACGCCACCAACCATACTCACGCCCCCTACTCCCTTTATTATTGGGACATCCTCGGCCTCTACCCTTACTTGTACCCTCTCCTTTACTTTAGGCCTCATAATGTCACCTACCCTCGCACCCTCCTCCCCCCTAATTAGTTTAAAGCCCTGTCTACAGTCCTCTTTACACGATTCGCCAGGACTCTGGTCCCAGCACGGTTCAGACCAACCCCATCCCGCCCGAACAGGTCCCACCTACCCCAATACTGATGCCAATGCCCCATAAATTCAAACCCATTCCTCCCACACCAATCCCTGAGCCACCCATTCACTTCCTTAATCCTATCAACCCTACGCCCATCTGCACTCGGTTCAGGCAGTAGCCCAGAGATAACCACCTTGTTGGTTCTACTTTTTAATTCCATTCCCAGCTTTTCATACTCCCTCCCCAGATCCTCACTTCGCATTTTGCCTATGTCGTTGGCACCCACATGTACCGCAACGACCGGATTCTCACCCTCCCACTCCAGGTTCCTCTGCAGCCCAGATGCGACATCCCGGACCCGAGCACCACGCAGACAACACACCCTTCTGTGCACTTTGTTATTGTGACAAAGGACAGTGTCAATACCCTTCACCCCACTATCCCCAATCACTACTACGTTCCTTTTCACCTTCTCTTTGCCTATGTCCTGCTGCATCACTGTACCGTGTGCAGTTTGCTCACCGACCTCACCTCCCTCATCCTCGTCCACACTGGAAGCAAGAACCTCAAACCTGTTATGCAGATTGAGAGGCTGAGGCCTCCGCTCCCCACTCCCCTTCCTCCTCTCCCCACCCCCCTTCCTCCTCTCACCACCCCCCCTTCCTCCGCTCCCCACCCCCTTCCTCCTCTCAGCAGCCCCCTCTTGTTCCTGACCCTTAGAGTTAGCCAGTCCAGGGGGGGTGGATGTCTCTTGCACCCCATTGACAATGGCACCCTCTCTCCCCCTGATGAGCCTCAGTGTCTGTAGCTCAGAGGCCAGCTCATCTACCTTGAGCTGGAGCTCCTCCAGCAACCTGCACTTACTGCAGACATGGTCACCGGGAAGGACCCTGGGGTCCACCAGTTCCCACATCATGCAGAAACAACACATCACATGCCCCTCCATTATTCTCTGTAGTAATATTGAAAATTTCCACACGAACTTACCTGGCCCTTTTTCTCCCCAGCCCTTTTGATCTTAAGCCCTAGTAGCTCACTCTGCTTCCCACTCACTCCACTGCCCGCTCCGACGCTGCCCACTGTCTACACCAATGCAAATATATAAATGAGCTTTGTGAATGAAAATGTTTGTTTCAGTAGTGAAATTTATAATATGAAAGAGACACTTAGAACTTTGTTTACAGAACTCTATTTTGTCTGATTTCTGCACTGATTCCGAGGTCTGCTCATAGTGGATACTGGGTGAGTTGCCATGGTACATGTGAACACAAAGAGTGGTGGGTGGGGTCATGGGTTGATATGATTTGGCACTAAATTGGTTAAAAGGGCTATTAAGGGCATGGGGTTCTCTGGGGCATAACTTAGAATGAGGGTCATGATAGCCCATGGAGCTGGGGGTGGGTAACAGGTGGGTGACATGAATTGGCATGACAGTGTGTAGGGGGTGAGGGCTGGAGAGATGTTTCACATTATATTCTTTATTTTTAAACATTGGACATCATGCCAGATACTCGAGGCAGGCTTTGCACACACCCCTGCATCTGACAGTTCAGCTCTTCCCAGGTCACTTGCCTGACTTGTAATTCAACCCACAACTCCCGGACTGAATATCCAATGCAGCCAGGTTTGTGGAGCTAGGAATTCTCTGTCTGTGCACCCAAACCATGGGTGAAAATCTGGCCTGATATACTTCAAAAAGCGCTTTGGTTTTAAATCTAAAAAACTCAACAGACCACTTCCTGTTTTATTTTTTCCACTCATGAGTCCCCTACTCTTTACAGGATCTTGAGCATTCCTTCAGATCTTCAGGTCGTCATTGGTCTCTGGTGTAGTCCCGGAGGATTGGAGGATAGCGAATGTTGTCCCATTGTTTAAGAAGGGGAACAGAGACTTTGCCGGGAATTATAGACCGGTGAGTCTTACTTCTGTTGTGGGCAAGGTTTTAGAAAAAATTATTAGGGATAGGATTTATAGTTATTTGGAGTGTAATGAATTGATTAGAAATAGTCAGCATGGTTTTGTAGCGGGTAGGTCGTGCCTTACTAACCTTATTGAGTTTTTTGAGAAGGTGACCAAAGAGGTGGATGGGGGCAAGGCAGTTGACGTGGTATACATGGATTTTAGTAAGGCGTTCGATAAGGTTCACCATGGTAGGCTTCTGCAGAAAATGCAGATGTATGGGATTGTGGGTAATCTAGGAAGTTGGATCAGGAATTGGCTATCAGATAGGAGACAGAGGGTGGTGGTGGATGGTAAATATTCATCATGGAGTACAGTTACGAGTGGTGTGCCTCAGGGATCTGTTTTGGGGCCACTGTTGTTTGTAATTTTTATTAATGATCTGGATGAGGGTATAGTTGGGTGGATTAGTAAATTTGCTGATGACACCAAAATTGGAGGTGTGGTAGATTGTGAGGAAGGGTGTCATAGTCTGCAGGGAGACTTAGATAGGTTGCAGAGCTGGGCCGAGAGATGGCGGATGGAATTTAATGCGGAGAAGTGTGAGGTAATTCACTTTGGTAGGAGCAACAGATGTGTCGAGTATAGGGCTAACGGGAGGACTTTGAATAGTGTGGATGAACAGAGGGATCTAGGTGTGTGTGTACATAGATCCCTGAAAGTTGGGAATCAAGTAGATAAGGTTGTTAAGAAGGCGTACGGTGTCTTGGCGTTTATTGGTAGGGGGATTGAATTTAGGAGTCGCAGTGTAATGTTGCAACTGTACACTACTCTAGTGCGGCCGCACTTGGAGTACTGTGTGCAGTTCTGGTCCCCGCATTACAAGAAGGATGTGGAGGCGTTGGAGAGGGTGCAGAGGAGGTTTACTAGGATGTTGCCTGGTATGGTGGGGAGGTCCTATGAGGAGAGACTGAGGGATTTAGGGTTGTTTTCGTTGGAAAGAAGGCGGCTAAGAGGGGATCTTATTGAAACATATAAGATGATTAGAGGTTTAGATAGGGTGGATAGTGATAGCCTTTTTCCTCGGATGGAGAAAGCTAGCACGAGGGGGCATGGCTTTAAATTAAGGGGGGGTAGCTACAGGACGGATGTCAGGGGTAGGTTCTTTACCCAGCGGGTGGTGAGGGATTGGAATGCCCTGCCTGCTGCGGTTGTAAATGCGTCTAGTTTGGGGGCGTTTAAGAGATCTCTGGATAGGTTTATGGACGAAAAGGGATTGGTATAGGCTAGTGGGTCATTGTTTTTGTAACTGGTCGGCGCAACATCGTGGGCCGAAGGGCCTGTTCTGCGCTGTAATGTTCTATGTTCTATGTTCTATGTTCTCTTTTCTAGGGACCAAACCAAAGTTTGCCACAGCTCTCAGGAATTCACTTTTATTCTCCTCAATGTTTCTGCTATCCTCTGAGGCATGACATTTTTTGGGATCCTTGCACTAGCATCTGGCTGGGCGAACCTTTCAACTCTCTTTCAAAATCTCAACTTTGTGAACATCCCAGGTCAAGCATGGGCATCTTTGCTTCTCTCATTCTACTGGTGGGGGGAGAATTTACCTGTCCTGCCCACTACAGAAATCATAGCAAGGGGGTGGCAGACCATGGAAAGGTCCATTGACCTCAGGCAGGATTTTCTGGTTTTGGAGTGAGCACACCTGGAAAATCTCACACTATAACTCCAAAATAAGAAAATACATTTGGTTTCTGTTAGCTCTTTGATACTCCTCTCCAAGTCCTGGCAGACTTCTCCATCTCCTTATCTCAAAGCTGTTTCAAGGTTCCCACCAGCTGCTGGCAACATTATCTTTCTCTCTTTTTCAAAACTGTTTCTGGGCTCCAAATGCAACTATCTGAATCTGAGAGATATCAAAAAACTAAAGCCAAAATAAAAACACTATTCCCCTACAATTTATCGCTATGGCAATATGGCACATCTGAGAGGTCACAAATAAAGATCTAAACTAATTAACTTCACCTTCCAAAACATCCCTTTGATTCTGGGGTCTACATGAATAATTTATTTCTCTAATGAGGACAATTACCAAGAAGCCTATTGTTTATTATCTTCCCACTTTCAACTCTTACCTTGCTAAATAAACATAGGTTATCTTTTGAACTGCAACTACTTTAACCAATTTACTAGACTCCCAAGCCAGGTGATTCTATTATCTGACAGTGATAGTTCAACGCCCAAACTAAAAAGTTTACTTATAAAACATACGAATTATGAAATTATACATTTTCATAACCCAGGTTCAAAACAAATGTATGTTTGATATAGTTACATAAATGGCCACAGTGTACTCCCAGTTTAGCAATAATTTATAAACTGCGCTTGCAAGCCACAGGACAAGAAGTTATTTAGGCACATCAGTGAGGTACAATAAATAAACAGTGAAAGTGAGCTGGCAACAAAATTACACATGATTATTCAGTAGTTATGTGCATTACAGGATACATCAAATCCATTCTGATCTAAGAGTTCTTGATGCTACGAAGTTGAACATAAGAACATAAGAACATAAGAAATAGGAGCAGGAGTAGGCCATCTAGCCCTTCGAGCCTGCCCCGCCATTCAATAAGATCATGGCTGATCTGTTGTGGCTCAGTTCCACTTTCCCGCCCTCTCCCCATAACCCTTAATCCCCTCTCTTATCAAGAACCCATCAACCCGCTTCTTAAAAATATTTAGCGAGGCAGCCTCCACCACTTCAACGGGCAGAGAATTCCAGAGATTCACCACCCTTTGAGTGAAGAAGTTCCTCCTCAACTCCGTTCTAAACCGCCTCCCCTTTATCTTGAGGCTGTGCCCCCTAGTCCTACTGTCTTTTTTGAGCGGGAAGAGTCTCTCCACCTCTATCCTATCCATCCCATTCATCATCTTATACGTCTCAATGAGATCTCCCCTCATTCTTCTAAACTCTAACGAGTACAAGCCTAGTTTATTCAGCCTCTCCTCATAGCTCAATCCCCTCAACTCCGGTATCAGCCTAGTAAACCTCCTCTGCACTCCCTCCAAGGCCAAAATATCCTTGCGCAGGTGCAGCGCCCAAAACTGCACACAGTACTCCAGCTGCGGCCTCACCAATGCCCTATACAGCTGCAGCAAGACCTCCCTACTTTTATATTCAATCCCCCTCGCTATGAAGGCCAGCATCCCATTCGCCTTCCTGACCACCTGCTGCACCTGCAAGCTGGGTTTTTGCGACTCATGCACAAGGACCCCGAGGTCCCTCTGCACCGTCGCCTGCTGCAGTTTTTCGCCACGTAAGTAATAGTCCTTCCTACCATTCTTCCTACCAAAGTGGACCACCTCACACTTGCCAACATTAAATTCCATTTGCCATTTCCTGGCCCATTCGCCCAGCCTATCTAGATCCTTCTGCAGACTCTCCACACCCTCCGCACAATTTGCCTTTCCCCCAATCTTGGTGTCATCAGCAAATTTCGACACCCTGCACTCGGTTCCCTCCTCCAGATCATCTATATAAATGGTAAATAGCTGAAGCCCCAGCACCGACCCCTGGGGCACCCCACTAGTCACCAACCGTTGGTGTAAAAAATTAAAGCAAGTGCTCCATTCTTAAGTATTAAGATTTCTTTGATGAATGCTTAGCTCCCTTTTAACATCTAGCACCTTTTTCTATTTGTGACAGAAAGACCATGGCGTCAAATTATAACTAGATTTTCCAATTTCATTTGATATTTTTATTGATAATTTGTTGATAGTCTTGATTTGACAAGAATGTGTCACCTTGTTGCAACCATTAAAGGATTAATGATAATTCATGAATTTTCAATGCCACAAAAAAGTCATCCAGCAAAACTGAAAATATGAATAGTGAAATCTTCCTGATGTTGAGGGCACTTGGTTGATTACTGGGATGAAGTGATGGCCTTATAATAAAGTTTGAGCAGGTTGTACCTATTACTCATTGATGAATGGGAGGTGATCTTATTGAAATGCATATGACCCGTCATCAAAGAAGAAGAAATAGCTAGGCACCTTGAGAAGAATTGTTTGATAGAGCAGATGCAGCACGGATTTGTTAAGGGGAAGTTGTGTCTGACAAACTTATTGGAATTCTATGAGGATGTGACTAATGTGGTGGACGGAGGGGAACCGGTGGGTGTGGTGTTTCTTGATTTTCAGAAGGCGCTTGATAAGGTGCCGCACAAGAGGTTGCTTCAGAAGGTTAGGGGGCATGGAGTTGGGGGTAAGGTGTTAGCATGGATAGAGGATTGGTTGTCTGATAGGAGGCAGAGAGTTGGTATCAATGGGTCCTATTCTGATTGGCAGTTGGTGACTAGTGGAGTGCCCCAGGGATCGGTGCTGGGGCCTCAACTATTTACCATTTATATTGATGATCTGGAGGAGGGGGCTGAATGTAGGGTGTCGAAATTTGCTGATGACACGAAGATAAGTGGAAAAGCAAATTGTGCGGAGGGTGTGGAAAGTCTGCAGAGGGATCTAGATAGGCTAAGCGAGTGGGCGAAGACCTGGCAGATGGAGTATAATGTTAGCAAGTGTGAGGTTATCCACTTTGGCAGGAATAATAGTAGGAGGGATTAGTATTTAAAGGGCGAAAAGCTGCAGCATGCTACGGTGCAGAGGGACCTGGGGGTCCTTGTGCATGAGTCGCAAAAACCCAGCCTGCAGGAGCAGCAGGTGATCAGGAAGGCAAATGGGATGCTGGTCTTTATAGCGAGGGGGATAGAATATAAAAGCAGGGAGGTCTTGCTGCAACTGTACAGGGCACTGGTGAGGCCGCAGTTGGAGTACTGTGCGCAGTTTTGGTCGCCGCACTTGCGCAAGGATATTTTGGCCTTGGAGAGAGCGCAGAGGAGGTTCACTAGGCTGATACCAGAGATGAGGGGGTTGGACTATGATGAGAGGCTGAATAGACTGGGTTTGTACTCGTTGGAGTTTAGAAGGATGAGGGGGGATCTTATAGAGACATATAAGATAATGAAGGGGATGGATAGGGTGGAGGTAGAGAGATTCTTCCCGCCCAGAAAGGACAGCAGGACTAGAGGGCACAGCCTCAAGATAAGGGGGGCGCAGTTTAGAATGGAGTTGAGGAGGAACTTCTTCACTGAAAGGGTGGTGAATCTCTGGAATTCTCTGCCCGTTGATGTGGTGGAGGCTACCTCGCTAAATATATTTAAGATACGGGTAGATAGGTTTTTGGTAGGCAAGGGAATTAAGGGTTATGGGGAGAAAGCGGGAAGGTGGAACTGAGCCACTTCAGATCAGCCATGATCTTATTGAATGGCAGGGCAGGCTCGAAGGGGTAGATGGCCTACTCCTGCTCCTATTTCTTATGTTCTTATTCTGAAGGGGCTTTGGGGGGTTGGGAAATAGTTACCGAGAGGGTATTTCCCTTCATGCGAGAGTCTCAAACTAGGGGGTGCAATTTAAAAATAAGGAGTCTCCAATTTAAGATAGGAATGAAGAGGAATATCTTCTTTTAGAGGGCCAGTAATTAGTCTTTGCAATTTTCTTTCCTCAGAGAACAGTGGAGTCTGAGTCATTCAAGGCTAAATTAGATGGATTATTAATCTGCAAAAGGTCAAGAATTGTAGGAGCAGGCAGGGAAGTAGAGTAAACCTGGACAGAAAGCCTGTGGTATCCATAGGCACCATTGAGGCCTTCCGTACTTGTTGGGCACTGCAGGGGTGGAGTGTACCATTGACCCTTTTAATCACCCGTTGACTTGATGTTTTAAGTTTCATTTCTGCTTTGTTTTTGTTTCAGGCAGTTCCACTTCAAAGGGCTCCCTTCTTGCTTTGTCCTTCAGTTTGTTCAATTTAGTTTAATTGTTTTGCCAAAAAGAATGGCAGGGAAGTGGAGTTAATGATATCAAACCAACCATGATCTGATTGAATACAGACCAAGCTACTTGGCCAAATGGCCAACTTCTGCTCCTTATTCATATGATCTTTTGATCTTATATTGAATAAGTATGAGCACTAAAACTGTGACCTCAAAGATTTGTTCAACTAAGTTGAAATTTGAATCCAATAGCCTTCCTATTGCCAAGAATGCATAGCATCATTATTGAAATTTCTCCCACCTTTCCTCAGTCCCACCAACTCACAGCCATGCATTTGGCATCTGCATTTCAGGGCTAACTGACTTCCCAAGCTTCTTCCCACACAAACTTCAACATTCTTTTGCTGCATTATATTTTGTTCATCCATCATTCAGTTACTGTTAACTTCTTTCCCACTGTCTGAAGCATCTCCAAAATCTACCTTCCTCTGTATCCTTTTAGTCATCTAGGGAGGAACTTTATCAATTTAATATAAGGAAAGATACAGTAATGAAGAAAAATAATAGGGAGCAGGAGGTGTCCTGATCCATTACGCTCAGGATTGCAGGTGGATAAATCCCTGACACCTGGGTTTGAGAGGGAGGACGGGGGCATTTGGCAGTCATGGTGCTCAATGAGGCGGGTGTATGGAGGCGGTGGGGGTAGGGTGGCTTCAGATTATAGGGAGAAAATCTTACCTTTTACAAAGCTACATGACTTTGCCCCATTTCAGTTAAACCTGCAAAGCTCAATATATCAGAGGCTGCCAGCCTCACTAAAATATTTAATTGGCCTCCTGGGACCACATTGGTTGCCTGCCCCTCACTCTACATCCATTAAAACCAATGGGAGGTCTGGGATTGAATTTAAGGTTTTTAAAGTTTTAAAATCTCACCCAGCCCCAACACACCCATTCTTAGAGGGTTAAAAATTCAGTCCCATGTCGTAAAATCACTTTAAATGCTTTATTTTCCATATCCTGAAATACCCCTCAAGCTCCATGCTCCACCCACATCTCTTGCTATCAACTTCAATCTACTGCATGCCTTTGATAGCAGATGGTAGCTGTATATATCGTTTTAAAAGAATTAACAGAGAACATTTTGCAAATTTGTAGTGCAGGCTTTGCAAAAGTATACCTGTTATTCCCAGTGCTTAAAGTTGAATAGCTTAAAAACTGTTACCCTTAGAAACAAACCCTGCCATTCAAAACTGAAATTAAATATAAGGGTTGATTTTTTGTCTTACTCAAATGTGATTAGATTACATACACTTCTAGGATTCATTTTATTCTACTGTGAAAGCCAGATATGCCACAAAATTTTCAGCAAAGGAGATGTGGAAAAGGCTAACTTTGCCTGACCTAGCCATAAAACACTGCATTATTATTTATGTTGCACTAATGTATTCCTATTTTTTCAATAGGATTGTATTTGCCTTCCAGAATTCCAGTCTTTGTGAATAAATTACCTAGAACCACAAAAATTAAAATGGTAATCCACACACAAACTGCTCTGCTGATGGATTTGACATGGTAGCACATTCTTGAATATTGTCAAATCCAGCCTATGAATCAACTAGCAGTTTGGGGAAAGCACAACTTATTTATTTACAGGTTAAAACTACACAGAGGCTTGCAGCCTCATGGTTGCAGTCAGCTCCCAAGATGACTCTACAAAAGCACATGCTACCAGGGTGATCCCAATCCCTGCTGTCCAAATGGTTCCCTGGGTCATTGATCATTAAAAGGACAATCACTACGCAATTAAACACTGACATCATGATCCTTTTGCTGCCTAGTAGAAAGAAATCACATATCTGAAGATGTTCAAAGACAGCTTTTATATGCACAAGTTGAGGAAAATGAATGTTTCAGAAGATGATGACCGTGAAATTAGGCTCCGCAACACCACTGATGCTGGTGCTCTAGAAAGCCTGATGGCTCATGCGACATCCAATAATGGAGGAGGACATTGGTCTGGACATGTTATGAATGTGCCAGAAGCTGCAGGAAAGGTTCTATCATGTTGCAATTCAGACCAATTTCTTGCATTTTTCAGAAATTTGGGCAGGTTTTCCATTCTGAGGTCAGAACACTGATATTACGGTCACTTCCGAGCCCAACACTGCACCACTGCAGTAACGCACATGCATTGCAATTTTAATGTGAAAACCAGTTAATTATCCTAGGATCACAATCGCCAGCCAATTAGTAATCCATTAAAAAGTTATATCATACATCAAAAATACATTCAATATTTTTGTTAAAATCTGCTGCCTAAGAGAACAATCAACAATATTTGAAAAGAATGGAAAGGAAAGCTTTCCACATTGATGTTGAATGTTATGTTATTAAGAAATTTTCAACATTGAATGTTACCTGCTTGAAGCATTCTTTCTTTTAATCTCTCTTGGTGATGGAAGAGCAGATGGGGTGCTGTAACTTCGATGGAAGCCTAAACATAAGGAGAAATTATTACCAAAATGAAAGAGTCTACCAGCACTTCTTGCATTTTTTTATAACAAAGTATAACATAGTATAAACAGATATAAAATAATTTAATCCAATGTAGAATTTAAGTATAATTTGCGCAACATTGACAAACAAAACAATGTCCTCAAAAATGTGCATTGCCGAGTATAGAATGGTTAGGAGCACAATTGGACCGGGACATGGCAGTAGGTGGTCAAAAATGGAAAACGTGCCTAGCATGTTTCTGGGCCGTTTTTTCTGCGTAATCAGCCTCGTGCCAGGGAATAGTGCGAGGCTGGTTACAATACGCAAATACTGATTTGCATCTATTTAATGTGCCAGGATGCAGTCGTCCAGGCTCATTGATGTTTCTGGTTCCCAGTAGAGGTCCACACCAGCGGAGACCACGTATGGTCCTCAGCAATGGGGGACAGGGATGATGGCCTCGCTGGTGGGACCAGGGGCCACTGAGGCCCCCTAGAATGTGGGGTGTAGTAGGGGTGCCCCTTTGGCAGTGCCAGCCTGGGACCCTGACACTGCTAGCCTGGCACACTGTCACTGCCCACTGGGCACCCTGACACTACCCACCAGGCACCTGGCAGCGTCATGGGAACAGGGCCAGAGGTGTAGGTAGGAGGGGAGGGGATGGGGGAAATTCTGCATGGGGACTGCAGCTGCTGGTGGTGCTGGGGGGCTGGTGGTGTGGAGGCAGGCAATTGGGTGATGGATATGGGGCTGGCAATATTTGGGGGGGGAGGGTCTGTGTCAACAATCAGGAGTCCAGCGGTCAGGGGGAGCTGATCTTCCGCGTGCTGGGAGATCAACGCATTTGCACTGGCCTCCTCAGTCTGCTGGTGGTCTCTCATATGGGATTAGGCTCCGCCATCCCCCCTTCCCCCCCACCAGGTATGAATCACTTGACAGTCTCTGTGCTACAGAAAGTGCCAGAAATTCATTAAATTAAGCTTGCCCAAAATATGGGCAGGTAAAACTCTCGTTATCCCACCCGTTGGGTCACTTTGTTTTTTTTTTCCAGACAATAGTGCCCTTGATCAGTGGTGTCCATGTCAGTTTGCTGAAAGAACTCAGCTAGTCCCTTTTTCCTGCCCTTTCCCCATAGCCATGCTATTTGTTTCTACTTCTCTTATCCAATTCCTGATTATACCTCTCTCCAGCACACTCAGTGTATTCCCAACCACTCTCTTGGTTCTTTTGCCAACTACCTTAGTGTCCTCTGATTCTTGATCCTTCCACTAATGAGAATAGTTTCTCTCCATCTACTCTGATGTACACCTCAAGATTTTGAGCCCATCAAATCTGCTCTGATCATTTACTTTTCTAAGGAGGAACAAACCCAGCTTCTTCAATCCATTATTGTAACTGAAATCCCTCACACCAGCAATGATTCTAGTAAATCTTTTCTGCAGCCTCTCTAAAGCACGGGAGTATAACCCATCCATTCTTTGGGTAAGCTTTGTCCAATCCCAATGAGAGCCCACCAGCAGGCTGCTGAGGGAACCAGTGCAAATGCCCGATCTCCCATTATGCGGGAGATTGGTGTCCCCCCCTCTGTCATCCATCATTATGAAGTGCTTTGAAAGGCTAGTCATGAAACGAATCAATTCCAGCCTCTTTGAATACCTGGATCCACTACGGTTTGCCTCCTGCTGCAACAAGTCCACAGCAGACACCATCTCCCTGGCCCTGCACTCAACCCTGGAACACCTAGATAACAAAGACCTATGTCAGACTCCTATTTATTGACTATAGCTCAGCCTTCAACGCCATTATTCCCATGAAACTGATCTCCAAACTCTGTGGCCTGGGCCTCAGTTCCTCCCTCTGCAACTGGATCCTGAACTTCCTAATTCATAGACCACAATCAGTAAGGATAGGCAACAACACCTCCTCCATGATCATTCTCAACACCGGTGCCCCACAAAGCTGTGTTCTCAGCTCCCCACCATACTCCTCATACATCTATGACTGTATGGCCAAATTCCCCACCAATTCAATTTTCAAGTTTGCTGGCGACACCACTGTAGTGGGACAGATCTCAAACAAACAATGACGAGGCAGAGTACAGGAATTAGATAGAAAATTTGGTGAACTGGTGCGGCAACAATAATCTATCCCTCAATGTCAACCAAACGAAGGAGATTGTCATCGACCTCAGGAAGCATTATGGAGGGCATGCCCCTATCAACATCAAATGGGGATGAAGTAGAAAGAGTTGAAAGCTTCAAGTTTTTAGGTGTCCAGATCACCAACAATCAGTCATGGTTCCTCCATGCCGACACAATAGTTAAGAAAGCCCACCTAAGCCTCTATTTTCTCAGCAGACTAAGGAAATCTGGCATGTCAGTTACAACTCTCACCAACTTTTACAGATGCACCATAGAAAGCATTCTTTCTGGTTGTATCATAGCTTGGTATGGCTCCTGCTCTGCCCAAGACCACAAGGAACTATAAAAGATCATGAAGGAACCCCAATCCATCACACAATAATCCACCGATTCTGTCTACACTTCCCACTGCCCTGGAAAAGCGGCCAGCATAATTAAGGACCCCATGCAACCCCGTACATTCTCTCTTACACCTTTTTCCGTCGGGAAAAAGATACAAAAGTCTGAAGTCATATATGAACCGACTCAAGAACAGCTTCTTCCTTGCTGCTGTCAGACTTTTGAATGGACCTCCCAGCTTGACAGGTTGACCTCCCAGCTTGACAGGTTGGGGATTGGGTTTTGGGTTGCAGGATTCCAAACTGTGAGATTGCAGTCAGTGGGTGGGGGGTGGTGTCAGATAGGTAACAATGCTAGACCCAACTTGGGGCAGGGTGGGCAGAAACACAGCAAGCTCCAAAGTTTGGTTTGATCGTTCCACAAATCTCACCAGCCACCCCTGCTGTTCAGGATTCTCCAACAAACCTCATGGGCCTAAACCTCCATCCTTGGGTCTTGTCAGTACGCACCCTTCCTGCTTCACCAGTCTTATCAGCACATCCCATTCCCCCCACTCATCTGGTCTCACTAACAACCCCAACACTCTTTGTTTCAGTGAAGTGTCCCTTATTTGCATTCCACCAGACTTGGTCACCCTGCTCCTAAAACCATAGCCATCTTCCTTTAAGCTAGGCATGACTCCAAGCAGTAATGTTTCCCCATGATTTCCATTGACTTCTACTTTAATACTGCTTGATACTACACAAATGCTTTCTTGGCATCAAGATATCAAGGGCAGGTGCTCACACCTCACCTCTGAAATTCAGTTATTTTGTCCATGAGCAAGGTTCTAAGGGTGCAGACATGGAGCTGAGTGTACCTAGTGAAACCCAGATCGAGCATCAGAAAGCAGGCTATTGCTCTTCAAGTGCTGCTTGATAACACTGTAGGTGAACCTTCCATCAATTTGCTGATGATTGAGGCATAGATGGAGCAATAATTAGCCTGGATTGGATTTATCCCACTTTTTTGTGGACAGGACATAGCTGGGGTATTTCCCATATTGTTGGATAGATGCAAGTGCTATATTGGTGCACTTTATACTAAAGCCACACTGTTGTAAGGGCCCATGGCTTTACAGCATTCAATGCTGCTGGGGACCTCAGGAGAAGGCAAAAATAGATTGTCCATTTGCTACTTCAGGCTGAAGATGGTTGCAAATGCTTCAGGCTTGTGTTTTGCACTCCATCATTGTGATTGCAGATGTTTGTAAAGCTTCCTTCTCTGGTTAATTGTTTAGTTATTCAAGACTATTCATGAATGGATGTAGCAAGTCTGCAAAGCTTTGAAGTGATCCACCGGTTGTGAGATCACTTAAGCTATGTTTATTGCATGTTGCTTCTTCTGCTTAGTATACAAGTAGTCCTGGTTGTAGTTTCACCAGGTCTTCACAATATTTTTATTATCCTGAATTATCTCTGTATAGACACCATCTGGGCTCAGGGAGCGGAATGGAATAGCACAACCACAGTAGAACACAGATTCATTGATGCAGACCTCACCTCAATAAAATCAAAAGAAGAGATGCCTGGCTGTGGGATCCATCAAAACATCCAAATAGGTAACCTGTGCCAACTGGAAAGAAGCTGCACTAGAACTATGACTACTTACATACAAATGTTCATACTTGGAGCAGGAGGAAACCACTCATTTCCTCAAGCCTTCTTCACCATTCAGTAAAATCATAGCTAACCTGACTGTAACCACAGCTTCACATCTCCGCTTACCCCCAATAACCTTTCACCCATTTGCCAATCAAGAACCTATCCATTTCTGCCTTAAAAATATTTAACGAATATTATACTATAGAATATTGCTGGGAAATGTTCAAACACATCACCAGGGCTCACAACGTAATACACTAGATAGTCTCTCTTTTGCTTCCTTTATCATCCTGGTTCCCTGCACATCTCACTCCCTTAAAGCAACACATTGATCAATAGGTTTTCACATTGTGCTCTGGTTAAGGCCATCTGTAACTTGGGATCTTGCACACAGCAATTACTTATATGCACCACTCAAAACCCCTTCTTGAACTTTAACAGCCATACCTAACAGTGGGCTCAGATAAGTTCCTATCTAAAATAGAAATTGGGGTCCTCTTTATACCAACATTTAAAACTTTGACTGTTCAATCTTTACTCTCACAAATGCTAAACACTCACAATCCGAGCTTCTTCCTTCTGCAAAATGCTTTTAAAAAATCTCTCTTCTGTTATACTTTTAGTCCCCTTTTTGATTTCCTGTCTTTGCTCTGACAGTCTTCTTCCAATCAAATACTTCTGAGCTGATGCTTTATGGGAGCAGAACCATACAAATTCTAGCTGTTCTGGCACTCATTATAAATGTAAACAAAAGGAAAGATGCTATAATTAAAGTTCACAACGTCCATGAAATTTTGCTGAACAAATTAAAGAAAAATATCAAGTTTAATTTAAACTTAACTTTTTCAGCGCAGCCATTTCCATTAAGTCTAATTTAATTCAAAGCAACTTGAGGCATTTTTATCAACATTTTTCCATTATTTGGCTATGCAGTCCAGTGTTAAGGAATACCTAATGCACTCTAACAGTACAATAAATCATTGTCAATTTGGCTCAGTCACAAAACGTGCATCAAATAGAAAAATAGGCTATCCTTTCAAACATCACCCTGTGAAATGAATGTTGATAAGGAAGGCTATGCATTTTTCCCCTAATGGGAAATGGTCTAAACATGTGAAGAAATCAAAGAATACATAGACATGCAAAGAAAATTCCTGGATTGCAATTAGTTAAATGTGCATTGTTCTTGCACAATTTTCAGAACCAAATTTTGTCATTAACATGAAAGATTCCACTTCGTACCATGTCTCGTTTAAGTTTGCAGATTTTCACTGCATGTATCGAGTCATTTATTCACTAAAGTATACAAATTCTTTATTTTTCAGTGCACGTTCAATGCAGGCAAAATATTTCATACTTGTTAATGCAAGTAATCAGTGTTAATCGCAGCAGACATGTCCACCCAAAGTGTAATAAGCCTGAATGATTATGCGCAGTTAGATCAATCAACCATGTTCTGGATAATTGCTTAAGTAGTGAGCACTAACATGTTACATCGTCAAATTCTTTTCAGAAGTTGACCATTTTAAATTCAAAAGCAAACAGGTCAACAAAAAGATTACTGTTTTTAAACTCCAATCTCTCAAGCTATCCTCCAAGCACTATTGCTGTTATATTTGAAATGCACTCTCTCATATGTTTTTCTGTCATGTTAAAGTGTAAAGCTGTTAAGCTGATCCCTTCCATTATTAAAACTAGTGTTTGTGATCTGGCTTTTGTAGCAAAGAATTGGTTTATGCTGCTCAGATTGTGTGCTGTACATTGGAACAAGTCAGCTACATTGAGATATCAGATCAGCCATGATCACATTGAATACTGGAGCAAGCTTGATGGATTGAATGATCTACTCCTGCTTCTATTTTTTATGTTTCCATGTAGCATGATCTAAGTCAGATCACCATATCACATCTATACTTAATTGTACTGCCACTTTCACCTCAAGACATAGATCAGTATTTATTAGGTCTTCATATAGCTGGTTAAACAATTCCCTCAGTCTATCCTCGGGTAATCTCAGGTTTAGAATTGCATTAGGAACCATTGTTTGAAATATATGGGGATGGGTGGCAGGTGGTTTTGTTTTTGAAACTTCATAAATTACCTGTGAAATATCAAAATGGTGGCTTAAAATTCCAAAAAAAATCACTCCTGTACACATTATCTTAAAACTACAATTTCTTGTGGTCCAAACAGAGCTGAACAATTGCAGCCCAAGTGGCTTGCTGATAGCAAGTGAATAATCCAGAATTTGATTGGAGCAACAGGAAGTATGGAAGAGCCAGAATCTGTGAGAAACTACTTCCTTTGCAATATGTCTTTAAAGAATGCCATCAACTTCAGGGAAGTGTGTCAGGTTCTAATCTCAGTTCCATTTTGGCCTGGAATGTAACACAGCACTGCACCTGATGTCCCAAACCTCCAATGCATGTTTACATGTGTCTGATCTTAATAAATGGATCCACAACATGTTTGTGCAATCCCTTATGAGCAATTGCTGTCTTTATGCCACTAACACACATAACATGATGTGCAGCAGTGATTCCTTAAATATTACATAGTATGCAGCATGGCAGCAAAATTAAGTATAGATGTGATATGGTGATCTGACTTAGATCATGCTACATGGAAACATAAAAAATAGAAGCAGGAGTAGATCATTCAATCCATCAAGCTTGCTCCAGTATTCAATGTGATCATGGCTGATCTGATATCTCAATGCCATGCTCCTCTCCCCTTGTAAACATGTCAATGAGATCCCCTTTCATTCTTCTAAACTCCAGTAAATACAGGCTTGGTTGAATCAATCTCTCCTCATACAACAATCCTGCCATTGCACTTTCTCAGTAAGGAGACCAAAACTGCACACTTCAGGTGTGGTCTCAACCCTATACAGCCCTGTACAGCTGCAGTAAGACATTCTTGCTCCTGTATTCAAATCCTCTTGTAATGAAATACTTTGTATCATTTCTAGACAACTCCCAATAATATTTTCTGCTCTTGATGCTTCTTAGCTCCTACATGGCATAAACCGACCCTCGACATTTTGGTCAAACCGCAACAGAAGTGAAACTTGAGACAGAGGTGAAATTGCAGCGTGGTGACTGCACAGAAAAGCTTTGAAAATACTGTGCTGAAATAAAATACTGGTAAGCAGATGGTTGCCTCATGATGTAGATCGCAGTGCATAGCCAGTCAATTCAGTGAGTGGCACAGTGTGTTGAGAGGACCAGCATCAGGTTAGCTCAGCTAGGAAAGGTGAGTGACCAGCGTGCAGGTTGGATCAGTAGTGAGCAAGGAAGGATCAAGCAAAAAAACCAATTAAACTGTCATAAAAATCATATAAGAGAAGGTTGCGATTCTAACAGGCGGAGCTTTGGAAAAGCGTGCAAAAGCTGCTGAGGAAAACACTCATCCCAGGTACCAATGGAGAAGGAAGGTCAAAGAGATACTTCACAAAATTCTGCACTTTGAATTGGGTACAACTGACCTAGAATCCAAATTCAAAACATTCAAACAGCATATAGGACTATGGTTTCCTGATTCAGGTATGTGGAAACCAGAAAAGTAAGCCACAGAAATTAGCCTAGCAATTGAGAATGGAAGTTCACACAGGTTGAACATGTTAGGATTAACAGTAAAAGAGCTAAAGGATCCCCAAAAGATATGAATATGTTGGAAGACAAGTATCATCAACTGAACTAACTGGGTGCTCGTCCTCTCAAAGCACTGTCCATTCACTGAATTGACAGGCTCTCCACTGTAATCTCTACACAAGGGATCTATCTGTTTACCAGCTTTTTATTTGAGCACAGCGTCCTCAAAGCTTTCCTGTGTAGTCAGATGGAAAGTTAAACTGCCATACTCATCAACTGGCGTTCATGTAATTTGAACAACAGTCTACAGAATCTACAGACCACTTCATCAGCAGATGCAGGGAAACGGATACATAGTGATTTTTAAAATAGAGAAAGCAGACAGAATCGTTAAGTGGGGATCACATCCACTCCAACAGAAGCATTCCAGAAACATCTGCTAGACAAGTTCAAAATGTGTAGCAACATCATGATAACGAATGGCTCAAAGGGCCAATTGGACTCTTCCTGCTCCTATTTTCTATGTTTCTATGTAACAAAGAGCTCCAGGATGGACATAATTCCCAAATGATTCTCAGAGATCGATGAAGCTTACAGGTCTTAAGTTCAACCCCAATTGACACACTTACTAGAATACTCAAACCTACCAAGACATGTGGAAGATGTGGCCAGCTTTCCATCAATCTTGCAAGGCATGTGGCAGAAAGGGATAATGGCAGCAACTGTGCACCAGAGCATTGGCATACAGTGGCAGAGTGGTTAGCGCTGCTGCCACACAGCGCCAGGGACCCGGGTTCAATTCCCGGCTTGGGTTACTGTCTGTGTGGAGTTTGCATGTTCTCCTTGTGTCTGCACGGGTTTCCTCCGGATGCTCTGGTTTCGTCTCACAGTCTGAGAGATATGCTGGTTAGGTGCATTGTCCCGAACAGGTGCTAGAGTGTGGTGACTAGGGGAATTTCACAGTAATTTCTTTGCAGTGTTAATGTAAGCCTTACTTGTGACTAATAAATAAACTCTAACTTTACAAAGACTTTTGCACTTCTCCAAGCTCCAAGGCTACCTTCAAGCATTTTGAATGGCCGTCTGATATACCATCGGAAACATGATTGATAAACTACAAAATGACAAAGATGTGTATGACACAATGAAGAGCTATGAACATGTTTCACATCATCAACCTTGTGGAAAACATTGATGCCATTACACCATTTGAAGTGACGATGTGGAGATGCTAGCATTGGACAGGGGTGGGCACAGTAAGAAGTCTCATAACACTCACCTGATGAAGGAGCAATGCTCCAAAAGCCTGTGATACCAAATAAAACTGTTGGACTTTAATCTGGTGTTGTGAGGCTTTTTACTGTACTACTTGAAGTGTTTGCCAAGATTCGCCCTAAGAAAGTTGGTAACTACTCATTATTGATAAGATTGGCTCAGAGCAAGTGCCAACATGTCACCCCTGAGAAATCTAGAAAACACATATCCAAAGATATGAAAGTCATGGCTAAATCTACCACTATGAAACTCTCAATGTACAATTGTTTACAAATTCCATGTGCAGGTTCCATTGTCCTGGAACGCAAGTATAATCAATCCTCTTGGTTACCACAAACATGTTACACCATGAAGACCAAAAGGTCCAGCAATCACAGGTCTACTGGCATGCTAATGACATCACACTAGTAAAAAGCCATGGAATTAGTCAGACATCACAAGACAGGTCAACCTCAGAAAGAACTATCATCTCAGTTCATGATCTAATATCAAAATAACCAGAATGTTTGACAAAATTGGCAGTTTTAAGGTGAAACATTACACTTGCAGAAAAATGCAAGTCCAATAATTGATACACCATTTAAGTGTGGCATACACATTCAAGGGTAACTTGAAGGTCAAATTAGGCAAAATAGAGAAAGGCTGAATCATCAGAAGAGTGCAGAGGGCAGCATGGTGGCACAGTGGTTAGCATTGCTGCTTCACAGTGCCACGGACCCAGTTTCAATTCCTGGTTTGGGTGATTGACCATTTGGAGCCTACACGTTCTCCCCCCTGTCTGTGTGGGTTTTCTCCAGGTGCTCTAGTTTCCTCCCAAGTCTGAAAGATGTGTTGGTTAGGTGCATTGGCCATGCTAAATTCTCACTTAGTGTACCTAAGCATGTACTGGAGTGTGGCGACTAGGGGATTTTCAAAATAACTTCAATGCAGTGTTAATGTGAGCCTAATTATGACACTAAGAAATAAACTTTAACTTCAAGACTTTAAAACTTTAGCTCAGTCACCTATAATAAAGAAAGCCGAATCGTTGAGAGTATGCCTGTTTAAATCCAGATATAAATGTCAACGTTAAAAATATTCATATCGGAAGAGTTATATCTGAGATTTGCAGATGCAAAATTCTTCTCAACACTTGACGACAAACATGGTTACTGGTCAGTACATCTCATGGTGAAATCCCAAGAGCTTACAACGTTTTGCACCCCACTTGGATGGTACTGTTTTCAACAATTTCAGACTATCTGTTTGCAGGAATCTCTTTCAAACTCACAAAGACCACATTACATGCACTGTGTCAGGTTGCATCTGTATCACCGATGACATTGCCATTGTGGGAAGAACAAATCAAGAACATGACTATAATGTACACTTATTGATCCAAGCAGAACATCATAAAGGATTGGTATTCAACAGTCTAAAGTGTGCCATCAACGTGCAGCAGATCAATTTGTTTAGTTCCACTTATTCCAGTGTTGGCATATGCCTGATCCAAAGTACAATAGGATATTTTAAAGCCATGCCAATTCCTCATGATAAAGGACAATTTCAATGATTAACTTCTTGTCTCCAAATCCCAATATCACCCAAAAATCATCCTTGCGAAGGAAACTGTTGAGAAAGGATCTGTGATTCCTGTGACCATCGCTACCTCTTTGAAACACAAAAACAATGATTATCAAAAGCATCCATGCTGCAGTTTTCTGATCATAGTCAGGCAACTACATTGGAGAGAAATGCCTCACAAAAGATCTGGGGGTGTGCGTAGTACAAAAAGACTAACTGATTACATTTGCTTCAAAATCCCTGTCTGTAATGCAATTCAACTACTCCAACATTGAACGGGAAACATTAACGTTGGTGTATGGAATCATACATTTTCATACCTATTTATTTGGCAAAAGACTTACAGTAGAGCTAGATGATTTGGTGAAAACCATTGGCAGTGGAAGATTGTAACTTCGCTGGATAAAGATTCAAGGTTATGATGGTGGGATTAGGTACAAGCCAAATAATTTGGTGGTCACATCAAATATACTTAGATTGTTTAATCCAGCAAAAAGGTGTATTTTTTGGGGTCTAGAAGTTGATTTCATTGACATTGAACTTCAAGATGTTCACCAAATTGATCTGGCATGTTTCGCACCATTCAAATGTCAGCAGCTGCAAGAAGGCATGGCAAAGATTTACAATTCTTACAATACAATTTCATGACAAAGATTTACAAAGACTACAGGATCTGTGAAAAACCATCACTGAAAGATGGTCTGATTCAATTCAGCATGTCCACGAATATGTAAGACAATTTTGGCCTTACTTAAATGAACTAGGCATCTCTAGGGGAGTTACTCTTGAAATCAGGCAGACCATTCTACCACAGTCTCTGTGGCCTGATGTTCTTCAACAATTTCATCACTCAGAAGGATGTAGAACAGATGAGAAGATTTGCAAGAAAGACAATTCACTGGCCAAATATGATCAATGACATTGAGGTTGCCATCAAGAAATGAGGCATGCCAAGTCAGCACAAAGAATCACTGATTCCAAATGTTCCTAACCATCCTTGATCCAAAATCACATCTGACTTCTTCCATTTCCATGGCATTGATTTCATCAATATTGTTCACTACCAAGTGCTCCATTTTTCAACAATTACACAATATATCAAGCACAACTGTCATGCACAGTAAGTGCTATCTGCAGTTTAGTTGGTGCATCCAGAGATCACTATGCATAACGGTTTGTAATTTCTTGATAAGCTATTTCAGAAAATGTGAGAAGTGGAATATCGATCAAACTACTTCTCCTCCTCATTATCCTTGATCTAACAGCCGAACTGAATGGGCAATTTGCAGGATAAAATCCCTAATTTTCAAATGTAGGGGCAGCCCCACCCCAAGAAAAGCATAGGAACACACCCCTGTCCCTAAACCTAAACAGGAAACTATTGGATATTTAGGGACATGAAATTTCTATTGTAAATTTAGTCAAACTTCATCACAACAGCTGCTCCACCAACAAATTTATTGCAAAAGAAAGCAAAGGTTGTATGAATAGGATGGGAATAGAGGGATACGGTCCCCAGAAGGGTAGGGGGTTTTAGTTAAGTCAAGCAGCATGGTCAGTGCAGGCTTGAAGGGCTAAAGGGCCTGTTTCTGTACTGTAATTTTCTTGGCTCTTTGCTAAGAGAGTGCCAAACAGCTTTTAAAAAGCTGAAGGAGATCCTAAATGTTGTTAGCTATCCTTAATTTCAAAAAACTCTTTATGGCGACAATTGATGCTAGTAACTTGGGGTGGGTGTAAGGTGAATTGGGCATAGAGAGCCAGTGGAGCACTTTTCTTAAAAAAAATCAGCACCAAAAGAGATACTCTATGGTAGAAAAGGAAACTCTGGGATTGTTATTGCCTGTCAAACATTTTGAGGTATATAAGAACAGAAGAACATACATAAGAACATAAGAAATAGGAGCAGGAGTAGGCCATCCAGACCTTCGAGCCTGCCCCGCCATTCAATAAGATCATGGCTGATCTGTCGCCGCTCAGTTCCACTTTCCCGCCCTCTCCCCATAACCCTTAATCCCCTCTCTTATCAAAAACCCATCAACCCGCGTCTTAAAAATATTTAGCGAGGCAGCCTCCACCACTTCAACGGGCAGAGAATTCCACAGATTCACCACCCTTTGAGTGAAGAAGTTCCTCCTCAACTCCGTTCTAAACCACCCCCCTTTTATCTTGAGGCTGTGCCCCCTAGTCCTACTGTCTTTTTTGAGCGGGAAGAGTCTCTCCACCTCTATCCTATCCATCCCATTCATCATCTTATACGTCTCAATGAGATCTCCCCTCATTCTTCTAAACTCTAATGAGTACAAGCCCAGTTTATTCAGCCTCTCCTCATAGCTCAACCCCCTCAACTCCGGTATCAGCCTAGTAAACCTCCTCTGCGCTCCCTACAAGGCCAAAATATCTTTGCGCAGGTGCGGTGCCCAAAACTGCACACAGTACTCCAGCTGCGGCCTCACCAATGCCCTATACAGCTGCAGCAAGACCTCCCTACTTTTATATTCAATCTCCCTCGCTATGAAGGCCAGCATCCCATTCGCCTTCCTGACCACCTGCTGCACCTGCAAGCTGGGTTTTTGCGACTCATGCACAAGGACCCCGAGGTCCCTCTGCACCGTCGCCTGCTGCAGTTTTTCGCCCCGTAAGTAATAGTCCTTCCTACCAAAGTGGACCACCTCACACTTGCCAACATTAAATTCCATTTGCCACTTCCTCGCCCACTCGCCCAGCCTATCTAGATCCTTCTGCAGACTCTCCACACCCTCCGCACAATTTGCCGTTCCCCCTATCTTGGTGTCATCAGCAAATTTCGACACCCTACACTCGGTTCCCTCCTCCAGATCATCTATATAAATGGTAAATAGCTGAGGCCCCAGCACTGACCCCTGGGGCACTCCACTAGTCACCATCCGCCAATCCGAATAGCACCCGTTGACCCCCACTCTCTGCCTCCTATTTGACAACCAATCCTCTATCCACGCTAACACCCTCCCCCCAACTCCATGTCCCTCGACCTTCTGCAATAACCTCTTGTGAGGTACTTTGTCAAACGCCTTCTGAAAATCTAGAAAGACCACATCCACCGGCTCTCCTCTATCCACCGCCCTAGACACTTACTCATAGAACTCCAGTAAATTTGTCAGACACGACTTCCCTTTAATGAAACCGTGCTGCGTCTGCTCTATCAAGCAATTCCCTTCAAGATGCCTCGCAATTTCCTCCTTAATGACAGATTCTAACATTTTACCCACCACAGGCGTTAAACTAACCGGCCTATAATTCCCCGCCTTTTGCCTGGCACCCTTCTTAAACAACGGCGTAACATTAGCCGTTTTCCAATCATCCGGCACTTCCCCGGAATCCAGCGACGTCTGGAAAATAACCACCAAGGCATCCACTATCACCTCCACCATTTCTTTCAGAACCCTCGGATGCATTCCATCCGGTCCTGGGGACTTGTCCACAATCAGCCCCTCCAGTCTGTCGAGCACCGCCTCTCTAGTAACAGTAATGTCATCAAGACCCTCCAGTCCTACCACCTTTCCATCGCTAACACCCGGCAAATTATTCACGTCCTCCTCCGTGAAGACAGAAACAAAAAAGTTATTCAATACCTTAGCCATATCCTCATCCCCTACCAGTAGGTCCCCTTTCTCATCCTCTAAAGGACCAACATTCACCCTAGCCAGCCTCTTCCTTTTTATATATTTATAAAAACTCTTGCTATCCTTTTTTATATTAAGTGCTAGCCCAGCTTCATAGTTTCTCCTACCCTTCTTTATCAACTTCTTTGTCAATCTTTGTTGACATTTAAACCTCTCCCAATCCTCATCTCGCCCACTACTCTTAGCTACTCTAAATTCCTCCGCTTTTAATTTAACACTTTCCTTCACCTCCTTCGTTATCCACGGCTTATTACCTCTCTTCCTACTATCCTTTTTGACCATCGGAATAAATTTCCGCTGAGCACCAAGAAAGAGCTCCTTAAAGATCCTCCACTGCTCCTCAGCAGACCCTCCCTCCAACGCGCTCCCCCAGTCCACATTCGCCAATTCTTCTCTCATCCTACCGTACTCCCCTCTATTCAAACAGAGGACGCGTGTCCGGGAACCCACTTTCTCCTCCTCCATCTGCACCAAAAACTCCACCATACAATGATCACTCTCCCCAAGAGGATCCTTCACCACAAGGTCCCTAATTCTACCCACCTCATTACATAGCACCAGATCCAAGATAGCTCGCTCCCTCGTCAGCTCCAACACACACTGTTTGAGGAAACTATCCCGGCAGCATTCCAAGAACTCTTCCTCGAGCCCCCCGCGTCCAACATGGGTCGACCAATCAATATGCAGATTGAAATCCCCCATAACTACGGCCGTCCCATTCCTGCACGCCGCACTTATTTGCGCGTTAACAGCCCGCCCCACCTCCAGATCATTATTCGGGGGCCTATAGATGACACCCACCAGCGTCTTCCTCCCTTTGCTGTTCCTAATCTCCACCCACAACGATTCCACCCTCTGCTCCTTGGCTCCAATATCATCCCTTGCTACCACCGTGATGCTATCCTTAATCAGCAGAGCTACGCCCCCCACTTTTCCCTCCTGCCTATCCTTCCTAAACACTTGATAGCCCTGTACATTCAGTTCCCAGTCCCTGTCACCCTGCAGCCACGTCTCTGTAATGGCCACCAGATCGTATCCATTTGTGTCGATCTGCGCCACCAGCTCATCCACTTTATTCCGAACGCTTCGTGCATTCAGATAAAGCGCTTTCATCCCAGCCTTCACCTGGACCCCATTTGCCGTAACGCCACCAACCATACTCACGCCCCCTACTCCCTCTATTATTGGGACATCCTCGGCCTCTTCCCTTACCTGTACCCTCTCCTTAACTTTAGACCTCGTAACACCACCTACCCTCGCACCCTCCCCCCCCCGCAATTAGTTTAAAGCCCTGTCTACAGTCCTCTTTACTCGATTCGCCAGCACTCTGGTCCCAGCACCGTTCAGACCAACCCCATCCCGCCCAAACAGGTCCCACCTACCCCAATACTGGTGCCAATGCCCCATAAATTCAAACCCATTCCTCCCACACCAATCCCTGAGCCACCCATTCACTTCCTTAATCCTGTCAACCCTACACCCGTCTGCACTCGGTTCAGGTAGTAGCCCAGAGATGACCACCTTGTCGGTTCTACTTTTTAATTCCATTCCCAGCTTTTCATACTCCCTCCCCAGATCCTCAGTCTGCATTTTGCTTACGTCGCTGGCACCCACAAGTACCACATATATCCATCATGGATGTAAGAAACATCAGTATATACTTACCATCATTCTTTGAGTTTGAGGAAAGATTTAAGACTCACTATGTCAGATTTTTCAACTTGCTAATATCACCTTATAACATAAAGATTGGATTTATTGGTAGAAAAAAAAATGGATGTGATGCTCAAAGCCCATTCGCAGTGGGTGAAATTCTGTTATGGCTGCTACCTCTTACAAGAGGGCCATAACGGGATTTGTAATAACGAGATCTCAGTTTGAGATCTCCTCTGCACTCCGCCAGCGAACTATTCAAGTTCACACCCAGAAAGAGTTTGAATCTGATTTCCATGAATCAGGATTCATTTGAATGTCATTATGCAGATTAATGCTTTTGTTCATGGATCATCACTGCTGGGGCAGGTCCTCTGTGTTACCCCATTGGAGACTCCTAATAAATGATTGGTGGGAAGGGGGATTGTGCCTCCAGTGGGGGTGGGAATGGGGCAGAGACTATGAGTGGTGGCGCTGCGATGTCCATGGTGGGAAAAGGGGCTTGGGACACCCTGGTGTGGGGGAGGGTGGGGCACCCAATCTTTCAGTGGGGAGGGATTGCCCCTCTACACACGACAGTTAGGGGTGTTCCCTATATCTACCAGGTGTCTTAATGTCCATGGGAAGCCCCCAATGTTCATGGTTGGTTGGAGGAGGAGATGGAGAGGCAGCCTTTAACTTTAGTGTAAGATCAGGGTGCCCTTCCAAATTATAAGCCCCTGCTTTGTCATCCACACCTCCACCCACCCCCCCCAACACCCGCCACCCCACCCACATCCACCCTTTCCACTCCCCAGCTGGTGGTGTAATCCTCAGTAAAAAGTCTGACAACACCAGGTTTTAGTCCAACCGATTTATTTGATAATACTCACAAGCTTTCAAGGGGACTGCCTCCTCGTCAGGTGAATGGAGAGTTCCCACATCAGGTGTAATCCTCACCAGTATTTTGAAATCGCAGAGTGATGGCTGATCAGCTTAGCAAAGGCAAGTGTGAAACCAGCGAGTTTCACACAGCTTTTCCCACCTGCTCCAATATTCTGTGCAATTTTGAGAAATTTCCACCCAATTTAATTGCTGATACATTATCAATAATGTAATTTTTAGTTTGTTTTATTCATTCGTGGGTGATGGGCTTCGCTGGCTGGCCAGCATTTATTGCCCATCCCTAGCTGCCCTTGAACTGAGTATCACGCTTGGCCATTTCGAGAGGGCAGTTGAGAGTCAACCACATTGCTGTGGCTCTGGAATCACATGTAGGCCAAACAAGGTAAGGGCAGCAGATTTCATTCCCTAAAGGACATTAGTGAACCAGATGGGTTTTTCCAACAATGGTTTTATGGTCATCAGTAGATTCTTAATTCCAGATTTTTTTTATTGAACCTAAATTCACCACCTGCTGTGGCAGGACTTGACCCCAGGTCCTCAGAACATTGGCTGAAGTTCTGGATTAATAGTCTTGGCCAATGCCTCCCTTTGTAAAATTATCTAAAAAGCAAGTCAGAAAAACTGTACAGATCCTGTTTCAGGAGTGACTAACTGAATAAGTGCATGTTTGAATTTTGTTTAAATATGGTGCACATCTTTCCTGTAAACTTTGTAATGAGATGCACTTGGAAATAGCATTTCATTCCTTAAGGGTAGAGATGTTGGGAAAAGCATATTTTCACAAAATGGATTTTCATTTTAAAATTTGAGAGGCCACTGTGTTATTTGGACACTTTTTTTTTAACAAAAAGATCATAACTTCATCTTTGGACTGGAGCAATAATACCGTTTCAAAAAAAATCACCTGATCAGCCTCGTACCTAGCATAGTACTCTTGAGGGGGAAGTGCTGTTTGTTTGCTTTGAACTTCAATCACTATAATTGATTGATGGGTGGAAGGAACTGGAAAATGGCAAAGAAAAATGACTTACTGAAAATCACCATGACAGAGACAAACATCAACTTTTCATGTTAGCTTTGAACTCAGTCTTTTTGGGGAATAAATTGGGAAGGAGGACCACCCTAATAGACACTCTCCATGCCTTGCTTGAAACTTTGTGTGTAGCTATTAATCTGAAGCCAGAGAATCCTCACCTGAGTGTAACTGGTCTGCATTTGGACACCTGCACAGCTAAAACAAAAATGTATTCCTCCATGCTGAAACTACGTTGGTGAGAACCTCCAGACATCTACTGGGACCAACGGCCTGTCTTTACATGAGGAAACTCCAAATCAACAGCATCTACTGGGAACTTTATCCATTGCTTATAAATATTTTTGTAACTGGCCTTTCCCTGCAGAGACTACTTGTGTGTCTGCTGTTTATATGCATGTCCTGGGGAATTTTTAAGGAGAGATCGAGTTACATTTCCAAATTACAATTGTGTGTTAACTACTGCTTGAAAATAGTTAAAATGTTTTGTTTCATAATAAATCATTAAAAGAAGCCTAGTGAAAGTCCATTTTATTCTGTGTACTAAGAAGTGGTAGTGAAGGTAAATAACTGACGATTTTGATAAGTAACTTAAACTAATGGCACGAACTGTGATGCAATGAGGTGAGATAATCCGCACATTCCTCCCATCCTGGTTGTAACACAGTTCCTCAAGCCTACTCCACCAGGCAATTATGTCATGCCTGATCTGTATCTGAAATCCATTAACCTACTTTGACTTGGTGACCCATGACACCCTTGTCCAACAAAAATTTTGGCTGTGCAATTTTCAATTGAATTAAGCTTAACAGTTCTTTGGAGGAGAGAACTTCCTATTTTCACGACTCTCAATATGAATAACTGCTTTATAACATTACCCCAAATACCCCCAGTCAACTCTATCTTATATGCCTCAATTAAATCCCCCTTAATCTTCTAAACTCAAGAGAATACAAGCCTAGGTTATACGACTATCCTCATATTTTAACCCATTGAGCCCAAATATCATTGATGAATCTGCACTGTAATATATCCTTTGAAGAGTGTTGCCTAGAATTGAACATCACCCTCTTAATTGGGTCTAACAAGTCCTTCATATAACTGTTATAACTTGCACCCATTTGTATTCCTGCCTCCTTGAGACAGAAGTCAACATCCCATTATCTTTTTTGTTTACTTTTTGTCCCTGTCCACTAGCCTTTAGTGATTTCTGTACTTGGATCCTTTAATCTCTGTTTCTCCACATTCCCAACTGTCATCATTTAGAAAGTACAATGATTTATCTTCCTTAGATTTTCTCCACATTTAACACCACCTGCCACTCGTTTAATGTATCGATGTCCCATTGCAACACTCTGGTCTTATCTACATTATTTACTCTATCATTTAACTTATTGCCAACTAAGTTGGATATCTGATTCTGAGCAAGATTCTCCAGCCTCCCAGCTTTGTGTATCCTGACAGAGGAAGGTGGCGT
This sequence comes from Carcharhinus amblyrhynchos, assembly GCF_965287045.1. Taxonomy (NCBI): domain Eukaryota; kingdom Metazoa; phylum Chordata; class Chondrichthyes; order Carcharhiniformes; family Carcharhinidae; genus Carcharhinus; species Carcharhinus amblyrhynchos. The sequence continues at coordinate 67,343,394 of NC_137335.1, read as the reverse complement.
GCTGTTCGCTAGTGGCAGGATTCTCTGGGTCCGCTGCTGTTAACGGAATTTCCCATCGATGCCACCCCACACTGCCACAAAACCAGCGAGACCAGAGAATCCCATTGGGTGAACAGCCAGAGAATTCCAGTCTCTAATTAATAATAATCAAAATAAAAGTGAGATCTTTAACCACATGCAGCTTTTTCCAAGTCTAGGTGATGCCAAGAACCTTTGTCCCGTAGGCTAAGCTAGCTTGAGTTGTCACTTGCTAAATCATTTATAACTCTGTCAAGCATATTAAGTGTTAAAGTATTCCATTTAGTAGCTTCCTTTTCTTGCCTGGAAAATTGAAGAATAAATTGAATAGATTCCTCAGTACTATGATTATAGGCTTTAGACACTTTCAAATGCAGTGAAATAAATTGAAAAGTAATTTGTTTAGCATTTACTATATTCTATCATACTATCCTTTTAAGCATCTATAGGAAGCAGCAGTACTAGATGTCTATGGGATCAATTTGCAACTAGCAATACAGGAAGCTTGACTGTAGGGATCAAAATGAAGCAAAGGATTATCATCCTATTTTTCCTATGCATTACACCTAGGTTAGCAGAAAATGTACAACCATTTTCTTTTAAATTTGTGCTTGAAATTGGAGCAAAGCCTCAAGAAACTGGTGGAGAGTAATTTCTTTGAATCATTTCAGTTCTTGTGGATTGTGATTCTCATGACAGAATTAGGCAGAAAATCTTAGAATTTGATCCATTGAAGGTAGAACAGTATGTGTCCAAATTAAGATGGGCTGTGACTTGGAGGGTGACATACAAATGATGCTGTTCCCATGACATTGCCGTTCGTGCTTCTCAAAGTAGAGATCATGAAACTGGAGAGGGTGCTGAAGTAAGTTTAGCGAATTGCTGCAATGCTAGAGATGATCGTTGCCATGCAGTTATGTGGAACAAATAGTGCATGCCATGTGTGAGCCCCAGCCTTGATGTTGTTCAGGTCTGGTGTATGCTGGTATAGGTTACTTCATTATTAGAGGAGTTATGAGTAAAACTGAACACTGTAGAGCCTGTAGTGATTAGAATCTAATAACTACAGTCATCTTTCTATGTGTAAGTTATAGTCATGCACTGGAATATTTAAGAACATAGAACATAGAACATTACAGCGCAGAACAGGCCCTTCGGCCCATGACGTTGCGCCGACCAATTAAAAAAGCAATGACCCTCTAACCTAAACCAATCCCTTTCCATCCATAAACCTATCCACGGATCTCTTAAACGCCCCCAAACTAGGCGCATCTACAACTGCAGCAGGCAGGGCATTCCAATCCCTCACCACCCTCTGGGTAAAGAACCTACCTCTGACATCCGTCCTATAACTACCACCCCTTAATTTAAAGCTATGCCCCCTCGTGCTAGCTTTCTCCATCCGAGGAAAAAGGCTATCACTGTCCGCCCTATCTAAACCTCTAATCATCTTGTATGTTTCAATAAGGTACCCTCTTAGCCGCCTTCTTTCTAACGAAAACAACCTCAAATCCCTCAGTCTCTCCTCATAGGACCTTCCCTCCATACCAGGCAACATCCTGGTAAACCTCCTCTGCACCCTCTCCAATGCCTCCACATCCTTCCTATAATGTGGGGACCAGAACTGCACACAATACTCCAAGTGCGGACGCACCAGAGTTTTGTACAGTTGCAACATGACGTTGCGGCTCCTAAATTCAATCCCCCTACCAATAAACGCCAAGACACCATATACCTTCCTAACAACCTTATCTACTTGATTCCCAACTTTCAGGGATCTATGTACACATACACCTAGATCCCTCTGTTCATCAACACTATTCCGAGTCCTACCGTTAGCCCTATATTCTACACATCTGTTATTCCTGCCAAAGTGAATTACCTCACACTTTTCCGCATTAAACTCCATCTGCCACCTCTCGGCCCAGCTCTGCAACTTGTCCAAGTCTCTATCTTTCACTCCTCCGACTTTGGTGATATCAGCAAATTTACTGATCCACCCAACTATACCCTCATCCAGATCATTTATAAAAATTACAAACAGCAGTGGCCCCAAAACAGATCCTTGAGGCACACCACTTGTAACCGAACTCCATGACGAATACTTACCATCAACCACCACCCTCTGTCTCCTATCTGCTAGCCAATTCCTGATCCAATTAACTAAATCACCCTCAATCCCATACATCTGCATTTCTTCACTGATCCTCAATGTTTCAGTTATGGTATCATAAATTGGTGCTCAGCATGGAGAAATACTGATCTGTCAGTTAACAGGAGAGAGTTATGTGGTAACAGGTAAATTGTCTTGGCATTATTTCATGTGAAGGCATGAAACTTCATGTGGTCTTCAATGATTGTTGAAGATTCTCAGGGCCAAGCCACCCAACTGTGTACCCCACACTTGAAGGTTGTATCCTCCCAGTAGGGTTGAACACTTCCAGAGTTGGTGACCAGGGATGATGGCACTGGAGGAGCCCAGGATCTTAATGTCTGACAGCCTGGCTGTTATGAGTAATCAGTGAGACAGCTCTCTTAATTTACACACACTCAGATGTTGAATCTTGCAGGGTTGACTATACAAGATTTACTTGAACATTGGCCAGAGCTACAACTGAGTGTAATGCTTTTATTTATCAAATTTGAGTTGTTCAGTATTAATAGATCAAGAAATTGTACTTACTTCCATGATTGGATGAATACAATGCTTTTTAAACTTTATTAACTAGTTGCATTTTTTTATTGTATTATTTTAAAAATTAAAATGTGACTGATTAGATCAGGTGGAACACCTCACTATTGTAAAATATAGTATTGTGGCAAAAGTGAAACACTATTTTAGAGCTCACAGTAATAATGAAACAAACACAATGGGCGGGATTTTATGGCCTTGCTCGAGCGAGACCAGAAATTCCCGTCTGAGATCAACAGACATTTCTGTTGTCTGCCCCTCACCTGCTCCGATTCCACAGCGGGCAGGGTGCAGAATTCTAGTGTACAAGTGAATTACGTACCTATAAATGATCGATTGTGTTTACTGGTTGGAATATCCGAGAAGGAATCCAGTGCTTCTGTCATCCTAAAGATAAAAACAGATACAGTTCAGATCAAAGGAGTAAAACTAATTGAAATGTACATTTTGTTAACATTTTAAGGTGCATCTACTCCAGAGAAATTTGGTATCAAAATGTTAACTTTTGTCTTCTCAGCACTCTGATTTGGATGCTAATGGAGCAGTAAAGAGCAAGAAACCATGTATAATTCAGCTCTGTTGGGCTCAGACTACTTTTAGGCTCTGCACTATCTTCAAGTCAGACCTGTAGTAGATGGTTACATGCCACAGAATTGCCAGCCTCTGACCTCCCTTGTAGCCACTTATTTACAGTTTTTGGTAATCCGCAGGATAGTTGACAGTGAAAGATTCAGTGGTGATACCACTGAATGTCAATGGAGATAGCCGAATTCTTTTTTGCTGGGTATGATCATCGCCTTTGTTGTGAAGTTCGTGTTTTGTAAAATTATAAATATTATAAATACTGATAAAATGCAAAGAGTTGTTAAAATTGTCTTCTTAAAATGTGGTTTTGTCTGTATGCTGGGAGCTGCAGGTGCAAGAATCCAGTACAGATTGAAATATTGTATTGAGAGGCAAAACAACAGGATGGCTGTGGTAACACATGTTTTGAATGTCAACCAATCAATTTAAAATAAGCATTTGAATTGCATCAGCCTATCAGATTTGAATTTTGATGCTTTGATAACCTGTAAACTAATCCTATTGTACGAATTTTGCTATGTCATCAGGGGTATAAATGCCACTGCTCTCAGTTCCAAAGGGCCAGAAGCCACAAGAAGACTGCTTGTTGGCAGCCTGCCACAGCTAACAGCTAGACAGAGAGACACAGACAGACACCTCTCAGACAGTGTAAAGGCTACATTTTATGTTTTTAAAAGCCTCATTTGATCTCAGAAGAACAGAAGTACAGAAGATGATTCCAGGAAGACTACAAACCTGATTGACATTTGAGAGTGACTATAAAAATCCTGTTTTTTTATTTGTTAGTAAGTGGGAATTGTAATTATCTCAACAGCATTCCATTAGAATAGTATTTTTTTCCATATGTTAATAGTTTAGTTAATCTGTTTATTGTTGGTTAGAAAATAAAGTGGATACTTGTTTCTTTTAAATAGCAAGTCTCAAGGAATCATTCTTGATTTAACCACTAAAAATTGCTGTAAGCAGATTGTACCATTTCTCACATATTTTTTAAAAGATTATGAAAGGGAGGTACTTCTTTTTGAGTGGCTGAGTGTTAGCTCTCTGAGAGGAGATCACCCTCCCCTTCGTAACGCCTGACACTTGTGTAGTGTGAATTGTGGCTCAAGTACTAAAGTCCAGTTGAGGGGTGGTAATTTGGCAGGTTGGATTTGTCCTGCTTTTGTGTACAGAGCATGCATGGACAATTTTACACATTGTTGTGTTGATGCCAGTGTTGTAGCTGTACTGTTACTGCTTGGTTAGGAACGCAGGTGGTTCTGGAGCACAAATCTTCTGTACTATTGCTGGAATGTTGCACTATCCAGTGCCTTCAGCTGTTTCTTAAAGTCACATGGAGTGAACTGAACTGGCTGACAACTGGTGCCTGTGATGCTGGGGACCTCAGGGAGGAGGTCAAGATAGATCATCTATTTGCCATTTCTGGCTGGAGATGGTAGCAAATGCTTCAACGTTCTCCTTTGCAATGAAGTGCTGGGCTCCCCCATTATTGAAGATAGGGTTATTTGTGGAAACTCATTCTTCTGTTCATTCTTTAGTTGTCCGTTACCATTGATAACTGGATGTAGCAGGACTGCAGAACTTCGATCTGATGCAGATCAGATGGTTGTGGGATCCATTTGCTTTGATTATTGCATGCTGCTTATGCTCTTTAGTATGCAACCAGTCCTGTTTTGTAGCTTTACCATGTTGACACCTCATTTTTAAATATGCTTGGTGCTGCTCCTGGTATGCTCCCCTGCACTCTTATGCTCTTTAGCATGCAACCAGTCCTGTTTTGTAGCTTTACCATGTTGACACCTCATTTTTAAATATGCTTGGTGCTGCTCCTGGTATGCTCCCCTGCACTCTTCATTGAGCCCAGGTTAAGCCTCTGGCTTGATGGTAATGAAGAGTGGTGGATATTGTCATCCCTGAGACTCATCATTGTGACTTGCTATTTGGAAGGGCCTTTAAAAGAACTTTTTAAAAAATGACATTAAAATGAATTAGAATTTTGTCTAATATAGTGAGTCATCTATCACGTGCCATAATCGTAAAGGCTCCCGTGTGGTTAGATGTTCAGGGCTCACGCATGTGAACAGACATTGAGCTTTTTGCAGATACTATTTCCAAGCACAGTCGTATAGAGGCCCTGCTGCCTCACAGCACCAGGGACTAGGGTTTGATTCCCAGCTTGGATCACTGTCTGTGTGGAATCTGCACATTCTTCCTGTGTCTGCATGGGTTTCCTCTCAGTCCAAAAGACATGCTGGTTAGATGCATTCTCCCTCAGAGTACCCGAACAGGTGCTGGAGTATGGCGGCTAGAGGATTTTCACAGGAACTTCATTGCAATGTTAATGTAAGCCTATTTGTGTCACTAATAAATAAACTAATTGGACAGTTCTTTCAAGGAGTCAGTGCAGGCACAAACAGCCAAATGGCCGATGTGCAATATGAATATATCACGCATCTGAACTGTAATTTCCAAACTTTGTTGACCCAGAATGCGGTATATATGCTGTAGTCATCACACTCAGGAAAACCAATTATCTTGACAGTGCAAGTGCACCCTTAATGTCAGCCTAGAAGTCAATTTTTCAACCTTTGTGCGGGAGGAAAGAGTTCATACACTTTTAAGCAATAATAAATCATCACAGACTCTTCATTTCTTATAAAATGATTAAAGGATAATGTAAATGAATCATAATAGTCCAGAAAACATATAAATGTTAACTAATTTAAAAAGTGCTCTTTTAATGATGCTAGAATTACAATAATCACCTTCAAGACAATTTTACCTTCTTAGCAATTTCCTGTGTCATCATTTTGTATAAAAAGGTCCCAACGTCCCGTAATCCCTAAACATGCTTAGCTTTCTCTCCCAGATTTTGGTGAATCAGGTAACAATTTCATTTACAACAAGGTTTTTATTGTGTGCATATCTACTAAATGTTCTCAAGCTGCATTGCAAATTAACACAGCAACAAGAACAGTCAGATTCACCAACAAATCAATGTTGTCAGACCCACCATGATTAGCATCAATTTGCTGATATTAATCCAGTAATTGCAATCTACTCTGTTAATTATTCCATAGATTTTCACAGCGTTATAGGCTTATGAGTAGGGAACAAGGAGACCTTGTACGTCATAATGTCAGACTGATGCATCAATAAAAAGCTTAATGAGAGCTCTCTGGTGGACTGATCAACAGTAAATTAGCTTACAGCACTTTAGAGTGTGATGACCTGAACAGCTGAGATAAACATTCAAAGTACAAACTACACGTTAACTGGTGAGCTACAATCTAGCTCTGCAGTGTAATATGGAGAATGATGAACTGGACACTTACAGAAAATGACATTGAATGACAAATACAGCATATTTATTACCTCTGAGGATGAGGGTAAAGGCTGTTGGAAGGACAACCAGAATGCAGACCACGGCACTTTGGGGCAGGAGGCTATTGGAAGGGAGGAAGAGGTGGAAAGCCTAATGTGGCACATACAGGTGATTAAGTAATTAGGGGGTCAGATGGAATCCTTTGTAAGCAGAGTCAACAGTCCCTGATGGTTTATTGCCTATTGTGTGACAGAGTGAGAGATAACTTGAACAACACAAGGATATTGGAAATGAAGAGCAGGGATCCAATTGCTATAGTCAACATTGGGACCAACAACAGAGGAAAATGTAGGCAAGGAAACCTGTTTAAAAAGTACCAGGAGCTAGGAGCTAATTAAAAGGAAAGCACCCCAAGGGTTATAATCTCTAGTTACTACCTGAGCCAAATATTAATTGACACAGGATAAACAGATTGGGGAGATAGACACATAGCTAAAAGAGTTGTGTGGGAAAGAAGGCTTCCATTTCACAGATCACTGGCACCGATACTAGGAGAACAAGGAACTGCCCTGTTGGGATTGTATCCACATGAATTGGGCTGGTTTCAACAGCCTCGTAGAAAAGATAAACAGGGTGGACACATGGACTTTGAACTTATAAGTGGGGAGAGGGCTCAGGTGGAAAAGGTAGTAAATGGCTTATAAACAGATGGATTTCTAAGCCTAGATAAGATATATTCTAGGCTGCTATGTGAGGCAAAGGAGGAGATTGCAGGGGCTCTGACTCTGATTTTCAAATCCTCCATGGCCACAGGACAGGTCTCACAACACCAGGTTAAAGTTCAACCAATTTATTTGATAGTAAACCCACAAGCTTTCAGAAACACTGTTCCTTCGTTAGGTGTGTGACAGCATTTCCGAAAGCTTGTGGGTTTACTATCAAATAAACTGGTTGGACTTTAACCTGGTGTTGTGAGACTTCTTACTGTGTTTACCCCAGTTCAATGCTGGCATCTCCACATCACAGGAGAGTGCCAGAGGCCTGGGGGGTCAGCAAATGTCGTACCATTATTCAAGAAGGGATGTAGGAAAAACAGGTGGTTACAAGCCAGTTAAGTCTATCGTCAGTGATAGGGAAATTTATTGGAAAAAAATCTGAGGGACAGAATTAATATGCATTTGGAGAGGCAAGGAGCAATCAAGGATAGTTAGGATGGCTTTGTTGGGGGAGATCACGTTTAACAAATTTAATTGAATGTTTTGAGGAGTGACTAAATGTGTAGAAGATGGCAGTGCAATTGATGTAGTTTACATGGACTTCAGTAAGGTTTTTGACAAGGTACCAAATGGAAGACTGATCAAGAAAGTAAGAGCCAATGGGATCCAAGACAATTTGACAAATTGGATCCCAAATTAGCTTAGTGACAGGAGGCAGAGGTGATGGTTGAAGATCGTTTTTGTGACTGGAATCGTGTCTAGTGGTGTACCGCAGGAATCAATGCTGGGTCTCTTGCTGCTTATAATGATGTAGACATGAATGTGGGAGGTATGATTAATAAGTTCGCAGACGACAGTTTTTCAACAAAAAATTGGTGATGTGGTACAAGATGATATGGTTGGTCTGGACTGCTGGGCAGAATGTGGCATATGGGAGTTAACCTTGAAGACTAACAATGTAAGGGTAAGATGGTAGGATGCTAGGAATGGCAGGATGTTAGGAAGCTCAGACGACCAGAAGGGTGGATGTCCAAAGATCTCTGAAGACAGCAGGACAGGTAAATAAGGTGGTTAAGAAAGCATGTAGAATTCTTGCCTTTCTTGGTGAAGCATAGAATATAAGAGCAAGGAGATTATGACAGAATTGTCATACGATCTCAAACAGGAGTTCAGGAGTACAGGAATAGGTAGAGAATCCAGTAAACTGGTGTGGCAATAATAATCTCTCCCTCAATGTCAACAAAATGAAGGAGGTTGTCATCAACTTCAGGAAGCATAAAGGAGAACATGCTCCTGTCTATATCAATGGGGATGAAGTACAAAGGGTCGAGAGCTTCAGTTTTTAGGTGTCCAGATCAGCAACAACCTGTTCTGGTTCCCCCCCATGCCTTACCTATAGTTAAGAAAGCCCAGCATGCCTCTACTTTCTCAGAAGACTAAGGAAATTTGGCATGTCAGCCAAGACTCTCAACTTTTACAAATGTACTATAGAAAGCATTCTTTTTGGTTATATCACAGCTTGGTATGGTTCCTGCTCTGCCCAAAACTGCAAGGAACTACAAAAGGTTGTGAATGTAGCCCAATCCATCAAATAAACCAGCCTCCCATCCACTGACTCTGTCTACACTTCCCGCTGCCTCGGCAAAGGAACCAGCATAATTAAGGACCTCACGTACCCCGGACATTCTCTCTTCCACCTTCTTTCATCGGGAAAAAGAAACAAAAGTTTGAGGTCACATACCAACTGACTCAAGACAGCTTCTTCCCTGCTGCTGTCAGACTTTTGAATGGACCTACCTTGCACTAAGTTGATCTTTCTCCACACCCTAGCTATGACGTAACACTACATTCTGCACTCTCTCGTTTCCTTCTCTATGAACAGTATGCTCTGTCTGTATGTGTGCAAGAAACAATACTTTTCACTGTATGTTAATACATGTGACAATAATAAATCAGATCAAATCAAATCAACCACAAAAATTCTCATTAGATACTTTGTGCAGTTCTGGTCACCACAGTATAGGAAGGATGTGATTGCACTAAAGACAGGTGGAGAGGATACTCATCAGGATGTTGCCTGTGCTAGAACATATCAGCAGTCAAGAGAGTCGAGCTAGGTTGGCGTTGCTTTCTTAGAGAAAAAATGTCTGAGGGGGGATCTGATTGAGGTGTACAAAACTAATCAGGCACATAGTTAGGAAAAAACATTCCCATTAGTAAATGGGTCACTAACCAGGGGCCACAGATTTAAGGGAAGGGGCAGGAGATATAGAGGGGATTTGAGGAAAATCTTTTTCACCCTGAGGATAATGGGAATCTGGAACTCCATGTCTGAGAGGGTGAGAAAGGCAGGAACCCTCAAAATTTAGGAAGCAGTTGGAGGAGCATTTGAAATGCTAAAACAATAAAACTACAGATCAAGTGCTAGAAAACGGGACTAGATGACTGACGCAGACACAAAGAGCTGAAGGGCCTTTTTCTGTGCTGTAAAACTCAAGTATAGATGATACAGGAATATTTTTGTTATATGGCATGCTTCAGGAATGGAAGGTGCCAGTTAATCATAGATGCTAGTTAACTAAGATGCAAGTGAGTTCCACGTTTTCATTCCATCAAGAAATTCTAGGGTGAACACGCAGGTGTTGAGGACTTACACAAGAGGTGCAGTAGCACATAAACCAAAAGTACAGCACCAAGAGAACAAGGTGCTGCAGAACAGTGGGGGCTGAGACCAGAGTGAGAAGAGGCTGATGATAACTACTGATGAATGTGACACCTCCAGTCAAAAAAACAGACCTGACCCCATAGCTGGAATTCTCTAGTCATTCACGCCCCATCGCCCACTGCCAGAGGATGGAGAATTTGGCAGTCAGCCAAATCTCTGTTCCCTGCAGTAGGACAGGCGAATCCTGTTGACATGAACAGCCAGAGAATCCCACCCCAGAATTCCAGCTATGAGAGAATTCCAGTGGATAGAGAGCTGGATAACATGATTTTTACAGTAATTTAAAAATAAGTAAAAAGAGAGTAGAGTAACAGACATAAGTTGTGTTTTACACACTGCAAGTAAAGGAAAAGCTGAGTAAAATTTTGAGCAACAGGACAGATTAGGACATGAGGCCCAGATTAGGATCCGTTATATAAATATAAAGAGTAAAAAGAATAAATTGAATGAATTCAACTCACAGGGCATGGCACACTAGCTATTTTGAAAATATGGCTGCAAGACATTCAAGACTCAATATTAAATATACCAAGTTATAAAATCTACAAGAAAGTTAGGGAAAAAAGTAAGCGTTATTTTCTTCCTTCTTAAAAGAAAAGTTGCCATCTACAAAAGCACTTTTCACAATCACTGGACATCTTGGATGTTTTATAAGAGCAGTTACTGTTGTAATGTAGGAAGTGCCACAGCTAATTTGCACACAGTATGCTGCCACAAACAGTTGATGACCACAACACATTCTATACCTGTTTTAAGCAAGAGGTCAGCGAGAACACGCCCTCTATTCCAGAAGCCTTGGACAAACCTGTATCCGACGTCATCGCTGCCAACACCAGAGTAGCTTTCTCATAAGTCAACCCACAAAAAGCTACCCCCTTCAGCTGCATGGACCAGCTGAAGCGGGTATTCACAGACATCTTCAACCACTCTTTACGCCAATCTGAGGCCCCTACCTGCTTCAAGAAGATGAGCATCATCCCGGTACCAAAGAAAAGCCAAGCAGCGTGCCTTAATGACTATCATCCAGTGGCTCTGACATCCATCTGACAGTGCTTTGAAAGATTAGTCATGGCACTTATCAATTCCTGCCTCCCAGACTGCCTGGATCCACCACAGTTCACCTATCACCACAACAGGTCCACAGCAGGCGCCACATCCCTGGCTCTACACTCAACCTTGGAACGCCTAGATAACAAAGACACCCATGTCAGATTCCTATTCATAGTCTACAGCTTAGCTTTTAACATGATTATTCCTACGAGACTCATCTCCAAACTTGATGACCTGGGGCTCAACTGCTCCCTCTGCAACTGGAACTTCGTCTTCCTAACCCACACGCCGCAATCAGTAAGGATAGGCAACAACACCTCCACCATGATCATACTCAACACTGGTGCTCCGCAAGGCTATGTCTTCAGCCCCTTACTATGCTCCTTAACCTGACTATATGGCCAAATTCCCCTCCAACTCGATTTTCAAGTTTGTTGATGACACCACCATTGTAAGGCAGATCTCAAACAATGACAAGACGCAGTACAGGAAAGAAATAGAGAATATGTTGAACAGGTGCGACGACAATAATCTCTCCCTCAATGTCAACAAAATGAAGGAGAAAGTCATCAACTTCAGGAAGCGTAGTGGAGGGCATGCCCCAATGAACATCAAATGGGGTGAAGTAGAAATGGGCGAGAGCTTCAAGTTTTTTGGTGTCCAGATCACCAACAACCTGTCCTGGTTCCTCCATGCAGGTGATTGCATTAAGAAAATCCATTAACGCCTCTGTTTTCTCAGAAGACTAAGGAAATTTGGCATGTCTGATACAACTCTCATTGACTTCTACAGATGCACCTTAGGAAGCATTCTTTCCAATTGGTATGGTTTCTGCTCTGTCCAATACCACAAGAAACCATAAGGGGCCATGAACATAGCCCTGTCCCTCACACAAACCAGCCTCCCACAGCATGCAAGAAATACTTTTCACTGTTTACTAATAAATGTGACAATAATAAATCAAATCAAATAACGCGATAATAACCAGATAATATGTTTCTATAATGCTCAGGGATAAATATCAGCTTGGATACCATAAATAACTTCCATGCTCTTCAAAATAGTTCCATAAGATCCTTTACTTCCACCATTATTTTAACATCCAATCCAAAATATGGTACATCTTACAGAGCAGCGCTCCTTCAGAATGCACTGGGCTGTCAGCCTTGACTCTGGAGTAGGTCTTGAACTCACAACCTTGTGCTGCAGAGGTGAGAGTACCCACTGGAATGGTAGAAGCTCTTCAGAAGCACCTCGATTATAGAATGTTATGCTTTACATGCTACTAGATAAAAGATATGCAAGGGTTTTTTAAAATTCATTTGTGGGACATGGGCGTCACTGACTCGCCATTTATTGCTCATCCCTAGTTGTCCTTGTGCAGAGGGTAGTCGAGAGTCAACCACATTGCTGTGGCTCTGGAGTCACATGAAGGCCAGACCAGTAAGGACTGCAGATTTCATTCCCTAAAAGGCATTAGAGAACCAGATGGGTTTTTCTGACAGTCGACAATAGTTTTATGGTCATCAGTAGATTCTTAATTCCAGATTTTTTTTATTGAATTCAAATTCTACCATCTGCCATGGTGGGATTCGAACACAGGTTCCCAGAACATTCGCTGAATTTCTGGATTAATAGTTTAGTGGTAATACCACAAAGGGTGATCAATATCCAAAAATGGCTAATTGGTTGGACCTTGCTAAGATACCTCTGTAATTTCTGCTGTCTCTGGCCCACTTAACTTGGGACTTCCTACAAGAATTAATGATGCAATCTTCTGAAAAAATGCTTCATGATCAATATTAGTATTTATGCATTTGCTATGACAAATCACAAAGTAGTGAAAGAGCACTATGATCTGGAGCCATTCACCTCAGCAAAGCTCATAAGCATTAATGTTACACTCTGATATTACCATACAAATACTTAGTGTTAATAAAACATTGCTTTATTTCCAATTTTAGTTTCAGGAGTAACATGTCAATATTAATAGGTTTATTATTATAATTAATAATGATTAGGCTAACACAGTGCTTAAAATAACATAAAGGAATTTAATGTGAACAGGTTAACTATGTGTCCAATAATATTTCAAAAGCATAATGATGGGTGTTTGCTACTGATGTGGCAGTTTGTAATTGGGACAAGTGCTATCAAGTATGCTATTATAGTGGGCTATTATTGGCTAATCAACTTCATTTTTTCCTAGCTGTATAATTATAAAACATTTTGGATGCATCCTTGCACTTAGTCTAGCAGATGCCAATTCTGTCTCAAAGCACAATTTGCAGCATGTTGGGATCACCAGGGCAACCTACATGTTGATTGATGGATGGATTACTGTTTAATGAGGTCACAGTTGTCTCTCACTATTCATCCACAGTGCTGCGGAAACATATAAGAGCTCATAAAACAACTCAGTGCCAAGCATTTGAAAGACTCATGCATTGTTCCAAAAATGATCAGTAAAACGATGATGCGCTGCACTCTAAATCTTAATGGAAAACTTTTAAAGATATTATAATGACAAAATTCAGTACAAATAAAACTAGAAATACTTTGAAATAAATGCATTCCAAATATTTTGCTATGGTTGATTTAGTTGAGGATCACATCTGGAAATGGAGAGTTTTCTGAATTTCTTTTAAATTGTAACGATTAACTTTTCTGGCTCTTCCTCTTTTTATGGCATCACTATTTACTTGACACTAAAGTTAATCAAGATTAGGTTTCATGTCCTAAGCAGATGATGGATTGAAGATGTTTCACACCATCTCAGCTGACCTCACTTTCTTTCACCTTCATCCAGAAAAGAAACTCCACAATACAGGTATGTGTGGCCAAACACTTAAATCATTTATCCAGAAATGAACCACTGAAATGCTTTGCAGTTCCATTTTTCACCATTTTAACCTTAATTGAAAACCCTGAATGAAAGAAAATAACTTTTTTAACCCTCTCTCTGCAGGAACTGACTGTTCACAAGCTACTTGAATACCAAGACTGAATCTAAAACAGTCAATACCTTGAGGAAAAAAAATTGTAAACTGTTATATAGTGAGATGGGAACAGCAAAATCTTAAGACTTTGCATCAGTAAAATAATTTAACTAAAACCACTCGAATCAGACTTTATTTATGTAGCTGCTTATTTTCTTATGAGACGTAGACAGCATCAGTGGTTTGTAAAAGTTTTTCTTTTAGAAAGTATAATTATATGTATACAATTCCCTTTCTTGAGTGGGACACAAAATTGAAATTACTTTTATCTCTTGAAGAGTAATAAATATGTGGAGTTAAACAAAAGCAGTTATCACTGATCTCTTTAGAAGCAGGGCTCATGTTTATAAGGATGAGCAGAGATCAGGTTGTCAGCTCTGGTTGGAGACATTCCTACAGATTTAAACATATGATGCTCTGGCCACAGGACACTGGATCTGGTGACATGATACCAGATCATGGAAGATCATAAATAGTTGATTGCAACTTAAATTGCCTACTAGTATTCATTAAGGAGGATGCATGGCATATTGGTAGCTAGTGCTTGACCTAATGGCTCTCCTAACAGCAACCAGCTGATTAGGAGTAATTACAGAGAATTAAAGTGCTATTTAAATGTATATCAACACTTAAAAAAAGAAGAAAGATGAATAGTAGGTCTGTTTATATTCAAAGACACAAGTGAGAGGCCAATATTGAACTAATGTAAAATGTCTGCTTAAAAAGAGAGTGCCTCATGGCAGAGGTCACATGACTGCAGAAAGCCAGATAGGATATGTAATACATTGCATTTCAAAATCCAAACATCCCCCTTTTCATAATAAACAAAGGAAGCAAAATCCCATTTTCCTAATGACCAAAAGATAAGTGCACGCACAATAATGTGTAACTGTGAGTTACCCAAATTATCCACTGTACACCCACAGTTCTAATGCAGTAACAATTATTTGTTCTACTAATCTGCATTGCATGTAATGCAGGTTTCCAAATGCTACATGTGTGCGTTGTTATTGACTATTAGTCTGGGTGATATTCCTTGTCAAGAGAGTGCCATTCCCATGGCACTTGTTGTAGTAATTACTATTCCATTGTTATATTGCTGGGTACCTGTGGGCCTCTGGGATTGATAGCAGTTCTGTACTCTATACCACTAGTGAGATCCCTTCTCCCTTACCAGCTGACTGCGATGAAGAAATAGTTGTATTAGTTATTTGTATATGCCTGCAGTTGCACCAATATATTTGGTTATTTACTTACATTGCCTGTGATTGTGGTGAAAATGTCTCTACGCATGTGCCAAATTGCCATGTTGGCTCTTGTTGAGAGTGTTGAAGGTTTGCACACTGACTAACTCTCTAGTATTCATCTCTGGCAATGGCTTGGCAGTGTTATCAAAATGAAATTTGGTTTTTTGCTGTTTCACTTTGATTTTTTTCACTCACGCCTGTAAGTAGTTCTGGTTTCATTAACTTTTTGCTATTGAAGAGTAGTTAGTAGGTGGTATGACGTTGGTTTTTATAATAATTTCCTCATCATAATCCTTAGATGCCCCCTCTGATAATGACACCAACACCTGACTAGCTCTACCTACCCACTTTGTTTGCACCAACAATACCCTCATGGTCTGTGGCCATTTTGCTCATTTAGCTACTAGCTTAAATGAAGTGAAAAAGGCTTCTAGATTCTATTCACCAAACCTTTTCAGCTCTTGACCACATTTAAACAGATCCACACCAGGCCTTTGACGGCACTGGGTTGATTCTTCCTTAGTGTCCACCTTAACCTTTGCCTTCACCAGTTTAAATTGATGTTCACTTTTTACTTCCAGTTTCCAAAGTTCAAAAAAACTTTCCTTTTTCCTTTCCACTGGTTTTTATTGCACTTCAAACTGTTTCCTTTCTTTTCGCTGTTCAAATTGTTTGAATTCACTTTTTCTTTGTTGTGCTGTGATTGTCTCTGTCTTGTTCTCTTTTCCTACTCTCCCTCTTTCTTTGTCCCTTGCCATTGCTTCTAATTCAAGATGTTTCATTTGTACCTGAATTCTAGCCACTTCCAATGCAGACTATACTCGTGGCAAATTTAGACGCTGAGCTATCACTCCAATTATCTCCACCTTCCTCACCCCTCAACCGCCAATTCCAAAAACTTTGCTTTAAAAACCTTTTGAAAACCACTCCAAGAGGCCTCTTCCACACCTGGGAAAACCTTAGCCACTGAGAGAGCAATTTTTCCACAAGGTACTTCCTATTTAAACTAGCTGAATAAAACACCTGAAAACACCAATATTCAACAGCCACTGTCTTTAGTTCAATAATCCTAACCCAAACAAGGAATTATACTTTTTACTCTCACAAGAGCCCCCAGTTGTGTTAAGGTACGGATCAGAAACAGCGAGAAACCTCTTGTTTCTTCCAGAACCCAGTATTAACTGCCTACTTTTCCCTGTACACCTAGCTCCTCCCCTTAGCACATGACTCGGTCAATCAACCTAATCAATACCCTACACTGGAACCTCAGAGGAAAAACCAAATAAACAAAAATGTGTTAACTCAGGTTAAAGCAAACACATTCCTAGCTAATCAATCATAACCTGTATTCTAGTTAGTCCATTCCACAGCCTCAGCACAAGTGGTTTTGTAGATACTGCTCCATGAAAATTGTGCCTGATTAGCACTTAAATGCCAAATCTCAGTGCCTGCTTTAGTATTCCCCAGCAAGTTTGATATATGGTCATCAGCAATTAGGATCAAAATTGCAAATTTTCAGAAGTTCGAACAGATGCCTGGTATTGGCAATGTCAACGGACTAGTAATCCAGAGAAGTATAGTAATACTCTGGGGACCTGGGTTCAAATCTCACCACAGCAGATCAAGAACTTTATATTCAATAAAAAAATCTGGAATTAAGGGGGCGATTGTACCATTTTGATTCTAAGTGCTGAATCTGGGCGTGATTCAGATGTGACTTGTGAACCCTGCTCTCAGACGCCCCTATACGCACTCAGCCTGGAAAAAAAGTTGTGAATTTGAATTGCACTATGGACGGGGCTTATCCCACCCGGAACGCTGCTGATCTGGTCGGAGCCTTCAACTGCACATATGCAGTAAAAAAAACTGAAAAACGCTCCCCTGCCACATCACTCCCAGGCTGCAAGAAGTGGTCTGGAAGCAATGGCCCCCACAGACATCACCCCCACCTCCACGATATAACTGTCTCTCTTTATTCACCCACCCACCCCCCCCGCAAACTACCCAGACCAATTGCGAGCCCCCTACCCCACTTCCCTCCACCCTGATCGCCTGCAGGGTGGCAATGGACACCTCCTGCCCCTGCTCCCCTGCGCCCCCTCGCCACCACAGATCCATCTGGCCATCCTCCTTCCTCCTCCCACTCCCCACCAGAGAACGAACAGGCCCTCCTCTTCCCCTCCTCCCCCCACCAGAGAATGATCTGGCCTCCATCCGCCCTCTCCGCAATCCCCAACACCACTGATCTGAACTTAGAGAACGACTGGAAGCTCTGAACCTACCTCTTCAGAAGCTGGAGCGCCCAAAACAGACTTTTGCCGAGCATATCTGTTTTGCGCTGAATCTGGACACGCCAAAGCAATGATAATGGGGGAAATGGGTGTCCAGCCCATTAAGTCAATTTAACTGCACGCAAATGCATGGAAATTGATGTCACGCCCATATCGGGCACTGTCCTGATTGCGTCCATTTCCAAATCAGCGCAGATTGCACTATTCGCCTCAAGCCCGACTTTACCAAGTTTTAAATCGGGCCCTAAAAGTCTCTTGATGACTATGAAATGATTGTCGATTGTCATAAAACCCATGTGGGTCACTAATGTCCTTTAGGATGGAAATCTGTTATCCTTACCTGGTCTGACCTATACGTGACTCCAGACCACAGCAGTGGTTGACTCTTAAATGCCCTCAGGGATGGGCAATAAATAATGGCTCAGCCAGCAACACCCATGTCCCATGAACTTCTCAAAAAGAAGTATCTTATAGTCACAGCATTCATTTAGTACCCGTTGTCAACTTTTCACCCCCTAAGAGTTCAACTATCCATCACCTGTCCTCACTCCCAGTCCTGATACTACATAATATAATAAACACGAGATGAAATCAATAGGGCTTTGGGTCTTTATATTTAAGTTTTGATTTTGTTAAGCATATAGCATCACTGTATTGTGGAGCAGAGACAGCGATAACTTGCATTTACAATGTCACTTGGTGCTTAACAAGCATTATTAATAAAATCATTTTTGACACTGAGACGCAGGAGTTATCAGGTAGCAGTGACATAAGAACATAAGAACTAGGAGCAGGAGTTGGCCATTTGGCCTCTCGAGCCTCTTCCACCATTCAATAAGATCATGGCTGATCTTTTGTGGACTTGGCTCTACTTACCCACCTACTCATTATACCCTTAATTCCTTCACTGTTCAAAAATCTATCTACACCTTAAAAATATTCAACAAAGTAGCCTCAACTGCTTCATTGGGCAGGGAATTCCACAGATTCACATCCCTTTTGGTGAAGAAGCAACTCAGTCCTAAATTTGGAATTCTAGTTTCACCTGCCAGTGGAAGCAACCTCCCTTATCAATTCCATGCATAATTTTATGTTTCCATAAGATTCCCCCCTCATTCTTCTAAATCTCAATGAGTATAGTCCCCATCTACTCAGTGTCTCTTCATAAGCCAACCCTCTCAAATCCGCAATCAACCTAGTGAATTTCCTCTGCACCCCCTGCAGTGCCAATATATCCTTCTTCAAGTAAGATGACCAAAACTGCACACAGTACTCCAGGTATTGCCACACCAGCAGCTTATACAGCTGCAACATAACCTCACTGTTTTTAAACTCCATCCCTCTAGCAATGAAGGACAAAATTCCATTTGTCTTCTTAATTTGCTGCACCCGAAAACCAACTTTTCGTGATTCAAGGACACCCAGGTGCCTCTGCACAAAAAGACTGGTCAAAAATATAGGTTTTAGGATTATTCTTGAAGGAGGAGAGAGAGGTAAAGAGGAGAAAGATTTTGGGAGGGAACATCTTCCTGTGGTGCAGCAATTAAAATCAGGGGCAAGAAAAAGGCCAGAACTGGAAGAGCGGAGAGACTTCTGGGCTGGAGGAGGCTACAGACAAAAATAAGAGCAAGGCCCTGGCGGGTTTTGAATACAAGGATGAGAATTTTAAAATTGAGACATTTTCAAAATGGAGCCTGTGTAGGTTAACACACACAAGGATAATGGGTGAACAAGATTTGGGATGAGTTTAGAGTAGGAAGGGTGAAAGATGGTAGACCAACCAGGAGATAATTTTGGAATAGTCAAGTCTAGAGATAAAAAAGGCATGGATGAGGGTTTCAGCAGCAGATGAGTTGAGATTCAGGTGGAGTCTGAAGATGTTATGGAGGTGAAAGGAGGTAGTCTTCATTGCAGAGCAGAATTGTGGTTGGAACTCATCTTCAAGTCAAACATAACACAAACTTTGCAAATAGTCTGGATCAGTTTTAGACAGTTGAGTTGCCAGGCTGGATTCAGTGGGCAGTATACTGGGAGTTTGCACACGCGCAATGCATCCTGAGCTCTCTTCTTCCAGCCTCTCTGATGGGTTTAGGCTCCAACCCCCCACTGGGTGAATTACCTGACTGCCTCTGTATTGCACAGATTACCATAAATTACCGGAACTCAGCTTACACAAAAAAAAGGCCGGGAAACCTCCCACTTTCCTGCCCATTGGACACTGTTTTTTTTGTGAAAATTGCACCCAATGCCCCTGAAACTGTGTTATTGTTGTTCTAAGACTGAGGAACAGATACAATTGAAGAATGCAAAAGCATAACTATTGAACCTTCCTATAGTTTATTTAAAGTACTTTTCTGGTCATGGGTGGAGGGGGGACTGGTAATGTTAAAATGGCGGCGCGGGCTCGTTGGGCCGAAGGGCCTGTTTCCCGGGCTGTTTTTGTTCTTTGTTCTTTTGTTCTTTTACATTGTGATCTTCTTATTGCCAAGTTAAGATAAATCCTGGTCTGGTACTATGAAAGAATAGTCACAAAGGTGTTTTTTAAAAATCCTGTGTCATATGAAATGGAATATTTTACCATTTACAGAATTTAAGTGCTCTGACCTTATATCAGATTTGTATGGTTTTGATAATCACATGATTTCATGAAATGTAATTTTTATTTTTGATGACTAGACTTTTACATATATATGACTAATTAGTACAAATATTCTTGCTTGCTGTCATTACTTTTATAATGTGTACAGTGACTTTATTACATTTCACTGTACTTTGGAGACACACACAATCTGTTGAGCTGACTATAAAGAGAAATAAATGCAGTATTATAGCAACATATCTATATTGTTTGAGTAGTATTGCCTAGAAATTAGATTCACTGCTCCCATCTCACTGG
The DNA here is from genome assembly GCF_965287045.1 of Carcharhinus amblyrhynchos. Lineage (NCBI taxonomy): Eukaryota > Metazoa > Chordata > Chondrichthyes > Carcharhiniformes > Carcharhinidae > Carcharhinus > Carcharhinus amblyrhynchos. Next base: position 67,322,850 of record NC_137335.1, on the reverse strand, counting down.
TGTTAAAAGGACAGATATGCCAGGTTCATTTTGTGAAGTAAATGCATTACCTGCCATACTTGTAAAGGCTTCTCAATAGGAGTTCATGGGATATGCAGATTGAGGGCTTATTGCCTATTTGAAGGCCTCTTTACAAAATTGGATTGGAGAATAACCTGACATCAGTTTCTTCAGGTGTTTGGTAACCAAAATCAGTAGAACTTAACACTGAACCTATATTTTTCATATCTTACTGTGGAATGTGGAGTCAGGAACCATCACCATAGCCCCCTTACAATTGACTGACCTCTCACCCCTCCCCCCTGGGCTTCTATAAGGGTGTTTGAACCAGCTAATCTTCCTTCCTTGGAACTAATGAGCAGTCTTCCAAGCTGTGACAAATACCTGCAACTCACCAGTAATAAGCCAATGAGATTGGTGCATCAATTTGCCAAGATCTTGTCACCTGCTTTATTAGATATGTTGAGCATTGCATTGGGATCATGCATAATCCAATTTCTAAGTCACTGTTTATTCAATTTTACAAATAATAGTAAATGGGTGGATTTTACAGCCTCGCTCGTCCCGAAACTGTAAAATTCCATGGTTTGCCCCTTTACGTTCTGTTTCCCATGGCCTGCAGGGCAGTAAACCTCCAGCAAATATATATCCTGAAGCTGGAGTGGTACAAGAAACAATATTGTGCTGACATTTTGAAACAACTTAAATACCATTATACTGGCCTGAATTTTGTAAGCAATCCTTATAATGGTGAAACAACAGTACTGCATTAAACCTGGTGGCTGTCAATGTGTGCACAAGTTATTGAGCTGAAAAACAATAAGACAGAAATGTAATGTCGTGAACAAACTAATTTTCAAAGGAAACCTACATACTGGTTTCACGCTCCTCATTGTAACGAATTTTAGAATGAAATCGTGAGATGCCTTATGCGATGCAACACAACCAGCTGTGTGATGGAGTGGCAAGGTTTGCTCCCTTGCTTTCCTGTTTGTTCAGTTAGCAATTGGATGTCAAAGGGAAGAATGACACAACGATAAAATGTTCACCTGGATGACTGACACCATCCAGAAGGCAATGGAACACTGATAGAGGCTTGAGAGCAAGCCACCATTCTTCCCTCTTGGTCAAGCGTGGAAACATATCACAAGGAAGGCAATGGGGAAAAATACATGTATGCTCAATGAAGACTTAGACAGAAAACAATCAAAATATAAAACACAATAATAATCAAGACAATGGGTTCACTTTTATGCAAATTCAACAATATATTAATGTTGTTACCTTAAAGTCTGTACAATACTTATTCCAACTCAATTTATGTGGATTAATTATCTACAAAAATGTGTACATTCGTTTTTTTTTTATGTACTGAATTTAGAGAAAGCCTGCCACAGATTTTGTAGCGGAAGATAGAGAAAATATAGCGCAGTTAAGCAGGTACTTCGACTTTCTCTATTTAATAAAACAATTTATAAATTTGATGATAAATGAAATTCCCTATTCATCATACTCTTTTTTGAATCCAGGACCAAACTGTTTATTATTTGCATGCATATCCAAAGAAAATCCAGTGCCAAGAATTAATATCCCGTACCTCTGAACTCTTGATGGGGGTGCAAACACTCCGTGCTTTGGCTGACAGGTGAAATACTGCACTCCCCCGACAGAGCCGTCATTCTTGCCATTGGGTTTATCCAACTCAATCCCATACCAGTAACCTACAAAATGACATATGAGTAAAACTTAGATTGTACAATGAATGTTTGATTTTATTTTCACATCTAGCCAGGATTTAACTGCCGTGGGATTGAAACTGAGCCTCAAAATGGCTGCTCGATTTTGGGGACCAAAATATGTCTGTAAGGTGTTTCACTCAATAGATGGCTGGGCCATTTTTTAGACATTCCCAATGGGTGAATAAAACGGATTTTCCCCATTATTTGTAAATGAGGAGAATAATGTTGGCAGACCCTCTCTTGGAAATTGATCAGTGATGAGCAGTGCAGGAGTTGGCTAGCTCCGCACAGGATTCTTTGTCATCAAAAGAGAAGAAAGACTTGCATTTATATAAGTGTTTTTCACAACAATGGCTATTTCACAGTGCTTTACAAGCAATGAAGTACTTTTTAAGTGTAATCATTTCTGGAGTGTAGGAACAGTTTTTTTAATCACTTATATAAAAGCAAAATACTGTGGATGCTGGAAATCTGAACTAAAAGCAGAAAATGCTGGATAAACTTAGCTGGTCTGGCACCATATGTGGAGAGAGAAGCACAGTTAATGTTTTGAGTCCATGGTTCCCATCCACATAGTTCTGGAGTTGGTTAACTCAGTTGGGCTGTACAGCTGGTTTGTGGTGCAAAACGAACCCAACAGCACAGGTTCAATTCCTATACTGGCTGAGGTTATTCATGAAGGCCAACCACCTTCCCAACCTTGCCCCTCGCCTAGTGTAGTAATCGTCAGGTTAAAATCATCACCAGTCAGCCCTACCCCTCAAAGAGGAGAGCAGCCAATGGTCATCTGGGACTATGGTGACTGCCTTATCTGAGTTTGACCAGCATTTTCCTTTTTTTAGAAATCACTATCGTGGAATAAGGAAAGCCAGGAGTGTTTCCCTAACTCCACAATTTTTTTCAATGCCTCTCACAGTTATTGTCCCACCCCTGCAAGGATTTAACATCAAACTGGAAGAAAGAAAAAACTCAACATTCATTATTTTTCAAAGAGGCTAGCTCCCTGTGGTGGCATGACAAGTGATAATAGCTCATCCAAATAACATGCATGAAGTTTGAAGCCCAGTTTGGGCCAGCTTCAGACTTCCAAATTAAGGTGTATGCACTGTGCATGCTACATGTGAACTTAAGGGAATTTCCAATCCACAGTGTCATGAGATGTGTTCATACTCTAAGAACATACTTTTTAACTATTATCATTTGTCAAGTACAATTTATCCTGTTGGCTACACCCACATACTCAAACCAATTAATCAATTAAACATTTCAAGAATATTTAGCTTTTCAAAATCTATTTAATACACAAAAGTAATGAATCAAATCTCCAGAATATGTTACAGCTCTGCTAATTGTATTTACTGGATAACAAACAAATGGTTTCAGTACAAATGAGGAACACTCTGTTAAGTATTTAATCACTTAAATTTACCTTGATATTGCAGTCTTCAACAGCTATTTATACAGCTGTCTTAATTGACACAACATTAACTAATTATACTGGCACTTTTTCCACAGTTCCAGCTCCTTGAGGTAGGATTTTTTTTTATTTTTAATGTATTATTATCTCGGTGTTCAACCTCAAAACATTTTAATTTAACAAATTATAATTGTGTGCATCCGACAATAACAATGCAACATATCTTTGTCTTTATTTTATTTCATTACTCCATTTGAAGGAAACATCCAAATCTTAAATATAAATGACAAATTTAAAAAGATATTGAAGGGGAATCTTAGCAAAAAAATGGCAGTGTTGTTTCCGGCAAGGAAACTGGCATGTTTTCACATAGGTTTTCTCTGCAGATTTATGACACTCTGACAAAAATAATCAAGGGGGTGTGTTTCACACTGTTAGGCAGGGAGACGGGGCCTCAACATGTCGGCAAAACCCGGCTGCACTGAGATCGGGACATCATCTTTACAGGGCACCCTGGTCATAACAATAACAACCCTCCCCCTCAGTCCACCACACAAATCTCAGGGGCTCCCCTCCCCATCCCCAGAGTTGGCGCTTCTCTCCCCCTTCTTTCTCTGATTGTCAGCCTCTTTCCCCACTTCCCCCCCCCCCCATCTGCCCCTTTCCTGCCCCCACAGTCAGAATAAGCACCCACCTACTCCCTGCCTAACATCCGGTGAAGGGGGTCGTCTCGGTGAGAGTGCTTGTTAATGACGTGCTAATGTGTTAAAAAGGCGTGTATAGGGTTTCAGGGAGGGGTGGATCCTCTGGTGGGGGAACATGTTGTGTCCTTTCAGGGCAGTTTGTCCACCCTTTGTCCCCACCTGGCACTCAGCTCTCACCTGTGGCTCTCTGTAGCTGTTCGCATGCGACAGCGGCTACACCCCAGACAACGGCTTTGACAAACCGGCTAAACCCGATGAGGGTAGCCGACGGGTCTCGACCTTCAGTGAGACAGGGAGATGTCTATCCCAGCATGTGAAGACAGACGCTGGCGGATTGAGCAGATGATACCAGTGGAAGGTCCAATGGTCAAGAAGGCGGACTGTGCAAGCGTCGCAGAACGCGAAGAGCAGGACAAGACGCAGAAGACGTCCTGGTCATCCACTGCGCCTAGTCCCATCTCCAACCATCTTGATTCTTGTCTTGCCACTGGATCTAGATGGAATTGGGAAGAGAGAGTGAGGCTGACGCTATGCAACTCTCCCTCACTTTAATCCAAATGAAGCGCTAGTCTCGACACCATCATCAGTGTCCTGTTCAACCCTTGAATTCCTGTGGCGATGGGCAAGTGGTAAAGCAACAGGTGTGGATACACTGGGAGCTGTAGTCACGGATCTGCACACAGGCCGCTTAGGTCTAATGGTCGTTTTCCGCTGACTGAAGCAGCAGTGAAACTCGGCATCTACCTGGGCGACTGAACAGTCCTCTTCAGGAATGCACTGCTCAACTCCGTAGAATGAGGAAGGGGCTACAAAAGGTGCCCTAAACATTGCCTGCTTCACTACACCCTGGCCAGTTTACCGCAGCTGGCGGGGATCCCATCTTGCGGTCGAACAAACAAAACACAAGGTGACAGCACACACCACTGGCACTTGGAACGTGCGCATGCTTTTGGACAACCCTACAGCAAACAGACCAGAGAAAAGAACAGCCTTAATTGCCAGAGAGCTTTCAAGTTACAACACTGTCATTGCAGCCCTGAATGAAACTCATCTTGCCAATGTAGGTCAGTTGACTGAAGCTGGACGTGGATACACATTTTTCTGGAAGAGTCACAGCAGCGATGAGCGTCGTGATGCTGGAGTTGGATTCACCATCAGGAGTCACCTTGTTCGGAAATTTGTTAGTCCACCCAAGGGTGTGAATGATCAGCTTATGACATTACAGCATCCACTACAGAACAGAAGTCAAGCCACCCTGATCAGTGCCTATGCCCCCACAATGAACAACCCAGACAAGATGAAAGACAAGTTCTACAAAGAATTGGACGCCCTATCTGCAGTGAGCAGTACTGATAAGCTGATCTTGCTTGGCGATTTCAGTGCAAGAGTAGGGTATGACTCTTCAATCTAGCAGAGAGTCATTGGGAGGAATGGCATGGGCAAGTGTAACAGTGACAGCCTACTCTTAATGAAGAGCTGTGCAGCACACGACTTCCTCATCACCAACAATCTTCCGTCTGTCTACCCATAACAAGACCTCCTGGATGCACCCCCGCTCGAAGCATTGGCATCTTATTGACTACGTCATTGTCAGGAGAAAAGACAGGCAGGACGTCAGAGTAACCAAGGCCATGTGTGGTGCTGACTGCTGGACAGATCACAGGCTCATTGTCTCCAAAATGAGGCTCCGCATCAGACCCAAGAGGCGACCACAAGGAAGCAAGGGTATGAAAAGAATCAATGCGGCCGAGCTAAAGAGCCCCAGCATTGCTTTAGCACTGGCTGAAGACTTAGAAATCAAGCTTGCTGACATACACCTCGCAGGCAGCACTGAGGACAACTGGGAACGCTTCAGTGATGCTGTCCATACATCTGCACTGAAGATGCTTGGGCCCTCTAACCGCAAGCAGCTTAGACTGGTTCGATGAGAATGATGAGGAGATACAGGCTCTACATGTTGAAAAGCACCATCTTCATCAGGCCTGTCAGAATGACCCATCATCAGCTGCCAAGAAAAATGCTTTTACCAGTGCTCGCAGGACAGTCCAGAATAAAATGCAGGATGCCTGGCTGAGCGCCAAGGCAAATGAAATACAGGAATACGCTGACAGAAATGACTTGAAACAGTTCTATGAAGCCCTCAACACTCTGCAGACCTCAATCTCTTGGGAGTTCCCCCCTCCTGAGTACAGATGGTACAACTCTCATTACAGAGAGGGCTCAGGTCCTGCAGAGATGGGCTGATCACTCTGAAGCCGTCCTCAACCAACCGTCATCTATTAACGATGAGGCAATTGACAGGTTTCCCCAGGTTGACATCAACAGAGCCATGGGTGACCCACCAGTAGTAGCCGAAGTCACGAAAGCTGTCAGCCAACTATCAAGGGGCAAAGCCCCAGGGGCAGATGCCATATTCACAGAGATCTACAAAGTTGCTGGTTCTGAACTTATTGAGAAGCTCACCAAGTTGTTCCAGTCCCTTTGAAAGCAAGGATCCATTTCTCAGGAACTTAAAGATACTTCCATCATACATCTCTACAAGAGGAAGGGCCATCGGCAAGTATGCGATAACCATGGATGAATCTCGCTGTTCTCCATCACAGGAAAAATCCTCGCAAGAGTCCTGCTAAATCGTCTGGTCACTCATCTGGAGCTGGGCCTGCTTCCAGCGTCACAGTGTGGCTTCTGCAAAGGTCGCTGGACCATTGACATGATTCTTGCTGCGCTCCCACTTCAGGAGGAGTGTCAGGAGCAGAATCGTGAGCTCTACACAACCTTTCTTGACCTCGCGAAAGCCTTCGACACTAAGCTGTCAAGGCCTGTGGAGGATCATGTCAAAGTGCGGCTGCCCCCCCAAATTCATCCAGATGGTACACCAGTTCCATGATGGCACGGTGGCCAGAGTAGTGGATGGCGGAGAATCCTCTGAGGCATTCTCAGTCACCAATGGCGTCAAACAGGGCTGTGTGCTCACACACATACTGTTCAGCATGATGTTTACTGCCATGCTGAATGATGCCTTCCAGGACAGTGTTGCTGGAATCAGCCCCAAGTGCAGAGCGGATGGGAAGCTCTTCAACTTGAGGAGACTTCAAGCTATTACCAAAGTGAAAGAGACTGTTCTGAGAGACTTCCTCTTTGCCGATGACTGCGCCCTGTATACTGACTCAGAACCATAAGAACATAAGAACATGAGATAGGAGCAGGAGTAGGCCATCTAGCCCTTTGAGCCTGCCTGCCATTCAGTAAGATCATGGCTGATCTGAAGTGGATCAGCTCCACTTTCCCGCTTTCTCCCCATAACCCTTAATTCCCCTATCTATCAGAAACCTATCTACCCGTGACTTAAATATATTCAGCAAGGTAGCCTCCACCGCTTCAACAGGCAGAGAATTCCAGAGATTCACCACCCTTTGTGTGAAGAAGTTCCTCCTCAACTCTGATCTAACCTGCGCACCCCTTATCTTGAGGCTGTGCCCTCTAGTCCTGCTATAAGAACATAAGAAATAGGAGCAGGAGTAGGCCATCTAGCCCTTCGAGCCTGCCCCGCCATTCAATAAGATCATGGCTGATCTGTCGTGGCTCAGTTCCACATTCCCGCCCTCTCCCCATAACCCTTAATCCCCTCGCTTATCAAAAACCCATCAACCCGTGTCTTAAAAATATTTAGCGAGGCAGCCTCCACCACTTCAACGGGCAGAGAATTCCAGAGATTCACCACCCTTTGAGTGAAGAAGTTCCTCCTCAACTCCGTTCTAAACCGCCCCCCCTTTATCTTGAGGCTGTGTCCCCTAGTCCTATTATCCTTTCTGAGCGGGAAGAGTCTCTCCACCTCTATCCTATCCATCCCATTCATCATCTTATACGTCTCAATGAGATCTCCCCTCATTCTTCTAAACTCTAACGAGTACAAGCCTAGTTTATTCAGCCTCTCCTCATAGCTCAACCCCCTCAACTCCGGCATCAGCCTAGTAAACCTCCTCTGCACTCCCTCCAAGGCCAAAATATCCTTGCATAAGTACAGCGCCCAAAACTGCGCACAGTACTCCAGCTGCGGCCTCACCAATGCCCTATACAGCCGCAGCAAGACCTCCCTACTTTTATATTCAATCCCCCTCGCTATGAAGGCCAGCATCCCATTCGCCTTCCTGATCACCTGCTGCACCTGCAAGCTGGGTTTTTGCGACTCATGCACAAGGACCCCAAGGTCCCTCTGCACCGTCGCCTGCTGCAGTTATCCTTTCTAAGCGGGAAGAATCTCTCTACCTCTACCCTATCCATCCCCTTCATTATCTTATTCGTCTCTATAAGATCCCCCCTCAGCCTTCTAAACTCTAACAAGTACAGACCCAGTCTATTCAGTCTCTCTTCACAGGCTAGCCCCCTCATCTCCGGTATCAGCCTAGTGAACCTTCTCTGCACTCCCTCCAAGGCCAAGATATCCTTCTGCAAGTGCGGCGACCAAAACTGCACACAGTACTCCAGCTGCAGCCTCACCAGTACACTGTACAGTTGCAGCAAGACCTCCCTGCTTTTATATTCTATCCCCCTCACTATAAAGACCAACATTCCATTTGCCTTCTTGACCACCTGCTGCACCTGCAGACTGGGTTTTTGCGATTCGTGCACAAGGACCCCCAGGTCCCTCTGTACCGTAGCATGCTGCAGCTTTTCGCCCTTTAAATAATAATCCCTCCTACTATTATTTCTACCAAAGTGGATAACCTCGCACTTGCTAACATTACACTCCAACTGCCAGGTCCTCGCCCACTCACTCAGCCTATCCAGATCTCTCTGCAGACTTTCCACACCCTCCACACAATTTGCTTTTCCACTCATCTTCGTGTCATCAGCAAATTTCATCACCCCGCACTCAGCCCCCTCCTCCAGATCATCTATGTAAATGGTAAACAGTTGAGGCCCCAGCACCGATCCCAGTGGCACTCCACTGGTCGCCAACTGCCAACCAGAACAGCACCCACTGATTCCCACTCTCTGCTAGACAGCCAATCTTCTGTCCACGCTAACACCTTACCCCCAACTCCGTGCACCCTAACCTTCTGCAGCAACCTTTTGTGAGGCACCTTATCAAACGCCTTTTGGAAATCTAAAAACACCACATCCACCGGTTCCCCTCTGTCTACCACACTAGTCACATCCTCATAGAAATCCAATAAATTCGTTAAACACGACTTCCCCTTAACGAATCCGTGCTGCGTCTGCTCAATCAAACCATTCTTTTCTAGGTGCCTCGCTATTTCTTCTTTGCATCGGGTCCTAGCATTTTTCCAACAACGGACGTTAAACTAACCGGCCTATAATAACCAGAGATGCAAGTCAGTATGGACAAATTTTCCACAGCTTGTGACAACTTTGGACTCACCATCAACATTAAAAAGACCAAAGTCATACACCAACCTGCTCCTCATGCACCATACACAGAACCCATAATCACAATCAACAGGCAGAAACTACAGGCAGTGGACCAGTTCATTTATCTTGGCAGCACCCTCTCTCAAGCAGTGACTATTGATACAGAAGTTAACTGTAAAATAGCAAAGGCAAGTTCTGCTTTCGGTAGACTACACCCCACTGTATGGGAACACGAAGGAATCAGCCCAGCAACAAAACTGAAAGTCTACAGCACCGCGGTACTTACTACCCTCCTGTATGCCTGTGAACATGGACTGTATATCGAAGGCATGCAAGACAGCTCAATCATTTCCACATGACTTGTCTTTGCAGAATATTACGCATCAGATGGCAAGGCGAAGTACCAGACACTGAAGTTCTCTCTACAGCAAGTCTACCATCAGTCCACAGACTGCTGATGAGAGTGCAGACCCGATGGGCAGATCATGTCATCCATATGTCAGACGAGTGCATACTCAAGCAGCTCCTTTTTGGGGAACTCTCTGCTGGAAGGCGCTTGCAAGGAGGGCAGAAGAAACATTTCAAAGACACACTCAAGGCCGCCCTAAAGTCGCTTGATATAGACACATCCACCTGGGAAATGCTGGCACAGAACCGCCCTACCTGGCGCTGCCTCATCCACAAAGGCTGTCAAGCTTACGAAGCAAGGTGTATTGCTGAAGCACAACTTAGGCGTGAGTTGCGCAAGTCCACAGCCACCAGCGCAACAACTACAGTGTCTACACAAGTCTGTCCAATATGTGCCAGGACATTCCGTGCCCGAATTGGCCTGATCAGTCATCTTCGGACACACCACAACCAGTCTCAAAATGACTAATAGTGTTGAGGTCCTCATCGATAACGATGGACGAACAACAACAATGTATTAAAATTAGGTTCCTGGGGTCCCACGGTGTGTGTCATGCCACTCTGCCAGCGAGAGGCCTGGAAGATTAGAAATCAGAAACTTGTCAGTGCCAATCGCACTTTCTGGATTGAGCGCATGCTGCCATTCCTGCAGACGAAGAGTGTGGGCTCAAAATTGCCCCCATTCTATCAAAAGTAAATATATTTTCTGTTCCATTTCTCTGATTATTGTAACATTGAAATAAGTAAATTGAGATAAATAAACACAAATGGTAATTTACAAATGAACAATTGGAATTGAATGGCACACATTCTTAAGACTTATTCTTGAATTAATAAGTGTGCTTGCACTTACAAAGGCCTTTGGAAATTTTATTTTCAGTCTAGATCTGGAACTGAGATAAACACGATAATGCACTTGTCTGATACTGACTACGCTTTATCAGAGGAAATAAGATCAGGCTGCAGGAATTCATGGAACACCAGGTCACAAGTACTAAAAGAAGGGACTTTCATTTATATAGAGCCTGAGGATGTCCCAAACTACTTATGAATCACTCTTATAGAGGAGGGAAATGTGGCAGCCAATTTGTACGCAACAAAGTTCCATCGACAGTAATGAGAAAAATGACCACAATTTCTTTTAGTGGTGTTGACTGAGTGATCAACATTGGCCAGGGTATGGGAAAACTGTTCTGCACTCCTTCCACTGAGGTTACTTACAGGGAAGATTGGGTTTCAGTCTGGCATTTTATCTAAAAATCAGAATATTCATTGCAGGGCTGGCCTAAATATGTGCTCAAGGCTCTGGAATGCAGCTTAAATCATTGTCCTTCCAACTCAGAGGCATGAGTGCTATTGCTGATACTTCATAAAGGAGAAGGTGTTATTAATTCTTTGTATTCTTTTCATTTGAATATTTTAAGTACCAATTTGTATTATCAGTGGATTAGCAATCCAAACATCCACGGTAATGCTCTGGGGGTCTGGATTTGAATCCCACCAATGCAGATGGTGGAATTTGAATTTAATTAACAAATCTGGAACTAAAAATCTAATGCTGACCATGAAACCATAGTCAATTATCGTAAAAACCAGCAGTTCACTAATGTCCTTTAGGCAAGGAAATCTGCTGGCCATACCTGCTGTGGCTAGATGTGTCCTCAGATTCACAGCAAGGTGGTCCTTTTTTATGGTCAAACCAGATAAACAAACTCAAATTAAATTAGGACAAAGTAAAAGGGGCAGCTCCCCAAAAGGAAGGGGAACAGCCCAGACAAAAACAAAAGTACAAAGGAAACTTAAGACACATCAAATCAAAATGTGATTGTCGAGGTCTATAACACACCTCAGCCCCTGTGGTGCCCAGCGGGTGCGAAAGGTGTTGACAGTGCCCACGGACACCGCATGCTCCGTCTCCAGGGATACCTGGCCACGAACGTAACCGCGGTAGAGGGGCAGACAATCAGGATGGATGGCCCCCTCGATTGCCCGCTGCCTGGACCTGTAAATGGCGCGTTTCGCCAAGCCCAGGAGCAGGTTCATGAGGAGGTCGGCATCCCGACCCTCCCCTCTCTGCACCAGGTGTCCGTAGATCAGGAGCGTGGGACTGATGTGCAAACAAAACATCAATAAAAGGTTCTTCAGAAAAACAAAAAGGGAGTGCAACCTAAGACATGAAACATAGACATGGTCTGCGACTCCACAAGGCCACAGAAGGGGCAAGCTTCGGAGCCCGTGAACCAGTGAACCCTACGATTGTGCGGAACTGCTGCACGCAGAAGCCTCCACACAGCAATGTGGTTGACTTTTAAATTGTAATAAGTTTGCAGAGGCAGAAGTCCCTTCACCAACATCCCTTTATTTACAACTCTAACAGCAATACACTGAGTGCTACCAGTTTATCTCCAGGGCTGTCAGAAGAACTGATACTCCTGGTTAAGTACATGGCAAAGACTCCCTGATTGGCCCATCAATTGGATCCTTAATCAGGGAGTTCATACTCCAAATGGCCAACCTCAATGGCCTGATTGAGGTCATTACATAAATGCCCTCTGAAATGACTTAGCAAGCCAGTCAGGTATAAAAAACTGCTAGAAAATCTGAAAGGACTGAAAATGAACTGACCAGCCAACCAAGGCACTGGATATGACAATGGCAAATTCAGCCCTGTCAACCCTGCAAAATCCTCCTCAATAACATTTGGGGGCCTGTGCCAAAATTGTAAGAAGTGTCTCACCGACCAGTCAAGCAATATCATGACAAAGTCAACTGATGGAATTATACCTTACGGATAATGTCCCAGACATCACCATCACCATCCCAGGGTACGTCCTGCCCAGTGACAAGACAGAACCAGCAGAAGTGGTAGCACAGTAGTATACAGTTGGAGTGAGTTGCTCTGGGAGTCCTCAACATCAACTCCAGCCTACATGAAGTCCCATGGCATCAAGTCAAATGTGGGAAAGGAAACCTCAAAGTACCATCCACCTCAGATGATGAATCACTACATCTCCATATTGAACACTGCTCAGACGAAGCACTGAGGGTGGCATGATGGCAGAATGTACTCTGGACGAGGACTTCAATGACCCTCACCAAATATTTTGGTAGTACCACTGGTCACTAAGCTGACCAAGTCCTAAAGCACATAGCTTCTAGACTGGGTCTGCAGTAGGTGGTGAAGGAACCAACAAGGGCTATTTGGTCTCATCCTCACCAACCTGCTTGCCTCAGTTGCATTTGTCCAAGATAGTATCAATAGGAATAACCATTGCACAGTCCTTCTGAAGATGAAGTCCCACCTTCACATTAGGATATCCTCATCATATTGTGTGGCACTACCACTGTGCTAAATGGGATAATTTTCAGACAGAACCAAGTAATTCCAGACTGGGAAAGAATGAGGCACTATGGACGATCAACAGCAGCAGAATTGTATCACAGGCTGCAAGCTCATGGTCTGACATGTCCCTCAACCCCCAAGTCAGCGATCAAACCTAGTTCAATGAAGAGAGCAGGAGGGCATTCCAGGAGCTGCATGAGGCATATCTAAAAATGAGGTGTCAACCTAGAGAAGCTACAACACGGGACTACTTGCATGCCATGCAGCAGAAGCAGTATGCAATAGATAAACAACTCCACAACCAACAACCAGATCTAAGCTCCATGTCTACTCATGCATGGTAGTGAACAATTAAACAACTAACAGGGAGAGTAGGCTCTGCAAATATCCTTATCCTCGATGACGGGGAGCCCCGCATACCAGTGCAAAAGATAAGGCTCAAGTATTTGCAACAACCTTGAGTCAGAACTGTCAAATGGATGACCCTCCTCAACCTCCTCTGGCCATTCCCCAGTATCACAGATGCCAGTCTTTAGCCAATTTGATTCACTCCACATGACATCAAGAAATGGTTGGAGGCACTGGATACTGCAAAGTCTATGGGCCCTGACAATATTTCAGCAACATTACTGAAGACTTATGCTCCATAATTTGTCACGCCTCCTAGCCAAGCTGTTCCAGGACACCAACAACACTGGCATTTATCCAGCAATGTGGAAAATTGCGCAAGTATGTCATGCACATAAATAAATCCAACCTCAGCAATTACCATCCCAACAGTATATGGTCATCAGCAGCTATTAAGTAGCACTTGCTTAGCATTAACCTGCTTACTGATGCTCAGTTTGGATTCTGCGAGAATCAGTCAGCTCCTGACCTAATTACAAACAAGTACAAAGGAATTGAATTCCAAAAGTGTGGGTAACTGCACGTGGCAGCATTTGACTGAGTGTGACATCAAGGGCTACTAGCAAAACTGGAATCAGTAGGAACCAGGGAGAAAATTCCCTGCTAGCTGGAGTCATACTGAGCACAGAAGAAGATGGTTGTGGTTGTTAGAAGTCAATCATCTCAGTTCCTTGACATCACTGCAGGAGTTTCTCTGTGTAGTATCCTAGACCCAACCATTTCAGCCACTTCACCAACGAACTTCCTTCCATCAAAAGGTCAGAAGTGGGGGTGTTAGCTGATGATTGCACAATGGTAAGTACCAGGCATGATTTCTCAGATGCTACAACAGTCCCTTTCCAAATGCAGCAAGACCTGGCTAATATTCAGACTTGGGCTGACAAGAGGCAAGTAACATTTGTATCACACATGACTATCTCCAACAAGAGAGAATCTAACCATCACCCATTCACAATCAATGGCAATAATTTCACCGAATCCCTCATTATCAAAATTATCATCCTCTCCACTTTCTACAAGGCACAAAAATCAGGAATGTTTTCCACTTGCTTGGATGAGTGCAGCTCCAATAACACTCAAGAAGTTTGACATCACGTAGGGGAAAACAGCCCACTTGATTGCTACTCCTTCACAAACACGGAATCCCTCTACCATTGCTGTACAGTGGAAGCAATACGTACCATCTACAAGATGTACTGCTGTAACTCATCAACGCTCTTTAGGCAGCATCATCCAAACCCACGACCGCTACCATCTAAAAGGATAGGGGCAACAGGTGCACAGGAACAGCACCACCTGGAGGTTCCCCTCCAAGACACTCACATCCTGAGTTGGAAATATATCATCATCCCTTCAGTGTGGCTGGGTCAAAATCCTGGAACTCCCTGCCTAACAGCACTGTGGGTGTACCAACACCACAGAGCAATGGTTGAAGAAGGCAGGTCACCACCACATTCTCAAGGGCAATTAGGGGTAGCAATAAATCACTGGGCTAATTAGAAACACCCATATCCCATGAGGGGATTTTTAAAATTATGTTATTTTGCTTTGTTTGCTACTGGGGCAGAACCAGATTAGGAATTTCTAGAATTAAAAATTGACCTCCGTAACCTGAACCCAAAGTGACTTGTAAAATGTTCTTTACGTTTGCTTTGTGATAGTCAATGGTTTTGACATACTTTGCAGTGTATAATTTTTCAGTAATGAATATACAACATTTAACATTTTCAAACAAGCAATTTGTGCATCATGATATTTGCCAAGATGTTTACTAGTAAAACTGTGGACTGGAAATAAGCTAATTACATTTTTGTGCAATTTCTAAGTAGATTTTGGCATTTGAATAATCTTAATAGTTAAGCAAGTAATGTTTATTATAGTCCTGGTGTCCTGCATCAGAAATGTCATTATCAGGCATGCTGGCCTCCTCTTGGCCACTCACAATCAGCCTTTTCTGGAGATCCAGATTATGAACCATATAACATGCTGCAAAATTTTATAGAGTAGTGTCTAATGACATTGTGGTAGTTCTACTAACATGAGTTAGAAGCGAGAAAGGCAATAAGCAGGAGATAAGTATAAAAAGTTAGCAGACTGTATTTCTTCTATATTTTTTAATTTATTATATTTTGTAAGTTATTTCATTCACAAATATAGGAATTTACAAACATCAAGTATTTTAACTTACAGGACATAATATTTTAATTTTTTTTCCAATGCAGAACATAACCACAACTTTTATACTGCTACTAATTGGAAAACCAATTCGCATGAAGGTGTTTCACTTGAGGTTGCACTTTTCAAGTATGGAACCACAACTTTAAACAAGAACATACTATAAATAATTCAAATCTCAATCTGGGACGACCCAGGTATGCCATAGTGCCACGTGGTCAGATTGCCAGGAATTCTTTTGGTTTGTGTTGATCTGTCTGCTTTCTTGCAAGAATGGTTAGTCAGCTTGGAATGCTGTGAGAAGGCAGTGGCACATTTGCTAGCACCCGAAACAAGTGGCATATGAAGGCCTTTAGTAACTAGAGGTGCTCCTGATCTGGAATCACTAAGCAGGAATTGCAAGTAGGGCCTATGTTTGAAATGAAAAGTTTAAATTCATGAATTATGGCGGAACTGTTTAGTGGAATTAAAAACTGAATTAGTAGTTTTTAAACCTTCACGTCAATCCTTGTGGCATGATTCTTTCAATAAATAACTGGGAATATTGATTTCTTTTTAAAATGTAAGGATCCTCCTCAAGATCATAAGAGCATTTTACTGGCTGCGTGGTGATATGTGAATACTTTTATATTTCTATATTTATGAAAATATTCCATGCAAGTAAGGGAAGCTGGGTCTTTGTGTATCCATGATTCATCAAAGCAAATGTTGTTGGAGTCAGATTATGGAATCTAATGGGTGAAAGATTACAGATGTTATTTTCTTGCATTTTGTAATGAGGCTTTATTTGGGGGTTTTCATTTACAAGCAGGGTATATCTGAAATTTGCATTTGGGGATAAGTGTTGAAATTAATGTTTAGATGTTGTATTTCAAAGGAGATAGATAGGCGAGGAAGAATACTTGCATTTTACAGGAGACTTGTGAGTAAATAGGAGGGGGGGAGCAGTTGTTTTAAAACTTGACCAAAGCTAGAGGTAAAATAGGAACATGAGAAGTTTTAACATTTCGGAATCTGAGTTTTCAAGTGGGTATTTGACAATAATAGAGCTGAGATGAAAGGAGTAAAGATAATTCTGACAGCATTCATTTGGCAGGACGTCGCAGCTCAGATGTACGTTTTATGGTCTTCTCCTCAGCTGTTTCTCAGGAGGCAATGCTTAAATCATAAGCTTTGGAAAAGTCTGTTCATTGCGACAGCTAAGACTTCGAAGTTCACAGCACAGCGAAGGCCATAAGGTATAGGGGCAGACCCCATTTTCATAAATAGGGTTTCAGCAATAGTGAGTTGTGTGGGAAGTTCAACAGAAATCCAGTTCCTGTGTTTTGCAATGTGCTGAAAAGTCTTTTGATTGAAGAAAAGCAACTGAGTGTTGGGCCAGGATAATGTTGGTCCTGGGAAACAGCATGGTTTGAATCTTTCTTTGGAAAAACCACATCAGCATGGATTAATTCTGGGAAGCTGTGGACTTTACTTCAGTTTAAAGTGAAAGCAATTTCTCAATCTGAGTAATATTTCCTGGACTTTATGGTTAAGAATCTATAAGGGCTATTGCCACAAAGATAATTTTATTGTGTTTGATCAAGCATTTTGGGGGCTGCTTTATAAGATTTTTCTGTGTTTTTTCTTATAAAAAACAAGTCAATTCTTCAAATTTTAAAAAGTTATCACAGGAGTCGTGTGTTTTTCTGTTCAGTAGCTTTCCCTTCTCGTTTTGACAATACTGAAATAAAAGGATTATGATGAGAAGAGACAGGTCTCAATGTGAGATCTGGCTTGTTGAGTATTAACATCAGATGTGGTCATAACAGTTGATTTGTCGAAAGTCCCGCGTGGCTCCTGGGAATGAGTGCATATCATAAAAGTACAGAACTGAGGTCACTTTGCCAGTCAGAGATAGATAGGTTCTCAATCAATGAGGGGATGAAGGGTTATGGGGAGAAGGCAGAAGAATCATATCAGCCATGATTGAATGGCAGAGCATGCTCTGTGGGCCAAACGGCCTAAACCTGCCCCTATATCTTACAGCCTTTGCTTTGCTGTGAACTTCGAAGTCTTAGCTGTCGCAATGAACAGACTTTTCCAAAGCTTATGATTTAAGCATTGCCTCCTGAGAAACAGCTCAGGAGAAGATCATAAAACGTACATCTGAGCTGATACGTCCTGCCAAATGAATGCTGTCAGAATTATCTTTTGATGCCTCCTCCTGGTTCCCTTTGTTTAATGGGAATGTCATTTTGCAAACTTCAAACATGGATGGCATTTTTCCAAGCTAACTTCCTGAGTTACAAATTTCTGGCACTGAGGGATGGGCACTTTTCAGCTTGACATAATACTGATCAGAATTTCTGACATGGCACATCTGAGGTGGAATCTGGGACTGCCCTAAATTGTTGCTCCTACACAGGCAGAAATACGAACTTTGGCCCTGCTCGAACCAGAAATGCTGTCTGCAAAACTGCTGATCTAACTTTGTAGGGTTCCACTTTGAAATGTAGATTCACAATATGCTCAACAGTGCCACGAATCACCACTACAATTTAGCAAATAGCATTATATAGAGATGCTAACTAAGTGAAGCATTGGACCTAAGTACATTTCAATATCATTAACAAACAGAATTTTTAAATAGAATTAAACCCACACATAAAACATTAATTATCAAATTATTAAATGGCTTCAAAGAAGCTTAGAAATTACCCTGAAGATTTATAACATTATCTAAACTCATTGATTTGATTACTGCCTTGAGCTTGCTTCCAGGTCTCCTCAATGTTAATAACCTCTAGCTCTAAACTGGAAATCAGATGTAAAATACTGATTTAAAGACAGCCTTTATTGAGATACAATCAGTTCACCGCTGACTCCATAATTATAAACATTTTTAATGTTTAGAATATTCAGATTATTTTCGATCCTATCACCGCCTTTTTAATTTTCCTCCTTGCTAAACGAGATTAATGTTTCATTTTCATCTGAATTATGTAAATCTGACCACACAACATGTATTCATTATAGTTTTTTCAACAGAGTGAAAGGCCCCAAGGTTCTTCATAGGAACAGTATCAAATAAAATTTTGCACTGTGGCACATATGGAGATTTTCAGGCAAATGGCAAAAAGCTCAAACAAAAAAACAGGTTTTAAAAAGCATCTTAAAGGAAGAAAGCCAGGTAGAGAGATTTAGGGAAGATATTGCAGTGCTTGCGCCTTGGCAGCTGGAGGCACAGCTGCCAACATTTGAGCAATTAAAATCAAGGATGCTCAAGGGGCCAGAATTGGATAAGCAAAATATCTCAGAAGGTTGTCAGGCTGGAGAAGATTACAGACATTGGGAGGGGAAAGTGATATTTTACTTTGAAAACAAGGATGAGAATTTTAAAAATGAAGCATTATCCAACCAGCACAGATCAGCTGGAGTTAGGATATGGGCAGCAAAGCTTTGAAGGAGCTTATGTTTGTGGAGAGTGGAAGATGGGAGTCTGGTCAGAAATGAACAGGAATAGTCAGGTTAGAGGTAACAAAGGTAAGGATAAGAGTTTCAGCTGCTGATGAGCTGATTGATGGCTGGATGCAGGTGATATTACCTAAGAGCAAAGAAGTAGTCTTGGTGAAAGTGCAGATATGTGATTTGAAGGTAATCTCAGCGTCAAATACAACACCAAGATTGTGAATTATCTGGTTCAGCCTCAGACAACTGCCAGAGAGCAAAATATGAATGGCGTTTGTGGTTGGGGTTTGTGGAGGGGAACAAAGGCAATTGTCGGGATTTTACTTTCCATTTTGTTGGGTGACGGGGGCAGAAAATCTCACGAGAGGTGCAAATCACATTTTACGTTGACATAAAAGTGTGATATGATTGTCCCCTCTGTGACTGGTTTCCCAATGTGGAGATGCTGGCGTTGGACTGGGGTAAATACAGTAAGAAGGCTCACAACACCAGTTAAATTCCCAACAGGTTTATTTGGAAGCAAAAGCCACTTTGGTGGCTTTTACTACCAAATAAACCTGTTGGGCTTTAACCTGGTGTTGTGAGACTTCTTACTGGTTTCCCAAGACATGCACCTTGCGTGCAGACCTCCCATTGAGTTCAGATGAGTGCATTGCTAAGGAGCGAGAGGATCACGCCTTGGGCTGTGCAGGGGGTAATACCGGGGGGAATTGCATGGTGGAGTGGATGTGTGAGAAGGGTGTTCCAAGTGAACTTTTGTACACTGGGGTGGCCTTTAGAAATGGTCCCATGATCTTCAAAAACTCAATCAAGCCTGCCCCGCCAGCATGCTGTCGTTTGCTTTTTTTATTCTCTATGTCCCAAATGATATGATGGAGAAAGCCAGCACTGATGCGGAAGTTTCAATGGTGCTATTCTGGCAATGGCTTTGGTTTGCCCAATATTCTTTTGCTCATCCAGTAGAGGATGTCAGACATTTAGTCTGACAATTCAGAGACAATGGAGAGGTAGAGAGTGGGACAGGGTGTCCTGGCTTAAAGTGGTGATTATGTTCCTGAAAATCACCACTTTAGGTGAAATCCCTTTAAGTGAAGCATGGTTACACATAGGGATCAATGTTAAAGCCAGAATTAGGTTCTTAAGGACAATCTTCGCTTGAAAAAAAATTGAAATGCTGGCCAATCAAAGGCCATAAGAAGTCTCACAACACCAGGTTAAAGTCCAACAGGTTTATTTGGTAGAAAAAAGCCACTAGCTTCCGAAGCACTGCTCTTTCATCAGGTGAGTGGGATTTCAGTTCGCAAACAGGGCATATAAAGACACAAACTCAATTTACAAAATAATGGTTGGAATGCGAATCTTTACAGGTAATCAAGTTTTAAGGTACAGACAATGTGGGTGGAGAGAGGGTTAAGCACAGGTTAAAGAGATGTGTATTGTCTTCCGCCAGGACAGTTAGTGAGATTTTGCAAGCCTAAGCAAGTCGTGGGGGTTACAGATAGTGTGACATGAGCCCAAGATCCTGGTTGAGGCCGTCCTCATGTGTGTGGAACTTGGCTACCAGTATCTGCTCAGCGACTCTGCACTGTCGTGTGTTGTGAAGGCTGCCTTGGAGAACACTTACTGGAAGATCAGGGGCTGAATGTCCGTGACAGCTGAAGTGTTTCACAACAGGAAGAGGACACTCTTGCCTGGTGATTGCTGAGCCGTGTCCAATCGTCTGTTGTCATAGCATTTGCATGGTCTCCCCACTGTACCATGCCTCGGGACATCCTTTCCATCTCCACTGTTATTGCTAGCCCATGGATGCTCCACTTCTCCAGCTTCCACCATAAACACGTTAAAGAAGCCATCCCCTATGGACAAGCCCTCCGTATACACAGGATCTGATCAGTTGAGGAGGATTGCAACAGACACCTCCAGTTGCTGAAAGATGCCCTCATAAGAACAGGATATGGCACTCGACTCATCGATCGACAGTTCCGATGCGCCACAGTGAAAAACCGCACCGATCTCCTCAGAAGACAAATATGGACACAGCGGACAGAGTGTCTTTCGTCGTCCAGTGCTTCCCCGAAGCGGAGAAGCTATGACATCTTCTCTGGAGCCTTCAATATGTCATGGATGAAGACAAACATCACGCCGAGGCCATCCCCACACCCCCAATTCTTGTCTTCAAACAACCACACAACCTCAAAGGCCATTGATCGCAGCAAACTACCCAGCCTTCAGGAGAATAGTGACCATGACACCACACAACCTTGCCACAGCAACCTCTGCAAGACATGCCGGATGACCAACACGGATGCCATCATCTCACGTGAGAGTACCATCCACCAGGTACACAGTGCATACACGTGCAACTCAGCCACTGTTGTCTACCTATATGCTGCAGGAAAGGATGTCTAGAGGCATGGTACACTGGGGAGACCGTGCAGATGCTACAACAATGGATGAATGAACACCGCTCGACCATCACCAGGCAAGAGTGTTCTCTTCCTATTGGGGAACACTTCAGCAGTCACAGGGGCATTCGGCCTCTGATCTTTGGGCAAGCGTTCTCCAAGGCGGCCTTCACAACACACGACAGTGCAGAATTGCTGAGCAGAGACTGATAGCCAAGTTCCACACACATTAATGGTCTCAACCAGCATCTTGGTTTCATGTCACACTATCTGTAATCCCCATGACTTGTCTGGGTTTGCAAAATCTCACTAACTATCCTGGCTGGAGGCAATACACATCTCTTTAACCTGTGCTTAACCTCTCTCCACTCACACTGTCTGTACCTTTAAGATTTGATTACCTATAAAGATTTGCATTCCAACCATTATTTTGTAAATTGAGTTTGTGTCTTTATATGCCCTGTTTCTGAACTGAAATTCGATTCACCTAACGAAAGAGCAGCGCTTCGAAAGCTAGTGGCTTTTACTACCAAATAAACCTGTTGGACTTTAACCTGGTGTTGTGAGACTTCTTACTGTGTTTATCCCAGTCCAACACTGGCATCTCCACATCATGGCTACAATCAAAGGCCAACAGCTCTTACAAATTCCCTTTGGAATGACATCCACCAGAGGCCCAGGCCCCTGTTTAGTAATGACAGAAAGTTTCAGGTGGGGGTTAATGGGGAAGGAAGATGAAGGGGAGTTGGCAGCAAGGGCAGGGAGGATGGCTATTAGCAGGCTGAATCCCTCCAATTCTTCCTGCTGAGGGCAGAATTTTCCCATCCCACCCACCACGAGAATTGTAGTGGGCAGCGGGCGGACCATGCAAAGGTCCACTGACCTCAGACAGGACTTTCCAGACTTGGGGCGAGCACAGCTGGAAAATCCTGCCCTGTGTTTCTCAGTCAGGCACTGGGTGCCAATTTGAACAAGGGACCCCCACTGGGAGCTGGCAAACAAACATGCCAAATGTTGTTTAATATGCTCCTGTGAAGTGCCTTGAGAATTTTTATTACATTCAGGTGCCAGATAAATACAGTGATTGGTATTGGCAATTTGGAAATGGTGAGGTAAGTGCAAGATCAAGAGAGAAGCGAGACATTTGCAGAACGGCAGAGCTGGCAAAGGTCAGAGACAAGACTAAGGGCAGCATGGAAAGTGAGCAGGAAAGAGGATAAGCATACCCTTTAAGATCTACAAATGCTTTAAAGAAATTAGTATTTTCATTTGTTGTAGCAAGTGTAGGTTTATTTGGTTTATTCAATTAACCTACCTGGTGCAAAGCTTGTCTTTCCATAGAATTGTACTATTCCAGTCCTCTGTCCAACCACAACCACACGATCTCCAATTTGCATTTCAGTCTTATCAGTCTCTACACAGCCCAAGCTGCCAACAGATGGAGCTCGCTTCCGCAAACCTAATTTAAAAAATCAAAATGTGAAAAGTTAAATTAAACTACATTTTAACATAATTACTATGTATTAGTTCTTCTTCCACTCTTTCATCTCAGCAATATTCCCTCCCTCTGTGTTGTGTATTGCATATATTATTGTTGCTGAGATTCTTTCAAACAGCCAAGTGAAGGTTATTCCCATCAAAATGGAATACGTTAGACAGCGATTTAGATTTAACAGGGCGCTGGGGTCCCTGTCCTTGGTGAAAATGTCAGGGGTAAGCCCTGCAGGTATTTAATGCTCAGAGCCTGTTAATTATTTTAAAGAGGGACTTCCATTCCCATCTGGGCATGGAGCCCTGCCTCTGAGAGTTGCTCGACAAATAAATAACAGGCATCTCTCTGTTTTCAGCAGCACCACTGCTGGGATTATACATGGGCCTCTCCTCATCTGCAATCAAATGCTAAGGAGCCAGAGCCAGAGTGAAAGGGAAATGGTGGGGATGGGGGTCTCACTCCACTCCCCAAAGCCAACCATACTGTTCAACTACCCGCAGAGTGGTAGATGTTTGGTGTGGCCTTCACACACCGCTGGTTAAATTACAAGCCAGCATGATAAGGCCAATATGTGGTCATCAATTGGCCACTTAAAGGCTTCAATTGGCTCACTTACAGTTGGAGCACCTGACATTCATTATCATTGGTAAAAGTGAAGTGGGAGCTCTGGGAAAAGTGGGTAGACGACAGGCAAGGCACCTATGGCATTTCATGGGCTCCTCCTTTTCTGCAAACCCATTGTCTGGAGCCATAAAATCCAGCTAGTCTGTGGCCAAATGGGGACATGACTTGTTGTGAATGTTCAATTGTCAAAGTCAATGAGAACAATGGGCCCACCATGGAAATTGTAGTAAGTGAGGAGCGGACTATGCAAAAGTCCATTGATCTCAGGCAGGATTTTCTGGCCTTAGGGTGATCTTATAACCTCATCCTGCCCAACCTCTTGTGGGCAAGATGGGACGATCGGGTGAGGGCAAAAAATGAGAAATGTGCCATGAGAGTGCAGTTCATCCAATATTCAATGCAGCTCAACAGTTTTGATTTTAACCCTATCCCCAGCCTCAATTGTTGGGAAAGGATCAGGCGAAGAGTCAAAATCTTAAAATCAAATTCCCAGATCAAAACACTGGACTCCTGGCTGCTGTGATGTTAACATCATTGATTCAAGCCATGGGCAAGGTCCTGCTAAAAAACAGACTGGGGCCTATGTAAAATTGAAAAAGGGGACTTGATGAAATAATTTGTACATCTAGTCAGGCAAACCTTGGACTGGATATTGCCTGACAGCAGCACAGCAGGAGCAGCTGGTTGACCAGAAGAATTCCAACTGAAGTTTATTTTTTGGACTGTTTTTGAGCTCCTTCTATGCCAGGAGCTGCAGGAGTGTTCCCTCTAGACCTCTCAAGGCGTCCTCAGTTCTTCACAACCTTGTTATTCCCCAGCCTTCAGGGAATCTCCAGGACTGGCATCCTCATAATCATCAAGAGAAAATTCCGAACTGCATTGATCTTCAAACAAGAGGCACCGTGCTTCCCCTCAGATCATGAGGCCAGGGAATTGTGTAAACAGTCTGAATGCTTGGTCTCCTTATCAAAATTTCTGTATAGCGATGAACAAACATGAACAAAGGTGTTGAGAAAATATCAACTTCGAAAACCTCCAACCTTGTCCATGGCTAGGATTCTCCGCTGCCACTACAGTAGATGGAGTTTTGGCTAAAAGCCAAATTCTCCATTCTCGCTGGCAGCATGGCAGCCATGGATGAAATCAGAGAATACTGTAAAGGTCATAATTTCCAAGATGGGATATAAATCTACCAGCTCTGACCAACTTCAGTCCCAATGACAATTCTTCATACATGGTCTTAAGGGGCTATTTTACCACAGGTCTCACCACAGCTCATCATCAGGGCAGCACAGTGGCACATGCTTAGCACTGCTGCCTCACAGCGCCAAGGACCCAGGTTCGATTCCCGGCTTGGGTCACTGTGGAGTTTGCATGTTCTCTCCATGTCTGTGTGGGTTTCCTCCGGGTGCTCCGGTTTTCTTCCATGGTCTGAAAGACGTGCTGGTTAGGTGCACTGATCCAAACAGGCACTGTAGCGTGATGACTGGAGGAATTTCACAGTAATTTCATTGCAGTGTCAATGTAAGCCTTACTTGTGACTAATAAATTTATTATGGGCTGCCTGCCCATGTTACCTAAACGACAAACGCTAAAACGTGTAGGCAACGTTAGGTTGTTAGTGGGTTTCACTGCCTGTTTAATTGTCAGCAGGTACACTTCCAACTTAATCTTGTGCAATTAACATTTAAGGTCTGCAGCTTTTCATAAATGAAATGTGCTTTAAATACTGCATTATAGGTTCCATTTGCAAAATTGTACACCTGGATGTTAGCTACATTATTCCATTATAATGTGAAATGACACAATGTCACACTTAAAGATTGAAAAGATTATTGTAACCACCTAATTTTTATTGTATTATTGTAACCACCTAAATATAATGCATAAATATTTAGATGCAGAATTGGTTTCATGATTGAAGACAACCTGGTGGATACCTGATGTGAGGGCAATTAAAATTGAGTGAAGGGCCAGGATTAGGGATCAGAGCTAGAATAAGCCCAGTGAATTCAAGTTTAAAAAAAGTGTTTTAGTTTCCTTGTGTACTACAAGAGCTTCCCTAATGCACCAGAAGCATTTATGTTGTGCTGGGGCCATTCCACTGGATTGCAGGTGGACCACTATTTCGGTCGGGAAGTCAACGAACAGTATGCAAATGAGGTTTTCCATCAAAATCAGCTGGATTTCACAGCTACTACTTTCGGAAAGGCCAGCTGTTTGCTAGGTCATAGCCCTGCCCAGAGAATTCATATGAAATTTATAAATTCAGCCTCACTTGATTTTCACAATGCCCAGTGTCACTATACATTGGCTAGCCAGTATCATTTCTGCAGTTGTTCTGCCTGCACCAATTAAACAATACAAAAGTTCACAATGAAAGTATCATGTTGATGAATATAATCAGCTATTAATTCGCTTTACATGCATCACAATTCCATATCAGGAAATCCACTGAACTTCACTTGACATTTTATAGTTCAGGTTTAGCAGGCTTCAACAAATTCAATTGACTGTAACATTTTCTTTAAATATTCCAATGATTAAATGGTTTACTTTAATGAATGTAAATAAATACCCATGGTGGTCCTGGTGATGGCAGGTACTGGTTTAGTTGCCATCTTCTTTGAGTTGGCCAAATTCCGTTGCCGTGTGGGTGGCTGCCTTTGTCTACATTGTCTGCTCTCTATTGAAGAGGTAGAGGAGGATGAGGAGCAGAATGACCCAGGCAGAGAAACTGGATAGGCAACATATGTTGAACAGAGAGAAAGGAAGAACATGAGAGAAGAGAACAAGGCTAATTAAAGTCACAGAAATACTGAAATCAAAGGCAAGTAAAGCACAATAGGTGAAATCATTCTTCAGCATATTAATTGCATAAAATCCATTAATTATTTGTCTTTAATTGAAGGGTACTCTGTAAAAAGGAATTGCACAAAAGCAATTTTGTTCTTGATGTCTTCCATCTTTTATTTTGACCTTCTGAGCATTTCTTTTTCCTTTGCACTACATTGGCATTTTTGCTTCCCTGGTTTTGATGTCATTTGCCAATGAGTTTTCATTTAGAAATGTTTTATGACATAGGAATTACTGAATGCAAAAGACCAAAAAATCTACCTATTCACTTTCAATCTCCCTGGAAGTCACACTAAAGAACAATAGTAGAGAATTTGACTAAATCAAAACCATCAATCTCAGTCAATTAGTGTATAGTAGGCCAAGACATGATGTGAGGAAAATTACAGTGGTATGGAGCTTTGAGACTCATAGGGCTAAAGTTACCCCTGGTACTTCCAAGTAGGTAACACTTAACATGTCAGCTGCAAAATTGGGTTCTGTAGCACTGCTGATGCTGCAAAGTTTGAAAGCAGCTCACGCAGTGCTTCCAGTATTTTCAGCCATGTGTTAGCACTACCATGTCCTGCACACATCAGGAGCTTCTGATATGAGCAGATCGTGACATCAAACAGCTGTTTTAGCTGATTTGATACATGTTTTTGAAATTTGGAATGCATTGGTCCAGAAACTCCTGTGCTAATCACATAAAGCTGAAAATGCACAAGATTCTTTCACGCACTATTTAAAAGGCCAGCAATTCAACTTGCGAGTGAGGTGCATCAGACTTTCCCTATGGTAGGCCACTTTACATGTATCGCAATTCCATATCAGGAAATCCACTGAACTTCACTTGACATATTATAGTTCTGGTTTAGCAGGCTCCAACAAATTCAATTGACTGTAAAATTTTCTTTAAATATTCTAATGATTAAATGGTTTACTTTAATGAATATAAATAAATACCCATGGTGGTCCTGCTGATGGCAGGTACTGGTTTAGTTGCCATCTTCTTTGACAGATCTGCCGGCTACTCAACTAGAATTGGTGACCACTGTTGTTACTGCACTGCAGACATCAAGGAGAGTTTCAATGATGGAGCGGACTCCAGGGATGTTTGGGATCTCAGCAGGACTGGGTTGGCAGGCACCAGCACAGAGGGTGGGGGTATGTGGGATATGGCAACAGAGAGGGGGGGACGTGGATGCGGGCTATAAAACTGTGAGGGGTAGTGTGGGCCTTTGATTGGTACCAAAAAACATCTTACCCCCACTTTCGCTGACAGTGGCCCACAAGGTTATCCTGTCACAATGCATGTTGGTTGTGGATCTCTCTGCCACCCACTAAATGTGAGTGGCAGTAGGATGAGATACTTAACTGAACATTAATTGTCCACATAAGTGCCTCAGTTGATCCATTGGTGGGTAGTCCACCCAAAGCTTCCACACCACTTGTAAAATCGTGGAAGGAGCAAGAAGGGATAGGTATGGCATGAAGTCCTATTTTACACCTGTTTTCCCACCCCCAGGTGGCCCATAAAATCCAGCAGCACATTTCTATTCAAGAACTTTGCAACAGCAAATATTAGACATTGTTACTTGTAAGAGTAATTCAAAAGTGATACATCTGTGGAGGAGAAACCTCACTGAACAGTCTATTAATACAAATTTACTTCTGTCTGACACAAATTCACTTGTTTATTCTTTATTAATTCTGAATTTGATATTGGTTAATTGAGGGTGAGATCCATAAGGATGGACTGAAGGAAGGCAATCAGATATTTTAAGTAAGGTAATTGGTGAGAATCCCAGAAGTGTGGCTGTCCTGGACACCCTGGAGTTTACCTGTAGGTTTTTTTGCCCACAGCCACTCTGATTGGTGGGTTAGAGGTCTGTGAAATGAGAATTTCTGAAGTTAAAGGCTTTTGCCAAACAGGCCTGAAACCACGAAGATCCAAAGAGGGATTCAGAGAGACCTTATGGTGGGGGGAGAAACCAATCCTGAGCGGGAAGGCAGATGATGATGAGGGAGCTGGTGGTGGTTGGGGTGAGGTCCAATTTCGATTGAGAGAGAGGTGGATAGAGAAATCATGGGAATCAGTTAACTGGGTACCTTGTCAGTAGGAAATACTATTGTTCTTACTGAACCATAAGCAGTACTGTAAGGACGCTTAAGACATGGTTTCAACCCTCGTCACTTTCTCTCACTCATTGGGAAATTCAACCAACAGAAGTTAAAAATGGAATCATTGTTACAATGAAGCTGTGTCTCTTCATTGTAATATTTAAATGATGAACCTCTTGTGAACACATTGGTCACCCATCCCTCACCCTGCTTTCTTTGAAACCAGATGCTATAGATTCTATACAGAGCAGAGGAGGCCATTCAGCCTATCAAGTTTGCACTGACTCTCCAAAAGGGCATCTTACCCAGACCCACACTCCCACCCTATCCCCGTAACCCTGCACATTTACAATGGCTAATCCACCTAACCTACACATCTTTGGATACCAGGAAGCAATTTAGCATGGCCAATCCACCTAACCTACATGTCTTTGGACTGTGGGAGGAAACCAGAACACCCAGAGGAAATCCACGTAAACAAGGGGAAAATGTGCAAACTCCACACAGACAGTCAGCCCAATGGAAGAATTGAACCCAGGTCCCTGGTGCTGTGATGCAACAATGCTAACCACTGTGCCACCGTGCCACCCAGAAGCAGGCGGATTTGAGGCAAATGAGGATTCTGTTTCAACTTACTTTAGTTTTAGTATCTGGCCCATCCTCTTTTGGAAGTTAAGATTCAGCCCCAGTCTCTGAGAACTCTGGAACCTATACCTACTGGTGGCCAATGTTGCTTTTTCTGCTTCCCTCTTCTTGATGCTACTTCTCCTCACTGGGCAGACCAGTATCAGAAAAGAGCCCTATAAGAAATGCTAGACCCAATTCAAATATTTCATTCATCATTTTGAATAGGTTTGATGGGCACTGGGAACCTAAGGAGTAACTATCCAATGTGTTAGGCAGAGCATATCCAGCACATTAAGCCATATTAGATACCTAAATGTCCATTTGCTGCCTGAAAATGACTGTGGTGTTGCAGTGTTTCTATGCCCATATTTCTGTAGCAGCTGGCTGCGAACTAATGCTGCTGGAGAAGGACCCATTTTTGCTTTGCTCAATAATCACTGACTATGCCTCTTTGCACTGGTCCTTATCAGCTTTCCAACACCATACCTTTCACTTCTGCCAACTAGCAAGCAGCCAAGCTATGCTGCTAATTGTGTGGATACCCACCCATTCTATTTAAATTGACAGAATCCTAGATTGCAGCTTTGTAAATAGGCAGGTGAGAAAATGTATGTCTGCTGCTGCCAGAGGGGAAGCAGTTGTGCACTGGTATTGTCACTGGACCTAGTACTGAACTGAAGATGTGGGTTTAAATTTTACAAGGCCGATAGTTAAATTCAAATCCAATAAAACTCTGGAAATAAAATCTGACCATGACTTGATTGTCATAAAAATCCATCTGGTCCACTCATATCCTTTAGGGATGGAAACCTGTCATCCTTATCTGTTCCTGCCTACATGTGAGTCCAGGCCCACAGCGATGCCCTCTGAAATGGCCTAGCAACCCACTCAGTTCAAGGGCAAATAGGGGTGGGCAATAATTGCTGGACCAGCCAGTGACACCCATATCCCAAGAAACAATATTTTTTAAAAGTTGCAAAGCTGTGAGACGGGATCACTGATGCAACCACTGATCTGGATAGCCAGGTCAGTCCAAAATAACATGTGGCCTGGGTCATTTTCTCTTTTCAGTTTTCTCTGTTTTTTGAAAAATTCCACCTTGCTTCTTTTTTTGTAATTATGACTCCTGCTAAATGTCTTGCAGTCCCATTCCACAGCTGACTGACAGGCCTGCCCAACAACCCCATCTTACCAGTACTGCCCTTCTGTGGCAGCATTATTGAAAATAAAATTCTTGAAGAGAAATACAAGAAAAGGCAGGGGGAGAGAGAGAGACAGAAACAAAAAAAAAGAAAGAAATGTCAAAGTAAGATGAGAAACATTAAAATGAATTGAGAGAGAAAAATCAAAATTAATTGTGAACATACATGATAAAGACGGAGATAGAAGTGAGGAGTGAAAAACTTAAGTGTCGAAAAGAGGCATTAAAGTGAAGGAGAGTGAGGTGGGAAGAATGTGGAAGTGAATGAGTTTCACAAGAAAAAAGTGACCAATCAGTTCAACTCCAGCAAAGTGAAGAATATATAAATTGAAAATTTAAGACTAATACATAACATAAAAGCATATTAAACTTTTCTTATACTTTGTCATAATAATAGTAAATAGGCCTAGTGACAGCACTGGTAGGGCACTAAGAAGTGCAAGTAATCTAGGATGTGAGCAGTTAAAAATGTTAAGCAATTTTAGTACATTACCTTAATCTTAATATTGGCAAACTGATTAAGAAGCACAACAGACTAAAGGAACAACAGAAAACATGCTCTTGCTATCACTATCTTGGCAAAAAGGTGAGAATTTCAGAGTTAGCACAAAACACATGCAAAAATTAATACTGAAGTTCTTTTTAAAGAGTTAGCAAGTTATAACGACATTAGAAGTCGAATTCCAGTTGCATGTTACACTGTATACCTTCAGTTTCAGGCTGAGGTTTGGTAATGTCCTGAGCTGGTGTGGGGTGTTTAGGAACATACTTTTTGGAAGGAGGTAGACCTTTTGATGGAAAAATTATTTCATGGTCAGAAACAAAGGTGACAAAAAGTACATGTTTAAATTGATTAAAATGCCAAATGTCTAAATCTATGTTGTACGATACAATTATTTAATTTGGCTTTTGTCATGAGAACATGAGATCTTCTAAAACTCTGCTCCAGCATACAGCTTAGCCTTATAAGCGCATAGATTAAAGATTGGGCACAGAGGCAAACATTATGCCTCCAATGTCCCAGCAATAAACAGTAAAAAATCAGAAATGTTGCAAACTGCATGTGACTGCCTCCAAACTAAAATTTTTAGTTCATATTGCCATCAACCAATACATTGCCAGGAAGTTGGGCTTGAAATCATTACCTTTATAAATATATCAGGAAATCTCAAAACACAGTTGAAATTTGAACAAATTCTACAAACAGAAGGTTAATCAATATCACAAATAAAAAGAAAGGTTAACATTTTGCATATGACCTTTCCAATCAACTGTTGACTGACATGTTCACTTCTGGAATTTGCTGGAGAAATAAATTCAATAAGACTTGATTTGGGTGCAAAGATAGCGATATATATTTGCTCTGGGGTCCCTTTAAGGCAGGCAGCATGCTTGATTGTAGTGTGCAGCCCAGCGCAAAATGTGCTGCTAATTGTTGACCGCATTGCGCACCTAGTCTGGGCTTCTTTAAAGCAGCCTGTCCATTTTATAGGAGAACTAGTAGCCATAGCTGCTGCGACAGTCGCAGGATGGCTTAGTTAGAAGGAGCAACAAATGAAGCAACAAGCCAGAGAGGACTGCCAAATTTTTGGACGGTGCTGGGCGCTTCAGTGATGGAGGTCAAAAGGGAGAGAACATTCCCACAAGGGACTCTCGAGGCACACCTTCTTGTTCGACAGTCCATCAGGACCTAGGGTTACTTGCTCCTCCACTCAGGTTTGATGGGTTCTGAGATAGTTGATGATTCCAATGTGCAATCTACAGACTGCCACATATGGGACAGGTGTTGCTTGAAGGGCAAGGTAGATTGGTTGTTTGGAAGTTTACGTACTCCCTCAGATGCCTTGAATTCTTCTCTACATGTTTTTGACAAAATCTCTCAACATGTTGTGCCTTCCAAAATGAGCCTCCTCTATTTTGGCTGGTCACAAGTCAAGCCCTCCCATGTGTCAATGGATACACTGGATTTCTTCCAGAATGCTTTGAAGACATCCCTAATACACTGCGGTCAGAGCCCGTAAAGCATCAAGTTGGATCTCCTGATCTCAGTCTGCATTTTAACTGTATGGAGATGTTGGCTGGTTTCTATCTGTATTGCAGTGGAAGATGAAATACTGGCCACCAGATGCTTTGTCACATTGGTCCGTAAGTGCCGACATGGAGTTTGACACCATTTCCATGTCAAATAGAAAAGGCTCCAAGCTCTGTGCTCAGCCTTTGCCAAGTTGAAGTTAGATTTCTCCATGCTCCTGGAAAGTGACAAGAAGCTTGGTGACAGACCTGTCAATGCAACAACCATTTTGGTGTGCACCAGTTCCTCAGTATTCTTCTGCATTCCATCTCATCCAAATTCTTATCTGAGTCCTCTGTAACAGCCTTCATAACCTTTCACCTCCCCCCCCCTTTATCAAGAATGTATCAACCTGTGCCCTAAAAACATACAAATTCTTCCACCATTTTTTGAGGAAGAGTGTTCCAAAGACTCATGACCCTCAGTGAGAAATGACTTCTCCTAATTTCTGTATTAAATGGGAAACCGCTTTTTTTCCAGTGGCCGCTAGTTCTAGAATCTGCCACAAGATGAAGTTTCCTTGACACACCTACCTAGTCAAGACCTCTCAAGATCTTATGACCATGATTCTCCCAGTCCGACCCACTAATTTCTTGGTGGGTCAGGCCAGGCCGGGAGAATCACGTGAGCGCCGATTCATGGGATTTGTGCATACGTCCTTGACACGCGTGCATCTCCCAGCAGCGGATATCCGGCGCAGTGGGGACTACGCTGGAAACAAGTGGGAGCACCAGGTAAGTTATTTTAATGTGATTTGAATGTAATTATCGGGTACAAGACAGAATTCTCCAGGCCCGATTCTCCAGGCATCTCCCACCCCGCCACGACAAATTCACTCTGGCAGGGTTTAGCTTCCCATTTTCAGGGAACTAACAGGAAACCCAATTGGATTGAAGGGGGTGCCAATCAGAGTCCCCTAGGGAGTCGGGTGGTGGGAGGGAGAACCGTATCCTTGTAGTGCTAGCCTTTGCCCAAGGAGCAAAGTGTCTTTGCCCAGGGGGCACCTTGGCACTCCCACCAGGCATTGGGCAATGCCAAGGAGGTGGAGTCTAGGGGACAGGGCATGGGGGGGTGATCAATGGCAGTGGGGGGTCCAGCTGCCACTCTGCATTGGGATCAGTCAGGACTGGAGGGAGGCCAGAGATCGGGGCGGGCTGGGGAGGGTCTGCCATGGAGTCTTTGCCTCCCAAAAAGGGGAGTGGTCTGCCTCCTAGAGGGGGTGGGGGGGATTGTCACTGCTGGGGGGCGGGGAGAATGTAGGTCAGGGCGTTTCTGGACTTGGGGGGGACTGTCAGGGCTGGCCTGGGAATGCTTGTGGGGGCTGCGATTGGGCCATGGGAGCGGCTGGGGGAACAGGGTTGTGGGGGTCCCTGGCTGGCAAGTGATCGAACTGGGCAAAATGCAGGCTAACAGCTTGGGGCCACTGACTCTGGCATGAAGAAGTCACACACACCCCCTTCCCCACCCCCCTTAAGTTTTAATGATTTTCACAATTGTGACCTCTGCATTGCGCAGAGTGTGGGAGATTCTAGTGTGAACTACCACTAAGAAAACAATCGTGATTTACACCAGTTTTCCCATGAATTCTGTTTTTTTGGGAGAATTGCCTCCTATATGTTTCAATCCTCTTACTCTTCTAAATTCCAGTGGATGCAAGCTACATTCTACAGTCAAAGAGATGTGATAACATTGACCACCCCCTTGGTGAAGCAGATTTTATCCCACTTGTCTGCCTTCCATCAAGATCAGCACCTTGTAAAACAAAAACTTAATAAAACTACCAATAATATTGAACACAGCACTTCAACTAACTACACTAGCAAAAAAAAGGTCAAAATACCTTTAAATAGCACTGTGAGGAGGTGGTAAGGAGGACTTAAAGTGATGGAGGGAGCAGTCCCTCATGCAGCTCGGAGTGCTTCAGAGGTGATCCAAAATGGTGGACTGTGCATCAAATCAGGATTACAGGCTGTCTTACAATGAGACCCAATCATGCTAATGTTTCCAGTGCACACATGGCACACCTATCTGGCACATCTTTACAGTCATGTAACATGAACAATGGTAAGTGACTCAAAGGATTCCATCAATGATGTTTTTTGAGTTTCAAACTTTCATAGTGTCAGCAGCACTACAATACTGAATTTTGCAACCTGTTTTTAATCCAGATTTCCAAATTTGAAGATCAAAAACATGCTTCAAGAACTTCATATTCATGGAAAAGAAAATCAAATTTTGAGTAAAATGGGCTACCAATGCACACTCCCCATTTTTTGACCCAGGGACAGAAGTTAAAAGTACCCTCAATATTTCATCATATAAATTAACCAAAAAATGTTGCAATAGGCTGGACAACATTTTAAAGAAAAAGGTAGACTAATGCTTCAGATTGGTTCCAATTTCAGAATAGCCATAGTCAAACTAACGAGGTCATTTTTAGAAGTGAGTCAAATACTTTTGGACAAGAGTCGAGGTCAAAATGTATTATGTTAACTTTGTAAGATTTTGTGGTTCGGTAGATCTCATAAAGAGGTTCTGAGTCTTGTATAGCTTACCAAAAGTGTTTATTAACTACGCTTAACTATAAACATATATATAGTAAAAGATCTAAGCCAGGAACTGTCTCCATGCTTGCCTCGACATGCATCTCTGTCCAGTACTAGACTTAGCTCTAGACCCGGGTTACATACTCCTTTGTAGCACAGTGTGAGCGGTACTCCATCACAGAATCATAGAATTGTTACGACACGGGAGGAGATCATTTGGTCCATCATGTCTGTATCCGCATTTTAACCCTTTCTGTGCCAGATTGTTACACTATATCAACCACTTTGACCTATCATCATAAGTCTATTTTGCTTAACTGCTTCAGTGTATTTACACATCATCTTAAATGCTGAAAAAACTTTTCAATGCATTTTAAAGGAAATATAAAAAGAAATAGTTTTGAACCTAACCCAGGAAATTTATAAGATGTGCAAAAGCTTTATCTAAAGTGGATGCTAAGTAAGCAGCAATTGGGGTAAGGGCCTGGTAACTGGGGATTTTGTAGAGGTGACGGTAAGCAGTTTTACATGAACAGAATGATAGTGTGGAACTCAACTCTAAGTTAAACCGATTGTCAAGGTAATGTATGAATCAATTCATCTTGAGAGTTGGACAGAGAGGCAAATTGAATTATTGGCAACAGGGGGCACAGGTTCTAGTTTTCTTGACGTTCCATTCAAGAAAGCTGACACTCATTTATAAGCTAGGTCATTCACGCAGCAGAGAAGTGAGTGCTGGGGTTGAAGGGAGTGATGGTGAGTACAGCAAATATGGAAGCTCGGGTTTTTTTAGCTTTCAGTAACATAAAAACACATATAAAAACAGAATGGTCTCTCATTTTTACATATATATATATGATGGCACAATTTTATATTCTAGTCACTCACAATATAACAATTGTACATGAACTTTACTTACAGTTAATGGAACTGAGCTGTGTTTTTTTCTCTGACCAATTCTGACTATGACCATCTTTTGTCTCAGTCAGGCATGGAGATGATGC
Source organism: Carcharhinus amblyrhynchos (assembly GCF_965287045.1). Taxonomy (NCBI): domain Eukaryota; kingdom Metazoa; phylum Chordata; class Chondrichthyes; order Carcharhiniformes; family Carcharhinidae; genus Carcharhinus; species Carcharhinus amblyrhynchos. Next base: position 67,286,904 of record NC_137335.1, on the reverse strand, counting down.
TATCTTCTTGGAAATACTATGGCAATATATTCCAATTTACAGTATTTTATTTTATGAATACGATTCCTTTTAAGTCACACTATAGTCACTAGACTATCATTAATATCAGTACAATACTAGAATTACGTCTGTCTCACGTAATGCATATTGCCTGTTAAAAGCTGTTTTAGGTAACTATAAAATTACTCTATTTGCATTACCTGCAATTTCAACTAGACACATTCCAGATCCTAGGTTACTGGAATAATAAAGACAGGACCATAGGGGGTTTTATTGTCGTCAGATGCTGTAAATGCAGCTAACATTTTTTAACAAATTCATTGGAAACAGAACAAAACTCAGAACCAAGAAAATGCCTATGTCTTCAAACTTTTGCCCCTTTTTTAAGCTTCTTAAAGATTTGCATGAATTTCCTGTGACAAGGAACATAAGAACATAAGAAGTAGGAGCAGGAGTAGGCCATCTAGCCCTTCGAGCCTACCCCGCCATTCAATAAGATCATGGCTGATCTGAAGTGGATCAGTTCCACTTTCCCACTTTTTCCCCATAGCCCTTAATTCCCTTGCCTACCAAAAACCTATCTACCCGTGCCTTAAATATATTTAGCGAGGTAGCCTCCACCACTTCAACTGGCAGAGAATTCCAGAGATTCACCACCCTTTAGAAGTTCCTCCTCAACTCCGTTCTAAACTGCGCCCCCCTTATCTTGAGGCTGTGCCCTCTAGTCCTGTTGTCCTTTCTGAGCAGGAAGAATCTCTCTACCTCTACCCTATCTATCCCCTTCATTATTTTATACGTCTCTATAATATTCCCCCCTCAGCCTTCTAAACTCCAACGAGTACAGACCCAGTCTATTTAGTCTCTCTTCATAGTCCAACACCCTCATCTCCGGTATCAGCCTCGTGAACCTCCTCTGCACTCCCTCCAAGGCCAAAATATCCTTGCACAAGTGCAGCGACCAAAACTGCACACAGTACTCCAGCTGCGGCCTCACCAGTGCCCTGTACAGTTGCAGCAAGACCTCCCTGCTTTTATATTCTATCCCCCTCGCTATAAAGGCCAGCATCCCATTCGCCTTCTTGATCACCTGCTGCACCTGCAGACTGGGTTTTTGCGACTCATGCACAAGGACCCCCAGGTCCCTCTGCACCGTAGCATGCTGCAGCTTTTCGCCCTTGTAACATGCTTTAATGAACACCTACTGTGAGAATTACCCACAAACAGTTCTTCTCAGCTATTCATTCCCATGAATTCAGCATGCTTACTTTGGGGTTTCTACCAGCCATATGTAACTCACCTGTCAAGAGTCAATGGCACTACCACATATGTCAATTCAATATACAAGCACATATTCCCACCCCTGTGTGAACAGGGTCTCTCTTTCCCTCTCCAAATGCTTGTTTCTCTCTAGTCTTCTTTCAGCCAGATCTTCCTAACCTTGTTCCATCTTTGGGTGAATTTACCTCTTTCTCCTCTCATATATTTCCTCTCTCTAAACTTTCCCTTGGTGCAGTGTTGCTGAATAAAGTCAAGAGTTAGTTCATTGAATGCATACATGTATTGTTTTCCCTTTCCTTTCCATTCTTCAATTGTTTTCTGTCTTATTTCCTTTCATTTCCTAGCTCTTTTGCATTTCTTTGTACAAAATGAAACAATATTCAATTACCAATAAGTTAGTAAACTTCCTAGCACTCAAGTGAATCTTTTGAGTAGTTGTTCTTTTCAAAAATTGCTAAAGCATTAAACACATTGAAACTATTTTAATATTGTTCCTTCTTTAATTATGCAGCTGTTGCAAAACGCCAAGTGGGAAATGAGTCATTTTGTTTGCAAGTTCATTATCAAAATATCAGTTTCAGTCAAAATGTCAGCAATAATTACACACCTTGAATAGTCAGACCTACAGCAATGAATTGTGACACTGTTCATTCATCTGTCAACTTTATTGAACTGAATGTGGGGGGTGATTCTCCCAGCCCCCTGCACTACTCTAGCAGCACAGTGGGTCAGGAGACATAACTGGAGGCCGTTTAGTGAGCTTCCCGCTGGGCGCCACAGTCTCTGTGTGTCTCCAGGCACCGGATTTCCAGCAGCATCAGCTTCGCACTGGAAGTTGGCACAGCACTGATTAAAATATTTAAGTCCCTATTTGAATCTGATTAGCAGGCCCAGGACTTCAGGCCCACTAATCTCTCCCTCCTCACCAGGAGTGGTTCACTTTAGCAGGATTTACAAAAGCACCCCAAAAGCAGTTGAAGGTTGGCCTTAGAGGTCCCCCAGGAGGTTGGGGGTAAAGGGAGGTACCCCTGGGCATTGCCAGTCTGGCAATGCCCAGGGGCACCTTGGAGCCACTGGGCCCACTGGGCATCAGACAGTGCCAAAGGGCCTGGCCTATTGAAAGCGGGGCCTATTGGGGGTGGGACCTGTGGAGGGGAGATCAGTAGAGGTCGGTGAACCCACTGCCATTCTGCACTTGGGAGCAGTGACAGAGGTGGGGAGGACAGGAATCTGGGCTGGCCATCGGAATGGGTGGAGGGTGGTCAGCCTGCCAGTGGGTTCAGGGCTGTGGGTGGGGGGATTGGTTCTACCAGCCACAGATTTTTATCGTGATTCACACTAGGGCAATTTGCAGCACTCAGAATGCGGTAAATTCATTTTGAAAATCCTGCTGAAAGAAACAGCGGGTGTTACTCCAATTTTCCGAATTTGGTACTTAGAATTTTTTTGGCAGAATCCCAGCTATGGTGTTTCTAAGTGCTACTTTGAGTTAAAAAGGTTAAATTTCTAAGGAATTTTCACAGACGTCCTCTGTAACAATGGCAGAAAATGCATTGTAACACTGAAAAACATTTATGTGTATTCTCCATCAAAATTACATTGGATGATAATAATTTCCACAGAAATTCAATGCTAAAGATCTTTAAAGATGCCTCATAGCATTGCAGTAGAGATGATCAGAGAAGCTCACATGGAAAACAGGTTAGTAAGAAAGGTCTCATGAACTATTTATACTACTTAGTTGCTCATTAAAGTTTATCAACTATCTACACTCACATTGTTCCAATGAAGTCCAAAAGATAGCGTTGAACATGGTTAATCAGACAGCTGATTATGAGAAGTGACTTCTCCTATTAGCTTATGTTTAACAAAACGCCAAATCTTTATAACTGAGTGAACAACCTGTATTTAAATAAAGTCATTAGTTTAGAAAAATATCCCAAGGTGCTTAAAAATCAAGCCAAAGAAAAAGATAGTAGGGATGACTAAAAGGTTGGTCAAAAGGATAGGTTTGAAGGGAGAGAAGTGGAGAAACAAATATATTTAGGAAGGAAATTTCAGAGTTTAAGTCTTAATGACTCAGGTCTAGATTTTCAATCTCCAGTTGGGACTGCTGAGTTGGGTGATTTCCTGGTTCAGTCATCCTGACCTTTAAAAATGTCCATCCACAGCCCGGATATTTGGGATGGAATTTTCCCATTCTGATTGCCATGGGAATAGTAGCCAGCAAGACACAGACCATGCAAAGGTCCGTTGACCTCAGGGGGATTTTCCAACTTTGGGGCAAGCATGGCTGGAAAATCTCACCCTTGATTTTTGATCTGGGTGGGGGTAGTGGATACTGAAGCAGGAGTTGGGGCAGACAACCACAGAATGAGTGTACAGTCTGCTGAGTGGAGAAGTGGGGTGGATGGATGGCTTGTATCTATGCTCTGGCACTGTGTTCAAATAAAAAAATCAAAACAATAAACATCCCTCCTGCCCTCACCTCCACATGCTCCCTATTATCCATCCATGACAACTTATGCTAACTCATGCCCTCCACCTGCTATCCTTTGGCTTTGCCCCCTTCATGCCAATTCATCTAGGTTCTTTGGATAGATTCTTGACAGCCTTGACACTTCTTGGATAAATTTGACAGGTTGACACTTCCTGGATAGCTTTGATAGCTTTGATACTTACTGGATAAGTTTGACAACTTTGACAGCTGGACAGTTCTTTAACAGTTCCTTGACAGCTGGGCAGTTCCTTGACAACTGGAGAGCTCTTTACAAGTCCAGCAATAAATTTTGTAATTTTCTGTGTAACCTTTATCTATTACTGATCTATTTTTTTTTCTTCATGGAATACAGTATCAAGCATATTTGTTTATATAGGAATGCCATGAAATTCAAATAGATAACTGTTGTTTAGATGTTATGGATGCCATTTGGTGTTTAAAATGATGTCCGCAATTTATGCATTCACCTTTGACATGTTCATAGTAAACAACGAATGGAACCATGTCGAGCAACAGATTATGATTTGATGCTAACTCACTGATTATTCTCTTTAAGATTTTGCCTGTGTATGGCCATGCAAGAGAATTTTATGGTACCACACATTCAAACGAACAGGCTACCCACAACATTAAAAACTTAGATGGGACATTGACATCCCCCCACCCCCCCAGTGAGTTGAGCTGACTTTAAGGATGCTGCATAAACCAGTTGCTCCCATAAGTTACTCCCCCTGAAACACAGCATATCTTGGAGAGTGAACGTAAATCAAGAAAAGCTGCTGGAAGAAGGAGACTGAGGGAGTATGGCTGTCAGCAGAAGGACATATCCATCCAGATTGTTCAGGAAACAATCCTCCTACCTGTTGCTGAGTGAGGAACAGTGTGTACCACACCTGTGTTTCAGTAAGAAATCTTCACTGAAATCTACCATCTGCAGTAGCCACAGTCTCAGAGCATAGTAATTGTTGTACAGTCAGTGGCTATGAATATGACGATGGCATCGAATGCTTATATGCCTGTCTCCTTCCAGACTAGAGCTGGAGACATTGCAACATCTCAAAGTTTTCCATATACTCTTGCATGATGGAGGGAGTCACTGATAGTTTCTATTCATTAACAGCTAATTATGTTTCATTCTATTTGCCAGGCAAGTGTGAGTGGGGTGAACACAAGGCTTTCCTAGGACTGCAGGTTTCCCCATGGTGGAAGATGTCATCGACTACACACACAGCACTTTGCAATTACTGCATTCGACTCAGTCCTATACTGAATCAGCAGGGATACTACTCACTCAATGACGCACTGTGGTGTAATCATAGGCAGACAGTCATGCAGGTCAATAATGCAGCAGTCATGATGCCTCCTATCCTATCTCCCAGCTGCATTTGACCCACCATGGCAAATCAAATGATGGCTATTTGGAGACAAGGGCTGTCTATTGATCACATCGCTGATAACTCTGCCATTCACACCATGTATACAATGAAAACCATGTTACCATAGTAAATTTAGTATAATGAACTGTTGGCCTGCTGAAACAAAACATCAATTGCCTGGACCAATCAATAGGAGCCCTGCAGTACTGGCAGAGTAGATGTCCAATTTCATGGCAGTCTACTGCATGCTGCACAGCCTCACACAAAGCGATGGGAGAGAAAGCGTGGAAACAACCTAGAGGGCCTTTTTCTGATGGAGCTTTTTGTGAAGAACCTATCTGAGTGTCCTATGAGTAACCACGATTCTCCACTCACTGACAGTCCTTTACCTTCACTAACTCTGACGCCGATCATCATAACATTTGCTTAGCCATGGTGTGAACATAAAACCCACTAGAAAATAAAAATTCCAAACAAAATTTATAAATCAAACCATTCCATATTGCAAACAAAAATCAACTCATCAACCTTATGTTTTTCCTTATTACCTCTCTTTCTCATGCCTTTGTCTTTTCTAATGCTCCAACAATGTTACTCCAGTGGTTCCAGTGTAGTTAGTAGAAGGCTGCTGATGTTCAGTGCACATTATCTTGGAGGATGAAGTGAGCAGCTCTGGTTCTAGAAGGTCTGGTTGTGGACTGCACTATCTTCATGTGAGCGTTAACAATCTGAGCCTGTCTGATGGACTGGCAGGACTGGGAAGATGAATGCTGTCTTCCTAAGAAGACAGTCAGTTTGTGCTCCATGGAGCAACTATCACTCAGCACTTGAGATGGTGCCATAATCCTAGAAATCAATTAGAGGACATATTGTTGGACTGCTGTGACATTTTGCAAGGTCCTTTGCACTGTAATCCAAAATCATGATGGCTGCAGTCTGAACTAGTATGGCAATAGATGATGCATGACAGAAGGCTGTGTTTCACTGCAGCATTCAAACTTCCGAAAAAAGTTGCTGGACTGCAATGGAAGCTGGCACATTAGCCATCAGATGCTGCATCATTGTTGAATCCAGAGGTGTGCTGATGGGAGTTGGTTATAAACTTCATCAGTGGGGCGGCAAAGTGACACAGTGGTTAGCACTGCTGCCTCACAAAACCAGGGACCCAGTTCGATTCTGGCCTTGGGTGAATATCTATATGGAGTTTGCAAGTTCTCCCATGTGTCTGTGTTTCCTAACACACTCCAAAAATGTGCAAATTAGGTGGATTAGCCATGGTACATGAGTAGAGTTATGGGGATTAGACAGAGATGAGGGCCTGGGTGGGATGTTCTTTCAGAAGGTTGGTGCAGACTCAACGGGCCAAATGGTCTGCTTCTGCACTACAGGGACTGTTTGAAGAACAAAGAAAAGTGCAGCACAGAAAAAGGCCCTTTGGCTCTCCAAGCCTGTGCCCATTACGATGCCCTAATTAAATATTTTAAAAAGCCTGCTCTTAGTCAGCCCATATCCCTCTATTCCCTCCCTATTCGTGTACCCATCCAGATGCCAGTGATTCTATGGATTCTATGGTTCTAAACTTGCACCCTGGAAAAAATTATCTCCACATTTTGCACAAAGCTCCAATGACGAGTAGGCACTGGACTCCTCCATGCTTCTTGACAATGACCACAGACTTTCTGGCAGGCTTCCCTGGGCATCAGGTAAAAGTAGGTAGAGAATCCATGTGCTTTCCTTTTTTAAAATTTATTTAATAATATTCAGAAACAAAAATTTACATAAAATTATACAGTAGAAACAAGTGAAACATGCAAAGGATATTCAAGTGCTCAAATGGATTAACCAGGCAGAAATTTGCTTTTGACAAGTATGATGAGACTATCAAGCTACCTTTTACTCATGCTAATACTTTCTTTCATAATGCATGTAAATACATGCAACATTTGAAGGTCAGAAAGTTGTTCAAGGACTTTTTAACTTGCATAGCAATTTACTTAATTGTCCCTGCAGCATAACAACCACCAATTATTCATTATAGTCATCATATTTTCTTCCCTCTGATGTGCTGCTGCTTTATATTACAGCAAACTTTGTCACCAATTAAAAATAATGTGAACGCTTTGGTAACAGAATTTTACTCCTTTACTATTATCATTTTCTTAGAAAAATGTCAAAAATCAAACACGTAAGTAAAATTTTATCACTGCTCTTCTTTTGTACTTGAGTGTGAATGAAGTTGCAGCAGAATTACCTTTCAATGAGTACAGTAATCAAGTGATTATTTCAGTAAGTATATAAGTTTTGTTCTTAAAAAGCAAAAAAATGAAGTTTGTTTTTAAAAGGCTAACTTTAACTGTGACTAAAGAAGTAAGTAAATTTATAATAACAAACATGGAATGTATTTTAAATATGATAGACCAGAATTTTATGAGAATTTGGCAGTATCAGAACCAGTGTAAAAATCGGAGTGATTTCCGCCGATGTGGCCGGCGGGAATTCTGACTGATATTTATGCCTTATTAGGAGGAATCTTTATGCACATGAGAATCAGGCCGCACTCATGGCGTGCTCCCTCTGATTCACCTGCCCTGCCACAACTTAATCGCTGCAAACAATATAAAATGACCCCCAGCACTTGCCTGCACTTGTTGCACATCTATTCCAGGGATGGCAGCCAAAATGTCTCTCACTTTTTGGAAAGAGCCCTCACCAGACTGCTGGATGGAGTGTAGCAGAAGTATAATGCACTCTGCTCCCGCTCCGTAAGAAGGCCTTCCAGCAAGGCCACCATCCTTGCCTGGGATGCAGTGGCAGCCCTTGTGAGTGTCAGCTCACTCCAGAAGCGGATGGAACTGCAGTGATGGAAGAAGATAAATGATCTTCTTCGCTCAGCCAGGGTAAATGAACCACCTGCAGTCTCTCTTTGGGCACCCTCGCACCACCAACACCATCTTTCACCCAGCCACCTCAGGGGTTGCCAACATCAGGAATGAGGTTCTCCTCCTACCTCCTACAATCACCATGTCCCCCCTAGTAGTTGCTATACTCCTCAAACTCCAGCTCCCACTCGAACCCCACGCCAGCCATACCTTATCACCATCTCCAATTCACAACTCCTGCTACACTCACTCTATCTGTGTCGTTGCAGGACAAACTCAACCATAACAAGCATGAGCAAGCATGTCCAGCCAGAACCCTCATGCGTTCCCAGCCAGAACCCTCATGTGAGGAACTAATGTCATCTCCCTTCTCTTGTAAACCTATCAACTGGGACTATCCTCATGGCCCCTGGACCCTCTGGACATGAGCAGCTCCAAGGGAGAGTTCTACTCCATCATGGAAGAAGCATCACAACTGTCATCCAAGCTGGCACTAGCATAAATACTCACACCTCAAGGGGTTCACTAAGTAGGTAGGTTTCTGGGTCACTCACTGATGAGCATCTCACAACTGGAGATGAATAGCAGGCAGAGGCAGGGATGTGCCTGGAAACTGCCACTCAGACAAATGATGGGTGGCCAGGACTTTGCTGAGCCCCTAGCCGATGATGTATCTGGTCATTCAAGAGCTGATGGAACTGCGATGGCAAAGTCGTGAGCATCAGATGGGATGACAGCATCTCCCCCTCAGATTGCAAGGTTGACTGGAGAAATCCCATTGCCTCCTCTCTGAGGAGATGGTACCGTCATTCCAGCGCAATGTGGTAAACACTGCGAGGGTGGCATCCTCTATGGCAGAGGATGTCCACACCATGATTCAGCTCATGACCTCCACATATGAGGGCATGAGCTCCATGGTACAGAGCTTCAATTGCATGGTACAGGCACTAGTGGGGATTCACGAGTGCCTCACTCCACCTGCCCCTCTATCCCATGGTACTGGGGCCATTGGATGCACGAAAGAAAAAGGATCATCCGAAGACCCTGTGGATTGTCAGCCCATCTGACTCCCCCACTCCCTGTGAGCGTCACATCTCCAGCCTCACACAGCAAGGAAGACAACTCTGCAACACCCGTATTGCCCAAAAGAATCTAGAACCTCCAACAGGGGATGCCCGCCAAACTCATCTCAGGCAACATGGGTGTGGAAGTCAGCAGGCTTCTCCAACCTCAGCTGTGGATTTGGGGAAGCGCCTAGACACAGTCGGAGAGTAAAGAAGGGTAGGAAGCTATAGGCAACAATTGGCATGGGTGAAAGTAATCAAAAGAGTAGAAAGGTCACCACTGTATATCGTTCTAGAATAGTATTCACTTTGTTCACCCACAGAGCCTCCACTGTGTAATTTGGTGCTGAAAGCTATGCAAACCCCTAAACACACCCAGCGCTTCATTCCTGATGAGTGTGAGAATGGCTATGCTATGTCCCTTCTGCATTGAAGAAACTATAGATGATTAGCTGCAGGCAAACCCTTCCCAACTCCCAGAAACCCTTCCTATATCCCCACATTCTCATTCATTAAAAGGACATCCATCCCTATCTATACTGTCCAGCCACTTCATGATTTTGAACATCTCAAACAAATTTCCTCTTAGCCTTTTTCTCTTCCAAGAGAAGAGTATCAACCTCTCCAATCTATCCTCATAACGGAAGATTCTTGTTCCTGAATCTATTCTTGTAAACCTCATTTGCACTCTCTTCAATGCGTTCTCTACTTTCCTATTGTGTGGCACCCAGAACTGTACACAATGTTCCAACTGAGGTCTAATTAATTTCTTGTATAAGTTCAGCATAGCCACCTTGCTCTTGTACTCCGTGCCCTTATTAATAAACGCAGAATAATATCTGCTTTATAAACTTCTCTTTCCACCTGTCTTGTCACCTTTAATGATTCTACACAAATACATTCTATTAAGAATTTTACCCTTTATTTTAAGTAATAATACCCCTTATCAACAATAAAGATAAGTGCAATATAAAGAACTGGACAAATTGGAAAAATAACCAATTCAGGCAAGTGTCTAATGAAGCAAAGAGCAAAGCAGAAGAGTGGGCATTCAGTATATTGAAACTTCAGCTAAAAATAAGAGCCAATATAAATAAAGGGGGAAATTCTCCCATGCCGCCTGCCATGGGAATCATATGGGGCAGGGGGCGGACTACACAAAGCTCCATTGACCTCGGGCGAGATTCTCCGGTTTTGGTGCAAGAACCCCACCATAGGTATTTTTTGATCTGAAGAGGGAAGTTCGAGCAAAGAAATTGTCAGAAAACAAGGACAAAAATGGGAAGAAAAGTGCCCAGAACAAACAGAATGATGCTACACACTGTAATTATTTTTGGGGGGAATAATCAATTGGCAGCAATCTGAACTTGGGCACTTAATGTTCATTTAGCCACTCAATTTGTTTGTAATCACTGTTTATTTTACAGTAATTTGGTGATTATTCACTGTTTAGTTTATAGTAATTTGGTGATTATTCAAAGCATTGAGTAATGCTAGATTCATTACCAATGCAATATTCTTTGAACTATAAAGTAAGCTATATCCAAGATATTAGCTATATCACCAGTATTACTGGCATTTCCTACTGATCTGCCAGTATTACCAACATATGGCTTATTGGCGCCATCATCTGTATTAACTAGCAATTTCTACTGGAATACTGGTTCTGAACTGTTCTTATTTCTGAAGAAAATTATTGGAACTTCCTTCTCGGGCTGCCTTCTTGAACTGCTGCATTCCATGAGGTGTAGGTACATCTACAGTGCTGTTAGGGAGGAAGTTTCAGGAGTTTGACACAGCGACTGTGAAGGAACTGCGACGTTTTTCCAAGTCAGAATGATTTGTGCTTTGAACAAAGAACAAAGAAAAGTACAGCACACAGGAACAGGCTTTTTGGCCCTCCAAGCCTGTGCCAATCATAATACCTTAACAAAACTTAAAAAAACGTTCTGTCCATATCCCTCTATTTCCTCCCTAATCATATACTCATCCAGATGCCTCTTAAATGTTGTTAATGTGCCTGCTTCAACCACCTTTTCTGGCAGCATGTTCCAGGCACCCACTACTCTCTGCGTGAAAAACTCCCTTAAACTTTTCCCCTCTCGTCTAGAACCTGTGCCCCCTTTTAATTGACATTTCCACCTCTGGAAAAAGCCTCTGACTACCTATCCTGTCTATGCCACTCATAATTTTGTAGACATCCATCAGGTCTCCCCTCAGCCTCCGTCTTTCCAGTGAAAGCAATCCTAGTTTATTCAACCTCTCCTCAAAGCCAACACCCTGGAGACCAGGTAACATCCTGGTGAACTTTCTTTGCATTCTCTCCAATATTTCCAAGCCCTTCTGGTAGCATGGTGACCAGAACAACACGCAATACTCCAAATGTGGCCTAACCAAGGTTTTATATAGCTACAACATGATTTCCCAATTATTGTATTCATTGCCCCAGTTGATGAAGGCAAACATACCATATGCTTTCTTAATCACCTCGGCCATTGATGTTGCCACTTTTAGGGAACTGTGGACCTGCATGCCCAGACTCCTCGGTATGTTGATGTTCCTAATGATACTGCCATTTACAGTATAATTCACACCTAAATCTGATCCTCCAAAATGCATCACCTCACATTTGTCTGGATTAAACTCCATCTGCCATTTCGGTGCCCAATTCTCCAATCTATCTACATCCTGTTTTATCCTTTGACAATCCCCAGCACTATCAGCAACTCCATCAACGTTCATGAAATAAAAGTATGACCAAGGTGAGGTTAGGGCCAGTCAAGGATAGTAATGGGAACTGTACATGGAGTCAGAAGAGATAGGTGAAGTGTTGAAAGAATACTTTTCTTCAGTGTTCACTAAGGAGAGGCGCCATGTTTTTGAGGATGAGAGTGTGATACAGGCTGATAGGATGGAGGAGGTAGATGTTCTGAGGGAAGATGTGTTAACAATTCTGAAAAATCTGATGGTCACTAAGTCCCCTGGGCCAGATGGGATACATCCTATGACACTTTGGGAGGCAAGGGATGAGATTACGGAGCCTTTAGCTTTGATCTTTGGGTTCTCACTGTCCACAGGGATTGTGCCAGAGGACTGGAAAGTGGCAAATGTTGTTCCTCTCTTCAAGAAAGGAAATAGGAATGACTCTGGTAATTATAGGCCAGTTAGTCTTACTTCGGTGGTTGGTAAGTTAACAGAAAGGGTCCTGAGGGATAAAATTTATGACCATTTGGAAAGATACAGTTTAATCCGAGAAAGTCAGCATGGTTTTGTGAGAGATAAGTCCTGCCTCACAAATTTGATTGAAATCTTTGAGGAGGTAACTAAGTGTATAGACGAAGGTAGAGCAGTTGATGTCATATACATGGATTTTAGTAAGGTATTTGATAAGGTTCCCCATGGTAGGCTCATGAAGAAAGTAAGAAGGTGTGGGATAGAAGGAAATTTGGCTGATTGGATAAGTAACTGGCTGTCTCATAGAAGACAGAGGGTGGTGGTGGAGAGAAGATTTTCAGACTGGAGGCCAGTTACGTGTACCACAGGGATCAGTGCTGGGTCCTCTGCTATTTGTGATTTTTATCAATGACTTGGAAGAGGGGGCTGAGGATGGGTTAGTAAATTTTCTGATGATAACAAGATCGGTGGAGTAGTGGATGAGGTGGAGGGCTCTTGTAGGCTGCAAAGAGACATTGATAGGATGCAAAGCTGGGCCAAAAAGTGGCAGATGGAGTTTAACGCTGCTAAGTGCAAGATGATTCATTTTGGTAGGACAAACTTGAATGCAGATTACAGGGTCAATGGCAGGTTTCTGAGGAATGTGGAGGAACAGAGAGATCTTGGGGTTCATATCCACAGAACCCCGAAGGTTGTCACTCAAGTGGATAGAACCATGAAGAAGGCTTGTAGTGTGTTAGTGTTTATTAACAGGGGGTTTGAGTTTAAGAGTCATGGGGTTATGCTGTAGGACCTTGGTGAGACCACATTTGCAATATTGTGCGCAGTTCTGGTCATCTCACTATAAGAAGGATGTGGAAGCATTGGAGAGAGTGCAGGGGAGATTTACCAGGATGCTGCCTGGTTTGGAGGGTAGGTCTTATGAGGAAAGGTTGAGGGAGCTGGGGCTTTTCTCTTTGGAGCGGAGGAGGATGAGAGGCGACTTAATAGAGGTTTATAAGATGATAAGGAGGATAGATAGAGTGGACGCGCAAAGGTTATTTCCTCTGCTAGATATAGCTGTTACTAGGGGGCATAACAGTAAGATTCATGGTGGAAGATATAGGAGGAATGTCCGAGGTAGATTTTTTTACTCAGAGAGTGGTTGGGGGGTGGAATGCACTGCCTGCTGTGATAGTGAAGTCGGACACTTCAGGAAATTTCAAGCAGTTATTGGATAGGCACATGGAACATACCAAAATGATAGGGACTGGGAATAGCTTAATCTTGGGTTCAGACATAGCTCGGCACAACATTGAGGGCTGAAAGGCCTGTACTGTGCTGTACTGTTCTATGTTCTATATGCAAACTTACTAATTAGACCACACACATTTTCCTCGAATATATACTACAAACAACAAAGGTCCCAGCACTGATCCCTGCCGAACACCACTTGCTACAGATCTCCATTCTGAAAAAACACCCTTACACCGCTACTCTGTCTTCTATAACCAAGTCAGTTCTGTATCCATCTAGCCAGCCCATCCCAAATCTCATGCGATTTTAATTTTTGTGCCAGTCTGCCATGTGAGACCTTGTCAAACACCCTGCTAAAGCCCATATAAACTACATCCATAGCCCTTCCCTTATCAATTATCTCTGTCACCTCTTCCAAAAACTCAATCAAGTTGGTGAGACTTGTCTTTCCCCATACAAAACCATGCTGTCTGTCACTAAGTAGAACATTTTCTTCCAAAGGTGCATGTATCCTGCCCCTCTTCTCCAAAAGCTTCCCCATTACTGATGTCAGTCTCACTGACCTATAACTTCCTGTGTTATGCCTGCTTTCTTTCTTAAACAAGTGAACAACATTGGCTATTTTCCAGTTCTCTGGAACCACTCCTGCGGCCAAAGAAAATGTGAAGATATCTGTTGAAGTTCCAGCTATTTCTTCCCTTGTCTCCTGCAGTAACCTGAGATAGATTTCATCTGGCCCCAGCGACTTGTCTACCTTAATGCAATTTATCCCCCCCCTCAATAGTTCCGATTTGCACCGCCCCACCCCGCCCCGGATGATCCACCCCACCAGGCTGACCTCCCACCCCGCAGCCCACCCCGATTACTGGCCTCCCTCATTAGTGGACTGATTCCTGGGCAGGGGACCTCCCCCAATGCCCACCAATGGCCCCCTAGGCCCTGCCCCTATCAGTCCTCATCCCCTTTGGCATTGCTCTATGCCCAGTGGGCAGTGCCAAGGTATCCCCAGGGTATGGGCACTATGCCCAGTGGGCAGTGCCATAGGGTATAGGCTGGCACTGTTCGGGTGCCCATTCCCAAGGGGCACCACACCCCACCTCCTCACCCCCTGGAGGACGCCAATTGACCTCACATCGCTCCAGTGGGGTCAGGCCACTAGTTCCCCAAAAGTGGAGATTTACTGTAATCCTTGTTGGACTGAAACACTGTGAGGCAGGATGGGAGAGGTTTTTAAATATAATTTAAATGCTAGCCCTGCCTTTCTGCTGATTGCCAGCACAGAGCACACCGCGTCAGAAATCCGGCGCTGGGAGATGCCAGCGGGATACGTACTCTCGCGCGAATCCCACACATTGCCCTTCCCACGTGTTTCTCCCGGCCTGCCGCATTAACACATTAGTCCAGGAGAATGGGAGTATCACGGCCATAGACTAGCCAGTTGTTATCTCAAGCCACTACAACTGGATGGAAAATTGAACAATTAAAAATCTAGACCAACACACAGTATTCAGAAATGCGAAACTTCCAGTGCAAGATTGAAATCTTTCAAAGTGGCATACAGTTTTATCAATGTTCCTTCATCATTTTTGCATGATAGTGAATGAAAAATAATGTGGAATTTTTATGCCTCACATTACTTTCAATACAGGTTTCTTCAAGATAATAGCCCTAAATTTGCTCAAGCTGAAAATTTTTGAGTTGCTTTTCAACAGGATTGAACAATATGTAAATATACTGTTCTTTATTAAACATGTCAGTTTCAATGAAGTTGAAGATTTCTATATGTTACTATTTTTACTTTTGCACTTTGTTCCAAAAATATATGAAATATTTAGAAAATCTAATGCTATGTTCAATTCATGCAAAGAAAGTCCAATAGAGGCTGGAATTTTCAGTTCTGAGTCAGGAACCTAGTCATCAGTTCAATTCCTGGTCCTGACACACCTGCCAAATTTTTGAAGGGCCAGGGTAGTTAATGATATGGAGTGGGCTTGCCACCCAACCAACCCTGGGCAGGCTCCCAAGGCTGTGTGGCCAATATCATGTTTTCCAGCACTGACACATCAGTGATCCCACTGGCCAAGGCTGGAATACCAATTCGTGATAGAGAGTGAGAAGGCAATTCAATGTTGAAGCACCTTCAGTTTTTTTTAAAGTTATAATGGCCACAATTCCCTGACTGTGGTTGTGGAGGGACAACCTCTCCAATGGGCCAGCTGTGGCTCAGCATCAGTTATTAGTCCAGGGAGAATGAGGCATTCCTCATGTGATCCATTGTATCCCATCTATTTCTCACCACCACCCCATCCCCCCACATTACTTCTTACCCTGTTGTTGTTCTGAACCAAATCCAGACTGATGTCTACTGAATGGATTGCTAACTAAAAATCTAGTTGGCATGGGAACAGGGTCTTAATAGGTTAGGAGCATGGCAGCAACTCAGCATGGGAGGTGGCAACAAAAAATTCCACGCCAGCCTGCCTCCAATCTAATTTAAAAATACCAGACATTGGGTTTCATTTTAAGGAATATACCTTTAACGCTATAGCTCGTTAAGCCAGTGAGCTAATAGACCAAGAAGATATCAGATATAATTTATTTTTGTGCAAAGCTTAACTAGGATGAAAGGACTAAGTATTTATGTAGCCTCGGAGTTCTTGCAGTAATGAAGATGCAGAAAAATTAGTAAGGGTTTTTGTTCTTGATGGTTATTTAGTTATTCCTGTTGATAAGGCAAATGGGAACTCCGGATAAAGAATGGATTGATAATGACAAGGATGTGCCAGGCAATATGATAGCCTGACAATATTTACCGTGCAAACTCACACCTAAACAGTGGTCACTTGCTCAAAGTACCAGCCTGTGAACTATGTTCCAAGTGAGTAGAGGGTGAGACACAGGTGGTAAGAAAAAAACAAAAACAGAAAATGTGCAAGAAAATAAACAAAAACACACTGATTCAAAAGAAAATTGCTTAATCAATCAAGGCAGTCAAGTTTCCTGACTATTGAAACTTCAAAATAATTAATTAATTTGATTGATTGATTTTGCTGCATTTATCACCAGTAAGCAATCCTCACCCTAGAGATTTCTGTCAGAAATCTGATACCATCTTTTGACAAAAGCAATATTAGGCACAATCACAACAGTATGAGAAAAAAGAAAAATAAATCATAAAATGGTTTAACTTAATAATTGATATTTTTGATGCACTCTTGTCTGACATTTATCAGGTAATGACCCAATAAATTAAAATATCATGAAAGAAAATAATCTTCAGGAATACGAAAGATAACTCTTCTTGTCATGATGAATATCTAACGCCTTTACCACAGCAGATTTCTACTTACCTGTATTAACTTTTGATGTAACATGTGACAAGTCCATTTTTTGTGATCGGACAGGAGTTGGTGCTTTACTTGACGATTTCCTCATCAAGCTCTTTTTTTCCACGGGTACTTTGCTTATCTTGGACAGCGGTGCAAAGATACCTTGAAAGAAA
Source organism: Carcharhinus amblyrhynchos (assembly GCF_965287045.1). Classification (NCBI taxonomy): domain Eukaryota; kingdom Metazoa; phylum Chordata; class Chondrichthyes; order Carcharhiniformes; family Carcharhinidae; genus Carcharhinus; species Carcharhinus amblyrhynchos. Next base: position 67,269,895 of record NC_137335.1, on the reverse strand, counting down.
CAAAAACAAAAAACTTAGAAAATAGCTTCTATCTCAAGAGGTCTCTATTATTTGCAAATTCCAATTAACATTTACGTAGTTATTACTTTATTGTTTATTTTCAAGGTAGATTTCCTCTGCTGAAATCCTGACAACCTGGTGAATCCAGCATCAGGACTAAAACAGGAATCGCACCAGGCGTCAGACACACTGTGATTCTCCTGGCCTGCCCTACCAGCCCTGATCAGGTTCCCAGATATTCATAAAAAGACACTCAAAATGCTATTGCCAGGTTTGAGGCTGGACGTTCTGGCCTCTTGGTATGCTGCCACCACCCCCTTACACCACCCCTCCATTTCAAGTGATTTGTAAACATTGTGGTTAGAAAAGAGGAACTGAAACTTATCGGCTAGTTGGTAATTGATCCAACTTGTCAATGTTTATAAACATTGCAGTTTGAAACAAAGGCAGAATTGGAGTGTTCCCAAGTAGTCGTCTTCCAATGTTCCCATCTTATGGGGAAATGCTTGTCATTTTTCTTGATGGTACAACTGTAATTCACAACATGAGGAACTGCGGACGCAAACCCACAAAGTGCAACTCTGACACACTGATTTGAAAGGCAAAGTATACAAATCATCACATAATCTTAAGACTAATAGATGGGGAATCAGGAGGTGAGTTAGTCACCACAGCATTCCCAGCCTCTGACCTATTCTTCTAGGCACGATATTTATATGGCTAGCCCAGTTTTAATTTCAGATTAATGGTTACTCTCAGGATGATGATGGTGGGGGATTTAGCTATGATAATGACATTGACCATCAAGAAGAAAGATTCTCTCATTGGAAGGAGTCATTGTCTGACACTTGTCTTGTGCAAATGGTACTTGTCACTTATCAGTTCAAGCAAGTACACTCCATTCTCAATCCCGCCATTATAGAATCATAGAACTCTATTGTGCAGAAGGAGGCTATTCGGCCCATCAAATCTGCACCAACCACAATCTCACCCAGGTCCTATTCCCATAAACCAATGCATTTACCCTAGCTAGTCCCATGAAACTAAACAGCAATTTAGCATGGCCAATCCACCTAACCCACATATGTTTGGACTATGGGAGGAAACCAGCACACCTGGAGGGAATCCACGCAGACACAGGAAGAAGGCACAAACTTCACACAGACACTGACCCAAGCCAGGAATTGAACTTGGGTCCCTGGCGTTGTGACAAAGCAATGTCATCCACTGTGCCACAGTAAGAAATTTGACAACACCAGGTTTAAGTCCAACCGACTGTGCCATCATCCCACCCATAACTATTAACGAAAAATATACATTTAATATCTTTTTGATAATGTTATTTTCCAAATTGGGACTTCTTTCTTGACTTATGAATGTTCATATCTTCTCTTTTACAAATCTTTTATTTTTAGTATGCTTAGAAAACCCTTTCTCTTCAGAGTATGTTTTCCCTTTCTATCTCTTTAATCTCTCTGTTCCCTTTCGACTACATTTCCTAACTTGCTTAGGATTTTCTTTAGTATTGGTAGCTCTAATTTACACCTTTATGTTTTAGTTTTATTCTAGTAACTTACTTTATCCACAGAATTTTATATCTTACGTGCAACCACATTTTTTTAATTACAAAAATTTATTCTACCTCATTTTCCACTCTTATAGTCAGCGGATAAACTATCAAAGCTGAATACATATACAGCAGAGGACAACATCATTAGCCAACATCATTTGCAGAACATAAATAAGAAATGACCATATACCATATTTAATGGGACAGCTAAAATACTGAATGCCACAAATGCTTCCATCATTCTTTCCCTCCGGTTCATCCAGCTCAATTCCTGCCCACTGGCCACTGGCAAATTCGGTGGTGCCACAAAATCGTAGCGTTCCAACCTAGGAAAAGTACAAAAGCATGAAGAAGACTGAAACACATGATGGGGTAAAAATGGCTACTATTTTATTTTCATTATAATATAATGTTTTTACTAATTCCAAAAGAATTGGCAAAATTGCATTGTTACTTCCAATTTTCAGACTCTGTCATGTCTACAGAAAAATGCAAGATATTCTTGTTGAAGTGGCAAATTATGTATACATTTATAAGTGTATGTGTTTGTATGTCTTATCTATGTTTTCCCATTACATTTTTCTACCTATAATTTTGCATAACCTGATTGTTAAATCATAAAATTAGGTTATGTCAATGCTGAACAATTGAGAACATGGTAATCAGAAACAGCCAATAAAAGTACATCATAAAATGTGCGAAGATCACCTGGAAATAATCAATCATAATGAAGTCAGCAAAACCTATCAGAAAAAGAGCAAAACTATTGAATTGCTTTACATAATATTCCTTTTAGCCATAATTTAGACTAACCTGAAAAAAACTAATACTGGAATGAAGCTTTGAAACATAATAAACTGTTATAAACTACAACCATGCATAGGAAATGACTGTAAAATCATCTGTACAACAGCATTTTCTGTGTATAAGAACTGCCTTATGGCTTCATATTGTCAGATTTCGCTACCGAAAGGATTTGAAAATGATTTATATTGAATTGCATTTAAACAGCTTAAAATTCTGATCATAGCCATGTGTTGCAGTTGCTGAGATGGGAGTTGTATTCCAATGAAGCAGGAATATTTATACAAATAATGAGGACAATAGTCTATTTGTTATCTTGTCTCAGACTTTCTGCAAGCATTTCTGCCTATCGTCATTTAGATTGAATGTATGCCAAAACTCCACTCTTGTTGGTGTCGGAGAGAGGTAGCTGATTCTATTACAAGTTCAATAGGCAATCATTTAATGGAGAACAGGTTGGAAAGTCAGCCATCCAACTCTTGTGGTCAAAGTAAGAAAAAGGAGAGTATCACTTTGTAATACAGAGCGCGAATATTGCTGAAAAGAGAGACAAGTTGCTGAAGTTTTCAGTTTTACAATCATCAGGACAAACACAAGAATGCCAAATTTCAAACAATCACAACAGTTAATACAACATGAGAAAAGGGTGCTATTGGGTTGGAAAGTTGACTCTGATTGACTCAGGTGTTGCCATGGAAAAAGCAACAAGGAAAGCAATAGGCTCCCCTAGCTCAAAGAGAGAAGTAAAACGGATCTGATGACACACTGGTACGGATTTTTATAGGAAGATTGCGAAGGATCACAATAGTATGGAAAACCTGGAAGGACTGGGGTCGTGAATGGCCTGCACACCTGAAGGAACAGGTCATGTTTAAATGATCTGCCCATCACATGGCCAAATTGATAGTGTGGTCAGGCGAGCAATAATTTGTGACAAGAGGCCCCAGGTGGGAATGCAATGGAAATGGATCCTGGGATTTATCAGAGGTTCTGGCCACAACCAGACTACTTCTTTAATCAAAAATTCTGGTTACTATTGAAAGAGGAGGGTCCCCATGCCATTGCTGCTTCTCTGCATCCAGCCCAGGCTTCAGTTTAAAATTGCAGAATGAATCCTGATAACATCAACAGACTTAATCTGCCAGTCTGCCTGAGATCAGTGAGGAGGAAGAGCCCACGATCGGTCTGGATGGCAGAGGGAATGGGGAATTAAGGGGGACAGTAATGTTATGGTGGTAGGGCAATGTCTGTGAGGGCCTGGGGGAGGCATTATCTGGCCCAGGAGCAATATCTTTTTTTTTTGCACGTGCGCAGTTGTACGCACCAATCAGAGCTACAGGATTTTGGGCGTGTTAAGCCCAACCCACAGGCTTGTGCAGCCTGATTCGGAATCGCTGATTTTTTTTTAGGCAGAGTGCATATGGGGTCGCCTGAGAATGGGTCTAAAAGTCAGATCTGAAACACTCCCAGTTTCAAGTCCACCCAATACTTAGAAACAAAATGGTAAAGTAGGGCCCAATATGTTTGAAGCATGGTACATGAGTATAACATGCTATACTCATGCTTAAGAGGAACAGGTGGATTTTGACTTATTGTCCCCAAAGCTTTTCACTACAGGAGGCTTCCTTAACTGAAGACTATAGAATAATTGTAGTAGAATAATTGCCCAAAATTGACTGTCATAATTAGCCAACTATCTTATTATTGTTGCCTCATATCATAAAAAGAAAGTAGAGTGTGAACTAGGTGCATCTTAGTCTTGTATTCACTATGCTCCTGTATAAAAAAACCAAGTTCAAAATTAACCAGTCAAAGCTATCTGAGAGGCAAGAAAGGCAAAGGCAATTTATTATGAGTGTCAACAAAACCTGGTCAAAGAAAATGCTAAACACAGCAGGGCGGGGGGCATCCCACTGAATCTGGTGTCGGGATAAAATGGGATTCCCCTCGGGGAGCAAATCCGTGTCACATTTCATCTGGCCCATCCTGCCGGCCCCAATCAGATTCCTCCCAGAGTGGGCGGGAACCTCTTAATTATGCATATTTGCTGATTTACATTCCATTAGTGAGCTGGAAGACTCTGTGCAATGTATCCACCTCCCTAATAGGAACTACATCTGGCGGGCTTTGGTGATGGTCCTGACATTTGTGGACCCGGCATTGTGGACCCCAACTTACCTCGTCAACGAGGTAAGTTCAGTACCCATGTGCCCCTCTGCCACTACCAGACTGCAGAGGGAGGGTCCCCCAAGAGACATGGGTGTTGGGAAGGATTCGGGCTGGGGACAAAGTGTAGACCTTGGGGCTCTCCCCTACGAGAGCTAGAACTGCCCTTCTAGCTCTGAGAAACCTGAAGATCACTTCTGGAATGCTCAATTTAATATCTGAGGCCCCTGGACAATTGGAAGGCTTCCAAATTACATCAGCATCCCATTCTGCAGAAGGGATTCCCTTTCTCTCTCTAAGAAGCAGCAGTTGTCAGAAGACATCTTCAAAGTCCTCTGACTAACAGAAGTCACTTTCACTGTGGGTTGTGGAGGCAGGAGGCGGAGATTCCCTGTGTCTGAATGTTGAGTCTGGAGTGCCTTTTAAAAAATCTCAGAAACGCATGATTACTATAATGCACAAATTTGCATTGATCAGCTGGGTGAATCCCACCTAACAGGTGCTGTAATACTCATGGGAAACACTCTGGTCTTCCCGCTGGTGTGAGCACTTAGAGCTGACTGGGTGAATCGCACCCCTGATAATATGTCAGCACACTACTTTAGAGCAAACTATTATAGTCAATTTGCCAAAATCTTGCTCCCGTTTGCTCTGGCCTGATTTTACGATCCTGCTGACGGCACACCCCTGCCATGGGGCGCATTCAATGGGAAGCCCCTTTGACAATGGCAGGACCATAAGATCTCATCGTCAACCATCTTTCTCCCCCAGAAAATGCACCACAGTGGGGGAGGAAATTTCCCACCCAACACTTATTATTCACAAGGATTAGTTTTGGAGGAAATATTTTTGCTTATAATTGTTACACCATTTGTCTGTATTCTCTCTGCATAATAAAACACTTAACATTTTGTATGGCCAGCCCTGTTTCATTAAATTGTTTTCAGTCTCTTTGTCGAAAAAAAGACATAATAACCAGTTTACATCACAAGGGAATTCAAGTGTTGTGCTCTGAGTTATGAAACCTGACTCTGTATGGTGCATTTGATTTCCCAGGATGCATCAGTATTGTTTAGTTAGTTTTACTGATGATATATTTTTGTTTACTTTCTAATTATACATTCTTTCAAACTGTTTGGAAAACAAGTGAAGAATATCACATGATTTAACAAGATAAAGGTCATACTGACTGTCTTTCTTTAAGAAAAAAAAGGCTATAACCGGAATTTTATTGCCACATCCGCCTGCCCTGGAACCGGGGCAGACGAGGTTCACAGAACGGAATTCTCTGTTGGCCTCAGGTGGGATTTTACGAGCCTTGCCCAAGCGAGGTCATAAAATACCGGCCTATGCGTCTGCATGGGAAAGAGATTGAGAAGATTGATAAACTGTTTTGTGTCCTAGGGGAATGAAACTGGTATCAGGGAGAAGCGGAGGGAACGAAATTGGACGTCATGGTCCCTGTTTTATAGATGTAAAACAGGTGCAATATGTGGGCCAGTTTATCTTGTGTTTAAAAGATAGCTTGAAAGATATGTGAGCTAATACAGGATGGGGGATATTTTCAGGGGTTCCTGGCACCTGCCTAAAACAGGCATTTTGCCTTGCTCATACATAAATCAGGAACACAAAGTGTGTTTTAATTTCCAGGCCGGAAAACGGGTCAGATCACTCACAGCTCTTCAGCAATCTCAGTACCCACCAGCAAAACCTTGAGTTTTTAAAAAATTATTCTAGAGCAAGGAGCATTGTGATTACCTGCAACCACCCCCCCACCCACCCCTCTCCCCACCCAACAACCACTTTGCTATTTCAACCCCATATCCAGGATTTATCTTAAGGCCCCAGTCGTTGAAGAAAGCAATTGAAATTCAAGAAGTTGAAATAGCCAATCTTCCTGTGGCAGTGTGAAGTGACGTCCAGGGCCCAATTTCAGGCCTGCCTTGAACCTTCAGACTGAACTAATGATTCCTGTGTAATTTCCAATTCTGCCCTTAAATATAATTTTTCAGCCCAGAGACATAGGGCTAAATTTTATGGCCTCCTTGTGGCATGTTTCTTGCAGTGGGAGGTGTTGCACAGTTTGGTGATGGTGAATCCTCTGGTCCAGCTGCTGTCAGTAGGATTTCCTATTGACTGTGCCCTATGCCACAGGGAAGCCCACAGTGAGGGTGAGCCATCAACGGGCCAAGAAGAACCTGCTGGCATGAACAGACAAAAATTTCTGGTCATGGTCAGAGGCTGGAATTTTCTTCCGGTCCCACTGACGGCAAACCCCTAGCATGGGTTTCCCAGAAGAAGGGAATGCATAGAACAGAAAACTCTGTTGACAGCAGCGGGATTTTTCAATGGCGGGTCACCTCCATCGCCAGAGAAACTGCAGAAAATACTGCCCAAAGTGAGAAAAGCAGACCACTGATCATGAGTTGATTGTGGAAAAAGAAGTTGTATTTTGAAAACAAACTATGCCTTTTTGAGAATGGTCAGAGAGGATAGAAGAGGAAAACAGACTGGAGTGAAGAGGATCTTTTGTCATCTACCATTTGACATGTAAAAGTAAATTTGCAAGAAGTGGGTTGAGCATTAAGAATGGGCTGAATGACGGCAGAACAGGCAGGAGGAGTTGAACAGTGTTGCAGCAAATAGTTAAAGGGGGGGAAATAAGGTTAGTGAGACAAGTGGGGTGCAGAACATTTGCAGAATAATAAAAAGGTGAAAGGTTAGAAGATCCAATGGCAAAGGATGGGGAAAGCACAAGCAACTATGAGAGAGAATGGAAATGGAGACCAATAGCCACCTTCTTCTGCAACTCTCACCCCAAATGCAGCCTGCACTGCTGGGTGCCTCATCTCAGTAAGGAAATAGAATTCATTGTCTTGCTAAAATACAGCAGAACAGATGTTAAGCAAAAGGGCCATTGTGTAAAAGAAAATATCTGATTATATCTAGAATTTAAGTTTGAAGATTAAACCCAGAATTTTTGTTATTACTCAACATTTTGCACGAATGTGTGAAAATCAACCTGAGAGTAGAGAATCACTTTGAATGTTCAACAGCTTTACAGGGTGAGTAGCTGTGGTATGGACCAAAAGAAGTTCCAGGTTTGATCTCAGCTATGTCAAGTAAACTGTGCTTATCAAGGTATAATTGGTAAAGTGTCCTTGGCTGAGGTTGGGTGAAGGGAGAGTAATCAACCATAATTCTCTCATCTATTCACTATGTGGACACTTCTGTTAGAAATACAATTTAAGAGGTTGAATGAAGACATGATTGGGCTTTCCTTCCCTAGTCAAATACAGTTGCCAAAGTTTCACCATAAATAACAGCCAACAAATTACTGGATACTGATCGGCATCTGTAGAACTGTAAGCACACTGCAGCATAGAATCCAAACAAAGAACAAGGAACAATACAGCAGAGGAACAGGCCTTTCAGCCCTCCAAGCCTGCACCGATTATATGCTCCTAACTAGACCATATGTTTGTATCCCTCTATTCCCAGTCTGTTCATGTGGCTATCTAGATAAGTCTTAAATGATCCTAGCATGTCTGCCTCAACCGCCTTGCTTGGTAGTGCACTCCAGGCCCCCACCACCCTCTATGTAAAATACATCCCCTGTATTGAACCTTTCCTCCCTTACCTTGAATTTGTGACCCATTGTGTTTGTCATTTCCAATCTGGGAAAAAGCTTCCAACTGTTCACCCTATCTATGCCCTTCATAATTTTATAAACTTCTATTAGGTCGCCCTTCAACCTCCGTCTTTCCAGGGAGAACAACCCTAGTTTACTCAATCTCACCTCATAGCTAAAACCCTCCATACCAGGCAACATCCTGGTAAAACTTTTCTGCACTCTCTCCAAAGCTTCCATGTCCTTCTGGTAGCGTGGCGACCAGAACTGGACGCAGTATTCCAAATATGGCCTAACCAACATCCCATATAAGGCAACATCATATGCCAACTTTTATACTCTATGCCTGTCCAATAAAGGCAAGCATGCCATATGCCTTCTTCATTATCTTTTCCACCTGTGTTGCCACCTTTAAGGATCTGTGGACTTGCACACCCAGATCCCCCTGTGTATCTATACTCCTGATGGTCTATACTCCATTTATTGTATAGCTCCTACCTGCATTAGATCTACCAAGATGCATCACTTCGCATTTATCTGGATTAAATTCCATCTGCCATTTCTCCACCCAATTTTCCAGCCTATCTATATCCTGTTGTATTCTCTGACAACATTCATCACTATCCGCAACTCCAGCAATCTTTGTGTCATCCGCAAACCAGCTATATCTTCTTCCAACTCATTTATATATATCACAAACATATCAAATCCATAGAATCCCTACAGTGCAGAAGGAGGCCATTCGGCTCATTGAGTCTGTACCAACTCTCCGACACAGCATCTTACCCAGGCCCATCTCCCACCTATCCCGATAACCCTGTGCATTTTACCATGGCTAATCCCCAAAACATACACACCTTGGGACAATCCACCTAACCTGCACATCTTTGGAGTGTGGGAAGAACCTGGAGGAAACCCACACCGACACAAGGAGAATATGCAAACTCCACACAGACAGTCACCCAAAGCCTAAATCAAACCCAGGTCCTCGGTGCTATGAGGCAGCAGTGCTAATCACTGTGTCACCATGCCACAACATTAATTATGGTAGAGAAAGAAGAAAAAGGAAAATTTGGTAAGCAGGAAAAATAATGTTACGTTATGAGTATGAGAATAGTCTTCTAAAAGAAAATTGCTTTTCCATCGACCACAATTGTTTACAATTCAATAATCTCACTAAAAAGGACAATAAGCAAAGGAAGTATGGGATGTAGTACCATTGCTCTGGAGTCATTGCTCTTAGCTGGGGTTTAAACACATTATTCAGTTTAGCTCTTCTATGCAGCTGTTCCAAATCTATTTGACTTGAGAATTTTCAACATTAATACTTATGTCTAAATACCCTTGGTACTACTATTCTTATTGCAGCAATTGAGCTGGATTTGAGAATATTGCAATGAGCCTTTCTCAACTGGGAACAGAAACCAGATTTCCCAAAATAATCATGGACTTGAAGCTGGATCCCAGATATAAAATTTTCTGCATTTGAACCCACTGGCACTTGCCATTTTGACATTTCTTCAGTGAGTTATATTTCACACAGAAAATGAACAAAATCAAAAACACTGCAGTCAACTTACACATCTGCTTCATGCCATCAAAATCCGAACAATGCTGATGCAAAGCATTTTTATTCAACTGGCTTGACTATATGCAATAAATTCATGCTTCTACATCATTAGTAACAATCACTGAACTAATTTAACTGATTTGTTATGTACTTAATATTCTGTTCTAAGTTGTTATAAATATTTTATGAAATGCAGAAGCTCTGTGTGTTAAACATCAGTTTAATGGAATATAAGTGTTCTATCTCTTGTGTGTTGTGTGATAGTGTAGCAGCCTCGTGACTTTCTCAGTTCGCAGCCACTTTAAATGTTTCGGGCACAACAACAAACACAGCAGCACAATTCAGGATAGTAAGAGCAAAATACCAAAAATGATGGAAAACTGAAATAAATTCAGTTCCAAAGAAGAGTCATACTAAACTCAAACAGCGGAATTTTCTTGTCCCACTCACCAATCCGGTGGACCATTCCAAAGGTCCATTGAACTCCAGTAGGAATTTCCAGCCTTAGGGCAAATGTGGTTGGAAAATCCCGTCCAAGTTAACTCTGTTTCTAACTCCATAGGTTCTGCCAGACTGGCAAAGCATTTCCTGCGCAATCCAGGAATTGTTTTACGAAACTCTTCCCATCAATATTGAAACCATTAAACAAAATCAATGTTATGTCTATAAGTTACAGATTTTACTCAAATACTAATGTTGATTTTAATGGCAGGCAAGGTCAGTAGAGGGGAAATGATACAGTTGACATACCCAAACATCAGAATCAAAGTGAGGTTCCACATGGGCTATCCAATTGGATCGGTAGCTGGCTGCCCTCCTGCTTGATTCTGGTAACATAGAGTGTGTGTCCCAGGCCACAACTTAAAGAAAGAACTCATCTTCTAAAGTGCAGTCAATTAATTGAGTTTTAATACTGCTTTCAGTTTGATTTATTGCAGAGTGCAGAAGGAGGGGTTAGGATTCCCCCCACCCCGCCTCCCCCCCCCCCCCCCCCGCCTCCCCCCCCCACCCCCTCCAACCCCCCAGTGATTCCTTCGCGGTGCCTTTGGCAACGAATAGGGGCTTTTCCACAAAGTGTGCCTCACCCATCCCGGGTAGTAAAATTCCAACCATAGATTCAATCTAACAAAAACAAAGTTTATTGTAAGTGCTGATGCCTGTACAGAGTAAAAACTGAAACAAAACAGCAGCCTGTGAAACACTTTAATAACACTAATGGTGGTGGAGGCGAACTCGTTGGAGTCTTTTAAGAGACTTCTGGATGAGTACATGGGATTTAATGGGATTGAGGGTTATAGACAGGCCTAGTAGGTAGGGATGTGATCAGCGCAACTTGTGGGCCAAAGGGCCTGTTTGTGCTGTAGTGTTCTATGTTCTATTAAATCATGTGATCAATTCTAAAGCAATCACGCAACCAGTCAAATACACAACCCAAAAGAAAAATGCTGGAAAATCTCAGCAGGTCTGGCAGCATCTGTAAGAAGAGAAAAGAACTGACATTTCAAGTCCAGCTTTGACAAAGGGTCATCTGGCCTCAAAACATCAGTTCTTTTTTCTCCTTACAGATGTTGCCAGACCTGCTGAGATTTTCCAGCATTTTCTCTTTTAGTTAAATAACAACATCTTCCATCCCTGTATCTTGCCGTGTACCAGTTCACAATCTGTCTTCTTCCTCCTGCACCATTCATCATAATATATCACAGTCCTTCCACAAATCACAAGGGCACACTACACCTCTCATTTAATTATTTATCTTTTCAGTCCCTTGAGGGACATAAGGCTGCACCACCTCTCATGATCACTCCAAAATGGTCATCTTTTGCCTCGTCCCTTCCTTGCTTCCAGGGTCGACATGCTAAACTAACTTGTTCTGAATAGTTAAATACACATCTCCTCAATTCAGACTCAAACTGATCACCTCCCAGTTATGACAATCCCATTTTCCCAGCGTATTATTTTTCTCTTCTCTTATGCATTATATATTAGTCCAAAATATCCCTACTTGACCTGTCAGTAGCCAGTAATAGCTTTTTCCTCCTCCTCTACAGAAAAGGAGAGGACACAATGCACTAGAGAACAAAACCTGGTGGCCCTACCCAGGCAAAGGATGAAATGCTGAAAATAAGGGGGGGTCTGAGAGCACTGAACATTTGAAATAGCCAGGTTAATGGCTCTACAGACACCGCAAATCCTTATTGTATGTCTTCAAGTAGCACAAATAACGGCATCTACAGACAACTTGAAGTCCTCAACCCAGGATTGAGGACAGCAATTTTTAAATTGCTGTCCTAAGTCTTCTTCTTTTCCTTTTTCTTCCACGTCTTCCCAACAGCAAGGACCCCCTGAAAACATCTCAGGGAGATCAATCTTCCTGGGTACTAACAGTCACATGCTACATCAATGCAGAGATTAGCAGGCCTAAAGGAATGGGTAGCTACTTAGAGGGGCCTGCACCTAGTGTAAAAAATTGCATAAATAAACAACAGCAGGCACTGGGGACAGAGACAATCCAGGATTTAGCAATGTCAGCATATTCTTCTAGCTCTACTGATTAAGTTAGCTATGCCCTCCAGCCATGAAAAGAAAACTGTACAATGCCCATAAGTGAACTGGAAAGTTTGTCAACATTTTGAATTCATTCTGGCATCCTTCCATCTAAAAAAGATGACAGATATGCAACAAATAAATTCATTTCAGATGGGATGTCTTTATAAGGTGCACCTTTGCTGATGGTTGAAGAGGCCAATCTTTGACAGGCAATTTTTGCCACAAGTCCTGCACAGTAAGCTACCAATTGTCGTTAAGAGTTGTAATTTCAGCATTGGCATCCTTTCCCAAGCCACTGGTCAACACGGCAGTGCAGATAAAGCCACAGGATATGTCATCATTTTCCTCTGTCATCAGCGAGCAATTTGCAGATGCAATCAATGATGTCAAGGGCCTTCATGTCATGCTTGCAAGCATACCTGTACTGGAGTTTTGGGCATTCTACTAGCCGTGTGACTCCAGCTATCTCACCATATGGTAAAGTCTTTGGATATGTGCCCATCTTCCAATCTGCAGGTGTGTCCATACTCTCTAATGAGTGATAACAAACTTGAGAGCTTTGCCTTTGAAAGGACTGCCACATTTGCCATTTAATCTTGCCAGGTTATCCACATAATGCAAACTTGAATCACTATGTTTGATAGCATGAAGGAGTCTACTTCCTGCATGTGCATAGTTCTCTCATAGGGCATTTTCACTTTGCAATTCACCACGAAATATGTGCTCATCTCAAGGGACATGACAACTGAGCCATTCCTGCAAGTGTCTATGTCCCCAGCATTTGCAACTTTGAAAGAACCTCAGATTGCTCTATATAGAATTTGAGTTCCAAAGTCTTTTCCAGCCTGGGGAAACTAGTGACTGGCTGGATTCACTAACAGACCATATTATCAGGGTTTACAAGGTGTCACGCCCCTCTAGTCTGTAGCCATGTCCTTACCAGAAGTTCCAGTTCCTAGTATCTCAAGGTCCTAACATGCTTCACTGTCGCTTACTGCTAGCTCTACTGAAAGTATTCTGTCTTTGCTTTGTAATAGTTACAGAATGAGTAAAACTTTTTTTTAAATGCACAGTGAGTTGACACTTGAGAGTTTGATGATTTTATACGAAAGATTATTTGACACTGCATCCATTTCTTTCAAGATATTAGTCTGCTGAATATTTGCAGAGCAGTAGAGCAGCTTATAAGTCTACCTTGTTAGTAAGTAATTGATGGAGAAGGTAGCTAAATGGATTGAAATATCTCATTTCAGTGATGGACCGAGCTGATCACTGGAACTATTGAAGAATCAATGTATCCCTTGTAACCAGACGTGGTTGATTTGGCCTTTCTTTCTCATTTTTGCCCACCTGTTCCTCAACAGAAGATGAACTTTCTTTCCCAACTGCCTCCTGCAGCTCCAATCCTCCCTAATAGTAGCATTGTGCAGGATGCAAAAAGTCATTATTTTGCATGAGACCTTGGTTGAAACATGTTGAAAGAACCGGCACAACTATGAAGGCAACTGCAGCATTGCCAAAGGAGTCCAATGGTGATCTTGATAGTCCTTCTTGTGGTTACATGTCTGTGGTCATATCTGACTGGCCTAGGTATGGGGCGTGTGTTAAGAGTAACCTGAGCCATGATTGAAGGGGATAGCCTTGGTCTGCAGGACACAGTGCTAGAACATCCTTGCTAGGTTTTAAAGTGAGGGGGGATAGAATAAGGAGGGTGGTAATTGACTGACACAAGTGCACTGGCAACTGCCTGCCAACTGTACATAAAATTGGATGATGTATTTTGTGTCATCAAATACAAGTTCCACAGTGAAGGAATAAGTAATTAAGGACAATTTAAGAGCCTAATCCCACCACCACTGATATTAATCCAACAGTGGGCGAGCCTGTTGCTGGGATTTCCAGCCATTCATGCCCCGGCACAGCAAGGACAGAAAATGCGGCACGCAGCCAAATCTCGGTTCGCTGCAGCGAGCCCAGAGAATTCCACTGGCGTGAACGGCTGGGAAGTTCCGGCCAATTAGTGTCTCTTGCCAGCTATCCAGCTGGCAGGCAAGACCCCTGAAATCTTCATGAAATTTCCCCTGTTAATTCTGTTTTTCTCTCTACACTGCTGCCTAACCGCTGAGTGTTTCCAGCATCTTCTGTTTTTATTTCTGATTTCCATCATCCATGGTACTCTGCTTTCAATCTTTTATTAAAAATTCTCTTCCTTGTGTCCAAATCCTTCTGTAACCTTGTCCCTCCCTATCTCCATAAATTTCTCCAGCCCTAAAGCTTTCCAAGATATCTGCATTCCTGTAATTGTGGCCTTGAGCCTCCCTCTATTTTTTTTAAATATATTATTGAAAATTTTTCATTTTATCCAGTAACAACTGATAACACAACAAACCCTCAAGGATTGGTGCAGTACAGCATAATCACTTTTCCACATATACATAGAGAAAAAAACAAGGAAGCACCAATACAGTTGGTCTAGATAATTCATTATTCATTACAAACAGCACCTCTAAAGATACAAGACAATGAAAGGATGTTTCAGAGATGGAGGGAAAACAGGATAACAAGATAAAACCATGAGTACATGGCATAACAATGCATACCTTCACTTACAAGAGATAGAGCCATGTAATTTATGGAAAACGTTATGGGAATAAGTCAGACAACGCTGAGCCCAATTTCTCGCAGGATCCAAAGCAAATTACCTGCTTAGGCTCTGGAGACAACAGGATTTTATCCCCATGGGAAATCTGCACCAAGAAGAAGAGCCATTTTATTAAGAGTAAAGTTAAACAGCGTATCTCAGAAAATCTGCTGACACAGTTGCCCAAAAGGGAGCGGGGGGGGGGGGGGGGGGGGGGGCACATCAAACACAGCCCTTAACAGTTAGATGTACCCTTCCATCCTTCAGAAGAACTTCGCAAACAAAGCTATGCCACCCCTCTCCCATTTAAGAAAAAATACACTCCTCCTTCCACTAATAGAATAAGTGCCTTACAGCCTACACAGCATGCCCGCCAACAAAACAAAGGAGACTCTCCGCCAATCATAAGCAAAGGATATTTTTCAACGTCAGGATAACCCCTCAAGCTTTTCAAGGATATTAAACCACCAGGATTTAATTTTGACAGAAGTCCAAAGAGGCAAAATGATGGATGGACTCCCAAACTCGCCCTGAATCCCTGACACAACAAGGATATAATAGGTCAAATCTGTATCCTTGGTTAAAGTAATACAGATGGTGTGATATTGTAGGCTAAGTTCCCCCCACCCCCACACCTCCCCCCCACTCCATTAAAGAAGCACACCAAAGGATGCATTCTACTTAAACAATTGTATTCCCTGAACATTCCATGATTTTGAAATTAACTACTGCTATTGTGTATTCAGCCAAGGAGAATGTAGGATATTGACACAGGTGTAGAAAAGCTGGACAGCCAAAGATTCTCATGGCACACTTAGGCATGCACCAAAGCACACTTCTCCATCTCCAGCCACACCAGGGGCACCATTGTTACAAAACATTGGCCAGAATTCTTCAAACTCATCTGCAGCTGGGATTCTCTGGTCGTGCTGCTGTGAACAGATATTTAGCTGAACGCCAAATTCTCTGTTCTCATTGGCAGAGGGGCGTGTGAGACTAGAGATTTTCAGCCATGGTTTTTTCCCAGGATATGCGTTCTGTCTGCACCTTTACAGGAGTCCACCAGAGATTCTTTAACTCCAAGACAACAAAAATACAAAGCTGAAACTATGCAAAACCAATAGTTCTAACGGGGTTTTCCTCACCAGCTGTGAGGACTCGATGGGCCATGCCCACAACTTTTACTCTAAGCCATCTACCCACATCCCCACAGTGGCATTCCTCATATTAGCCATGACAAGAGCAAAGGATACTATATAGTACATACCACTATTATAAATGCAAAGGTTATGGGAAGGAAAAACAGATCAATATCACACAGCCCTAGTGTCATACAACCTATGCAGTGCACTCCCCAACACTCTCAAGCTCTTTAAGGATATTAAACTACTAAGATTCAATTTCGACACAGCATCAGAAGTCCCCAGTGCCAGACAGCACCCCTGGCATAATGAGGATTTATTACGATCAAATCTCTGTCTTAAGCTTGGAGTAATTACAGGAACATGCTGAGTGCTGCATTCCATTATAATAGCCATATTAATTGTTTGTATAAAGACTGAACTGCTTTTTCACTGGGCTGTACATTGCTCCTCACATTAATCCAAACAAATATATACCACTACAAACCAGTGTTTCAAGTTGGGACACCCTCGCGGTTCAACGGGGTTCATAACAAAAAGTTGGGGGTTCTTGGCCGGAATTTTAAAAAGCCTAATTCCTTTGGGTGTAAGGGATTTGTGACTTTTTAAACATGGAACCAAGAGAGAATGTGTTTGTTAAAATAAAGAGATTGCAAAAGATGGCTCCTGCTCTAGACCAGGATTATTTGGGATGGAAAATATAACTGCAGCAAATTTGAAACATGCACTAAAGTTAAACTGATAGAATTGACAGATAAATTACAATTAGGACTATCTGCAGGGGCTAAGATTCTTTATCCCTCTATCGCTCTCCATGCCTCAGGCATTGAATGGCTAGTTGATGTGATGCAAAGTCTTGTGTTCATTCAAGGGATCAAATTATTCACCCTCAGTTAACTCCTACCTGCCCCTCAGTCCCATTCAGTCTCACTCAATCTCACCACGGTGAATAACCTTTAGTTTCACATCAGTGGCATGAATAAAGGCACTTCCTATATGAATGTGATGGTTGGGCAATATACATTTAACAAAGGCATCTTGGGCACTCTTTATGCTATTACATAAGAATTGTTTATCAAGGTTAGTGATTATCCTGGTGTGGTGAAGTCTGTAGTTTGTGGATGTTATAACATTGGAATCTTTTCACCCAAATGCACTTTGAAATTTTATTTTATGACTGTGAGGTTTTGGTAAAAGTATTATTCATTGTTAAGCATCATAGTCATTCATGCCTCCCACAGCGTCACTGCTTTTAAAGCTGAACATTATTCCTTTATTAAATCCCACTCCCCCCATGTATGGTGCAGGGCGATGGAAGTTGGTTCCATTTGGTGATATTTGAAATATCTGCTAGATGGGAATGAGTGTGTGATGTCAAAGGTGTGTGCTCATTTTGATGAAACCGTCTAATTACCTGTGAGAATGTTTGCTCCTCAACATTGCTTCACAGAATTCCTCCATGATGTTACAGAAAGTCAATTAGTATGCAATTTATTGCAGACCTATGCATTCAATGATATAAGGTTCACAGAAAGGATTGGCCTTTGCGAGGACACTAATCACATGAAAGTGATGTTCTAACACATCTCCTGAGTGTGCCTCCCCTGCATTGAAGCGTGAAGAGAACTGTGATTATAACAACTTGTCTTCACGTTATTCCTCCTGAAATCTTGTAGCTATGAGGTTGTCATGGGTACATTTTCCACATTGTGCCCATTCAAATGTATCCTCATGTGGCTCATCTAAATCATTGCCCTCTTCAGATTCATCCCCTTCATTGTCCTCTTCATTCCAGGAGATGTGTATCTCCTCCACATCTCGCTGTGACAACATATCCCTTCTTTGCAACACTAGGCTCTGCAGGGCACATGAAGCAATGATGTGGGACATCCTCTATGGTAAGTATTGGAGAGCCTTGCTTGACTGGACCAAACATCTGGAATACATTTTTAAGAAGTCAGTGGTCTGTTATATTAAAGACTTGTGGCTAAATCTGCAGTGCTGTATCTCTCCTTCAGTGCACTCTGTGGACAACAAAAAGGTGTCAATAGCAATGCATTTAGGGATGCAGCTACTCACCAAGGAGCCAACCTCCTAAGCAGTGAGCTCTCTCAAATATCTCTGGCACCTGGGAATGAGTCAAATGTGCCAGTCACGTGAGCTTTTTGGGTGTTTAGCACAAATGCTCATGATCTGCTTTCCATGATTACAAATTAGCGGCATGATTAGAGAGGAAAATCTTTTTCTATTAATGAATCTCACGGGTTGCTAGTAGGGAGCTGTCAAGGACACCTGTGCAACTGATAGTGCCTTGCACTTGCAGAAAGCCTGAAACTAGTGCAAACCCCACAGCTCTGGTAGCCTAGTCTGCGCCGTCCATGTAAAACTGCTCTTAATGGTGAGTTTTATTGAACTGGGCATCGGTTACGTCTATTTTACATTTGTGAATCGCCTATTGTGAGATTCCGCAAAGTCTTCAGTGAAGCAATGGCAGGACCTATCAGCAAAAAACTTCAGAGCAACTGATGCTGGATGCCCTCTAAGTCCATGCAGTGTAAGATCCTCATGGAAAATGTGGCAAATATGAGATACAACATCCCTAGACAAGCAAAGCCACTTGAAGCACTTATTTTGCTCACCTTCATGAGCTACATCTTCTGCAGACCCTTGGCCATGCTAAACAGCTTTATAGATATGGCTCTCCTCATCAGCATCTGGGTGTTTGTGGTCTTCTGCTGCCTTTTATTCCTCAGGCCTTCCTGAGATGTGCCGACAATGTGGCCTCAGCCCCAGGGCTGTCTATTCAAATGGCCATGATGTGGGTATGCCGGCGTTGAACTGGCGTAAACACAGTAAAAAGTCTGACAACACCAGGTTTTAGTCCAACCGATTTATTTGATAGTAAATGCACAAGCTTTCGGGGTTAGTCCCTTCGTCAGGTGAATGGAGAGTTCTGGCCTCAGACAGAGCATATAAACCAGGCAAGACTGTTCCCTTCCTGTCAGCGAACACTTCAGTGGTCACGGGCATTCAGCCTCTGACCTTCGGGTAAGCATTCTCCAAGGTGGCCTTCATGACACACGACAGCGCAGAGTCGCTGAACAAAGACTGATAGCCAAGTTCTGCACACATGAGGACGGTCTCAACAGGGATCTTGGGTTCATGTCGCACTATCTGTAACCCCCGTGACTTGCCTGGGTTTACAAAACCTCACTTACTGTACTGTCTGGAGACAATACACATCTCTGTAACCTGTGATCAGTGCTCCTTCCACTCACATTGTCAGCCACTTCAGGTCTTGAACAGCAGGTTAGGTGTAAGGATTCGCATTCTAATCAGTAATCTCTAAACAGTCTGTGCTTTATATGCTCTGTCTGAAGTCAGAACTCTCCATTCACCTGACGAAGGGACTAACCCCGAAAGCTTGTGCGTTTACTATCAAATAAATCGGTTGGACTAAAACCTGGTGTTGTCAGGCTTTTTAACTATTCAAATGGCCCCAGAGGCATTAGAAAAATCTAAACTGTTGTTGCTGAGGAGCACATCAGTCTACTGACGACAAAAGCTTGTTTGAGGTTTTTTAGCAACCAATGTGCTAGCTTAGGAAACCCTGGTGTAGATTCAATAAGCAGATGAGGAATAGAAGACCATCAGAGTCAGTGGATTCAAGAAGTGATGGTGCAGGTATGGGAAGAGAAGCCACAGCTAGACATGCCCTGGAATATCAGACAGAAAATATGAAACCTGGGCTGGACAATGGAGTAGAAGCAATGGAGGAGAATGCTAATATGACCAATGGATTTAAAAAATCAAGTCTGCAGTCGCATTACTACCCATAGTGGTGTAACTATTCCAACAGCAATCTTGATGCATCCACTCACTTTGACCATCTCAATGAGATCATTAAACTGCCATGTCCTGGGATCAACAGTCCGGACAGTAAACACCTTTTCCATCAACTCCAATTTCCTGCTAAAGCTCTATCTGAAGGCTTCCTGTCCCCATCAGAAACATGGCAGGGAATTTTACTGTCCACCCACCACAGGATTGGAGTAGGCTAGGTGCAGATCATGGAAAGGTCCTTTAACCTCAGGCGGGGTCTTCTGGTTTCAGGACAAGCAAGGCTAGAAAGTCCCACCCATCATATCTTTCTTGTTCTTTACTTATCTGGCCAAAGCTAGCAACTGCATATGGCTTTTATTAGGAGTACTGTGTATAGTTTTGATCTCTTTACTTAATGGATATATTTGCCTTGGAGGGATGGCAATGAAAATTTACTAGACTGGTTCCTGGAATAATAGGATTGTCCTGTAGCCCAGGAACATTTGGCAAGGCACTAAAAACTAGCATAAATCTTTCGCACAATCATTTTGATGAACATCTGTGCTAGAAGAAGGGCACAGTAGATCTTCCATTACCGTAGCACAAGTTGTCCAGAAATTCTGAACCAAATATATTTGCATTACCTTCCCCTCCCAATTATCCATAGGTAAGCAAATAAAAACAGAAAGTGCTGGAAAAACTCGGCTGGTCTGGTAGAATCTGTAGAGAGAGAAACAGACGGCTGAATTTTACTGTCTTGCCCGCAACAGGGATCAGAGAGGGCAAGAGGCAGACAGTGGAAAGGTCCGTTGACCTTGGGCAGGATTTTCCAATTTTGGGGCGAGCAAGGCCAGAAAATCCCACCCAAAGTTTCTGGACTGATTTTTGAAGAAGAAACGTATCAGACTCAAAATGTTAACACTGTTTCTCTCTCCAGGATGCTGTTAGACTAGGCGAATTTTCCCAGCACCTTAGGCTGGGCAAATGGGCCAGGAACTGGCAAATGGAATTTAATGTTGGCAAGTGTGAAGTTGTCCACTTTGGGAGGAATAATGGTAGGAAGGACTATTACTTACATGGCGAAAAACTGCAGCATGCGACGGTGCAGAGGGAACTCGGGGTCCTTGTGTATGAGTCGCAAAAACCCAGCCTGCAAGTGCAGCAGGTGGTCAGGAAGGCAAATGGGATGCTGGCCTTCATAGCGAGGGGGATTGAATATAAAAGTAGGAAGGTCTTGCTGCAACTGTACAGGGCACTGGTGAGGCCGCAGCTGGAGTACTGTGTGCAGTTTTGGTCGCCGCACTTACGCAAGGATATTTTGGCCTTGGAGGGAGTGCAGAGGAGGTTTACTAGGCTGATATCGGAGTTGAGGGGGTTGAACTATGAGGAGAGGCTGAATAAACTAGGCTTGTACTCGTTAGAGTTTAGAAGAACGAGGGGAGATCTCATTGAGACATATAAGATGATGAATGGAATGGATAGGACAGAGGTGGAGAGGCTCTTCCCGCTCAGAAAGGACAGTAGGACTAGAGGGCACAGTCTCAAGATAAAGGGGGGGCGGTTTAGAACGGAGTTGAGGAGGAACTTCTTCACTCAAAGGGTGGTGAATCTCTGGAATTCTCTGCCCGTTGAAGTGGTGGAGGCTGCCTCGCTAAATATATTTAAGACACGGGTTGATAGGTTTTGATAGGCAAGGGGATTAAGGGTTATGGGGAGAGGGCAGGAATGTGGAACTGAGCCACGACAGATCAGCCATGATCTTATTGAATGGCGGGGCAGGCTCGAGGGGCTAGATGGCCTACTCCTGCTCCTATTTCTTATGTTCTTATTTTTATTTCAGTTCGTCAGCATCCACGATATTTTACATTTATTCACTGGTAAGCACCTTGGCTTTGGAGATGATATGGTATGACTTCGATGGTACATCATTTCCTGTGCTGATGTCAGTGATAATTGCAATAATGATTTCTCACGAGGCATCAGCTACAATTGCTGAATTTGGAATGTTTAATGACCTACTTTGATCTATAAAGAGAGAAAATGAAGTCCTGGAGAATAATCCAATAAACATCTATGTACAGCTACACAATCTGTCATATGCCATCACAGGTAATCACCAGATTGGCAAAACGTTCATTATAAATGCTGAAGAGGAGTCTCATTATAAAGACACTTTCTGAAAACAAAAGATTAGATTAACACTAATGTCTTTATACACCACTTGCTACAGTTAATTTTAGGATGCATTTTGTTTAAATAGTGATTGTTGATACCATTGGGGGTACTAGCTTGAGAGAATTACAGAGCTTCACTGCAAGGATGATTAAAATTAGCATTAAAAGGTATGAAAATTTCATATCCATTTCCACGCACTGTCAGGCTAAGTGACCTTTACAAGACAGTACCCACGATGAAATATTTTTAAAATCATTGAAATAATTATCATAATCCTTCTTATTCCATTTTTCAAAATACATTATGGTGAAATTATTTAAAAGAAATAAATCAGCACGCTCTAAATATTGTGAACGAAATCTCACCTAAAAGTGGCAGTTCTTTTGTGCGGCACGAAACACAGAGCGTTTCATGCCAATGGAGCTACCGTGCTTTTTGGGCCAAATCTTACACTTCATTAGTATTAATTTCCATTCCCACAAGCTTCATGCCACACTGGCAGCACGTTCCCTCTGATTCACCGGCAATGTAATGACGTAACACCTGCAGGCACTGGGAAGTTCCATATAAACAGCTCCCCAGCACATGTTCCGCAACAACCGCAGGGGATGACAGCCAAGAAGCCAACATCATGCTTCATGGAGGGGGCACTGACCAGATTGCTCAACAGAGTGGCACAGAGGTGAAAAACTCTTTAGCTGCACAGCAGGAGATGGCCATCCTGCAGGGTGACGACCCCCATCTGGGATGCAGTGACAGCCCTGGTGAGTGTGATTTCACTGTAAAAGAGGACAGGGCTGCAGACCTTCTTCACTCAGCTAGGATAAGTGAACAATCCCCAGTCTCCCACTGAATCCCCTCACACATCCAATCCCTTCTCTAACTCCCAACTTGGCCTCTGCCAACACCAGCACCAGGCTCCCCCCTCCCTCCCACAATCATCATATTCCCCCAGTAGCTTCTATGCTCCTCACACTCCAGCCCCATGCCTGCCATGCCTCATCATCATCTACCCAGTTGGACCTACCTTATTCCTGAATCGTCTCTGGTGCCCTCTGAGCAGTGCACACCATAGAGAGTGTTGGTTGCCTGAGCACTCATCTCTGAAACCCCCTCAGAGGCGAAGGCACTGTAGACTGTTGTAAATGGCACCGACGTGGCTAATGATATGCTCGTGCATTAAAATGACCTTTCTGCGGTCCCGTAGCATGTTTCAAGGCACTCGACCAGTGAGGTGTCAGTAAGATCAGAACTAGCAAACCCACTGGCGCAAACTAGAACTGTCCAGGCCCCACCTCTTACCGCTTACAGTGTAGGTTCAAGTTCGTCCCCTTTATTGTCTAAATTGTATCATTCAACATGCTTTGTTATTTAAGTGCAGGGATACTGAAACATTTCAGTTTCAGCAAAACCAGCATTTCTATGTCATATTTTCTGCCTGTCACATTGGTATTATTTGTTTTGCTCCTCACCTCCTGAACCTCAGGCATTTCTCCTCTTCCCCACACTCCAATCACTTCTTCTGCTCTTTCTTAGCTTTATGAATTTGGTGAATTCACATGGACTCAGTAAATGGAATCCTTCTCTCGCAATACCTTATCTATAATTAATTCGACCTTCTTCCCTGTAAATCTTGTTTTTTTTTCAGTTCTCTGAAGTCAGCATTGCAGAATGGCAACGCAGGGAAGTCATCTGTCGCATTTAGCTAGTTAAGCAACTTAAAACAGTTACTGAAAATGTGTTTTATCTGAATAGGAACAAAATAATATTTATCATATATTGCGTTATCATAATATAATATCTCAAAATGCTTCACACAATAAATTACATTTGAAATGCAATGACATGCTATTCAAGCAAACTATGACAATTGGCAAAATAAATTGAAAGATTGAACAGGCTGGGGCTCATCTCTCTAAAGAAGAGATTAGGATTATTTATTTTGTGTCACATGTAGGCTTATGTTAACAATGCAATGAAGTTACTGTGAAAATCCCCTGTGGAAATAAGAGGTAAACTATTAGACATTTTTAAAATTGTGAAGGTGTTTTAAAGGTAGATATAGCAAACATGTTCCACATGTTGGGCCAAAACTAAAAGCCATAAATAAAACGTTGTCACTAATAAATCCAACAAGGAAATCTAGAGAAACTGTTCACAGAGTGTTGAAATCAAAATCCTCATCCAAGTTGTGAGATGATTTGCAAAGGCCTCATAGTGCGGCAGAGACCAGGTATAACGAGGCAGTGACAATGTCCAGAAGAGACAGGAGAGCTCAGGAGACGGTCATGGCCTCCAGTTTCATGGACAGTGGAGATTAAGGCCTATCATAATGTTCCATCATCCTGAAGTCCCTTCCATGTGCACTGCTCTTCCATCTGATTGCTGACAAAGCATAACCTCACTAATATGGGTCAAGTCATGGGAATGGAATGGTTATCCATAATCCCAGTGCTGCAGGAGGATGAGGGGTGGCATGGTGACACAGGGGCAGTATGGTGATGCAGTGGTGAGCGCTGTTGTCTCACAGTGCCAGGGATCTGGGTTCGATTCCGGCCTTGGATAACTGTGGAGTTTGCATATTTTACCATGTCTATGTGGTTACCCACAGTCCAAAGATGTACAGAGTTAGGTGCGTTCACCACGCTGAACTGACTCTTAAGATGGGATTTTCCGGCTAAGCTCACCCTAAAATCAGAAAATCGCATGTCCGCACACGACCACCAACCCCCACACTCCGCTACTTTTCCTGTGGTGGTGGGGCTGGGGGATAGAATTCCCCCCTTAGTGTCCCGGGATGTGTAGGCTAGATGGATTAGCCATGTAAATGGATGGGGTTTACAGGGTCAGGGCAAGGGAGAGGGGCTTGGATAAGATACTCTCACAGAGAGTCGCTGCAGACTTGATGGACCAAATGGCATTGTCTGCACTGTAGGGATTCTATGATTCCATGAGATGTCATTAAATGAGATATCATTTAAACTCAGACATCCTTCTGCCCACCTGAAATCTCTCCTATTTATTTTGTGCCAGCTTGTCCTACATGGGAACAGATGGCGAATATATGCCTGGCCAGATGGTAAGAATGCCTGGTATGTGTGGTTGGTGAGTGACAGCAGGGAGGGGATGAGGGGACGAGCTCCAGGGGAGATGAAATATTTTGGAGATTAAGTGGTGGTTTCCCTTGAGGTGGCCTGAGTGAACTCTCCATGGACATAATAGGTGTCTGGATTGATGAATGGAGAGTGACAAGAAGAGTGATTCACCATGGCAGGAGAAAGGAAATCATTCATCCTCTTGCGGCAATGGATGGCAGTCCTCTGTAGAACACTGCCACTTCCTCCCGTATGGGGTTGGTGACCTTGTTTGAGGATCTCTTTCCCATTCGTAGGTACAAGATATGCCTACATTCCTCCATTGAATCCAGCAGTCTGCTATGGATGGTCTCCACAAATCTTCTGCATTTAACCTTGAAGAAGAGGCTGGAGAGCACCCTGCTGATTGAAGTGTTCAGCTGATGGCAGAGTGGGCAAATCAGAGGCAATGTGAATCCTCTGCAAATTTTGTTTTCCCTATGTACCTAAAAATATGGACAAAAACCTGCCACTGGGTGAATCACCACTTTCCCCACCCAAAACCACAATGAGCCAAGAAATGAGAAAATTCCACCTGAAATTTCAGGTTGCTGAACTTTCTTCAAAACTGGAAATGTACAAGGTTTTAAGCATTTGTCACAGATGTCACATGTCTCCAGTAAATGCAGAGGCCAACAAAGGAGTGGTGGAGAGAGAAAAGAGCAAAAGAGGTCTGTGATTATGGAGAAGGCAAATATGATTAAATTAACAGCTGGACCAGTATTAGTACCTGCTGTCAAAAATGGAAGCAATGATTATGGTTTGGATGTGCAAATTTGATGTTCAGATCAGTTGTAAAATTCCTAATTGAAAAGTGAGATAATGTTCTTCAAGTTTCCATTGAGCTTCTGTGAAACAGTATAGAAGGATGCAAACAAAGAAGTCAGAGTGGAAATGGGATGAAGAATTGAACTGGCAAGTGATTGGAAGATCAGGATTACACTGATAAATAAACTTTTGAAATACATCTTTCTTTTTTTTCCCCAGGAAAATTGTCAAAAGATAAGCTAAAAATATAAATGTTATTGATTATGCTGTGCAGTACTCAGAAAATGATTGACCTGATAAGCTTGCAATTGTAACCTCATTGTCTCAAAAAGGTGTATATTCTACACTTCATTGCAGATAATAATCTCTAGGATTGTTAATACTGATCCTGTAACTACAGAAAGTAAACATACTGATATTTGTATAATAGCAGAACCTGCATTCTCTAGAAAACTGAACTGGTAATTGAAATTCACAATTAAATACAAGGGTGACTTTTATAAGCAAATACCAACAAATGACAGCGATTTAATTTTATACTTCGCAAGATCCATATACTTAGCTATCAATCCATCATTCTAGTTACCTCCTCAAAATTGCAACAATATATAAGTTATAAGGAGAGGCTGGATAGACTGGGACTTTTTCCTCTGGAGCATAGGATGCTGAGGGGTGATCTTACAGAGGTCTATAAAATAATGAGGGGCACAGATCGGCTAGATAGTCAATATCTTTTCCCAAAGACAGGGGAGTCTAAAACTAAAGGGCATAGGTTTAAGGTGAGAGGGGAGAGATACAAAAGTGTCCAGAGGTGCAATTTTTTCACACAAATGGTGGTGAGTGTCTGGAACAAGCTGCCAGAGGTAGTAGTAGAGGCAGGTACAATTTTGTCTTTTAAAAAGCATTTAGATAGTTACATGGGTAAGATGGGTATAGCGGGATACAAGGCCAAATGCGGGCCATTGGGATTAGCTTAGGGGTTTCAAAAAAAGGGGCGGCATGGACAAGTTGAGCCGAAGGGCCTGTTTCCATGCTGTAAACTTCTATGACTCTAATATTAATCAGGCATGACTTACCTTCACAAATCCAGGCAAACACTTTGATCAGCTAAAACAAGTCCAAATGCTCAGTCACACAGACCTCAATTCTAATCTCCTCTGGTGTATTGGAGAGGGTGAAATTCATGCGAGTTCAGTTACTAACCTGAAGTCACTACATTCCCACCCAGTGCTATTTCATTTTCAGCAACATTCAAGTTGACCAAAGGTCCTGCTACAGGTAGGATAGGGTTTACTTTAAATTTTAAGAAATTGTGATCCTATGATCTTATTGATGCCAAGTGATTTCAACATCAGTAAAGGAGGACATCGTTGTGTATGACCTGACAACTAAGCCCCAGTGGAAAGTGTGGAGTTGCCATGGAAGCCCTGGACAACTTTTACATCATTACTTCTGTGAAAATTCCTTGTGGGCTAGAAGCGACGGATATTCCACCCAAATTCCATAAGGAATCCTTACGTCTGCCCAACCCTGGCCATGTCTTACCTACTGCACATTGGATGTTTGCACAGTTCTAAGATTGTGCTGAGGACCCAGGTCTGATTCCAGCCTTGGGAACCTTGCACATTCTCACAGTGTCTGTGTGGATTTCCTCCAGGTGTTCTGAATTCCTCCCACAGACGAAAGATGTGCAGCTTAGGTGGACTGGCCATGCTAAATTGCCCCTTAGAGCCCCAAAATGTATAGATTAGGGAGATTAGCCGGGTAAAATGTGTGAGGTTACAGGGATAGGGCAGGGGGTGGTGGGCCTGGGAAAGATGCTCGGTCGAAGAGTCGTTGCAGGCTCAATGGGCCAATGGTCTCCTTCTGCACTGTAGGGATTTTATGATCTATGTTATCATAATCATGTCTTTAAACATTCTACATTAACCCTGGAGATTGAAGACAACACCCCGCACCCTCCCTCAGTCACCTTTGACCATCCATCATCACCCATACCCTGCCTTTGTTGACCCTCAAGCTACCGACCACCATCCTTTCTGACCTTTCATTCATTCACTCTACAGCTGCCCTCACAATGCCCTTGACCTCCCACCTGTTTGCCTTAATTCTTAGGAACTCACCAGCGACATTCCCTCTATAAACCTGGATCTCCTCACAATCATGTGTCACCACCTGCCTGTAGATATTGACCATTCCTGAATAGTTCAGCTTCTTCTCTCTGCCCCACAACCCACCCTTCCTCCCTGTCAGCTATGCTCCAAACCGCCTTGCACTGCCAGCACTCATTTTCAATGCATCATACCTCCTCTCCCATGGTCTGACAAAACACCCCATGAAAGAAAAGTAGTTCCTACTCAATCCTAATCTACCAGGAAGAATGCCTCAGCTTTAACCAGTCGTGAATCTGAAAGCATGTGTTTCACATTTGCTGCAATCTTAACTGCAAACACAGCATTTAACCTGATAAAGTGGTCAGATTAATGAGGATATATGACATGTTAATACATTAAAAGTAGGATCCGCCACTTGCCATTGTGAATCTTGATTTGTCTTCTTTCCAGCACAACCTTAATTCCTGACTTTCAACTTGCCACAGAGAAGTTGACATTTCACCTCCTGCACAATTAAGAGTGCTCACCCTGCCACTTCCAGCCAGTAGCAGCTCAAGATTCTGCCTAATATCTCTGTTTCAAAGCAGATACTTCTATCCTCAGAGCTGTACAACCTTCTGTCACTGTTTTCATTAGATTCCAGACCGTCAATCTCCAGCTACTCAAAAATAAATTGTATTTTTCCAGAATAGTTTGCACATCTTCAGGTTTCCCTTGAGGAACTCAATTCCCTCATGAACTTTGATTTCCACATTCTAAACATTATTAAAAATCCTGTCTAGGCAAATAATCAGAAAAGGTAGAAGTGTTGGGAATTAGGGGAAAGCAGGGTTTGATATCAGTCAGGGAACAAAGAAAAAAGTTCAGCACATAAGCAAATGACTTTTCAACTCAGCCAGCTCACCTGCACTTGATGTGTATATTTGCTATCCAATACATGGCAGCAGCTGCCATGAAAGTGGGCAGAGAAGTGGAGTTAAGGCAGGTCATCGTGATTATATTGAAGGCAGAGCAGAATCAAGGGGCCACATGGCCGATGCCTGTTCCTATTTCTTACGTACTTACGAGGACCTTCATGACTCTATTTCAACTCCAATATTAGGAGAGCTAAACCAATCTGAAACATGGAGGAGTTGAGTTGGAAAAAAGAGAAGATATAGTGACAAAGAATTTCAGACAGTCAAAGACTGCACCATGGGTGTATGATAACTTATTTGATGTGCTACTCAGTTTTCCTTAAGGCAGTCATGATATCTTCATGGTCACGAGCTGCAATGGTGGGATTTGAACCCATCCCCAGTGACATTACCACCACATTGCCACCTCTCAACTATTGATTATAGCGATGTTATATATCTGCAACTGTTAAAATTGATTTCTCTATACCCAAAATGAGGTAACTTATATATAAGAAAAACATTAGTATTAATTGCAACACCAGGGGAACCCCACTGCCTAATCAGAAGGGCCCTATACTCGAGTCATAAAAATACTCATTCAGCACTATTATTTGCGTTTTATTCCTTAGCTGATTAGCTACTTCTAGTTACCAGCATCCTTCCAAGCCTTTGCTTCCATTTTTTTTAATAAGTCTGTTGTGTGGTATTCTATCAACTGACTTTTGAAAGTCCCTGTGTACAGCACCTGCATTCCCTTCATTAACCCACTTTGTTATTTTAACAAATCTGTGCTGGCTGTCTCTTGAGTTTCTCCAAGTAAGAATTTGTTTTGTCCTTGACAATGGTCACTAATTGTTGTCCTACCACTGATGCACGCTGACTGGCTATTTTAGGAAAAGGATACAACATTTTCAATTGTCTAATTCATATTTGAAAAATTACATTTAAATTCAATAATTTATCCAATAAATTTGTCAGTGTTGAACTTTAAAAAAAACTTAATTAAGATACTATATTTATGTTAGAAGTATTTCTTCTCCATTGAGTAGGCAAACTTTAAAAAATGAATTATCTTGAAAGTAAATTGACGCAAGTGATTTTTACAAAGATGGATGTAGTGTTCAAATAAAATTTAAAAAGCAAATCATACTTAAGAAGACATACTCCAGTGACCTTTCTATGCATAATTGCAAGTTGAACTGAGTGTGACTTCAAATGGAGTCTGGATGTTTGGTGAGAAAAGGAAGTTTGATGAAGACAGAAGGGAGGTGCTTCTTTGCTTTTTCTAACTTTTTCAACATGTATGAATTGGCTTCTGCCCTACTACAGGGAAGGAAGTGAGCTGTTGGTGATTACCTGATGAATATCCAGTATGTCTGTTTTCCAAAGGTTTAAAATAATACTGGAGTTTGTGATAAGATTAATAAATATCTAAACAAAAATTGAACAAAATAATTAAGTAAAATATTAAAGCTCACAAGCATGGCAGGCCAGGTGATGGGTCAAGGCTATAGCATATGGGAGATCAATGATACCAGTGTTATCCAAAGCAAACACGTCTGTGGCTTGAGGAGCTTCAGCGCAGAGTCACTGAGCTGGAGGCTGAGCTGCGGACACTATGACAAATCAGAGAAGGCAAGGGTTACCTGGATGTTTTTTCAGGAGGCAGTTGTGACACCTCTGGGGATATGATTTTCTGGTTTGGAAAGTTGTCAGGGACAGGAGGGTGTGATAGCAGCTGAAGCAGGTAAGGGGATCCAGAGGCAGGGAGTGCAGGAGTATCAGCCTCTGCAATTGTCCAATAGGTCTAAGGTTCTATCACCTTGTTTGGATAAGAGCAGTGGTGAAGGGTAGATAAGTTGACTAACCATGGCACTGCAGCACAGAATGCCATTCAAGGAGAAGGAGCACATAAGAATGTCGTGGTAAAAAGGGACTATATAGTGAGGGGGACTAACACTGTCCTATGTAGCAAGAAGCAAGAAACCAGACAGCTCTCTTGCCTGGCTGGTGCCAGGGTTTGGGTCATCTGCTCCAGGTTGGAGAGGAAATGGAGTGGGAGGGGGAGGATCCTGATATTGTGGTCCAATGACATAAACAGGATGAAGAAGGAGGTTCTGTGTGGTCAGTACGAGGTACCAAAGTAAGAAGCAGAGTCTGAAAGGTAAAACTTCTAGACTATTACATGAGTCACATGCAAATTGACATAGGACAGGTAAAATTAGAGAAACAAAGACTGGTGTGGCAGAAGCTAACTCTGGTTCGTGACGCATTGGCACCAGTACGGGGGAAAATGAGATTTGTATCGCAGGGACAGTCTACACCTGAATGGTGCTGGGCTCATGTTCCAGCGAGTCACGTAACTTGGGAAGTAGAGACAGAGTTTTAAACTAAATAGTGGGGCAAGAGATCAAATTTGGGAAGATGTAGAATACCAAAAAATATAGAATGGGAAATGATTATCAGACCGTGACAGGAAGGGACTGAGTACACAAATCTAAGAGTAAATCAGCAAGCACGGCTAGATACTACAAAAAAAAGGACAAAACTTAAAGCTCTGTATTTGAATGCACATAGCATTTGAAACAAAACAGATGAACTGGGGTGACACAGTGGTTAGCACTGCTGCCTCACAGTGCCAGGAACACAGGTTCAATTTCCGACTTGGGTCACTGCCTGGGCGCAGTCTGCATGTTCTGCCTGTGTCTGCGTGTCTGAGAACATGTACTGTGGAGGAAAAGGGAAATGTTGTGCCTTTTGGGTGGCACAATAGCACAGTGATTAGCACTGCTGCCTCACAACACCAGGGACCCGGTTCAATTCCTGGCTTGGTTCACAGTCTGTGTGGAGTTTGCATATTCTCTGCGTGTCTGCGTTTGTTTCCTCCGTATGCTCCGATTTCCTCCCACAGTCGAAAGATGTGAGGGTTAGATGGATTTGCCATGCTAAATTGTCCCTTAGTGTCAGAAGTATTAGCTAGTGTAAATGCAGGGAGTTATGAGGATAGGCCTGAGTGGGATTGTGGTCAGTGCAGACTCGATGGTAAAATGGCCTCCTTCAGCACTGTAGGATTCTATGAATTTATGATAGTGCAAATAGAAATTAATAAGTGTAGTCTGATAGCTATCACAGAGACATGGCTAACGGATGACACAGATTGGAACTTGAAGATTGAAAGGTAGGAGATATTTAGGAAGAACAGGAAGTTAAGAACAGGTGTAAGGGTGGCTCTGTTAAGTAATTATTGTATTAACACATTAAAGAGAGATGACTGAGGTTTAGGGAACCATGGTATAGAAGCAGTGAGTTGAAGTGAGAAATTATAAAGGCAAGAAGTCACTTGTGAGAGTGGTGGACAGGTCACCTAATTATAACTACATGGTTGACAGAATATAAAAGAGATGTGATTGCACTAGAAAGTGTGCAGAGGAGATTCACAAGGATGTTGTCTGGGCTGGAGCCCAGCTATGAAGAGAGGTTGATCAGGCTGGAGTTGGTTTCCTTAGAGCAGAGAAAGCTGGGGGAATCTGATTGAGATGCACAAAATTATGAGGGACATAGATAGGGTGGATAGGAAGAAATATTTCCCCTTAGTAGAGGGTTCAATAAGCAGGCAGCATAGATTTAAGGTCAGAGGCAGGAGATGTAGAGGGGATTTGAGGAAAACTTTTTCACCTAGAGTATGGTGGGAATCTGGAACTTACTGCCTGAAAGAGTTCTAGAGGCGGGAATCCTCACAATATTTAAGAAGTATTTAGATGAGCACTTGAAACACAGTAGTGTACAAGGCTCTGGACCAAGTGCTTGAAAATGGGATTAGATAGCTGCTTGATGGCCAGCACAAATACAACGGGCCAAAGGGCCACTTTCTGTGCTGTAAAGTTCTGTGACTGTGATTTTATAATGAGAGCTTGTCAGAAATGTACAGTAATAATAATCAAGCAGGGATTTTAATCTAAACATAGATTGATAAAACCAAATGGACAAAGTTAGGAATTCATAGGATGTTTTCAGGATAGTTTTTAGAACAGCACATTCTGGAGCCAAGCAGACTGTACTAGATCTGATATTGTGCAATGAAATACAATTAATTGATAATCTCTTAGAGAAGGCACCTCTAGGTAACAGCAATCATAATACGATTGAATTTTGCATTCAATCTGAAGAAGAGAAGAGTGCACCCAAGACTAATATTTTAAACTTAAATAAGGGTAACTATGAGACCATGAAAGCGGAGCTAGCTAAAGTGAGCAGGTAAATATGCTTAAGGGATAGATCAAAGATGTTCAGTGGCAGACATTTAAAGCGATATTTCAGATGACACAAAATAAGCCCATTCCCATGAGAAAGAAAAATTCCAAGGAAAAGGCCCATCAGCTGTGGTTAATAAGACAGGTTAAAGAAAAAGCATATATTTAAACAAAGACAAGTTGTGGGTCAAAAGATTGGGAAGAATATAAAGAACATCAAAGCATGCCAAAAGAATTGATCAGGAGTGAAAATCTAGGATATGATAGAGAGCTAGCCAGCAATATAAAGACAAGACAGTAAGAATTTCTGTAGAAGTTTGAAAAAGAAAATAGTTAACAAAGTGAGCATTGGTCCTATAGAAAGTGGGTCTGGGAAACTAGTAATGAAAAGTAGGGCTACAACGGATGAAATAAGCAGATATTTTCCACTGTCTTCACTATAGAAAACTTATGTAACATTCCAGAAACAGTTGTAAATCAGAAAATGGAAGGAAGGGAGGAACGCAGGAAAATTACAATCACCAGCAAAGTGGTATTGAGCAAACTGATCAGTCTATAGTGCTGAAAGGACTTCACCCTAAGAACTTGAAAGAAGTAACTAACGAGATAGTTGATGTATTGGTTTAATTTTCCAAAACTCCCTCAATTCGGGGAAGGTTCCATTAGATTGGGATAACTCCATTATTCAAAAAGGGAGGGAGACAGAAAGTAGGCAACCACAGGCCAGTTAACATGACGTCTGTCATAGGGAAAATATTAGAAACTATTATTAAAGATGTAATAGCAGGAGACTTGGAAAAATTCAAGGCAACCAAACAGAATCAACATGGTCTTGTGGAAGGAAAATCATTTTTAACCACTTTACTGGAATTCTTTGAGGAAGTCAAATGTGGATAAGGGGGAATAGGTGAATCCACTGTACTTATATTTCGAGGAGGAGGATTCCAGAACATCAAAGGTTATTGCATAAAAGAAGACCACTTGGTATAGAGGGTAACATATTGACGTGGATTGAAGATTGCCTAGCTAACAGGAAATAAACAGCATAAATGGGTCTTTTTCTGGTTGGCAGGATATGATGTGATATATCACAGCAATCGGTGCTGGGCCTTAGTGTTTTACAATTTATATAAATGTCTTGGATGAAGGAACTGGTGGCTAAATCTTCTGATGACACAAACATAGATAGGAAAAAAATTGTGAAGACAACATAAGGAGGTATAAAGGGATATAACTGGGTAAGTCAGTGGGCAAAAACTCTGGCAAATGGAGTATGATGTGGGCAAATGTGAAATTGTCCATTTTGACAGGAAGAATAAAAAAGGTTATTCTTTAAATGCTGAGAGATTTCAAAGCTCTGAAGTGCAAAGCAACCTGGTGTGAAAGGAATTAAAATTAGTGAATGCAATAGAGTTCTCCTATGAATTAAGTACAGCGCAGTTCCCTGGGAAGTCACTGTGAAGATGTTTCAGTGCAGTTTCCACGTTTGCAGATGGTTAACACAAACAAGACGGTGAGAATTCTGATAACCAGAAGGCGGTAGCCATAACAGCAGGTGTGGATGTTTGGATGGTGAAGCCATGTAGGTGTACCTCATTAAACATAAGAACATAAGAAATAGGAGCAGGAGTAGGCCATCTAGCCCTTCGAGCCTGCCCCGCCATTCAATAAGATCATAGCTGATCTGTCGTGTCTCAGTTCCACATTCCCGCCCTCTCCCCATATCCCTTAATCCCCTTGCCTATCAAAAACCTATCAACCCGTGTCTTAAATATATTTAGCGAGGCAGCCTCCACCACTTCAACGGGCAGAGAATTCCAGAGATTCACCACCCTTTGAGTGAAGAAGTTCCTCCTCAACTCCGTTCTAAACCGCCCCCCCCTTTATCTTGAGGCTGTGCCCCCTAGTCCTACTGTCCTTTCTGAGCGGGAAGAGCCTCTCCACCTCTATCCTATCCATTCCATTCATCATCTTATATGTCTGAATGAGATCTCCCCTCATTCTTCTAAACTCTAACGAGTACTAGCCTAGTTTATTCAGCCTCTCCTCATAGTTCAACCCCCTCAACTCCAGAATCAGCCTAGTAAACCTCCTCTGCACTCCCTCCAAGGCCAAAATATCCTTGCGCAAGTGCGGCGACCAAAACTGCACACAGTACTCCAGCTGCGGCCTCACCAGTGCCCTGTACAGTTGCAGCAAGACCTCCCTACTTTTATATTCAATCCCCCTCGCTATGAAGACCAGCATCCCATTCGCCTTCCTGACCACCTGCTGCACCTGCAGGCTGGGTTTTTGTGACTCATGCACAAGGACCCCGAGGTCCCTCTGCGCCGTCGCATGCTGCAGCTTTTCGCCATGTAAGTAATAGTCCTTCCTACCATTATTCCTACCAAAGTGGACAACTTCACACTTGCCAACATTAAATTCCATTTGCCAGTTCCTGGCCCATTCGCCCAGCCTATCTAGATCCTTCTGCAGACTTTCCACACCCTCCGCACAATTTGCCATTCCACCAATCTTGGTGTCATCAGCAAATTTCGACACCATACACTCGGTTCCCTCCTCCAGATCATCTATATAAATGGTAAATAGCTGAGGTCCCAGCACCAACCCCTGGGGCACTCCACTAGTCACCAACCGCCAATCTGAATAATAATTAATCATTATAATTAAACAAATATACAGAGAAGGTAATTGGTTAACCATATTCATCTGACATAAATGAAGTAACCAGAACTATTAGTTGTAATTGGATATCACAGAATAAATGTATATTTGTGATTGGTATATGCAAATTACTTGTAAGATAAGCAAAGGTATAACTGCTCATGCTAAGTATCATTCAGCAAGTCTATACGCCACATTGTGGAAGGCAGCCTTCTTCGCTATATAGCTTGAATAAAGGCAGATTTAAAACTCCAAAAGCTTTGTTGAGAATACAATCTGTAACCCCATGGTATCAGATATATCCCCCACTCTGCCATACCACCAACCCCGGTTCAATGCAGAGTGCAGGAGGGCATGTAAGAACAACACCAGGCATACGTAAAGATGAGGTGGGAACCCTTTGAAGCTACAAAATAGGACTACCTGCATGCCAAACAGCATAAGCAGCATCCCAACATCTTTAACCACCAGTTCAACCAAATAGACAAACATTGATGAACTATTTACCCTTAGAGTGGTCTATTATGGAAGCCTTTTTCTGGCCTAGCGCTCATACACTGTACTGTTCCAGTAGCTGCAGCATGACTAATGGAAGACTGATGACTTTGCACATGGTGACTGCAGATGGTCTTGCAGGACCACCTTGACCCACTCCTGGCTTTGACGGTCTAGCTTTTGACTGCACTACCTTGGCAGCAGTCTGCCACCTACTCCAGTCCAGAGAACTGAGCTGTGTTGTTATCACCAGCATCAGAGCATTCTTACGATCAGTCAGAAGCATACAGCCACAAAGGAAAGCTAGAAAGTCAAAAGTAGTCACTCCATTCCAGGAAAGTATTGTAATAAGCAAACTAGCAACTACATTATCAAGAACTACAAAAATAAATGATCCCTTACTGGAGACCAAGATATTTTACATAAGACAGCAAAGTAGATAATAACCCAGTGCAAACATGTGGTAAGACTGCTGAGAATTATGTTTTTTTCCCCAAGTTTCCTTCTGGGCCAAGAGAAGCATAAGTGTTCTTCTGAACCCCAAAGGAAATCTTGGTATGTTTCCTGTCATCTTTATTCTACCCCCCCGTCCGCACAACCCAATTCAATAACATGAGCCCTATGGATTGGCTCCTGGGTAGCAAATCTCTGCCATGTTTACCCTACAGTTTCACATCACTGGCAGTGGATTCAGACATGCATCGCGTCTGTTGTATACAAATGAGACCTGTTCAAATGGTCCAGGCCTCACATTAGTGAATTGGGGCAAGCCTTGTGTAAAAATCAGGAATAACTTCACACACCATCAACACAAATCAACTGCATGTGGAAGAGGTTTTTATAAAGAACAGCATTATCCTATTATTATTTAACATGAAGGCAAGTACTGATTTATCTAAATTTAACCCAATTTTCTACTTCAAAAAACTTCCATCTCTTTCCCACTATTGTTAAGAAACATAAAGCCTCCAGTTTTAAAATTTTAAATATTGCATTATGTGCTCCATTGACACAGTACATAAATTATTAAAAGTGAGCTCAAGTTAATATATCCCTAGATAACATTATCTTGGATATATTAGCAAACTAAAAACATCTCTGCCTTTATGGATCACTGACCCAATACATTTCATTGTAAAAAAACACAAATACTATTCACCACTATTAAGTACTAAATCTTTTATTGGAAAATCAATCAGCTGAAGGGTTTTTTTTTAATTTAATACCGATTAGGAATCAGAATGGAGATAGATTCAGCCTAGTAGCAACTAAGTGTAAGAACTCGCACACATAGACTTAGGCCAGGATTTTCCAACCTGTTGCAAGACTGGAAATTTTCACCCAATGGACCTCAGGCTGGTCCCTCAAATTTTCCATCCCACCCATGACAATTCTTGCCGTAGGCAACACCAAAAAATCCTGGCCTAATTAGTGAGAGTTTTTTTGCGAAAGTGTTATCCTCATTTCAAAAGTTATGAAGATTGTTCCAAGCAAATGCAAATACATCTAAGCTATGATTTTCTTTTCAGATGTAAGCAGTATAACTGTTGGTTATACAGTTTATATTCAAACGTGTCCTGGCAATGTTGATTTTTTTTTCCAATTGCAGACGTACTATACGTGAAATTTCAGCAATGCAAAAACAATTAGATCTTGTTGTAAGCAGGTAACAATAAACATTAGAACTAACACAAAAAGCAACATTTAAGACAGATAATTAGAATTTATTTTATAATTTCTGAATTTTTCTTGCCTGTAAAAGTGGATCTAGGGACTAACCACTAGTATCTTAACTTGGAAGAAGCCCCAACCCAATCTATCCCCTTCAGAAAATAAAAAGTTGTTCACATAGTTGGTTGAAATTTGAATTTAAATTTATTGAGGGTACATTTTTTTAAAAGCATGCTTAGGATGTGGGTACTGTTGCCATCCTTTATTGCTCTGATTAGGTGGCAGTAAGCCTTTTCTCGAACTGCTGCAGTTTGTGTTGTGAGAATCAACCTACAGTGATGTTAAGTAGGTAGTTCTTATGTAGAAGATACAAATTAATCAATTGCAAGTTCATTTTAAAGGGCATTTAAGGGTCAACCGTTGGTGTAGGACTGGAGTCATACGTAGAAACATAAGTGCCTATGCCACAATTCAGTTAGATCATGATTGATCTGTGTGTCAACTTCACTTACCTGCCTTTCCTCCACATTCCTTGATACCCTTGCCAAACATGAAAGCAAGTACTGGTTTGTTCATCTAAATTCAACCCAATTTTCTGCTCTAAAAAACTTTTTCCTCCTTCCCACCATTATTAAGAAATATAAAGCCTTTAGTTTTAAAATGCTAATTATTGCATGATGTGCTCCATTGATACAGTACATAAATTATTAAACGTGAGCTCAAGTTAATATATTCCTAGATAACATTATCTTGGGTATCTCAGCAAACTACAAAACACCTTTGTCTTTATGGAACAGAAATCTATCAATCTCAGTCTTAAATATTTCATTTGACACAGCATGTATAACCTTTTGAGGAAGGTGTTCCAAATTCCCACAAAGCTTTATAGAGTCATAGAGGTTTACAGCATGGAAACAGGCCCTTCGGCCCAACTTGTTCATGCCGCCCTTTTTTTTAAACCCCTAAGCTAATCCCAATTGCCTGCATTTGGCCCATATCCCTCTATACCCATCATACCCATGTAATATTTAAATGCTTTTTAAAAGACAAAATTGTACCCACCTCTATTACTACCTCTGGCAGCTTGTTCCAGACACTCACCACACTCTGTGTGAAAAAATTGCCCCTCTGGACACTTTTGTATCTCTCCCCTCTCGCCTTAACCCTACGCCCTCTAGTTTTAGACCTGCCTATCTTTGGGAAAAAAGGTATGTGAAGAAGCACTTCTTGATTTCATTCCTAAAAGTTCAAGCTGTAATTTTAAGTTTATGGCTTCATGTTCTGGATCTTTTAGGAAACAGTCACCTGCTTCTAAGTTGATTAAGGGATTTTATAGGGTGAACAGCTTGATTAATCATCCCTCAATGTTCTAGAATTCTGGAGGTGCTATTATTGTCAAGAAGATGATCACCAAGGGATAACCCCACTAGTCTTTGCTTTGTTGCAAATACAAATTCTACCACCATAGGGATTTTATTGGCTTGTCCTCTCAGATCAGTAGGATGTCCACTTTATCCCTCATTTCCATCTTTTTATAGGACAAGTAAATATATTTATCTGCATGAGTTGACTGAAATAAGTGCAGCTTGTTGTTGTTGTAGATGCTGCAACCCAATACAAAGTACCATCAGAATGGACAAAGGTAACAGCCCTGTCCGATTTTCTCAGTTAGAAACAAAAAAATTAAACAGCAATACAAAGAATTATTAAGTACTACTCCATCTAAATTTGAACATGCGTTCGCCAAACATTCCGGCCTCGTCAAGTCAACAGAAGTGCAATGCGGCAGTAGAACAATGGTTCTAAATTCATACTGCTCTTACCAATCTCCCATGACCAGAATTTATAAAACTCAACAAATCCAACGCTCTGCAACCCATGATTTCTTCCACATTAGATAGTGCACTCCCAAGAAATGTATTAGGCAGAATATTACAAGAATGATTCTAAGTGTCCAGCGAGTGTGAAAATGGGAGAGTTCCTAATCTGTTTTTTTAAGCCGGTTTTCATGCCCAATCTTATGCACCTAGTCATTGAAAAAATGAGCCAGACTGTTTCTGGCTGCTGCAGGCAGTGGCTGGGTTTAATTCACCAGTCAACCTGTAGAGGAAGCTATTGCACATGTGTAGATCTCTGATGCTGCACAAGCGCAATTGTAACAGTAGGGGCCTAACAGACAGAGAGAGAGCTGCCAGGCCCCTGCTGCTGCAGGTAGCCTCAACCAGCTCCACACGCACCCCTGCAATTACAGGGGCCTACACCCAATCATGAGCCCCATAACACATAGGCACCTAGCCCCCACTGCCTCCCCCGTCACCCAAACCAATTGCGCACCCACCTACCCTCAATCCAATCCCATTGCAATGCGGCCGTGGACACCGACACCCCCCCCACTCAACCGATCAAATCCCATTGCAGAGTGGCCATTCTTCAATTCCCTGTCCCTTAAGGCCCCACCTCCATAGGCAAGCTTCACCTATCATTAGTTACAACAAAGCCCTCATTCTTATGGTTTGAGCTGATTACTTATCTCCTGCTTACTTTGAACCATTTCTATGCAACATTATGCCCTACTCCTAGATGAAATTCTCATTCACCTAATCTGTGCTGTCTTGCCACTTTTCTTCCTGATTTTGGGCACTTTCTAAAAACTCAGCCATTACAAATATAGGGCAGGATTGTCTGTTTATCCCACCACTACCCCCTGCGAGAATGGAAAATTTGGCACGCAGTGAAAACCCCATTCATTGCAGCGGCTCCAGAGAATCTTCACCGAGGGTTAGGTCAGAGACTTCCAGTGTTTAGGTGTATATGTGCGTGAAATTAAACAGACAGCCCCAAAACATAACATAGAGCAGTGAAGACAGTCATGTGACATGCCTAGAATCCTACTTGACAACAAGGCTGAGTTGATTGATTGCTATGGGGTCAGTGAAGCTCAAAATAATACACTGGGGCAAAAGTACAAGATGTTCACACCTATAAATAAAGAAAAGGGTGTTTGCAATGATTCTGGTTGGACGTTTTAATCTCAAAAGGTGTTAGGAACATCAGGCTTTGTAAATAGTTATACTGAGAATCTGTCTTTTTAACTTCTAGATAGAGTTGAGTTAGGAGCTTACAGGAAAGCTAATTAGCATTCCTATCTCGATAGCAGGCCCATGTGATTCAAGTTTCCATGGAAATGGGCTTTGAGATTGGAAACATCAGGAGCAAACTATTGTAATGAGAGAAGGAGAAGAGAGAGAGGGGGGAGAGCGAGAGAGAGAAAGACGTTGCTTTTAATTAATTTCTTACAGTAAAAGTCTTAAAACTCAAATCTGGACATGTGATCCTTCCAATCAGTCACTGGAAATTCAAGTATCTTTCTGAAAATTATCATTGGTTCTGGCACGATTTAAAATTCACAGGCTTAAACAAATACACCAGAATTTGCCAGGGTTTAAATGAATAAGATTCCACAGTGATCTTTGCTGTATTCACTGAGAAGTTAATATCGCTATTCAGTGAGGAAGAAGTTTAAATGTATTTTGTGTCATTTGAGAAAATTCTATGGAGCTACAATGTTCAAGAGAAATTTGGACAATTTTGTTACAAAGTGCTTTAGCAGGGAAAGTATTGCAAATTTATTTGATTCTTTTGGGTCAGAAGATCGTGATACAGTTAAGTATTTAATGCCTATGACTTAGTTTCAGAAGTTTACAGACAAAATAGAAATCTGAGGGACAGAATCAGGAATTTGCTAGAAAAAAAATAGTATTTGATAAATGAAATGGTGCTATGGTTGCATGACAGATGGATTAAGGGTCATTTTTTGAAGGGAAATGATGGCAGTTTGAAAAGGAGCGGGACCACCTTTGAAGGTGGAACTATAAACTGTGTCAGATAGTGTGGAGGTCAAAAATGGAAGTTCAGCAGTCAGCAATTCAGTGGGAATAGGGTCAATGAATCAGAAGAGATGGAAATAGAGGATGTGCTTGAAAAACTACAAGGCACTTGAGAGGTCTAGGGGGAAAGAAACTGTGTTGTGCTTTGGTGTTAGGGACAAACTGAGAACAGGTATGCAATTGTGCAAACTGGTAGCATCTTTCCCTTTGTAAGGTTTTCGCATTCAATAACCAAATGAAAACTTATTCAATGCAGTGATATATTGACAAAGGCTGGGAAGGTTGAAGTACTTTCATAATCACTTGATTTGCACCAAACTAACCTACTTGATGCCAAGTAAGGGGGAACTAGTGGCATACTGGAATTGTCACTGGACTGGTAATCCAGTAAACCAAACTAATGCCCTAAGAACCAAGTTGACCATGGCAGACAATGGAATGTGAATTCGATTTTAAAAATCTAATGATTATGAAATGATTGTCATGAAAACTCATTTGGTTCACTAATTCCTTTCGAGAAGGAAATCTGCTGACCTCAACTGATCTGGCCTACATGTATCTCGAGGCCCACAGCAATATGGTTGACTCTTAAATGTCCTCTGAAATGGCCTAGCAAGCCACTCAGTTGTATTAAACCGCTATAAAGTCTATAAGGAATGATACTAGGCTGGCCACTGCGGGTGTGATGGACCACTGTGGGTGTATCTACATCACACAAACTGCAGCAGTTCAAGAAGGCAGGTTACCACCAATCTTCTCAAGAGTATTTAAGAATGGGCAACAAAAGCTGGCCTAGCCAGTGACACCAACATCCAATGAATAAAAAAAAGTAAAAACTATGGATATACTTACATAGTTATATATTTTATAATTTTTGAAAACCTCCAAGATCAGGGAACTGGAACAATGGCTCTGGAACAATTACATAATATTGCAACAATGATGATAGAGTTACTGACTGGAATAAAACATTTTGCTACAGGAAGATTTGTTTTGATCACAATTTTTATTTATTATTAGAA
Source organism: Carcharhinus amblyrhynchos (assembly GCF_965287045.1). NCBI lineage: Eukaryota > Metazoa > Chordata > Chondrichthyes > Carcharhiniformes > Carcharhinidae > Carcharhinus > Carcharhinus amblyrhynchos. The sequence continues at coordinate 67,226,920 of NC_137335.1, read as the reverse complement.
TTTAGATATTATGATATTCTCAAGTCTTGCATTTTAATTCGCATTTTAGGATACAAATTGCTTTTTTTTTTAACAATATTGTCCAAAATTCACGCCTGACTTTATCTACTGACTTAATACTTTTATTCAGGTACTGATATTACAGTGATAATCAGGTTCACAGACAAACACAGACTGACAGACAAGATTAATACGGTGGAGAATCCTTACAGATCTCACTACAATGACAAATGTTATACAAAAGCACATATATAGCAGCAAAAACTACTGTTATTCTAAAGCAGTCAGTAAACAGAATGAGTCCATGAATGCATTAATCTATCCTCATATTTATTCATTATTTACCTTTTGCCCTGCAATCATCACTCTCTCTCCCAGCTTCAGGCCCAGTGACATCAGTAGTGCCTTGCCTGAGATGTGATCATAGTTTGTCAACATGGTCTTTGATATGTCGCACGTCAGCGGTAACGCATCTAGTAGCATCTGTTTCAGTTCTTTAGCAACTGCTGCTGCCTCTGCCATCTCCAGGGGCATATCCAAGGGATCAGGAACAATATCAGCTGGCATCTGCCCTTTATCATTCTGTTCAGAAAGAGAAAAGGATTATTGATAATTATTACTCAAAGTCACACAGAGATGTCCATCTGAAATACTGCATTTTGCTTGCAGCAGATAAAATCACATGTATAATCCACAGTTCAGTCATTTTCTTTCAATTATGAAAGTGGTAATGGTATTCCATTTGTGGATGGTGAATTAGACTCAATGCACTGATTATGAACAGTACTCCACAGTAGAAATCCATTGTTGCGATTGTTTAAGCAGCCCCAAAAGAACACCTCACTCTCGTTTGTCTAATGTGGTTGCATCTACAGAGCTGTTCTTGAGGTAGAATGAAAATTTCAAGAATGCAAGTTAAAATCAGCTATACAAGCCTGACTGCTCATCAAATGAAATATTCTGCATACTTCGCTGCCAGTTTTAGCACTGCTTATAAGGCACATTTTTCACTATGCGCCCATAAAACACAAATGCTGTGAAAATTGTCTGCAAACGTTAAAATCAATGATAACTGGAATTGTGAGAACCATGTCAAAGGACAGTGGTATAAAGCATATTGCAGAAATCAATGATGCCCAAGAAGAACATTTGATAAGTAACACATAATTATTGGAAAAGCAGCAATTTTCAACCTAAGGAAAGTAGCAAGGTTTCTAAATCTGTGAACAATAACCATACCATCACAAACTAACAAACATCAGGGATAGGGTTTTCTGGCTGTGCTCATCCCAAGATCGGAAAATCCTGCCAAGGTCAACTAACCTTTGCATGGTCCATATTCTGTCTGCAACAAGTCCAGTGGCAGGTGGGATGAGAATATTTCGCACCAAGAGTCACAGTCATCCCAATGAGGACCAGAATATCCAGAAAAGACAACACCCTATCAAGGTTCTTTGCTGAAGTGTTGTCAGAAAGACTATGACACCGAGCAACTAAGGCAATAAGCTTTGTCACAATGGTAGGTTGTAAGGATTGTCTCACAGGAAATAAAAGAGGTAGATCAGCGGAGTTATTTAGCTGTGGAATTCCATAGTTTAGGATGTTGATTTGTAATGTGTTACAATTAATTAATCTTGCGGAGGTGATGGGCACTACTGGACAACCAGTAAGATTCCCTTTTGAGAAGGCCCGGCAAATCTCATGTCTTTCAGACACTTAACAGACCAGTAGACGCCCTTCTGGCATGAGTTCAGCCTATCTAGAGCTGCCAGCCAATCAGCGGCTATAGCTCTTCTCTCCTCAGCAGTTTCATTGGTGGTTGCTGTAAGAATTACACTCACCTGTGGATTAGGATTGAGGAGCGACCCAGAATCACACGATGGCAGGAAGGGAGTCATAGGTCAGTAGCAAGTCAGGAGGGTTGCTCTCACTCAGGTCACTCCTTCCCAATGCCACATTTCTCAATCAGGCATTAAGTGCCTTTGAACAAGGAATCTATAATGCACCAGGGTTTACTTGTCATGCTCCTTGCATGGTGAGCCCCCACCCGTCATTCAGTTAATAAGAGTAGCAGTGGGATGAGGCCTTTAAATGGGCATTAACTATCCACTAAAATGCTTCAACTGATGTTGGATCAAGAAGGCTATCCATGCATCTTCGCACCCCAGACTTAGTTGGAGAGAATGTAGTAAGGGGCCAGGGCCCTGTCCACTATTGGCTTGCCTGATTGAATGTTTCCTGCCACCAAACTTGACTGTGTCTTTAAACTTAGGGTAAATGAGGGGAACCATGTGACCTGCACCGAAGTCTACCTAACATCAGATCTGGATGATGATGTGGCTAAACATTAAAAGGCATAGATTGTTTTACTGGAAAAAGGGTGTAAGGTGTTCATGTTTGCAGCCAAGAGTAATGACAGCTGTGATGCTGGTGCAAAGACTGCAAGTCTCACAGAAGTAGTGAGAATATCAAGTTGTAAACAGTTGTGCTTTAAACTGTCCATTTAGTTTCAAGACGAGTGAGACTTGGGCTCTCAAGGATAAGTACTCTCTTCTTGGAGACAAAGCTCATGAGATTCACATTTCCATGGTTATAGACTTTGGGATGGGAAGGGTAACAAAAGAATCCATAGTGATTTCAGAGTCATAGGCTTTCCTAAAATTTCACAAAATATTACAGACTGGTTAACCTGCCATGGTCTGGGAGAGAGAGAGCAGCTAGAGGTTAGAAATCTCTGTGGTTCACCACATGGAATGTTGGTGGAAGTTTACACTTGGCTTGAAAAGACCAAATTCACGAGATGTTAAAACAAAACTGGAAAACTTCCTTGATTGTATTAGAGAGAGGATCTCCAGCTGTGAAGGACAATTCTGGTTTTAAAAGTTAACAGGTTGAGAAAGAAAAAGAACATAAGTAAATCTCAAGAGCTAAGAATTATTTTGAGCTGGTTCTGGGAAAATGGGATATCTGCTTAAAAAACAGTACATTATGAAGTGTATATTTTCAGTTGTGCTAAAAATCAGAAGGGGCTTATTCCATTCTTTGGTTTAAAGTACAAGTTGGCTTCAAAGAGATTGTTTAGTCAATAGTGTTTTTAATCTTTTGTTACAGTAAACGTATTCAGATGTGGAATCTTTTATATCACCCTTTTAGCTATTAAGTGAATGTTGTAATTTCTTTTTTTTAAAGTGAACAGTCTCACCTAAGAAGCAAAGGCAAGAGATCAATATGGGATCATCAAAAACAATAATCTAGGAGACAGACAACTCATTAACATTGCTATAAGAAATCTACAGGAGTAGTAGTAAAAATATTTTAATTATTTTTAAGAATTTATCAAAAATTTGATAAGGAATTCCATCCACTGTAATGATCAGTTAATTAGTGTCATAAAATTACAAAAATTGCTTAAATATTCTACTGATGAACACTGAAATCAAATTTTTAAACTGGCCAGAATGTATCCATGCCAGGAAATACAAGCATTGGTTCAGTGAATGATACCAGTGAACATCACCTATTTTAAGCAGGCAATAAGGGCATTATACTTATTGCTCCTCATCAACATCCTTTGCTCTACATCAACAAATCTTTATCTAAATTCAGTACAGTACCAAAGGCCGACTAGTGAGGTTTTCCACTGCCCTTCCCTTATGCCTTTCTGAACAGTAACCACTTGGAGTAAATCATGAGCAATACTGATATGTGGCAAACTGGTTTGAGATTTCCCACATTTATTTCATATAGGATTCTTACAGCTGGCATAGATAATGCTTACTGTCAGTGTACCCTCTAATTTTATTTTGTAATGCATGGGTGATTTGTTTAAGTGCATGGGCCCTTGTTTTTTTTATGGTTGCATACACACGATGATTTAAAGGAAATGATTTGTGCATGGAAACTTCTAGGTTATTACACAGCTGTACATGTTTGAGCGAATATTACTTGCAGCCCAAGATTTTGGCCAAGATTCAAAACCCAATCTCAAAAGTAATGGAATAATATACCCACCTCTGAACAATCTATGAAACAAATACTAGGGTGCAATTCTTTTTGGGTGTTAACACAAACGTGGCTTAGCGGAACAGGAGCCTGACTTACACCCTATCCAAGTTTCTTTTCCACCAGAGCGCTGCTCTTGTGTTCCTCACCCCTGCATGGCTCCAGCGCTGAAGATGAGCTACAGCACCTCCACTAATTTTCTTTTTGCTCATTCGTGGAATGAGTGTCACTGGCAAGTTCATAATTTACTGCTCAAAGTGGCTTACTAGGCTACACTGCTGGGGGCCTAGAGTCACATATAGGCCAGGCCGGATAGAAATGGCAAATTTCATTCCTTACTTACTAAGGCTGAAGATGATGATTATGAATAATTAGAAGGAATTTTAATCCAATGGTGAGTGTGTTAGGACAGTAAGAAGTTTCACAACACCAGGTCAAAGTCCAACAGGTTTATTTGTTAGTAAATGCCACTAGCTTTCGAACACTGTTCCTTCGTCAGGTGAGTGGAGAGTTCTAACCCTATTCCAAGCCACACTAGCATGTGGTATGAGGAGTAACCCTAATATTACTACCTTAGAGGTCCTGCTTTTTAACTCCCAACCTAACTCCCTGCATTGTCTTTGCAGGTCCTCTTCCCTCTTCCTGCCCATATCATTACTGCCAATGTGGACAATGTCATCTGTCTATTTACCCTCCCGTTTCAGGGTGCCCTGTACCCTCTCAGAGACATCCAGGACCCTGGCACCAGGGAGGCAACACACCATCCTAGAGTCTTGCTGGTGGCCACATAAACGCCTGTCTGTGCCCCTATCGAGTCTCCTGCTACTATCTCTTGTTTGGCCTTTGCCTGACTTTGCTCTACAGTAGAACCAGGTGTGTTGCTACAGGCCTGGTTGTTGCTGTCATCTCCTGACAGGCTGTTCCCCTCAATAGCATCCAATGATGGCAAAAAAATTAAGTGCATGGACCAGCAGTACGAGGTATAAGAATGGAAAGGAAGAAAGCATAAACTGAGTCCTATTGGCGGGCCTGACAGTGACTCATATATTAGAGGACAATTACGTATTGCAGAAAGAGCCTGAGGCCAAGTGGGAGAGGGGTCTTACAGTAGTAGTCCCAAAAGACATTGAAGTGCAAGTAAAGGCTGTGCCTGTAATAAATTACATAATGAAATGATGACTACAGAACAGAGTCGCTGCAGTTATCCTCATGACAGAGGTAGTAGTAGAGTGGGTACAATTTTGTCTTTTAAAAAGCGTTTAGACAGTTACATGGGTACAATGGGTGTAGAGGGATATGGGCCAAATGCGGGCAATTGGGATTAGCTTTGGTGTTTTTAAAAAAAGGGTGGCATGGACAAGTTGGGCCAAAGGGCTTGTTTCTATGCTGTAAACTTCTATGAAAGACATCAGCAAACCAGATAGGTTTTTAGTCTCATTGTTACAATTACTGATACTATTTTAATTTCAGGTTGTTTTAATTAACTGAATTTATATTCCCAAACTGCCATGGTGAGATTTTAATTCAAATCCCTGGATCATTCATTCAGATCTCCAAATTACTAGTAAAGCATAGTAATGTAACCACTATGCTAGCATATCACCATACTAAGATGAACAGTAATAGTTCACCATTGTGGTGCCCTAACTTTCTCTTGTCAGCAGAACAAAACTTTATTCACAGATTTTTCAAAAAGACATAGTAAAAGGCCAGGATTCTCCCAAAAAAATTCTAAGTGCTGAATTCATGTAAAAATGGGAATAACTCCCGCTGTTTTTTTTAGTGGGATTTTCAAAATGTGCCTCAGGGAGATTCATGCTGAAAATCAGGGGCGGGGTATATTTCCATCCTAGAGGCTGGCAGTCCATTACATCCCCAGAGCTGGGAAGCTACGACATCTTCTCCGGAGCCTTCAACATGTCATCAATGAAGATGAATATCTCGCCAAGGCCATCCTCACACCACCACTGTTTGTCTTCAAACAACTGCACAGCCACAGGCAGACCATTGCCTGCAGCAAACTACCCAGCCTTCAGGAGAACAGTGATCACAACATCACACAATCCTGCGATAGCAAGCTCTGCAAGATGTGCAAGATTATCAACACAGATGCCATCATCTCACGTGGGAACACCATCCACCAGGTACACGGTACATACTCTTGCAACTCAGCCAACGTTGTCCACCTGATACGCTGCAGGAAAGGTTGTCCCAAGGCATGGTACATTGAGGAGACCATGCAGATGCTACGACAACGAATAAATGGACACCACTCGACAATCACCAGGCAGGAGTATTCTCTTCCTGTTGTGGAAGATTTCAGCAGTCATGAGCATTCAGCCTCTGACCTTCGGGTAAGCGTTCTCCAAGACGGCTTTCACGACACATGACAATGCAGAATCGCTGAGCAGAAACTGATAGCCAAGTTCCACACACATGAGGACAGCCTCAACCGGGACCTTGGGTTCATGTCACACTATTTGTAATCCCCAAGGCTTGCCTGGGCTTGCAAAATCTCATTAACTGTCTTGGCGGGAGACAATACACATGTCTTTAACCTGTGCTTAACCCTCTCTCCACTCACATTGTCTGTACCTTTAAAACTTGATTACCTGTAAAGACTCGCATTCCAATTTGTAAATTGAGATTGTGTCTATATATGCTCTGTTTGTGAACACAACTCCCACGCACCTGATGAAGGGGCAGTGCTCCGAAAGCTTGTGGCTTGTGCTACCAAATAAACCTGTTGGATTTTAACCTGGTGTGTGAGACTTCTTACTGATCTGTCAGAGCAGAGATTGACACATGTACAGAGACCCCTTACTACAAACCTCCTGATCGTTGGCCAGCTCAATCACTGGCCTGCTTCGCAACCCTGCAATACTGCCTCTCCAATCCCCCTATCCCCCGATCACTGGCCTCCCAGACGTCAACCAATGTTCCCCCGCCAGCCCCGATCTCCCCAAACTGCCCCCGACCCTGATAGTCCTGCCAGGCTGGCAATGTCCAGGGCTAACCCCCAACCCCTTACTCCCGGCCTCCTGGGAGAGCCTACATGGCCTCCCTTTACTCCAGTGGGTTTGGGCCGCCAGCTCCCCGCTAGTGCGCAGCACACTGGGAGAATTGTCCCCGCTATGTTTAAAGTAAGTATAATTAAAGTTTGAAGTAAGTATAAGTTAAATTTTCCACATCTTACAGAATAAAGATAACAGTGGAAATGCAAAAACAATCATTATTTCACTGCTCTGTTCCATGGAACTTTATCATAGGCTTTTAAATATAAAAATGAAAATCATGCTAATGTCTACCGAATATTGTGTTGTATATTTGTTCATCAAAAGACATATACAGTTATATCAATTTGGACTCCAACAAATTATTATCCATGTTTTTAAATTTTAAATTTCAACAAGATATTGTTGAAAATTAACTCAATCACTCAACTATACTATGTTTAGCACAAGTGGTTCTGCAGGTTAGAGAATAAAAGATAATTAAGCAAATTTTACAATATATTTCATGGAGCACACATTTTAAAGCTGTATATGCATCAATAGTTTAGCATTTTGTAGTTCAATATCATTTGGACATGTAAATAAAATAGGTACTGTCACAACAGGAAGCAGTGACTGAGTGAGATCCAGCTACAATTTCACCAGCTAACCACAGACATATTGAACTGTTTAAAGACCTATTGATTTAAAAAATACAGAAAGGCACTGATAAAAACATGGCTGAGTCACCTGATGTCTGATCCTGTAAACAGACCACTTTCCTGGAAATTTCTATATGAATTACAGTGCAGACTTATTGCATTGAATTTTACACCTGAAGGGTGCGTGGGGATGTGGTTTGGCAGTGATGGTGGGTGACGGGGGGAGGGAGTTGGAATTCAAGCGCCACTTAAAATAGGGATTCTCTTGAAAGGGAGGTATTAAAAATGCAAAGTGCTGGACTTAGTCAGCTGCAGTTCTATAAAGACAATGGAAACTGCTAACCTGCCACATACTAATTAGATGTTGAAAACCCCCTGTGGAGGACAAAATAGTAAAAAGTCTGACAACACCAGGTTTTAGTCCAACCGATTTATTTGATAGTAAACTCACAAGCTTTCGGGTTAGCCCCTTCGTCAGGTGAATGGAGAGTTCTGGCCTCAGACAGAGCATATAAAGCACAGACAGTTTAGAGATTACTGATTAGAATGCGAATCTTTACACCTAACCTGCTGTTCAAGTCCTGAAGTGGCTGACAATGTGTGTGGAAGGAGCACTGATCACGGGTTAAAGAGATCTGTATTGTCTCCAGACAGTACAGTAAGTGAGGTTTTGCAAACCCAGGCAAGTCACGGGGGTTACAGATAGTGCGACATGAACCCAAGATCCCTGTTGAGACCGTCCTCATGTGTGCGGAACTTGGCTATCAGTCTCTGTTCAGCGACTCTGCGCTGTCGTGTGTCGTGAAGGCCACCTTGGAGAATGCTTACCCGAAGGTCAGAGGCTGAATGCCCGTGACCACTGAAGTGTTCGCTGACAGGAAGGGAACAGTCTTGCCTGGTGATTGTCGAGCGATGTTCATTCATCCGTTGTCATAGCGTCTGCATGGTCTCCCCAATGTACCATGCTTCGGGACATCCTTTCTTGCAACGTATCAGGTAGACAATGTTGGCCGAGTTGCAAGAGTATTTACCGTGTACCTGGTGGATGGTATTCTCACGTGTGATGATGGTATCCATGTCGATGATCCGGCATGACTTGTAGAGGTTGCTGTGGCAAGGTTGTGTGGTATTGTGGTCACTGTTCTCCTGAAGGCTGGATAGTTTGCTGCGAACAATGGTCTGTTTGAGGTTGCGTGGTTGTCTGAAGGCAAGAAGTGTGGGTGTGGGGATGGCCCTGGCAAGATGTTCGTCTTCATCAATGATATGTTGAAGACTCCGGAGAAGATGTCGTAGCTTCTCTGCTCCGGGGAAGTACTGGATGACGAAGGGTACTCTGTCCCCTGTGTCCCGTGTTTGTCTTCTGAGGAGATCGGTGCGGTTTTTCGCTGTGGCGCATCGGAACTGTCGATCTATGAGTCGAGCGCCATATCCTGTTCTTATGAGGGCATCTTTCAGCGTCTGGAGGTGTCTGTCACGATCCTCCTCATCTGAGCAAATCCTGTGTATACGGAGGGCTTGTCCATAGGGAATGGCTTCTTTAACATGTTTGGGGTGGAAGCTGGAGAAGTGGAGCATTGTGAGATTGTCTGTGGGCTTGCGGTACAGTGAGGTGCTGAGGTGACCGTCCTTGATGGAGATGCATGTGTCCAAGAATGCAACTGATTCTGGGGAATAGTCCATGGTGAGTCTGATGGTGGGGTGGAATTTGTTGATATCATCATATAGTTGTTTCAGTGATTGTTCACCATGAGGCCAAAGGAAGAAAATGTCATCGATGTATCTAGTGTATAGCATCGGTTGAAAATTCTGTGCAGTGAAGAAGTCTTGTTCGAACCTGTGCATGAAGATGTTGGCATATTGAGGAGCAAATTTGGTCCCCATGGCTGTTCCGTGTGTCTGGATGAAAAACTGGTTGTCGAAGGTGAAGACATTGTGGTCCAGGATAAAGCGGATGATCTCACAATGACAATCTCACAATGCTCCACTTCTCCAGCTTCCACCCCAAACATGTTAAAGAAGCCATTCCCTATGGACAAGCCCTCTGTATACACAGGATTTGCTCAGATGAGGAGGATCGTGACAGACACCTCCAGACGCTGAAAGATGCCCTCATAAGAACAGGATATGGCGCTCGACTCATAGATCGACAGTTCCGATGCGCCACAGCGAAAAACCGCACCGATCTCCTCAGAAGACAAACACGGGACACAGGGGACAGAGTACCCTTCGTCATCCAGTACTTCCCCGGAGCAGAGAAGCTACGACATCTTCTCCGGAGTCTTCAACATATCATTGATGAAGACGAACATCTTGCCAGGGCCATCCCCACACCCACACTTCTTGCCTTCAGACAACCACGCAACCTCAAACAGACCATTGTTCGCAGCAAACTATCCAGCCTTCAGGAGAACAGTGACCACAATACCACACAACCTTGCCACAGCAACCTCTACAAGTCATGCCGGATCATCGACATGGATACCATCATCACACGTGAGAATACCATCCACCAGGTACACGGTAAATACTCTTGCAACTCGGCCAACATTGTCTACCTGATACGTTGCAAGAAAGGATGTCCCGAAGCATGGTACATTGGGGAGACCATGCAGACGCTATGACAACGGATGAATGAACATCGCTCGACAATCACCAGGCAAGACTGTTCCCTTCCTGTCAGCGAACACTTCAGTGGTCACGGGCATTCAGCCTCTGATCTTCGGGTAAGCATTCTCCAAGGTGGCCTTCACGACACACGACAGCGCAGAGTCGCTGAACAGAGACTGATAGCCAAGTTCCGCACACATGAGGACGGTCTCAACAGGGATCTTGGGTTCATGTCGCACTATCTGTAACCCCCGTGACTTGCCTGGGTTTGCAAAACCTCACTTACTGTACTGTCTGGAGACAATACAGATCTCTTTAACCCGTGATCAGTGCTCCTTCCACACACATTGTCAGCCACTTCAGGACTTGAACAGCAGGTTAGGTGTAAAGATTCGCATTCTAATCAGTAATCTCTAAACTGTCTGTGCTTTATATGCTCTGTCTGAGGCCAGAACTCTCCATTCACCTGACGAAGGGGCTAACCCGAAAGCTTGTGAGTTTACTATCAAATAAATCGGTTGGACTAAAACCTGGCATTGTCAGACTTTTTACTGTGTTTACTCCAGTCCAACGCCGGCATATCCACATCACGAGGACAAAATAACCCCATCTCTTGTTGACTTCTATCTTAAGCTGTGTCAAAAGTTTCACAGATGGTAGGCAGGATCTTTAGGAAATTGGCTGGCGGCAGGATCTTCTGGTCCCGCCACCCCTCCAGCGGCAGAGGATGGATTCAATGGAAAATCCCATTAACCATAGCAGAACCAGAAGTGTACTTCTTTGGGGGGGAGACCAAAAAGTAGGTTTATTCAGCAGCAATGATTGTAACACATGCTCATCAAACTCCTTTCTAGGAATATATAAACAGGAGTTTTAAAAACTGCTTCTGCCAAGCTGAATCAGGAGGAGGAGAAATAAACATGACGCTCATCTGAAAACATTGCTGAAAAACAACAGTAAATCTCTCTCCCTGAAGTTAAGTTGACATCTTTAACAAAGCGCCAACCTGAAACAAGTCAACTCCATAATTCTGCAAGATACCAACTAAGTGCTTGGTCAAATGTTTTTGCCATGGGTCTTCATTGTCTGAACAATGAACAATTCCCGATGGTGCTCTCAATATTTTTCTTAGATTTGTCTGGCAACAAACACCATATCAGAGGTTTCTCCGGAAGGTCTAAAGCCACAATGTGTTTTTGGGCTCAAAAGATCCCATCTGGTTCACTAATGTCCTCTAGGGAAGGAAATCTCCCTTCCTTGCCTGGTATGGCCAACATGTGACTCCAAGCTCACAGCACTGTGGTTGACACTTAACTGCCATCTCAAGCGCAATTAGGGACGGGCAATAAATGCTGATTTGATTTATTATTGTCACATGTATTAACATAATGGAAAGTATTGTTTCTTATGCACTATACAAAGCATACTATTCATAGAGAAGGAAAGAAGGGGAGAGTGCAGAATGTAGTGTTACAATCATAGCCAGGGTGTAGAGAAAGCTTAACTTAATGCGAGGTAGTCCATTCAAAAGTCTGATGGCAGCAGGGAAGGAACTGTTCTTGAGTCGGTCTTGAGTCAGTTGGTACGTAACCTCAGACTTTTGTATCTTTTTCCCGATGGAAGAAGGTGGAAGAGCGTATGTCCGGGGTGCATGGGATCCTTAATTATGCTGGCTGCTTTTCCGAGGCAGCAGGAAGTGTAGACAGTGTCGATGGGTGGGAGGCTGGTTTGCTTGATGGATTGGGCTACATTCACGACCTTTTATAGTTCCTTGCAGTCTTGGGCAGAGCAGGAGCCACAGATCTCTGGGCACACAGAGCACTATGTAGTGGAATTCAGGATTTTACTCTTTTTCTTTCTTTCTCTGCCACTGCTCTGCTTTATTATTGAGGCATTTGGACTCAAAACATAATGCAGCTTAACGGACAAGTTATTGCCATTTAGAATGGCTAGTAGCAACTACATCCTGTCGTTAGCATCAATGCTGCCAAGTTCCACAGCACTGATGTGGACACTATCAGTAGGTTTTCTTTGTCCCCCATTCTCAAGTGCTGCCCATTTGAGAGTTCAAAAAAAAGTACCCAGTTGCAGAGATGTTTTTCGGTCACCCAAAGTGGCCAGTCTATCGTAGTTGATTTTCCAGTAGTTTTGCCTGAATACTTGTGGATCTAACTTCAAGAAGGGCACTCACATTTGTTCAATAGGCCTCCCACTGAATCCAGAGGGTGCGCAGAAGCATTGCTGGTACAATTTTTCTAGTGTTCTGATGAGTCATCAATGCACAATCCAAGTCTCACTGCAATAAGGAGTGTGAAGATGATAACTGTTCCACACAGTAGGAATTCTATTAACTTGTAGAGATCTTTGTTTTCAAACATATGCTGCAGTAGGTTGTAGAATGCTGACTGATGCAGTTGATTTGATATTGGATCTCCTAGTCTACGGTGTTCTTTTGAGAGTAGTGGCTGCTGAGGTATAGGAAGTGCTCAACATATTCCAGAATTTCTCCTTTACCATGGATGGCAAGTGGAATATGTGAGTGACCAGTTTGGGTTGATTGTGTTTTCTCAACAATCAAGTCTCTTCTATATAGAATTGAAGAAATCTAGAGATCACATATGTCTGTGTTGGTCAGTTTAGTTTTGGCAAGGAGGCAATTGAGGCTAAAGAGTTATTAATATAGGCAGCATTTAATACACGCATCAGGGGCAGTTGATGCTTGGTAAGGTGAACAGCCATCGTCAGGTAAATTGTTAATAGTATGGGGAATATCACACAGCCTTACTTGACACCATCCAGATGTTTCAGGCATCTATTTCAGAACTCCCACTCAAGACATTTGCAGGATTGTGATGAAGTTTCTTGGGCATCCAAATCTCTGGAGCACAATCCACAGAGCTTTGCAATTTACTGAGTCAAATACTTTGTTCAGGTCAATGAATGCAATGGAGAATTCCCAATGGTGCTCTCAATATTTTTCTTGGATTTGTCTGGCAACAAACACCATATCAGAGGTTTCTCTGCAAGGTCTACAGCCACAATGTGTTTTTGGGCTCAAAAAATCCCATCTGGTTCACTAATGTTCTCTAGAGAAGGAAATCTCCCTTCCTTGCCTGATATAGCCAACACATGACTCCAGGCTCACAGCACTGTGGCTGACACTTAGCTGCCCTCTCAAATGCAATTAGGGATGGGCAATAAATGCTGATTTGATTTATTATTGTCACATGTATTAGCATACAGTGGAAAGTATTGTTTCTTGTGCACTATACAAAGCATACTATTCATAGAGAAGGAAAGAAGAGAGCGCAGAATGTAGTGTTACAATCATAGCCAGGGTGTAGAGAAAGCTCAACTTAATGCGAGGTAGTCCATTCAAAAGTCTGATGGCAGCAGGGTAGAAACTGTTCTTGAGTTGGTTGGTACATGACCTCAGACTTTTGTATCTTTTTCCCGATGGAAGAAGTTGGAAGAGAGTATGTCCGGGGTGCATGGGATCCTTAATTATGCTGGCTGCTTTTCCGAGGCAGCAGGAAGTGTAGACAGTGTCGATGGGTGGGAGGCTGGTTTGCGTGATGGATTGGGCTACATTCACGGCCTTTTGTAGTTCCTTGCAGTCTTGGGCAGAGCAGGAGCCATACCAAGCTGTAATGCTTTCTATGGTGCATCTGTGAAAGTTGGTGAGAGTTATAGCGGGCATGCCAAATTTCCTTAGCGTTCTGAGAAAGTAGAGAAGTTGGTGGGCTTTCTTAACTAAAGCATCAGCATGGAGGGACCAGCACAGGTTGTTGGTGACCTAAAAACGTGAAGCTCTCGACCATTTCTACTTCATCCCCATTGATGTAGATGAGGCATGTCCTTCACTATACTTCATGAAGTCGAAGACTATCTCCTTCATTTTGTTAACATTGAGGGAGAGATTATTGTCATCACACCAGTTCACCAGATTCTCTATCTTTTTCCTGTTCTCCATTGTTTGAGATCTGACCTACTGTGGTGATATCATCAGCAAACCTGAAAATCGAGTTGGAGGGGGATTTGGCCACATAGTCGTAGGTGTACAAGGAGTATCGTAAGGTGCTGATGACACAGCCTTGTGGGCCACCGGTATTGAGGATGATCATGGAGTTGTTGTTGCCGATCCTTACTGATTGTGGTCTATGGGTTAGGAAGTTCAGGATCCAGTCACAGAGGGAAAAGCTGAGCCCCAGATCACAGAGTCTGGAAATTAGTTTCATAGGAATAAAAGTGTTGAAAGCTGAGCTGTAGTCCATAAATAGAAGTTTCGCATAGACAGTCTTTGTTATCTAGGTCTTCCAGGGTTGAGTGCAACCTGTGGACCTGTTGCGGTGGTAGGCAAGCTGTAGTGGATCCAGGCTATCTGGGAGGCTGGAACTGATTCATGCCGTGACTAATCTTTCGAAGTACTTCACAATGATGGATGTCAGAGCCACTGGACGATTGTCAATAAGTCATGCGATGCCTAGCCAGCAATGCTCATGTCCTATAAACTAAAAAACAGCTTTATCCAACACAGCCATACAATACTCAACAATTCACCTTTGTGCATTCCTTTAGTTCCAGTCTTGTGGGTGTATTAAGTAGGTACAAGTCTGCTACTTTCAACAGAGCAGTCTGTAGGTGGCCTTACCGAACACTCTTGAGCAGCTCTGGGACTTAATATCTGGGAACACCACCACCTGGAAGCTCCCCTCCAATTAACTCACCATTCTGATTAGCTAATACATCACCGTTCCTTCATTGTCCTGGAATTCCCTCTCTAATAGCACTATGGGTGTACCTATACCTCAGGGATGGAAGTAGTTTAAGAAAGCAGCTCACCATCATCTTCTGAAGGGCAACTAGGGATGGGCAGTAATGCTGGCTAGCCAGCAACACCCACATCCCATAAATGAATGTCTTCCAGAGCACCAAGTATTGCTACGTGCACGCCCATCAGTCTTTTCCTGTATGCTGCCACATCAAAGTCCTCATCTGAGTCCTCTGCACCAGTACCCATAGGTGAGCTCACCCCCTTATCAGCTGGCATAACACGAGCTTTCACCCCGGTCGACCTGCAGCCTGCTCATACGGAGTGACTCATCACTTGCAGACCCACCTCTGTACTTTGCGCAGTGCCTATATTGGAATTTGTGGCAGCCAAGTTTCAGTTCAAGTACAAGTGTTTCTTCTTGTTCCAGGCCATCAGTCTCAATCACCAATGACTTGACAGGCAGCAGTTTTTGTTATCTGAATATTAATACAAAAAGGGAGGGTTGGAGCAATGGGAAGCATAGAAACCAAGGAGGTTTATAGATATATCATATACACTTAAATCTATCAGACTGCAGGATAAGGATAAGTTAGAGTTAGAGCAGGTACATAAGGCATATATCATCATCCTGGATAGGTTCTATAATACTGCTGGCCACAACCTCAGTGACAGCTCTTCCCACAGTCTTGCATCAGAATTAGCACATACAGCTATGCCTGCCCCTGCCAGCTTGCTGTTGCTGTCAATTATGGTGGCCAACTCTGTCCAGCAAAACAGAAGACAGCTTGCCAGTTTGTTGCAACATGGTTGGGTAATATGCCCATCATTGCTGAATAGCTGACAGTACGTGGAAGCTCTGGGAGACGTGCGTGATACTTGCAGCAGTAGTAAGTGTGCAAGAATGAGGTGGAGCATATGACTGCTAGATGCAAGTCCTGATTGCTAGTAATTCTTGCTAGATGAGTAATGTGGTGCATTGAGCAACGCATTGAGATCGGTTTTGCAGATTCTGGGAAATGGCATTTGAAGAAGCATTCACTGAACTTAGCCACTGAGTGAGGTTATTGAACTTGATGCACT
The DNA here is from genome assembly GCF_965287045.1 of Carcharhinus amblyrhynchos. NCBI lineage: Eukaryota > Metazoa > Chordata > Chondrichthyes > Carcharhiniformes > Carcharhinidae > Carcharhinus > Carcharhinus amblyrhynchos. The sequence continues at coordinate 67,210,802 of NC_137335.1, read as the reverse complement.
GTGTCCAGGTTCTCAGAGTCAGACACCTGGCACTGACCTCAATGATTAGCCGTTTCCATTGCATTCACTGTGTCTGTTGAAGAACATCATCTGCAGATATCTTCTCCTTTCAATCGCCTTCACAAAGGCCACAAGCACTGCTTCCAAAAGCTTAAAGCCCTTGCTCTGGCTTGCTGTGTCATTATGAAACTCCCTTTTAAGACATGCAAGAGAGCTTTACTTGATGCTAGCCTCACATAAATTTGGAACCCCTGCTGATCATGAAGCCCCTATGCAGTTGTATATTACCATCATGAAAATGGGCAGGCAGCATGAAGTCTGCATTATCTCTAAGGGCCCTGGATGATTATATCACAATCTATGTGGCCATTATCAGACTTTATTGAATTCTTAGCTCATGTTGGAATTTTATAATTCATATAAATAAAGCACACCAGCTGCTGACTATTAAATTGTTCTGCAGATTAGAACACCGCAAAATCATTTTATTGAACCAAAAAGCGATAAGCGAGACAGAGGTTTTTCTTTTCTTACATCTCCAATGTGCTATTGTGAATAGATTACATCCCATGTGAAAGAGTGATGAGAAAATGTGATCCAGCCAGTTTTTTTCTACAGCCACTGCATAAATTTGACTGAGCATGAAACAGCATTAACATTTAATTTGGGCAGGAATTGGAATTGGTCTTGTATAAATAATGGAGAATGATTGACTGCAATCTCACTTCATTTTAGAAAACTTCTCTTCTGTCAGTTTTGTTTCAAGAATGAAAAAAGAATTAAAAAACGCAAAGAATGAAATTTCAATCATACAAGTAAAAATAGGAACTCTAAACATTTAAATTAAAGGTCAGCGTTGACCATTACACAAATTTGTTAACATGGGAGAGAGTTTTAGCCCACATTCGCCATCAGAGAGAATGGCGACAAGGGCAGGAAATTCCGAGACATCATGTTTCCTGATTTTCATCGTCCCTCGTCAGTGAAGTCAAGTGGTCACTCCCAGAAAGGATGAAAACCTCACTTTAATGGATTCAGATTAACTTTACTATGATTACCCCTCAGTTAAAAACGAGATTCAGTTGAGGGAATCTCCCAAGGGTATCGAGGTAAGTATAGTCCCCAGGAGTGAGACAATGCCAGGGCAGGGTCAAACAAAGCTTTTTGAACAACACCTTCCAAACCCATGAGCTTTACCACAAAGAAGGACAAAGACATCATATGCATAATAACACCATCACCTGTATGTTCCTCCCAAACCACATGCCATCCTGACTTGGAACTATGTTTACTGTTCATTGTCAGACACAAAATCCTGAAAACTATTCCTACACCATGTGGACGATAGGGGTTCAAGATGGTGGCTAACAGCCACCATAGGTGGAGCCAGATAAGGTGATGAGGTCCTTAATGAGTACTTTGCATCAGTATTCACAAAGGAGAAGGATGTGGTGGATGCTGAATATAAAAAGAAGGATATTGACATTCATGTTGAGTTGGAAAGGGAGGAGGTATTGGAGGTTTTGAAAAACATTAAGGTGGACAAGCCCCAGGGCCAGATAAGGTCTATCCCAGAATACTGAAAGGGGCGCAGGAAGATACTGCTGAGGCCTTGGCCAAAATCTGTGTATCCTCCTTTTTCATGGGCAAGGTGCCAGAGGATTGGAGAGTAGCTAACATTGTTCCTCTGTAAAGGAGGGCAGAAGACGCAATACAGGAAATTACAGGCCTGTGAGCCTTACATCAATGGTGGGGAAATTATTGGTGAAGATTTTTAGGGGCAGGATGTATTCACATCTAGAACAGAATAGGCTTATTAGCGTTAGGTAGCATGGTTTTGTGAAGGGGAAGTCGTGTCTCACCAACTTGATTGAGTTAAATGAGGAAGTGACAAGAAACATCGACCAGGGCAAGGCATTGACTTTGGTAAAGCCATCAATCAGGTTCCTCATGGTAGGCTGATACAGAAGGTGAAGTCACATGGGATCCAAGGTTAGCTGGCAAGAAGAATACAAAACTGGCTTGGACGTAGAAAACAGAGTAGTAGTAGTGGAAGGGTACTTTTCTAATTGGAGGTCTGTGACAAGCAGTGTTCCGCAAGGATCAATGCTGGGACCTCTATTTGAAAAATGAATATATAAATTAATTGGAGGAAATTTAGTAAATTTGCAGATGATACAAGAATTGGGGAAGTAGCAGATAGTGAGGATGACTGTCAGAGAATACAGCAGGATATAAATCAACCTGACACCTGGGCCAAAAGATGGCAGGTGGAATTTAACTCAGATAAATGTGAGCTGATGTGATTTGGAAGGTCTGCTGCAGAAGGAATGTATACAGTAAATTGTAGAGCCCTTAGAAATATTTAGATACAGAGACACTGAGGTGTGCAGATCCACAGTTCTTGAAGGTGGCAACTCAGGTGAACAAGGTGGTCAAGAAGGCGTATAGCATGCTGGCCTTTATTGGTTGGGGCGTTGCGGTGGCCGTTTAAGACTTTGATTAGGCCACATTTGGTGTATTGTGTACAATTCTGGTCGGCACACTACCAGAAGGATGTTGATGCATTGGGTGCAGAAGAGATTTGCCAGGAAGTTGCATGGTTTGGAGAATGTGAACTATGAAGAAAGGTCGAACAAACTTGGATTATTTTCATTGAAATGTTGGGAGGATGAGGGGGCAGCCTGATAGAGATTTATAAGATTATGACAGGCTTGGATAGAGTGGGTAGTCACAATCTTTTTCCCAACGTCGAAGGGTCAATTACTCGGTGGCATAGCTTGAAAGTGAGGGGGAAAAAGTTTAAAAGAGATGTGACGGGCAAGTTTTTCCACACAAAGGATGGTGAATATCTGGAACGTGCTGTCGGAGGATGTGGTGGAAGCAGGTTCTTTAACAACATTCAAGAGGCATCTGCATAGATACATGAATAGGCAGAGTATAGAGGGATATAGACCATGCAGAGGCAAGAAAATATTAGACTTGAAAGGCATATGTCAGCACAGACTTGGTGGGCCATAGGGCCTGTTTCTGTGCTGTATTATTCTTTATTCACCACCTTCTTCAAGACAATTAGAAGTGGGCAATAAATACTAGCCTAGCCACCAATGCGCACATTAAAGAATAAATGGAATCTCAGTGGGCAGAATTTTATGCAGCCTGAAAGAACAGGAATCATGGTGTGCAGGTAACTTAATTAAGTAGTTGTGAAATTCCAATCTCTTGACAACCTGTTAAGATGCAGAGATAAAGTAACAGCACGTTTGCAGCATGTCAAGCTTCACTCCAACCTGTGGCAGATTCATATTTACAATACATTTGCAAGCCTAGAATATGCATTCACGTGAAACTTTTTAAAATTACATCCTGCCTTAAAACTGAGAGGATATTTGATTTGATTTATTATTGAGTATGTATTGGGATACAGTGAAAGGTATTGTTTCTTACATGCTGTACAGACATAAGAACATAAGAAGTAGGAGCAGGAGTAGGCCATCTAGCCCTTCGAGCCTACCCCGCCATTCAATAAGATCATGGCTGATCTGAAGTGGCTCAGTTCCACTTTCCCGCTTTCTCCCCATAACCCTTAATTCCCTTGTCTACCAAAAACCTATCTACCCGTGTCTTAAATATATTTAGCGAGGTAGCCTCCACCACTTCAACAGGCAGAGAATTCCAGAGATTCACCACCCTTTGAGTGAAGAAGTTCCTCCTCAACTCCGTTCTAAACTGCGCCCCCCCCCTTATCCTGAGGCTGTGCCCTCTAGTCCTGTTGTCCTTTCTGAGCGGGAAGAATCTCTCTACCTCCACCCTATCCATCCCCTTCATTATCTTATACGTCTCTATAAGATCCCCCCTCATCCTTCTAAACTCCAACGAGTACAGACCCAGTCTATTTAGTCTCTCTTCATAGGCCAACCCCCTCATCTCCGGTATCAGCCTCGTGAACCTCCTCTGCACTCCCTCCAAGGCCAAAATATCCTTGCGCAAGTGCAACGACCAAAACTGCACACACTACTCCAGCTGCGGCTTCACCAATGCTCTGTACAGTTGCAGCAAGACCTCCCTGCTTTTATATTCTATCCCCCTCGCTATAAAGGCCAGCATCCCATTTGCCTTCTTGATCACCTGCTGCACCTGCAGACTGGGTTTTTGCGACTCATGCACAAGGACCCCCAGGTCCCTCTGCACCGTAGCATGCTGCAGCTTTTCACCCTATAAATAGTAATCCCTCCTACTATTATTCCTGCCAAAGTGGATAACCTCACACTTGCTAACACTGTACTCCATCTGCCAGGTCCTCCCCCACTTGCTCAGCCTATCTAGATCCCTCTGCAGGCTTTCCACGCCCTCCGTGCAATTTGCTTTTCCACTCATCTTCATGTCATCAGCAAATTTCGTCACCCTACACTCAGCCCCCTCCTCCAGATCATCTATATAAATGGTAAATAGCTGAGGCCCCAGCACCGATTCCTGCGGCACTCCACTAGTTACCAACCGCCAATCAGAATAGCACCCATTGATACCAACCCTCTGCCTCCTATTAGACTGCCAATCCTCTATCCACGCTAATACCTTACCCCCCAACTCCATGCCCCCTAACCTTCTGAAGCAATCTTTTGTGCGGCACCTTATCAAACACCTTTTGAAAATCGAGAAACTCTACATCCACCGGTTGCCCTCTGTCTACCGCACTAGTCACATCCTCATAGAATTCCAATAAATTTGTCAAACATGACTTCCCCTTAACGAATCCGTGCTGCGTCTGCTCTATCAAACAATTCTTCTCTAGGTGCCTCGCTATTTCTTCTTTGATGACGGATTCAAGCATTTTTCCAACAACAGACATTAAACTAACCAGCCTATAATTCCATGCCTTTTGCCTGCTACTTTCTTTAAACAGCGGCGTAACATTAGCCGTTTTCCAATCTTCCGGCACTTCCCCGGAATCCAGCGAAGTTTGGTAAATAATCACTAAGGCATCCACTATCACCTCTGCCATTTCCTTCAGAACCCTGGGATGCATTCCATCTGGTCCTGGGGACTTGTCCACCATCAGTCCCGCTAGTCGATCAAGCACTACCTCTCTAGTGACAGTAATCGCATTCAGACAAAACATACCATTCATAGAGTACATAGGGCAGGAGGAAAGGAGAGGGTGTAGAACATAGTGTTGCAGTTACAAATAGCATCAAGAGAAAGAACAGCTCCATATATTATAGGACCCTTCAAAAGTCTGATGGCAGCAGAGGAGAGACTGTTCTGGAGTCAGGTGGGATGTGTTTTCAGACTTTTGTACCTTTTTCTCGATGGAAGAAGGTCAGAATATCCAAGGTGCGTGGAGTCCTTAATTTTGCTGGCTGCTTTTCCGAGGTAACGATAAGTGTAGAAAGAGTCAATGGATGGAAGGCTGGTTTGCATGATGGACTGGGCTTTGTTCGCAACATTTTATAGTTTCCTGCAGTCTTGGTCAGAGCAGGCGCCAAACCATGATACATCCAGAAAGGATGCTGTCTATGATGCATCTGTAAAAATTGGTGAGTCAGAGTGGACATGCCAAACTTTCTTCACCTTCTGAGAAAGTAAAGGCATAGGTGGGCTTTCTTAACTGAAGTGTCAGTGTGGAGGGACCAGCACAGCTGTTGGTGGTCTGAACATCTAGAAACTTGAAGCTTTTGACCAACTCCACTTCATCACTGTTGATGTAGACAGGGCATGTTCTCCACTGCATTTCCTGAAGCCTATGATTATATCCTTCATTTTACTGACATTGAGGAAAAGATTATTGTCATCACACCATTTCACCAAATTCTCTGTCTTTTGCCTGTACTCTGACTCGTCTACGGTGACGTCATCAGCAAACTTGAAAATGGAGCTGGAGCGGAATTTGGCTCTTCGGTCATAACTGTACAAGGAGTACAGTAAGGGCCTGAGGACTCAGATTTGCTGGGCACCGGTGTTGAGAATAATCGTGGAGGAAGTGCTGTTGCAAATCCTTACTGATTGCAATCTGTGGGTTAGAAAGTCTCGGATCCAGTCACAGAGGGAGGAGCCAAGCCCTAGGCCACGGAGTTTGGAGATGTGTTTTGAGAAAATGGTTTGGAAGGCTGAGACGCAGTCAATAAATAAGCGGACAAGGGAAATGGCATCTGCTCTGGACGTGTTGCAGCAATAGGCAAATTATAGCGGATCCAGGCAATCTGGGAGACTGGAGTTGATGTGTGTCATGACTAACTTTTTGAAACACTTCATAATGATGGATGTCAGAGCCACTGGGCAGTAATCATTAAGGCATGCTGCCTGGCTTTTCTTTAGTACAGAGATGATGGTCAGTCTTCTTCAAGCAGGTAGGGACCTCAGATTGAAGTAAGAAGGAGTTAAATATGTCTGTGAATACCTCTGCCAGCTGGTACGCGCAGGATCTGAGTACTCGTCGCGGTACCCCATTTGGGCCAGTCGGAAGCTTAACTTTCAAGAAGGCTGATTTGGGGGCGATTCTCCCAAAAAAAAATTCTAAGCACCGAATTCACATAAAAACTGGAGTAACTCCCACTGGTTTTTTCAAAATGATTGCAGGATTTTCTAGGATTTCCCACTCACTGAGCATTGGAGAGTGCGCTAGCAAGATTCATGTTAAAAATCTGTGGCTGGGGCCTATTATCACTGGAAAGGCTAGCAGCCTGAGTGGGCCACTGTGCATGTGCCGATCTGTCATAGCAGGGATCAGCGCATACACAGTAGCCCCGCACTGCTGGTCTCCCGATCGCTGGCGAGCACAGCAACCTTACTTCACTGCCCTTGCCAAACCCACCACCAACACTATTCCTGCCCCCCCCCCCCCCGAGCCTCTCTGGACCGGCACCAATGCCTGTCCATGCAAGCCCCACCCCACCCCTTGCAGACAGTCTGTGATGGTGACCTCGGCTATCAGTTTTGACCGAGGCTTCCGGGGCAGATGATGTCCTCTCATTGACCTCTTGCTCAAAATGAGGAGAGAATATGTTGAGCTCATCAGGGAGGGTGCATTTTTGCTGGCAATTCTAATCATTTTATATACTACTCTTTTATATTTCCCTTTGTGGGGAAATCCAGAATCAACAGGTATAATTTCAAAATAAAGAGTAGAATTGCCTACTTAAGACAGAGATAAAGAATTTTTTCTCTATGTGGGCTATGAATCTTTGGAACTGTCTACCGCAGAGGGTTGTGTAGGCTCTGAATATATTCAAGACCGAGACGTATAGATTTTTGAACCATACGGGAGTCAAGGGTTATGGGAATAGAGAGGAAATTTGATTTAACAATAAAATCAGATTAGCTATAATCTTACTGAATAACAGAGCAGGCTCAAGGGGCAGTAAGGCCAATTCCTGCTCCCGTAACTTACATTCTTCACAATTAAAGTTCTTTGGTAGGTAGCCTATGATTGTTGAGGCAGGGACCCTATAAATCTGTATCTCTGTCCTTTTTAACAGAGCAAAAACATCAGCTGGACCTCTGATGAGCTGTTTCATAGAGTATTCCTTTTAACTTTTTCTGTTCTAACTCACTTATGCTCTCTGAATCATCTATTACCGATCCCTCTAAATTAATATCAGAATATAGGAACAGAAGTAGGCCATTCAGACCCATCAAGCCACTTCAATTCCTCTTGCACACACTATCCCCTTGACTCTTTACATTATTGTTATTAGAAACTTACGAATCTCGACCTTAAACATACGCAACGACTGAGCTTCCATAGCCCTCTGAAGTAGAAAATTTCAAAGATTCACAACCCTCAATGTAAATAAATTTTTCCTTATCTCGGTCCTAAGTAGCATCCTCCTTATTGTGAAATTATGCTGCTAGTTTTCGACTCCCCAACCAAGGGAAACATTTTACCTACATCGATCATCCTGTCTGTTCCTTCCATTATTTTGTAGATTTCAATAAAATCACCTCTCATTCTTCGAAACTGTAGAGAATACAGGCCCAGTTTGCCCAATCCCTCTTCATAAGACAGTCCCACCATCCCAGGAACATGTATGGTGAACTTTCATTGCACTCTTTCTATATCCGCAACAGAACAAAAGTGCCAATCACTTGTGCAGGTGTTTGGAAAGATAAGTGGCAGCATATCTTCAAGAACAGACTCTCCTTAATTCATGTGCTTCAAAGACCCAAGATGCCTGCCAAACCTCAAGAAAGTAAAACGGGTGAAAGGTAAGTGAGATTAAGCAGTAGCAGATGAGTGTTAATGCAATGCACTACCAGATAGTTAAGCTGAGTGTGTAAATTAATGTTTACTGAAAGAGAAATGTAAGGGAAGAACACTAAACAGCTGCTGTCCCTGGTCTTTAACATAGTTACCTCTCTGCCACTGGAGTTGTTGTCTGCTTAGAAGCAGGACCACCTGCTCATCTTCCCTCTTCTTTTGTGCATCAGCATGTACTACAGAAAGAGTGGAAAAATGGTCTGCGCCCTGTCTGGGGCAGCTCAACACTATGTGCATAATAAGAAAAGAACAGCCAAATGTGGTGATTTGGCATGGGAAGTGGACAGCGTGACTGATTAATAGTACTATGGCTAAAATACAGTGACGCAAGTCAACTGACAGAGTACGGTCTGCTTTATCTTGACAATCATAGTACAGTCATTTCTTTCTCTGCACTGCTGACAGGACCTGGGAACAACAATGGCCGCGTTTAGTTGCCCAACCACTCTGCTCCACTACTGTTGAGAAATTTGTCTGGATACTCATCGCCCATCAAAAGGGAGGTGAACCTCCCTTTTGCTGTTGAGTTCCTCTGTTAGTTGTGCTAAATCAGAAGATCTGGAATCCTTGATTGAAGTCACATTGTGTATTATTTCAGGAAGTTAAAGCCCTCTATTCATCTCCTCTCCATGTGCTGCAGGCTAGCTTGATGTAGAAGCTGGCCAATCAGATTTCTCACCCTTCCAGTGCCAAACTGTCACAAGGGAGCAAACTGGCTAACTCATTTAAATTAAGTCTATCCACAAAAATACAGACCCATGATAACCTCTGCAAGCAGAGAGAATTGAAACCTCACTCAGTGCCCATTCGCTATACCACTTTGCATACAAGAATTATCTCACTCAATTTTACCCAAAAATGAAAAGAAACTGAACGATTGTTATCTTTGTGGTAATACACCAGACTGGGATCTGCTTTTCTTGAAGAGGAGCAGGTACGAAAAACGGGGGAATATTAGAAAACATCATGGCATGTGGAGTGCAGGGAAAATGAAATCTTGCACATTTTCTGGTACTAATAAGTGATTTTCTGTTTCCCCACAGCTTATTGATGACCTCTTGTGACAAAGATCTAGTATTACAGTGTTATAATCCTCAGTGTGAATACTTTAACATTCATGAACAGGCCTTATTACATTTTTGATCGATGCAATGAAAATTTGTATTATTTTTATTTTGCCAAGCATACCTTACAAATTCAGTAAATTCACACACCCCACAATAACAGACAGTTTAAAGACAGAAGGAAAAACATTTCTGAAATCTGATGGTCATGGGATTTTTACAAAGCAGAAGATGGCCATTTGGCCCATCATGTCTGCGGCAGCTCTTCAAATGAGTGTCATTCTCCTGCTTTCTGACCATAACCTGTGCATTCTTCCTCTTCAAATGATAATTGGCACAGTGGTTAACACAGCTGACTCACAGAGATCCGGGTTTGATTTCTGGCTTGGGTCACTGTCTGTGCGGAGCTGCACGTTCTCCCCATGTCTGCGTGAGTTTCCTCAGGGTGCTCCAGTTTCCTTCCACAGCCTGAAAGACGTGCTGGTTAGCTGGATTGGCCACGCTAAATTTTCCCTCAGTGTATCTAAACAAGCATGGGAGTGTGGCGACCACAAGACTTTCAGTAACTTCACTGCAAGGTAAGACTACTTACATGAAATCACATGGGATCAGAGGTGAGCTGGCAAGGTGGATACAGAATTGGCTCAGTCATAGAAGACAGAGGGTAGCTGTGGAAGGGTGCATTTCTGAATGGAGGGCTGTGACACATGGTGTTTCTCAGGGATCGGTGCTGGGACCTTTGCTGTTTGCTGTTTGGAACGTCTAATACAGATAGGAAATATACAGTAAATGACAGAACCCTTAAGAGTATTGGCAGGGAGAAGGATTTGGATGTACAGGTACACAGATCACTGAAAGTGGCAAAGCAGGTGGAGAAGGTAGTCAAGAAAGCATACGGCATGCTTGCCTTCATCAGCCAGAGCACTGAGTTTAAAAATTGAAAGTCATGTTGCAGCTTTATAGAACCTTAGTTAGGCCACACTTGGAACATGGTGTTCAATTCTGGTCACCACATTACCAGAAGAATGTGGAGGCTTTGTAGAGGGTACAGAAAAGATTTACCAGGATGTTGCCTGGTATGGAGGGCATTAGCTATGAGGAGAGGTTGGAGAAATTTGGTTTGTTCTTACTGGAATGATGGAGGTTGAGGGGCAACTTGATAGAAGGCTACAAGATTGTGAGGGACATGGACAGAGTGGATAGTCAGAAGCTTTTTCCTAGTGGGGAAGAGTCAATTACTATGGCGCATAGGTTTAAAGTGATAGAGGCAAGATTTAAAGATGGGTCACTGTCTGTGTGGAGTTTGCACATTCTCTTTGTGTCTGTGTGGGTTTCCTCCGGGTACTCCGGTTTCCTCCCACAGTCCAAAGATGTGTGGGTTAGGTTGATTGGCCATGCTAAGAAATTGCCCCTTAGTGTCCAGGGATACGTAGGTTAGAGGGATTAGTGGGTATAATATGTAGGGATATGGGGGTAGGGCCTGGATGGAATGGTGTTCGGTGCAGACTCGATGGGCCGAAGGGCCTCTTTCTGCACTGTAGGGTGCTGTGGTTCTATGTATGAGGCAAGTTTGTTTTTAACATAAAGGGTGGAGGGTGCCTGGGGAGGTAGTGGAAGTAGATACGATAATGAGTTTTAAGGGGCGTCCTGTCAAATACATGAATGGAATGGGAATAGAGGTATGCGGTCCCCAGAAGGGTAGGGGGTTTTAGTTCATTCAGGCAGCATGACTGGTGCAGGCTTGGAGGGCCGAAGGGCCTGTTCTTGTGCTGTATTTTTTTTTGTTTTTTTGTACTTGTGACTAATAAATAAGCTTTAAACTTTGAATGCTTTGATTGAAGCTGCCTCCACCACACTCTCAGATAGTGCATTCCAGACCTTAATCACTCACTGTGAAAAAAAGATTTTTCTCATATTATCTTTGTACATTACTTTAAATCTGTGCCCTCATTTTTTTCATGAGCGGTGTTAAGAGCACAACTGATGTTAAATGCTTGAGTATTCCAAAACCCAGAAGGGAAATTTGGAATGCCCTCATCTACATTTGCAATTTTGTATAATGTGAGGAAAGATGTGAAGACCAGTTAAGGGCGTTCCAGACTCTCTTGTGATGATTTTAAACAAAATAAATGTTTACTAAACTGTGAAGCACACAATAAAATCAACTAAAATGGTTAACTATATTAATGGCTATCCATAATATGATTAAATTTACCCAATTTTAAACCTTTGTATTTTCTTAACCACAGAGCTAAAGTTCCCCAAACAAATTCCCAGAAGTTTTAAAATCCAGCAACAGTTACCACACCAGGCACCTACATCTTTTGAGCTATTTAGAAACTATTTGTCCTATTTAGAATAGGGACAAATAGTTTCTCAAATCAAGCTTTCTCCAGACACAACTTGTTGGGAGGGTCACAGCTTCCTTCTGCGTTGACTATGATCTCAAACAGCTTATCCACATATGGTGAATTTATCTCTGACATACTTGGAGGAATTTTCCTGTCCTGCCCATCATGGGAATCATAATGGGCAGGGGGGACAGGCCATGCAAGGGTCCACTGACCTTGGGTGGGATTTTCCAGTTTTGGGGCAAGCATTGTCAGAAAATCCCATCTGATGTAATACAAACATAAAATTCTGGCCGTGGATGGCGAAAGAGACGCATAGTTAGAATTGCTCAGTGTATTCAAGTAGTGACTGTAAAAGGTGCTCTCCAAAGGAGAAGAATACAGGAATCAAAAAACTAAAACTGAAGTTAAATAAAGAAAAAAGAGTAGACATCTTTGAATAGACATTTAATACCTGAAGGAAGAATACTGATGGAATAACGTTAATGGAGGAACATCTAATCCAGCAGTAGAATATGCTTCAGAAAGATAAGAAATGGTTTTCTCAGTTGCCATAATTTGATACAACTGCCCTACAGTGGGCATTTAAAAAACATTAAAGAATGTTTATCTGACTTCGCTGTCCATAAGGCTCTCACTTCTCTATGATAGGTAATTAGTATCACTTACCTGGTCCTTTAGAATAACAGTGACAATGAGGAGGATGATATAGTACATTACAGTGAACTGTGTTAACAAATACCTTTTCGTTCCATTGAATACTTAATATTTATATATACTTCACAAACAGCTATTCTTTAACTGGCCAATTAATTTATTTTAAAATCTAAATATTTGTGTGTCAATTTTCTTATTTAAGAACATAAGAAATAGGAGCAGGAGTAGGCCATCTAGCCCTTCGAGCCTGCCCCGCCATTCAATAAGATCATGGCTGATCTGAAGTGGCTCAATTCCACTTTCCCGCCTTCTCCCCATAACCCTTAATCCCCTTGCCTCTCAAAAACCTATCTACCTGCGACTTAAATATATTTAGCGAGACAACCCCCACCACTTCAACGGGCAGAGAATTCCAGAGATTCACCACCCTTTGAGTGAAGAAGTTCCTCCTCAACTCCATTCTAAACTGCCCCCCCCTTATCCTGAGGCTGTGCCCTCTAGTCCTCTGTCCTTTCTGAGCGGGAAGAGCCTCTCCACCTCTATCCTATCCATCCCATTCATCATCTTGTACGTCTCAATGAGATCTCCCCTCATCCTTCTAAACTCCAACGAGTACAAGCCTAGTTTATTCAGCCTCTCCTCATAGCTCAACCCCCTCAACTCCAGTATCAACCTAGTGAACCTAGTGAACTTATTTTATGAAGTATGATAGATATTAGTGCAAGTTCTAAAGATGGCATCTGTTAATTTTAAGAATTTTAGTTTCTTACCCTAAAGACAGGATTGGCTCCATGTTCTAATAAACATTTCACAGCTGACAAGCAGAGGTTTGATGCTGCAATGTGCAGAGATGTTCCAAAGTTGAAATCACTGCAAGTGGCATCCACTTCTGTCAAAACACACAGAATAAATAAAAACATTTTCTGACAATGAACTAACTCATTAGGCTATTTTGTAATTGTTTAACTTTTGTCTTCAGTTTTGTATTGTCACTACTCAGATACAGAAAAGCATTTCTTCTCTGTCACCTGGTGACAGCATCATGAGATCAGACATTGCAAATCAAATGGTAAGAATAACATATTCACCTCAATTGAACACCCTCCTGGAGTATTGTGACTTTTATTTCTCACACTAGCCATTCTGTGAATTGAGTGAGATTGCCAATTTTGTGGTAAATTACAAACAGTTTTGTACTCTAGATCCACATACATAAAGTTGAGACAGCTGAAGTACAACTACCAGAAGACACTTACTAAGATCAAAAAGAAAATACTTTCATCCCATATTAGATTATGATAAAGAAAGTGGACAGATTCTTCACATGCATCAGAGCAAGGGAGTTATCCCTGATGTCATGATCAATATTTGTCTCTCTATTAACATAACAAAAGACAGATTATCTGGTCATTATTTCATTGTTGTTTGTGGTGTGCAAATTGACTTCCATGTTTTATTAACAAGTGCCCATATTTCAAGAAGTACTTCATTGCGGGTGACATGATTGGGAAAGTTGCAGATAACACAAAAACTGGCCGTGTAGTTGATGGAGGAAAGGATAGCTGTAGATTCCAGGAAGATATCATTGGTTTGGTTGAGTGGGTAGAGAAGTGGAAAATGGTTTTCCATTCTGAAAAATGAGAGGTAATGCAGGCAAAGGAAACAGTCAATTAACAGGAAGATATTGAGTGGAGTTGAAGAAGTGAGAGATCTTGCAGGCATGTCCACAGGTGGGAGGATAGGTGAAAAAGGTGGTAAAGAAAGAATATGGAATGTTTTTCTTTATTGAGCATCCTGGCACACAATCAGGAAATACTGACGCTTCTTCAGCTTCTGGGGCTAGAGTCGTGGACACGTTCTGCGGGAATCTCCCATCATGATTTACCATCCCTAGAAAAGATTTTACCTCTGTCACATTCCTAGGCTGTGGTGCTTCATTGACAGCTTTCAATTGGTCTTCAAGGGAATGCAAACCTTTGGCATCTACTTGAAGCCAAGACACGTAACCTCATCAGCTTGGAAGGTGCATTTTCCACATTCTAAGCAGATTCTCACTGGTTTAAACCTTTTTAGGACCTCTTCCAGGCTTTCTCCATGGGATGCTCCTGTGCCTAGGACATCATCCAAGTACACCACCACTTTGGGGATTCCATGCAACAGACTTTCAATAGTAGCTAAAATATGGCACAGGCCAACAAAACACCAAAGGGCAGACAAGTGTACTGATGTAGCCCTTTGTGGGTGTTAATGGTGACCAACTTCTGAGAGTCTTCATCCAACTCCAACTGTTGACTCAGATCTAACTTAGTATACTTATGGCCTTGTGCTAATTTTGCATAGAGGTTCTCTATCTTCAAAACAGGGTATCAATCTATCTGGGCTCCTCAGTTCACAGTTATAGCTCCACAGATGCTCACAGTGCGATCTGGCTTCAGAATATGAACAATGCGCATAGCCCATCCAGAAAATTGTACTGGTTTTATGACACCCAAGACTTCCAATTTTTTCAACTCCACTTCCACTTGATGGTGAAGTGCATAACGCACTGGGCGAACTGAAAAAAAAAACGACTGAGCCTTGAGGTCAAGTAAATTTTAGCTTTAACCACTTCTATTCAGCCCAGTTCCTTCTGGAAAATATCAGAATTTCTGCTCATTAGCTCTTGAAAACCTTCACCTCAAACATTCAATATCTCCAGCCAATCCAGTTTTATCTGTTTCAGCAAGTCTCAACCCATGAGACAAAGTCTGTGACCCTCAATCACTGAAATTGTTAACTGTACTCCCTGGTTCCTTTAGGATATCGGTACTGCAACTGCTACTACAGTCTTCAGCATCGCTCCCATAAAGGTGGATAAAACAACCTTGGAACAACTCAACCTCAAAGGTTGCAGCCCTTTATGGAGGTATCTGAATGCTTGTTGACTGATGACCGTGGCCATGGCTCCAATGATAACCTCTGTCTTCAGGGGTCTGCTGTTGATCATTAGGACTATCTCAATAAATGGTAACTTGTTGAGTTGGATCTGGTTCAATGTTTAACCCCTTGTTGGGTTCTTCAGCCAGTTGGTAAAAAGGCATTTCCTTAACCATTGTTTTTTGTTATGCGTTCCATTCTCCCTGCTTTGCTCTGCACCAAGCCAACAAATGACCCTTTTGCTTGCAGCAGAAATGTGTACGATTTTTACATTGGCACATCTCCTAGGAGTGCTCCCCCCCACAATGAAAACAGGCTTCTATCCCTGGTTCTGTATTACTCCTCTCAGACTCTGCTGTGCCCTCACAGGGGCTGTACCTCATAGCAGGCATTTCCTACCACAAAAAGTTCAGCTCGTTGGCAGCTTTACGCCTTGCTCAGTGCATTCAATCACATCTCTGTGGCATTTTCTAAAGAGATTTTAGTTTAGTTTCAGTGAGGAGCTTTTTTTGTATTGTGAGGTTGCTGATCTCACAGACAAACTGTCAACATATTCACAGTGCTCTGCTAAATTCCGCAGCCTGGCCACAAACTAGGAGGCCATCTCCCCTGGTTCCCTCACAACAGTGTGAAATTTATACACCAATATGATGGCTGAAGGTCAGGGGTTAAAATGGTCCTTGACCAGTCCCACTATTTGAGCAAAAAACTTTGGATGGAACTTTAAGAGATATTTTCTAAGTGTCAGGCAGGCGTGAAACTGGGAGAGCTCTAGATCTGTTTTTTGGGTGAGTTTTCAGGCCCAATCTTATCCACTCTGTCAGCAAAATTTTGGACTAGTTTGTTTCTGGCCTAAGAGGCTGTGGGCAGGGCTTAATGCACCCAACAGCCTGTGGAAGGAGGTAATATGCATGTGCAGACCTCTGATGCTGCACATACGCATTAACAGGAGCAGCAGTCTGATTGACAAAGTGAGAACTGTCAGGCCCCTACTACTGCAAACAGCTCCCCCCACCCCAAAAAACTCACAGGAACCCGCAGCCCAACATGCAGGCCCCGCCGACCCCCTCCCCCCAACTGCGCAGACCAATCGCAACTGCCCTCCCTCTCCCACTGATGGCGGACCCCCTTCCCTCCCTCCCACTGATGGTATGTAGAGTGGCAGTGGACACCCCTCCTCACACAGGCCCCACCACCCTCACTGGTCATATCCACCCACAGATCCCATCCCCGCACTGCCGCTCATAGGCACCCCCCCCAACACCGGCTCCGCCCTTTGGCAGTGCCTAGTGGGCATTGCCATGGTGCCAGGCTGGCATTGCCCAAGCCTTGGACCCCCACCTTGCTCTCTGCTTCCTGGGGTGGTGCTCAACGGCCTCCAGTTCCACCAGCAAAGCCAACATGACTATTCCCCGTTCATGACGAACAGGTATTTTCCTCGCCAGAGAGAATCTCTCCCGGCTAGGTCATAAAGGCATGCGAGTCCAGACACTGAGTGCCGGACTTGCTATACATATTAAAATGATCATTTAAATAAATTTCAATAAATTAACCAGCCTTTTGCCAATTTCCAGCTAGAGGTTGACTGTCAAATACCACCAGTCACAAAAACCAGCACTATTCATGCGAGCCGCTTTATGCCTGATTTTACTGCATTTTCCTGCCGCAGAATGGATGCAAAGTGGCAGTAAAATCCTGCCTTTTGTGTCCAAAACCTCAGATGAGGTTCGACTCCTCACCAAACTAAGTTTGTGAGCCACAGACTGAGTTGTATCACCTTTCGTTTGTGTTCCGTAGTGTCTTCCAAATAATGTAACCTTTTGATATCTTGCCACCACTCTCAATTTCTGGGTCAAATGGCTCTATATTCCTGATTAATGGCATCAGCACCTTTTTCTTCTTAGCTCCAATGATTACTTTCCTCTCCCTCTAACTGCATACTGCGAGGTCCCAATGGCTGAAGTAGTTTTTCCTTGTCATCAGTGTGATAACTAGAGGCAAGTTGATGTGGCTCCAAGAACAATAAGAGTTTATTAAAATGATAATAATAATTTACATGCCAAGGGTCTGATAGTAATATCACACAGGTCTGCTCTCTTCTCCCTGGATCCAACTGATCCCAGTCCCCAGGATGCATGCCCTTGATCCCAATTGGCTCAGCTTCTGATGCTTCCATTCCATTGGGTCCAGCCCAATTACATGGCCCGCAGTTATATGCAGGTGCAGCAAGTGGTTAGAGAGGCAAATAGAATTCTGTCATTTATTGAAAGCGAATGGGATATAAAATTGGGATATTTTGCTACAGTTGTTCAGGGCATTGGTAAGATCATGGGGGCAATTCTCCCATTCTGACCTGCTAATTTTTTGACAGGTCAGGTGGAGAGGTGCGTGCATGAGACGATTCGCGGGATTCACGCATGTGTTCTCAACGCACGTACATCTCCCATTGCTGGAAATCCGGCGCAGTCAGGACAATGCAGGAAACTGGCAGGAACACCAGGTAAGTCATTTTAATGTTATTTAAATGTCATTATCGGGCCCGGGACTAAATACTCCAGGCCCAACAGCACCTCCCGCCCCACCAGTACAAATTCATTCCAGCAAGGTTTTGAGTAGCTCCCCACTTTGGGGAACTAGCAGGAGAACCTGCTGGAGTGAAGGGGGGCAATCAGAGCCCCCTTGGGGATTGTGTGGCAGGGGTGCCTCCTGGGCACAGGAACCCTGGCAGTGCCCAAGGGGAAAGAAGCCCATGCCAAAGGGGCACCTTGGTACTGCCCACGTCAGGACTGGAGGGAGGGAGGCCAGCCAACGATTGGGGTGGGCTGGGAGGGAGATGGTCTGCTCGGGGGAGGGGGGGGAGTCTGCCTCCCATGGGGGCATTATTGTCTCTGCTGGGAAGGGCAGGGTGGGCATCAGGGTGCTCCGGGACGGGGTGGTATGGCTGGCCCAGGAATGCTTGTGGGGGCTGCAAACGGGCCGCTGGGAGTGGGGGGTTAAGCGGGGCAGCAGTACAGAGGTTGCTGACTGGCCAGCAATCAAGCTGGCCACAAAGTGCATGCTGACGGTTTGGGGCCAATGTGCACATACAGAATTCTGGAACTGTTAGACTCTGCATGAATAGGCCTCGTCCCCCAAGCTTTTAATTATATTCACAATTGTGACCACTGCATTGCAGAGTGTGGGAGATTCGAGTCTGAACTCCCACTGGAAAAAAAACAATCGTGATTTATACCAGTTTTCCCACAAATTCAGCACCCCTCCACAATCCTGCATCGCCCTCCCACATCTGTGTACAGTTTCGGTTTCCTTATTTAAGAAATAACATAAATGGATTAGAAGCAATTCAGAGAAGATTCAGTTGACTGATACCTGGGATGAGCGGGGGTGGGGGGAGGGGTGGTTAAATAACTGCATTTGTAGCTATTGAAGTTTAGAAGGTTGAGAGGTAATCTTGTTGAAACATAAGATCCTGACAGGAATTGACAGGGTGGATGCTGAAAGAAAGTTTCCCTTTGTGGGACAGACTAGAACTCGGAGGCACAGTTTAAAAACGAGGGGTCTCCTGTTTAACATGGAGATAAGAAGAAATTTTCTTCTTTCAGAGGATTGTGAATCTTGAGAATTCTTTTCCCCAGAGAATGGTGGAGGCAGGGCCAATTAACATTTTTAAGGAAGAGCTAGATTGATTCTTGACTAACAAGGAAGTCAAAGGTGATGGGGGTAGGTGGAATGTGGAGTTGAAGCAGCAATCAGATCAGCCATGATCCTATTGAATTATGGATCAGGTTCAAGGGACCAAATGCTCCTAATTCATATTTTTCAGCATCAGTTTCATCATGTGGTATGAAGGAGTTGTAGCTGTATTTTCCTGTTAACTACTGCTGTTTAATCATTTAGTAAATCTGTCTACTGCACAATCCTGCACCACATCTCCAAATAAACCAAACCTACGTTTAGCTCACCAATCACATGCCAGATTGGTAAGTTTGTATTAAACAAATACAGAAACACAATATGGTGAGCAGTAGTGGTTCTTAAATTAAACTAAGAAGATTTGAAGAACGTAGTAAAAGCAACAAATCAGATTTTGTGCTGGACTAAAAAGGCTGTATATACATGGAAAATGGCAGGAGGCAGAGTTCCTCTACCGACAGTATTTCAGAACAGTGAATACCTGATTTGTGGGTAGGCAGATTGGTGAATCAGGCGGTCCATTTGAATCAGGCAGTTGATTTTTTATTAAGCAGTACAAGCTACAGGGCTATTGGAATGTCCTTGAATGCCATTCCCACAAAAATGACAGGGAGCACAGAACAGAAAAAAAAACGAACTCCAGCCAGCAAAAAAAAGGATAAAAAAGAAAAACATGCAACTGTATTGCTGAATCTCCCCACGGCATACAGAAGCTACAAATCCTCTCAATCACATTCGTAAAAGACAGGAAACATCAAGAAAATGATCACCAAATTCCCCAGAATGATCACAGATGTTTGATACTTTTTAGACATTGGATGAAGCTATCTTTTCTAGATTTATCCATCATAGAAGCAGCTAAAAGTGAAAGTAAAACAAGGGGTTGAATTATGGCCTGTCTGAGTAGGATCAGAAGGATTGTGCCAAGCTGTGGAACATGCTGAAGGATCAGTTTTGTGTAAAGGTGAACTCTAGAATACGTTGTTTAGAGATAATGGCTTACAGAAAACAGCCATAAGAATCAATCAGTTCATCAGCAAATGCCCTGGTAAAAGAAATAACTGATTTCTCAGAAGCTGAGCTGTCTGAATGAATAATTGAGCTGGTTATAGCTTCAATGCCAATTGAAGCTTCCCAAAAAGATCTTTTGGAGGAAAGGTCATGATATTGACACACTGCTGAAAGATGACAGGAACAATAAACCTACTGACAACACCTGCAAACATTAGATGCAACTAGTATCAGTGCGGTAGCCAGGAAACAGAAAGAAGGAAGTCGTGTGGGAAGTGCAGTCTGTTGCACCCACTGTGAAGCAGTCCTGTATGCCAAGGTCGTTGGAAGCTATGCAATGTAAAAGAACATTGTGTTTATCAATGCAAGAAATCTGGGTCCAGAGATGCAACTAGAAGTAAGATGCAACCAAACAAAAAGTTTTGTGCAGCATACTGGCAGCAACAGGGAGTGAGGTACAGACCTACATACGTACAAGCACGCACACAAAATTACTGGCAAGTCAGCCAAAGGTGAAGATGCAGAGCAGAAAGATCTTCAACTGGAAAACATCAGGCTTTCCATGTTGTGAATGTGACACAACGTGTGAATGACAGGGGACATGACGACCTAGTGGTATTATCACTAGACTATTAATTCAGAAACTCGCCTAATGTTCTGGAGACCCAGGTTCAAATCCTGCCATGGCAGATGGTGGAATTTGAATTCAAATTTTAAAAAATCTGGAATTAAATATCCATTGATGACCATGAAACCATTGTCGATTGTTGGACAAACCCATCTGGTTCACTGACGTCCTTTGGAGAAGGAAATGTTTTGTCCTTACCTGTTCTGGCCTACACATGATTCCAGAGCCATATGAATATGGCTGACTCTCAGCTGCACTCAAAGGCAACTAGGGATGGCCAGGCAGTGGCGCCTATGTCCCACGAATGAATTTTTAAAAAATCAAAAAGGGAGAGATTTTTGTTTGTATCAGAACATGCCCAAAGTGTCAAACTGTGACTCACATCCAAAGTCAACAAGGGAACAAGCGCAAATATCTCATCAGTCAGAATCCTGAATGTAATTACCAATGACACAACCTACAGCAGACAAATTAACTGCATTCAATGGGTCATCTATTCATTCTATAGGTACGTTGACACAGACACGTGAGTTGGATGACATGGAATGTAACAGCATTACAGAGGAAGTTTAGTATGATCAGAAATAGTCAGCACGGCTTTGTCAAGGGCAGGTCATGCCTTACAAGCCATGCTGAGTTCTTTGAAAATGTGACTGAACACATTGACGAAGAAGAGTGGTGGATGTGGTTTACATGGACTTCAGCAAGGCGTTTGATAAGGTCCCCCATGCAAGACTTCTTGAAAAGATGAGAGAGCATGGGATCCAAGGGGCTGTTGCCTTATGGATCCAGAACTGGCTTGCCTGCAGAAGGCAGAGAGTGGTTGTGGATGGGTCTTTTTCTGCATGGAGGTCGGTCACCAGTGGAGTGCCTCAGGGATCTGTTCTAGGACCCTTGCTGTTTGTCATTTTCATAAATGACCTGGATGAGGAAGTGGAGGGATGGGTTAGTAAGTTTGCCAACGACACAAAGGTTGGTGGTTTTGTGGATAGTCTGGAGGGATGTCAGAAGTTGCAGCGAGACATAGACAGGATTCAAAACTGGGCGGAGAAATGGCAGATGGGCTTCAACACGGATAAATGTGTAGTGGTCCATTTTGGCAGGTCCAACGGGATGAAGGAGCACAATATCAAGGGTAGGACTTTAGCAATGTGGAGGAGCCTTGGGGTCCGGGTCCATAGGACTCTTAAATCGGCCTCGCAGGTGGAGGATGTGGTCAAGAAGGCGTATGGTGTGCTAACCTTCATTAATCGAGGGATTGAGTTTAGGATTCGGGAGATAATGCTGCAACTTTATAAGACCCTTGTCAACCCCACTTGGAGTACTGTGCGCAGTTCTGGTTGCCTCACTACAAGGAGGATGTGGAAGCTATTGAGAGGATGCAGAGGAGATTTACAAGGATGTTGCCTGGATTGGGAGGCATGCCTTATGAGGATAGGTTGAGGGAGCTAGGTCTCTTCTCCCTGGAGAGACGAAGGTTGAGAGGCGACCTGATAGAGGTTTATAAGATGCTGAGAGGTATAGACAGGGTGGATTCTCGGAGGCCATTTCCCAGGGCTGAAATGGTCGCTATGAGAGGACACAGGTTTAAGGTGCTGGAGAGCGGGTACAGAGGAGATGTCAGGGGTAAATTTTTCACTCAGAGGGTGGTGAGTGAGTGGATTCGGCTGCCGTCGGTGGTGGTAGAGGCGAACTCGCTGGGCTCTTTTAAGAGACTTGGATGAGTACATGGGATTTAATGGGATTGAGAGTTATAGGTAGGCCTGGTAGGTATGGATATAATCGGCGGAACTTGTGAGCTGAAGGGCCTGTTTGTGCTGTAGTGTTCTATGTTCTATTATCCACCATGTGTATTAACATACTGACTGTGCAGTTCCATCAAGTATATACTGTAAAAAGATGGAACAATCCAGGTACGTCAAAATCTCACTCTAAAAAGATATCCACTCTAGATATCCAAATTAAAGGAATTGAATCCA
The DNA here is from genome assembly GCF_965287045.1 of Carcharhinus amblyrhynchos. Classification (NCBI taxonomy): domain Eukaryota; kingdom Metazoa; phylum Chordata; class Chondrichthyes; order Carcharhiniformes; family Carcharhinidae; genus Carcharhinus; species Carcharhinus amblyrhynchos. The sequence continues at coordinate 67,188,246 of NC_137335.1, read as the reverse complement.
AAATTCACAGGAGCTCAGTTTTACTCCAAGTCAGCTGCCAAACATGGCTATTGGTCAGTTCATTTGGCAGAGGAACCTCAAGAAACAGCCACTTTCAGGGTACCATCCAGAAGATACTGCTTCCAGAAATTTGCTTTATCTATCTGTCAGGATCTGTTCCAGCAATATACGGCAGAATTTCAAAAAATATCATTGGATGTGTGTTTGTCTCTCTTGTGTGCGTGTGTGAGACGGACAAAACCAATGAAGAGCATTACCAAAATTTACACCCACTAGCAGTAGCTCATTGTGACGGATTCGTCTTCAATGTCAAAAATGCCAGATAAACGTGGATCAGAAAACCTTACCAGTTCTATCTATTCAAGTTCCGGGATCTGTCCACACCCAGACAAACTTTAAGATGTACGATACATGGGCAATGAGGATCTGGATGCCTCGAATTTTTCAACTGCTGAGCAGCATAGATGCCCAATATTGCTGATTGAACATCACCACTTAGATAGAGTAGTTGCTAAGGAGGGATTTTCCATATGCATGGTGGGAGGACCAACATGTGGTTAAGTCATTCAAACAAGCATCATCAGGAGAGACCAGTGCTCTACAATACCATGACCCAAGAAACGAGACAATCTTAGAGGACGACAATTCAAAAAGGGTTAGGAATGTGTATTAGGTAAGATGGCAAACCAATTGCATTTATTTCCAAAAGTCTATCCCAAGCTCAGTCCAATCACTGAAAAAGAAAATGCTGAAATATCTCAGCAGGTCTGGCAGCATCTGTAAGGAGAGAAAAGAGCTGACATTTCGAGTTCAGATGACTCTATGTCAAAGCTAAAAGGCCTAGCTACGATAGTAACACTACATTCTGCACTCTCTCACTTCCTTCTCTTTGAACAGTATCTGTATAGTGCGCAAGAAACAATACTTTTCACTGTATGTTAATACATGTGACAATAATAAATCAAATCAAAAAGTGGGAAGTATTTATACTGCAAGGTGAGGGAATGAAAGATGAGTTATAGCCACAGAAACCAGGGGAAAAGACTGCTAATGTCTGTTCACTGAGAGAATAAAGTGCAGAGGAGGTTTACTAGGCTGATACCGGAGTTGAGGGGGTTGAGCTATGAGGAGAGGCTGAATAAACTAGGCTTGTACTCGTTAGAGTTTAGAAGAATGAGGGGAGATCTCATTGAGACGTATAAGATGATGAATGGGATGGATAGGATAGAGGTGGAAAGACTCTTCCCGCTCAAAAAAGACAGTAGGACTAGGGGGCACAGCCTCAAGATAAAGGGGGGGCGGTTCAGAACGGAGTTGAGGAGGAACTTCTTCACTCAAAGGGTGGTGAATCTCTGGAATTCTCTGCCCGTTGAAGTGGTGGAGGCTGCCTCGCTAAATATTTTTAAGAAGCGGGTTGATGGGTTTTTGATAAGAGAAGGGATTAAGGGTTATGGGGAGAGGGCGGGAAAGTGGAACTGAGCCACGACAGATCAGCCATGATCTTATTGAATGGCGGGGCAGGCTCGAAGGGCCAGATGGCCTACTTCTGCTCCTATTTCTTATGTTCTTATGTTCTTATGAATGGCAGAAGCAAAGGGGGAGAAAAGGAAATGGGAAGCGGAATAAAGTAGGGGGAAAGAGAGTGGGGGGGAGAAAAATGAAGAAAAAAATCAAAACAAAAGGTAGAGAACAGTAAAAAATTAAAAATACAATGAAAACAAAGGGATCGAGGTGGGGTAGAGCAAATCATCTCAAGTTGTTGAACTCGACGTTGAGACTGGAAGGTTGTAAAGTGCCTAGCTGGAAGATGAAATGCTGTTGCTCCCACTTGCATTGAGCTTCACTGGAACATTGCAGCAAGCCAAGGACAGACGTGTGGGCATGGGAGCAGGATCATGTGTTAAAATGGCAAGCAACCGGAAGGTCAGGGTCCTGATTGCACACAGACCAAAGATGCTCCGCAAAGCGATCACCTAGTCTATGCTTGGTCTCTCCAATACAGAGGAGATCACATTGGGAGCAAATGCAATACACCAAATTGAAAAACGCTGCTTAACCTGGAATGAATGTTTTGGACCTTGGGTGGTAAGCATAGAAAAGGTAAAGGGGCAGGTGTTACACCTTCTGCGATAGCATGGAAAGGTCCATGAGTGACAGGAGAGGTGCTGGATATAATAGAGGAGTGGACTAGGTTATCCCAGGGGGAATGGTCTCTGCAGAATGCTGACTGAGGGAGTGAAGGGAAAATGTGTTTAGAGAGACCAAGTGTAGACTGGGTGATCGCTTTGCTGAGCACCTTCAGTCCATGCGCAGTCAGGACCCTGACCTTCCGGTTGCTTGCCATTTTAACACATGATCCGGCTCCCATGGCCACATGGCTGTCCATGGCCTGCTGCAATGTTCCAATGAAGCTCAACACAAACTGGAGGAACAGCTTCTCATCTTCCAGCTAGGCAGTTTACAGCCTTCCAGTCTCAACATCGAATTCAACAACTTCAGATGATTTGCTCTACCTCACCTCAATCCTTTTGTTTTCATTCTATTTCATTTAATCTTTTACTATTCTCTATCTTTTATTTCTTTATTGTCCTTCATTTTTCTTCCCATCCCTCCCAACTCTTTCTCTCCTTTGCTTACCTTTTCTCCCCCTTTGTTTCCTCTTTTCTAAATTTTACCTCTGTCCCATCTATTCCCCCCTCCCCCAACATCTTCATCTGTCACAGCTTACCCTCTCATTTTAGCTTCTCTGCCATTTGGCCATTCACACCCTTTATTCTCTCTGTGAACAGACATTGGCAGTCTTTTATGACTCATCATTCATTCATTCCCTCACACTGTAGTATAAATATCTCCCACTTTCTATGCCTTATAGCTACAGATGTCTCGCTATACCTACAAGTATACAAGATGATGTGCTTAAAATTGATCTGATGAATTTTGGTCAACACAAGGACAACCAACTTCAGGGAACACAAGGACAACCAACTTTAGGGAGAAACTGCAAATGATCCATGATTAGCCATTATAGAATCCTACAGTGCAGAAGGAGGCCATTCTGGACTCGAAACATAAGAACATAAGAACATAAGAAATAGGAGCAGGAGTAGGCCATCTGGCCCTTCGAGCCTGCCCCGCCATTCAATAAGATCATGGCTGATCTGTCGTGGCTCAGTTCCACTTTCCCGCCCTCTCCCCATAACCCTTAATCCCCTCTCTTATCAAAAACCCATCAACCCGCTTCTTAAAAATATTTAGCGAGGCAGCCTCCACCACTTCAACGGGCAGAGAATTCCAGAGATTCACCACCCTTTGAGTGAAGAAGTTCCTCCTCAACTCCGTTCTGAACTGCCCCCCCTTTATCTTGAGGCTGTGCCCCCTAGTCCTACTGTCTTTTTTGAGCGGGAAGACTCTTTCCACCTCTATCCTATCCATCCCATTCATCATCTTATACGTCTCAATGAGATCTCCCCTCATTCTTCTAAACTCTAACGAGTACAAGCCTAGTTTATTCAGCCTCTCCTCATAGCTCAACCCCCTCAACTCCGGTATCAGCCTAGTAAACCTCCTCTGCACTCCCTCCAAGGCCAAAATATCCTTGCGCAGGTGCGGCGCCCAAAACTGCACACAGTACTCCAGCTGTGGCCTCACCAATGCCCTATACAGCTGCAGCAAGACCTCCCTACTTTTATATTCAATCCCCCTCGCTATGAAGGCCAGCATCCCATTCGCCTTCCTGACCACCTGCTGCACCTGCAGGCTGGGTTTTTGCGACTCATGCACAAGGACCCCGAGGTCCCTCTGCACCGTCGCCTGCTGCAGTTTTTCGCCACGTAAGTAATAGTCCTTCCTACCATTCTTCCTACCAAAGTGGACCACCTCACACTTGCCAACATTAAATTCCATTTGCCATTTCCTGGCCCATTCGCCCAGCCTATCTAGATCCTTCTGCAGACTCTCCACACCCTCCGCACAATTTGCCTTTCCCCCAATCTTGGTGTCATCAGCAAATTTCGACACCCTACACTCGGTTCCCTCCTCCAGATCATCTATATAAATGGTAAATAGCTGAGGCCCCAGCACCGACCCCTGGGGCACCCCACTAGTCACCAACCGCCAATCCGAATAGCACCCATTGACCCCCACTCTCTGCCTCCTATTTGACAACCAATCCTCTATCCACGCTAACACCCTACCCCCAACTCCATGTCCTCTGACCTTCTGCAGTAACCTCTTGTGAGGTACCTTATCAAACGCCTTCTGAAAATCCAGAAAGACCACATCCACCGGCTCTCCTCTATCCACCGCCCTAGACACATCCTCATAGAACTCCAGTAAATTGGTCAGACACGACTTCCCTTTAATGAAACCGTGTTGCGTCTGCCCTATCAAGCAATTCCCTTCAAGATGCCTCGCAATTTCCTCCTTAATGACGGATTCTAACATTTTACCTACCACAGACGTTAAACTAACCGGCCTGTAATTCCCCGCCTTTTGCCTGGCACCCTTCTTAAACAACGGCGTAACATTAGCCGTTTTCCAATCCTCCGGCACTTCCCCGGAATCCAGCGACGTCTGGAAAATAACCACCAAGGCATCCACTATCACCTCCGCCATTTCTTTCAGAACCCTCGGATGCATTCCATCCGGTCCTGGGGACTTGTCCACAATCAGCCCCTCCAGTCTGTCGCGCACCACCTCTCTAGTAACAGTAATGTCATTAAGACCCTCCAGTCCTACCACCTTTCCATCGCTAACACCCGGCAAATTATTCACGTCCTCCTCCGTGAAGACAGAAACCAAAAAGTTATTCAAGACCTTAGCCATATCCCCATCCCCTACCACTAGGTCCCCTTTCTCATCCGCTAAGGGACCAACGTTCACCCTAGCCAGCCTCTTCCTTTTTATATATTTATAAAAACTCTTGCTATCCTTTTTTATATTAAGTGCTAGCCCAGCTTCATAGCTTCTTCTACCCTCCTTTATCAACTTTTTTGTCAATCTTTGTTGACATTTAAACCTTTCCCAATCCTCTTCTCGCCCACTGCTCTTAGCTACTCTAAATTCCTCCGCTTTTAATTTAACACTTTCCTTCACCTCCTTCGTTATCCACGGCTTATTACCTCTCTTCCTACTGTCCTTTTTAACCATCGGAATAAATTTCTGCTGAGCACCAAGAAAGATCTCCTTAAAGATCCTCCACTGCTCCTCAGCAGACCTACCTTCCAACGCGCTCCCCCAGTCCACATTCGCCAATTCTTCTCTCATCCTACCATACTCCCCTCTATTCAAACAAAGGACACGTGTCCGGGAACCCACTTTCTCCTCCTCCATCTGCAACAGAAACTCCACCATACAATGATCACTCTCTCCAAGAGGATCCTTCACCTCAAGGTCCCTAATTCTACCCGCCTCATTACATAGCACCAGATCCAAGATAGCTCGCTCCCTCGTCGGCTCCAACACACACTGTTCCAGGAAACTATCCCGGCAGCATTCCAAGAACTCCTCCTCGAGCCCACCTCGTCCAACATGGGTCGACCAATCAATATGCAGATTGAAATCCCCCATAACTACTGCCGTCCCATTCCTGCACGCCGCACTTATTTGCGCGTTAACAGCCCGCCCCACCTCCAGATCATTATTCGGGGGCCTATAGACGACACCCACCAGCGTCTTCCTCCCTTTGCTGTTCCTAATCTCCACCCACAACGATTCCACTTTCTGCTCTTTGGCTCCGATATCATCCCTTGCTACCACCTTGATGCTGTCCTTAATCAGCAGAGCTACGCCACCCCCTCTTTCCTCCTGCCTATCCTTCCTAAACACTTGATAGCCCTGTACATTCATCTCCCAGTCCCTGTCACCTTGCAGCCACGTCTCTGTAATGGCCACCAGATCGTATCCATTTGTGTCGATCTGCGCCACCAGCTCATCCACTTTATTCCGAATGCTTCGTGCATTCAGATAAAGCGCTTTCATCCCAGCCTTCTTCTGGACCCTATTTGCCGTAACGCCACCACTTGGGACATCCTCAGCCTCTTCCCTTACCTGTACCCTATCCTTAACTGTAGACCTCCTAACATCACCTACCCTCGCACCCTCCCCCCCCCTAATTAGTTTAAAGCCCTGTCTACAGTTCTCTTTACTCGATTCGCCAGCACTCTGGTCCCAGCACGATTCAGACCAACCCCATCCCGCCCGAACAAGTCCCACCTACCCCAATACTGGTGCCAATGCCCCATAAATTCGATCCCATTCCTCCCACACCAATCTCTGAGCCACCCATTCACTTCCTTTATCCTGTCAACCCTACGCCCGTCTGCACTCGGTTCAGGCAGTAGCCCAGAGAAGACCACCTTGTCGGTTCTACTTTTTAATTCCATTCCCAGCTTCTCATACTCCCTCCCCAGATCCTCAGTCCGCACTTTGCCTACGTCGCTGGCACCCACGTGTACCACCACAACTGGGTTCTCACCCTCCCACTCCAGATTCCTCTGCAGCCCAGCTGCGACATCCTGTACCCGAGCACCAGGCAGACAACACACCCTTCTGTGCACTTTGTCATTGTGACAAAGGACAGTGTCAATACCCTTCACCCCACTATCTCCAATCACTACTACGTTCCTTTTCCCCTTCTCTTTGCCTATGTCCTGCTGCATCACTGTACCGTGTGCAGTTTGCTCACCAACCTCACCTGCCTCGTCCTCTTCCAGACTGGAAGCAAGAACCTCAAACCTGTTATGCAGATTAAGAGGCTGAGGCCTCCGCTCCTCACCCCCCTTCCTCCTCCCAGCAGCCCCCTTTTGTTCCTGACCCTTAGATTTAGCCAGTCTAGGGGGGGTGGATGTCACTTGCACCCCATTGACAATGACACCCTCTCTCCCCCTGATGAGCCTCAGTGTCTGTAGCTCAGAGGCCAGCTCATCCACCTTGAGCTGGAGCTCCTCCAGCAACCTGCACTTACTGCAGACATGGCCACTGGGAAGGACCCTGGGGTCCACCAGTTCCCACATCATACAGGAACCGCACATCACATGCCCCTCCATTATTCAATATAATTTGTTGTGGGAAAAAAATATTTTCCTTGTTTTTTGCTGTAGTAGTTTTGAAAAAAAAAATTTTTTTTTTTTTTCCCTTGTTCTTTCCACCTGGCCTTTTTACCTTCCAGCCCTTTTTGATATTAAGCCCTAATAGCTCACTCTGCTGCCCTCTCACTCCGCTGCCCGCTCCGACGCTGCCCGCTATCTACACCAGGCCTCCTTTTAAACTTGGCGCTGATTTAAAGCTGATGGGCCACAACTGCCTGATAATCACTCCCTCACAATTCTTAAAGCAGTAAATACAATAAGTAAATGCTTTAAACAGTTCTACAAAGAACAAAGTGCTTTAAACTTATTTTAAACAGGTTTTTAACAGGTAAAGTCTTAGCTTTCTCTCTGATGCTCCTTCCTCGTCTGCTCCAGCAAACAATGTAAGGCTTCACCGTGTGGACACTTGATAATTAAAGCTGATGGGCCACAACTGCCTGATAATCACTCCCTCACAATTCTTAAAGCAGTAAATACAATAAGTAAATGCTTTAAACAGTTCTACAAAGAACAAAGTGCTTTAAACTTATTTTAAACAGGTTTTTAACAGGTAAAGTCTTAGCTTTCTCTCTGATGCTCCTTCCTCGTCTGCTCCAGCAAACAATCAGCTCTTTTCTCTCCTTACAGATGCTGCCAGACCTGATGAAATTTTCCAGCATTTTCTCTTTTGGTTCAGATTCCAGCATCCACAGTAATTTACTTTTATCTCAGTCCAATTATTTGGATACCAATGCCAAAAACCTTTGTTCCAGTTTGTGATTGGGATTCTCTGGTGCTGCTGAAAGTGAATAGAGTATTAAGTTCTCCATTCTCACTTGCTGTGTGCCAGGCACAGATGAGATTGGAGAATCCCACCCAGAGAGCAAAGCACTTACTCTGATTTGTCAGTCACATGGTTTCACATGCATCTATTTGGTAAATAGACTCATTGTAAAATCTGACCATAATCCACTGGAATTTACTCAGTTCAAGACACTGACAAGTGTGCCTCCGAGATTACAATTCCTGATAAAAACAGGACTTTCAAGTTCAATGTAAACTTGGTAGCAAAACGGTTGCTTCAGAAACACTGAGCAGGTTATCCAATCTGAAAAAAAGCTACAGATGTCTCGTTATTCCCAAAAGTACACAAGATGATGTGCTTAACATTGATTTGATGAATTTTGGTCAATACAAGGACAACCAATTTTAGGGGTAAATGATCCACGATTAGACATTATAGAATCCTATAGTGCAGAAGGAGGCCATTCAGGCCATCAAGTCTGCACCAATCACAATCATACCCATAATCCCAAGCATTTACCCTAGCTAGTCCCCCTGACACTAAGGGACAATTTAGCTTGGCCAGTCCACTTAACCCGTACATCTTTGGACTGTGGGAGGAAACCAGGGCACCCAGAAGAAATGAGGAGAATGTGTATATTCCACACAGACAGTGACCCAAGTCGGAAATCGAACCCGAGTCCCTGCTGCTGTGAAGCAACAGTGCTAACCACTATGCCACCATGCTGCCCTATGGAGATCGACTGTAGAAGGTTAGCCTGATACATTACAAGACATGCCAGACACCCTCAGATGTTTTTAGCCATACAGAATTGAACTAGGTATTTAAGGAGGCGTGATTTTCAAAGGAAAACAGGTGCTTGTACCCGAAGCTCTCTGTCAGAACAAATTGTCACAGTTACGCTAGTGCAAATGAGCATGGAATGAACAATGCGCACGGTAAGGAATAATGTATACTGCTCAGGCGTCAACAGTGATACGAGGAAAACACTGAAAGTACACCAGAGTCAGTAGACATATCAACAGAAAGAACCTTTGCAACCTCATTAAGTTCCATCATATATTTGGTCTACAATCAAAACATATTTATTCATTATCCATGGAGACAACTTTCTCCTAGTCACTGACTACTTCTCGAAGTTTCCAATCATTAGACAATTGAAGGATACCTCAAGTGCATCTGTCACAGAAAAACTAAGTTCAATTTTCAGCTTGTTCCGTATGCCTGAAGAAATTATATCAGGCAACGGACCATGGTATACTAAGACCTTTTAGGAACATGTCTACTAAATGGGGGATAACCTACATGACAACCTTGCCACACTACCCCAGTTCCAATGGTCTCACCAAGCAAATGGTTCATACTGTTAAGTCATTAATCATATCCATACTGCCATATAACATTTAAGAGCAAATCTATAGAAATGGGTTTACCACCACCAGCAGAAATCATGTTTGGAATGCAGATTAGGACAACTTTACCAAGCCATCAACTGTCCCATTTTTCAAAAGTACAGGAGAAACCTCTCAAAAACAAGGGAGAATAATGATGCTGTATAAGTGATATGCAGGGGTGGAACTGCCTAATTTGCACACAGGACAAAAGGTTTGGATCATTTATTCTACTCAAAGAACTTAAGTTACCAATAAATTTCCAAAGTGTGCAATTGGCCTGGATCCTACGAAGGCACAACACCAAATAGAGTGAAGCTAAGTTGTTGCAAAAGCCAGTTAAAGGAATTATACAACTGTATAATAACTAGCAGCCTAATTGTGTCTATAACACATCCAATGATAGATTCGACATGAAATTGTGGCAGACCACCATGAAATCAGTATTCCAACAATACACATGATGCACACCTACAAGTCATGAATGGCCAAGTGAAGTAAAACAAATATACAATGGAACTTCACGAGATTGTAAAGGTTATTTGCATTGATGGTGGTTAGTGACTCTGGCATGCTTCACACATTTCAGTCTTCATATCATTGTTGATCCCTGGCCAACACACGGTTAACTTTGCCAGGCATACTGTTTAGATCACAGGAAGGTCATACCAATATGTGATCAAATAGAATTGTTAAACCAGTTATCTTATACAGATTCACAAATTTTGCCATCCTTAAACTCTTGAACTGAGATTTATTATTTCTGTAATTTTTGCAATAACCCTAATGTATATGTATTTTCACTTTTAATATATGTAATATTATCTTGGTGAGGTACGGAGAGAAGGGTATGTTGTGATATTACTTTAAGGGAATACGCCAATGAGTAAGTAGCCAGGATGTGAACCATGTAACCAGCAGACACTGGTTGGAGTAACTTTCAGTTTAGCTAGCAGCATGTGATAAGAACATAAGAAATAGGAGCAGGAGTAGGCCATCTAGCCCTTCGAGCCTGCCCCGCCAATCAATAAGATCATGGCTGATCTGAAGTGGATCAGTTCCACTTTCCTACTTTCTCCCCATAACCCTTAATTCCCCTGTCTATCAGAAACCTATCTACCCGTAACTTAAATATATTCAGCAAGGTAGCCTTCACCACTTCAACGGGCAGAGAATTCCAGAGATTCACCACCCTTTGAGTGAAGAAGTTCCTCCTCAAATCTGATCTAAACTGCACCCCACCTTATCTTGAGGCTGTGCCCTCTAGTCCTGCTATCCTTTCTAAGCGGGAAGAATCTCTCTACCTCTACCCTATCTATCCCCTTCATTATCTTATACGTCTCTATAAGATCCCCCCTCATCCTTCTAAACTTCAACGAGTACAGACCCAGTCTATTTAGTGTCTCTTCATAGGCCAACCCCCTCATCTCCAGTATCAGCCTAGTGAACCTCCTCTGCACTCCCTTCAAGGCCAATATATCCTTCCTCAAGTGCGGCGACCAAAACTGCACACAGTACTCCAGCTGCGGCCTCATCAGTACCCTGTACAGTTGCAGCAAGACCTCCCTACTTTTATGGAGTTGGGGGTAGGGTGTTAGCGTGGATAGAGGATTGGTTGTCAAATAGGAGGCAGAGAGTGGGGGTCAATGGGTGCTATTCGGATTGGCGGTTGGTGACTAGTGGGGTGCCCCAGGGGTCGGTGCTGGGGCCTCAGCTATTTACCATTTATATAGATGATCTGGAGGAGGGAACCGAGTGTAGGGTGTCGAAATTTGCTGATGACACCAAGATTGGGGGAAAGGCAAATTGTGCGGAGGGTGTGGAGAGTCTGCAGAAGGATCTAGATAGGCTGGGCGAATGGGCCAGGAAATGGCAAATGGAATTTAATGTTGGCAAGTGTGAGGTGGTCCACTTTGGTAGGAAGAATGGTAGGAAGGACTATTACTTACGTGGCGAAAAACTGCAGCAGGCGACGGTGCAGAGGGACCTCGGGGTCCTTGTGCATGAGTCGCAAAAACCCAGCCTGCAGGTGCAGCAGGTGGTCAGGAAGGCGAATGGGATGCTGGCCTTCATAGCGAGGGGGATTGAATATAAAAGTAGGGAGGTCTTGCTGCAGCTGTATAGGGCATTGGTGAGGCCACAGCTGGAGTACTGTGTGCAGTTTTGGGCGCCGCACCTGCGCAAGGATATTTTGGCCTTGGAGGGAGTGCAGAGGAGGTTTACTAGGCTGATACCGGAGTTGAGGGGGTTGAGCTATGAGGAGAGGCTGAATAAACTAGGCTTGTACTCGTTAGAGTTTAGAAGAATGAGGGGAGATCTCATTGAGACGTATAAGATGATGAATGGGATGGATAGGATAGAGGTGGAAAGACTCTTCCCGCTCAAAAAAGACAGTAGGACTAGGGGGCACAGCCTCAAGATAAAGGGGGGGCAGTTCAGAACGGAGTTGAGGAGGAACTTCTTCACTCAAAGGGTGGTGAATCTCTGGAATTCTCTGCCCGTTGAAGTGGTGGAGGCTGCCTCGCTAAATATTTTTAAGAAGCGGGTTGATGGGTTCTTGATAAGAGAGGGGATTAAGGGTTATGGGGAGAGGGCGGGAAAGTGGAACTGAGCCACAACAGATCAGCCATGATCTTATTGAATGGCGGGGCAGGCTCGAAGGGCTAGATGGCCTACTCCTGCTCCTATTTCTTATGTTCTTATGTTCTTATATTCTATCCCCCTCGCTATAAAGGCCAACATTCCATTCACCTTCTTGATTACCTGTTGCACCTGCAGACTGGGTTTTTGCGACTCGTGCACAAGGACCCCCAGGTCCCTCTGCACTGTAGCAAGTTGCAGCTTTTCGCCTTTTAAATAATAATCCCTCCTACTATTATTTCTGCCAAAGTGGATAACCTCACACTTGCTAACACTATACTCCATCTGCCAGGTCCTCACCTGGTTGATGTGATGTGAAGGTGTTGCAGCTGTACTTTCCTATTAACAACATCTGTTGAGTTTTTATAACAAATACGTCTACTGAGCATTCCTGTAACACACCTTCCAAAAATCCGAACCTACATTTAATGTGCAAGACTGATAAGTTTGTATTAAACAAATACAGAAATACAATTGCTGCTTCCAAATGTATATTTGGAGCATCATTGTAGTTGATTATGTGCCAATCATTTTCTCAGTTGGTTTTCCAAAACAGTTAAGGTCATTTTTAAAGTGCATCTACTCATCATTTTGAAAATAACAATTGCAAAACTCTGATGTCAGTCCCTTGTAACCATAATTTACATGTTTCACCATGTCTCCAATACAAACACTGACAGAGTCTAAGTGTAAAAAGAAAGACAGAAAGCTTACTTTTTTCCCCTGGTAAAACTAGTTTGAGATTATTTACCTCCAACATTTGCATCCTTCAGAACTACTCTTATTAATTCAGGAACATCAAAATAAGCTGCATAGTGCAAAGCATTCATGTTTGTCCAACGGCTACGAAGAGTGACATCAGCTCCCATAGCAATCAACTGTGAAGCGAACTTGGCAGCAATCTCTGCATCTCCTAGAAAAATAAAACTATAATTCAAAACTGTGGAAAGATAAGAAATAACACAAATCGTAAGTCACAACAAGTTAGTATGAAAGATGCCACTGGCTTGCAGGATACATTGGAGGACCAGGACAATGTTGAATCACATCTAATATAAACTTAGGGAACCCTCTATCAAAGAAACGTACAAATTGAAAATTCATGATGTGGAATTGCTGGCGTTGGACTGTGGTAGGCACAGTAAGTAGTCTCACAACACCAGGTTAAAGTCCAACAGGTTTATTTGGTAGCACGAGCTTACGGAGCACTGCCCTTCATCAGGTGAGTGAAGAGTTCGGTTCACAAATAGGGCACATATGGACACAAACTCAATTACAACATAATGGTTGGAATGCAAGTCTTAACAGGTAATCAAGTCTTTAAAGTGAGATTTTGCATCATATCATCATGCATCAGGACATCATTTTCTGCATCCTTTCCTTTCCTACCATGGCGTGACCATGCAGACACAAAAACAACAAATGAATGGACACCACCTGACAATCACCAGGCAGAGTGTTCCCTTCCTGTTGGGGAACACTTCAGCAGTCAAGGGGATTCAGCCTCTAATCTTCAGGTAAGCGTTCTCCAAGGTGGCCTTCGCAACACACGACAATGCAGAATCACTGGACAGGAACTGATAACCAACTTTCGCAGGCATGAGGATGGCCTCAACCGAGATCTTAGGTTCACGTCACACTATCTATAACCCCCACGACTTGCCTGGGCTTGCAAAATCTCACTAACAGTCCTGGCTGGAGACAATTCACACCTCTTTGACCTGTGCTTAACTTTCTCTCTCCTCACATTGTCTGCACCTGTAAAGACTTGACTACCTGTTAAGATTCGCATTCCAACCATTATCTTATACTTGAGTTTGTCTCTATATATACCCTGTTTGTGAACCGAACTCTTCACGCACCTGATGAAGGGCAAAACTCCAAAAGCTCGTGCTACCAAATAAACCTGTTGGACTTTAACCTGGTGTTGTGAGACTACTAATTGAAAATTCAATATAAAACAATATTTTCCCAGTACATCATGGAATACCTTCTACTAAATACACTGTTATTTGCATGCATAGAGCATTGGACCCAACACAAACACTTAATCCCATAAAGTGAGCAAGCTCTAACTACTCTGCTTACACTTTCAAATTTTCTTTCTGAAATATTGTCAGCAAAGGTTTTTGATTACAACACTGGGAGAATAGGGCTCTTCAGGTGGTTAGTTACCAACCAATTAAAATTTGATGCACAATGAGGACCCACAAAACTGTTAGTGTGGTTACTAAAGCACACTCCCTAGACTAATTGTATACCAGTTAAAGCTTTAGAAAATAGATATCAGGCTCTAAGGCTGTAAACAAAGCTTAAGCATAGAGAATGAATAAATTTGTATCATGAATATTTAATCTTTGCCCTCATCATGCTACAAATATAACTCAATTGGGCATTTTGGATTGCATTTTTTAAAAAATATTTATCAATGGACACGTTGGCATTTACATACGAGTGTTGCCAAAAACAGAAAGTAAGGTAATAGGAAGTTCCTATGGGACATAAGCACCAAGTCCAACACCGGCATTTCCACATCATGACATAAGCACCAGCACAGGCCTGCTGGGTCAAGTGGTCTATTTCTCTACTATATAATTCGACACAATTCAAAATAAATTCTAGTGATTTCATACTCCAGTAAATTTTTTAATGCTTGTATAAAACTCTATATATTGTGGACATAACATTCATTTCAATAATGGGTAGCAAGATTTGAAAGGTCTAAAATTATATTTTATCTGTGACTAGTCAAAATTTTTATTTTCCCCAAAATGTACAACTTTCAAAATAGACTATGCCTGGTGAAAGCTGAGTCTTTTATATAAAATGTACAAATTTCAAAATAAACAATGCCCGTGAACACAGATTCTTTTATATAAAATTAATTTTGAAATGTGAAAAGGTAGGCAGGTATGCTACTTCTAAGACTTTGCCAATTCTGCTTTTCAATTTGACAATATAAAGACTCAACTTCTCAACAATCTTTCCTGTCAATCCAGATAAAATTAGAAAACTGACCATTCAAACCTACTGCAAGCTCAAGGGGACACAATAGTAGTCTGGCAAAGATCAGTCACTACTGAAGAAGATGGCACTACTCAAATTCAGCTCAACAGCCCACATTATTTATATCAAAATGTAGTGGTACAATATGTCACCATTTGAGTAAATTGTGAAACTAATTCATTCTGTGAGGAATACTCATATCGAGATATAACTCTCCTTTAACAGCATGTTAAGTAAGGGCACATTCACAGATTACATACTTGTTTGTTATCTTATTTGGTCCATTTATTTAGCAATCAATAAAAATACAAAGATAAATTCTGTCACTATTTTCATATTGTAACAATTCCAGTAGTTTGGATTTAAGTGATTGTATCATACGAGTCCACATTAATTGACTTGAAGAATAATTAATTTAACGTTCTAAATGGCAGGTTTTTAAAAATATAATTTGATTAGGATTGTTTCATGAGCAGTCCATTAAATAAAATCAAGATGACTGGCGCGACCACAATAGAAGCAAATTATCAGCAACCTTAAGAACATAAGAACATAAGAAATAGGAGCAGGAGTAGGCCATCTGGCCCTTCGAGCCTGCCCCGCCATTCAATAAGATCATGGCTGATCTGTCGTGGCTCAGTTCCACTTTCCCGCCCTCTCCCCATAACCCTTAATCCCCTCTCTTATCAAAAACCCATCAACCCGCTTCTTAAAAATATTTAGCGAGGCAGCCTCCACCACTTCAACGGGCAGAGAATTCCAGAGATTCACCACCCTTTGAGTGAAGAAGTTCCTCCTCAACTCCGTTCTGAACTGCCCCCCCTTTATCTTGAGGCTGTGCCCCCTAGTCCTACTGTCTTTTTTGAGCGGGAAGACTCTTTCCACCTCTATCCTATCCATCCCATTCATCATCTTATACGTCTCAATGAGATCTCCCCTCATTCTTCTAAACTCTAACGAGTACAAGCCTAGTTTATTCAGCCTCTCCTCATAGCTCAACCCCCTCAACTCCGGTATCAGCCTAGTAAACCTCCTCTGCACTCCCTCCAAGGCCAAAATATCCTTGCGCAGGTGCGGCGCCCAAAACTGCACACAGTACTCCAGCTGCGGCCTCACCAATGCCCTATACAGCTGCAGCAAGACCTCCCTACTTTTATATTCAATCCCCCTCGCTATGAAGGCCAGCATCCCATTCGCCTTCCTGACCACCTGCTGCACCTGCAGGCTGGGTTTTTGCGACTCATGCACAAGGACCCCGAGGTCCCTCTGCACCGTCGCCTGCTGCAGTTTTTCGCCACGTAAGTAATAGTCCTTCCTACCATTCTTCCTACCAAAGTGGACCACCTCACACTTGCCAACATTAAATTCCATTTGCCATTTCCTGGCCCATTCGCCCAGCCTATCTAGATCCTTCTGCAGACTCTCCACACCCTCCGCACAATTTGCCTTTCCCCCAATCTTGGTGTCATCAGCAAATTTCGACACCCTACACTCGGTTCCCTCCTCCAGATCATCTATATAAATGGTAAATAGCTGAGGCCCCAGCACCGACCCCTGGGGCACCCCACTAGTCACCAACCGCCAATCCGAATAGCACCCATTGACCCCCACTCTCTGCCTCCTATTTGACAACCAATCCTCTATCCACGCTAACACCCTACCCCCAACTCCATGTCCTCTGACCTTCTGCAGTAACCTCTTGTGAGGTACCTTATCAAACGCCTTCTGAAAATCCAGAAAGACCACATCCACCGGCTCTCCTCTATCCACCGCCCTAGACACATCCTCATAGAACTCCAGTAAATTGGTCAGACACGACTTCCCTTTAATGAAACCGTGTTGCGTCTGCCCTATCAAGCAATTCCCTTCAAGATGCCTCGCAATTTCCTCCTTAATGACGGATTCTAACATTTTACCTACCACAGACGTTAAACTAACCGGCCTGTAATTCCCCGCCTTTTGCCTGGCACCCTTCTTAAACAACGGCGTAACATTAGCCGTTTTCCAATCCTCCGGCACTTCCCCGGAATCCAGCGACGTCTGGAAAATAACCACCAAGGCATCCACTATCACCTCCGCCATTTCTTTCAGAACCCTCGGATGCATTCCATCCGGTCCTGGGGACTTGTCCACAATCAGCCCCTCCAGTCTGTCGCGCACCACCTCTCTAGTAACAGTAATGTCATTAAGACCCTCCAGTCCTACCACCTTTCCATCGCTAACACCCGGCAAATTATTCACGTCCTCCTCCGTGAAGACAGAAACAAAAAAGTTATTCAAGACCTTAGCCATATCCCCATCCCCTACCACTAGGTCCCCTTTCTCATCCGCTAAGGGACCAACGTTCACCCTAGCCAGCCTCTTCCTTTTTATATATTTATTCTCATAACCTTATTCTCATAATAATCATACTGGTTACTAAAGTAAGTAATACTCTTGTCAAAAGATTATGTACGAAGAAGCACTAAAGCAACGGTCAAGAAGGAAATGGGATACTAAGAAATGTTAATAAAAAATCTACAATAAAATAAATATTTGAAGTACAACTCACCAATTCCTTGAGCTCCAGCTTTGCAGGTGTAATGTAGCAGTGTCATATCTGTCAATCCATCTCTGTCATTCACGTGGCATCCTCGACTCAGAATCTAAAACAGATACATACAGAACAGAATGATCGAAGATTCATTTCCTTTTTTCTTTTATTTCCCATGAATATTGATCATCCACAATCAACTGAGGAATATAAAATTGTGCTCTCTGTTAAGACAATGCTCAACCATAATCAGACATTATGAACAAAACTCAAAGTATTCTTTCTAATTATACTTTTTCTCATCGAGACTTTGATACATGGATCTGCTTACAGAAACTTGTGTGGGAAGACCTTTCTGGGTCTGCACCACTAACAATTTTGGCTGGATGCAGCAAATACTGAAAGAAAACAATTCGAGCAGAATGGAATAACATTTTCAAACGAACTTGCTTGGCTTTCCTTTAAAGAAAAGTCAGGCAGCTTCCTTTACTGGCATGTGCTCCAATTCATTCAACTTCCAACATTCACTTTACTAAGATAATCCAGTACAGCTGAACCCAGGAAAATCTCCCCTTCAAGTTTCAGTTCCCTGTGACTTAAATATTCATCATTAGATTATCCATAAACATCTAATGCCAGCTTTTGTTGTTTCCCTTTTCCCTCCAGTATTTAACAGTGGGTCTATTTTAGCTCTATCTGAGGAATTTTTTCCCAGGTACAACCCAGAAAGTAAACCCAAAAAAGCCCCAATTTCCTCACCATTCTGCCAATTTCAAATGATACCAAATGTTTTTGTCAATTTCATTGGAATATCCCAAAGGTGAAATGGGTATTTATCTACATAAATATTCAAAGCATAAGAAAAACATCAAACTCACACAATGATTGGAACTTTCCTGCTGTCCACGCTATTGGGATCTTCTGGTCCCACTGACAGCACGTTCCTGCCATGGATTTCCAGGTGGCATGAATTGGAGTCAATGTGAAATCACATAGACTGCACTGGGTCAAGAAGATCCTGGCATTGGCTAATGGCATGCCACTTCCCATGCAAGAAAGATGCTGCGGGGAGGCCAGAGAATCCTATCCCACATATTTAACCTCTGAGTGTGGAAATTAAATGTTCAATTTAACGGAGGCACAGTAGCACAGGGGTCAGCACTGCTGCTTCATAGCACCAGGGACCTGGGTTCAACTCCTGGCTTGGGTCACTGTCTGTGTGGAGTTTGCACATTCTCCTCGTGCCTGCCACAGTCCAAAGATGTGCGGGTTAGATTAATTGGCCATGCTAAAAATTGCCCCTTAGTGTCCTGAGATGTGTAGGTTAGCGGGATTAGCAGGTAAATATATAGGGAACCCTACATATGGGGGTAGGGCCTAAGTGGGATCGTGGTTGGTACAGACGCAATGGGCCAAACAGCCTCTTCCTGCACTATAGGATTTCTATGATTCTAATTGTGATATGGAGTTTTTGCTCACTACCCCATTTTTCACAGCACAAAATACCTGATATCACACTAATCAACACAAAAGATCCCCAACCTTTTGCACTAGTTTTAAAATCACCACACTAGAAGCAGATCCCACTCACAAATCTGGTCACATTCCCAAGTGAATTAATCATCATTGCCAGTTTTCACAAATTTCAATGTTTGTGAATCTTCAAGGAAACTCCAATATTAAGCTGGATCTTTTGGATTCATGGATACCAACAGGTATATTAAATTTACTAAAGAACTGATTACTGTGCCCCAATCTTACTATAAATGACGTTGTATATTTTTAAAATATCTATTTTAACAATTTAAAATCAGTTTTTTTGTGATAAACCCAAAGAAAAGCTGCCTGATTTTGTTCTTGACATGTTTTACATTTGCTGAAATACAAAAGTGCTTGAGTAGAAATTGGAATGGGAGGAGGGAGAAGTGAGACACTTTAAAAAGTATAACCAATTACATCCTATCCAAAAATATCTGTCTTCAATTTTCAAGTCGTTCAACATTCATCATTCATGTACATTTAGCAGACATGTTTAAGAACCAGCAATCAGGGAAGCTTTTCAATTTGTTAATACCCATGCAATAAAAATGCATTTAAAGGTTAAGAAAATATAGTGCAAGCACCTGAAGATAAATTTTAATAAAACATTCTAATAAATACTAGAGAAATAATTTAGTTCTCTCTGTGACTGAAAATCTGGTTGTAAGTTTAAGAGCTTTGAGCAAATACAATCACAATGCAATTGATGAAGGTTCTGCATTTTGGGGCTTTTGGTTAACATCAGAGATTAAGGAGAAGAAGTTGCACCCAGTACACATTACAAACCTATAAGCCCTGGAATTGGGCTTATTGGAATTGGAATTCTGCAATTTCAGTTTACCTCATTCCCAATTACGTCTATCTGTTGTTGTACTTGTGGGACCCACTGACGCAAAATAGCGAACAATTCAGAAACAGTTGTTTTAAGGTCACGTAGAATTCTTTTGCATGCTGGGTCATGTGGATCAAAGAAGGAAAATTCTGCAGATGAAAATTTTAAACAAAATTATTACTTTGCCATTAACATCTGTGGTTTCTTGATAGGAATGTAACAAAAGGAAAATAACAGGGTATATATACAAAGGGTATATATACACTAGGTAGACTGAAATGGTTCAAAAGATGGCTGCTTACTATTGCTACTCAAGGGCAATTAGAATGGTCAACAAATGCTTGCCTTGCCAACAATGTTCATATCCCAGGAAGGAATAAAAAGCACAGTCCTGCTTATCTCAAGTCTGCATATATTGATGCACCAATTATTTCCATAAAATGCTACACATTAATGCCAAATACTTACTATCAACATAAAAATTGACATGCCAAATAGACATTTTTTTCAAATCGTAGCTATATTAAACACCTTTTTTATTATAACTCACAACAATAAGACCCTAGCATATTCTCTAAAGTTTATAAGAATGAGAAATGACCTAATTGAGATATACAGAATTCCTACAGGGCCTAATGGGGTAAATGTAGGAAGAATGTTCAACGTGACTGGGCGGTCAGGGATACAGTCTCAGAGATATAAGTTAAGCCATTTAGGACTGAGATGAACAGGAAGTTCTTCACTCAGAGGGTGATGAATCTTATCCCACATGGCCATGGAAGGCTCGTCATTGAGTATTCTGAAGGCAGAGATGGACAGATTTCTAGTTATTAAAGACAACAAGTGATATGAAGATAGTACAAGGAAATGGCAGTGAGGTAGAAGATCAGCCGTGATCAAACAGATTGGCAGAGCAGGCTTAAGAAACCTAATGACCTGTCCTTCTTCTATTTCCCATGTTCTTGTGATCCTATTTTGATGTGAGAATAAATCTGACAGAAAAAAGGGGAAACGCAAGTCTAATTTTTCATACATTATTATTGCTATGTCTTTTGAAATTGTAGTCTCTTCAGCCTCGGTCATCCTTTGACGAGTATATTTCAGCATGGACTGCGACAGTTCATGTCAAGTGTAAAAACGCGCATTTGCAGCAAGAAAACAAAGTGCAAAGTGACTGGCTAGAAAATCAAGGAAAAAATTTAAAATAACATTGAGAAGAAGAGACACAACAACAGAGAAGCCTAAATTAGCTGACTTGTCTTGCATATGGTTTCAAACACTTATGCAAATAAAACTGTAAATGTAACTAATTGTTATTAATTAAAGTGGTATTTCTGCAATTAGCTAAAATAGAGAAACCTATCTACAGGCTTGTTCATTTATTTGATGTTACTTGCATAAGGTAAAGTGATAATCTCAACAAAAGTCAGAAAACATTAAGATAAATCAATTTTGTAGAGAATGTAGAGGTAGAAGGTGGAAAAAGTATGGAGAAAAATCATGATAGCATGATACTTGCCATAATTTGTTGTGTTCTATATTCAGATCCTAGCAGGTGTTGACCTTTAAACTTACATTAATCACATCATCGGTAAGGCCACGCTATCTATGCAATTTACAAGTTGTAATTCTTCATTCGTTCCAGTTTTCCATCATGATACTTAAATCACGTTTTTCTCTTATATTTGGATCTTTCTAAAACTGTACCATTCCCTTCAATGGGTACTGTTTCTGGCATGCTAGTTTAGCCCAAGCTAGTCATGTTAGTGGGAGAGCTGCTACACTTATAATTACTTGCCTGTGATTTGATAGAGGAGATCACATGACATGATCCTCCCAGCTTCAACACCTAGATTTTGTTCTGCAATACCCACAATGCTAATCGAACTCAGCACTATTAGAAGCAATCCAATGAAAATGAATGACTCGCTATTGCTGAAAGCAACTCTGAAGGGAACCTTCTTGGCTGATACCAGCTGTCACAGTTACTCCAGCAGCAGTCAGCACAGGCCCTTGGTAAAAGTACCAGATGCAGTGTGCATTATAACGGCTGTGACTAAGAAGCAAATAATCTCAAGGAACAGTATGACTTACACACATTGTTCAAAACTAAAAGTGTAATTTTAAACAATCATACAACAAATTAACTTTATAAAACATAATCCTTAACAACAAATGTAACTAACTTTCAAAAATGTGATTGTTGTCCTTAAAAAAAAACAAGAAATTACATTTAACAGAAAACACAGGTGCAGAGAACATCATTTCTTGGTGAGAAAAAGAACAAACTGGCCTCAATTTCATGTTGGAGTCTTTCATACAGTGCAATAACACCACCCAGCATTGCTGCATAAGAGTGATGATACCCTACATTACAGACCCAAATTATTAGACATCTTGGTATAACTTCAGCAGGGGGATGGTGATATTTCTACTCCTGTGTTCGGGAGGCAGTAATGATAGGGACAGAGAATCAAAGGGGAATCCCAGAACGGCTTTCATACACAGATGTCTGTGACATCAAAGCAAGGGGAAAGGCATACTAGAAAGTCAAGCCAGACCCTAGATTCAGTGAGGCCTCCCTTGGAGCCCTCTTGCATACAATTTCTGACAAATATGAGCAGTTCATGCCAACTGCTTGCAAGAGAAGGAAGTCCGGCCAAATACATAACCTAATGATGTCTGCTAGGGTGAGTTTGAACAATCATGGTCCAGTGTGCTACAAGTCTCACTAGCGAATGCGAGTTAATTGAGATTTGCTGCTCCTCAAAGGTAGCATGTTTTGACCAGGCACAACTGTCCTAGACCATGCCATTGTTCATTTGAAGTAATGATCTAGTTATAGGGTAGGTAGTTTGCAGGTTCATTTCATAATGTGTGAGCATAAGCTTCAAGTGGGTATGCACTGATCTGGTTGGAAGCATAGCCTATGACTCTTTGAAGTTTTTGATGAATGTTCTGAGTCAATCTTTTCAGGAGAAGCAAGCCAACAATACCTGCAAGAGAGCACATGCTGGCTGGAGTCTATTGAAATCCTGACTGCTTTTGAAAAGCAAATACTGGTCCCGCTGGAGCCCAACTCCTCCAGGAGTATGGAAAGAAACATGATTGAAGGAAAGCCTGGGTCTGGTGAGATGGAAAAAGACTCAAACACATTGAAAAGTGGAGATGGCTAATAGAGGTTTAATGCAGGGTAGACATTATGTCATGTGGCTGGTGAACTTTGACAAACTTCATTAATCTGAAGCTTCATACCATCATCCAAGGGCACATTGCATCTGCAGAATTTAAGCACTCATGTCAGACAGTACGACAATTGACGTGCATCATCTGTTAGGACTGATGTGGTATGGTATTTGATACCCGATTACCCCTTTCCTGATGTCTCTCTGTTATAGGAGAAGTCTCTTCCATGCAAGCTCAGCCAGAAGTCATCCAGCAACCATCCCTCAAGGAGGAAGAACCACCCTCAGAGGATGCGGTGCCACAGTTGATACTGGCACATCAGTAAGGAAGGTTGCATTGGGAAGGGGTCATGTGCAACTCCCAGACAGTGTAGTGAAGGAGGCTTTGGACAGTCAGAGGAGTGCCCACGGTGATCCACATACTGATTCCAAGTCAGGTGATGAGAGTTCAGAGTCATCCGTAAGTCAGCAGATGCTGGGTGTCCAGCACGAGGTCTATGAGGTTTAGCGGATATATCAGAGGGCTCACATGCTTGGCGCAGACTGTGGAGGTGTCCATCCTAGTCATGTGCACTGTGATCACCCAGTCTTCAGACCACTAAGCTTTCTTCATGGACAGACTGACTTGGAGGGGCAAAGCGAGCCCATTGCAGATGAAATCATTGGGATGCATTCTGATCTGCACACCATCAATCTGGCTCTGAACTTAAGGGCACAGACCCAGGCGTCAAGGGGACTGGGAGATTGGTCATACCCCTAGCTCCTGAAGCCTTGTCAGTTGGCAGGGATGATCCACCAATCCTGGTGGCAGAGGATGCACAATAGCTGTCTCCATCTGAAAATTCTACATGTAACACTTCACATGGAGGGCACATCTCCTCCATTCAACAGGCATTGACACAGGCCTCAACCATTATCGCATGCCTCTCATGCCTATCAGCATGGATATCCTTTAGTGATAGGCCACTCATGACTACAGCTGTTAGGATGACTGCTGAGATCATCCAGAGTGGCAGATCAGCTGCCTCTCTCCAGTGCAACTGCAAGCAAGGGGAGAACACTCCACCGGAGCACACATAAACATCTTACTAAATTTCCAAATTAGTTGCAAAGAAGGGCACATGTGTGAGCTTAATGATTTACTGATGTTCTTACTCTTTTGAAGCTTCTGGATAAACAAATCTCATATACCCACACGCTGATGTTGTTATTAATTGCGATGGCTGTGTGAATGGAACTTGGAGGTTGAGGGGAGCAGTAAAAGGTTGAGGAAGGGCAAGAGGAATCGCTTTCTCATGTGGGGTGATGAATAATGTGTGGATACAGGACTCTCTCATGACACACTGTTTCCTTCTGTTGCAGTGGTAAGATGCACTATTGAAGCCTTTACCATAGTAAGGCACCCCTGGTCTCATAGCCATCCAATCTATCATTGCCATGACCATCAGCAGGAGCTTCACCATGATCCCTCAACTCTTCTTCTTCCTCGTCTTCAGCAAATTGGCCCTAGTATGGCACGCGCTCATTCTCTGGGCATTTCCTCTTTTAATGGCAATGTCGTGGAGTGCAAAGCAAATCACGATCATCAGGAACACAGTGAGGGGGGAGTACTGTAATGGTCCTACAATCTGTCCTAGAATCAGAATCTCAAATTTAGAAAATCCACTACAGACCTGGTGCTGCCATTGTTCTCATTGTACCTCCTCTCTGCATCAGATCTGGGCACCCTCCCAGCTGCCGTCAACCATCTTTTCAGTATAGTCCTTGTCACCTATTAGCCATCCCTTTAAGGAATCAGGATAGGTGAAAAAGTCTGGAAGGTCTAAGAATGTAGGAGTTACGACTGCTGCCTGGGTACCTACACACATCTGCATGATCCACCTGCTGAATGTTGAGCAAGTGGAATTCATTTCTGTTTATGAAGGTGTATGGTTGACCAACATGAGTCTTTATGACAATGTATGTGCAATCAATGGCTTCCTGAACCCTGTGGAAACCTATAATCACTGAAAATCCTTGACTTCCATCCAGGTGACTCATGGCATCCTGTGTGAAGGAGATCCCCAGCCCTTCAGAACATTGTATTTCTATGCAGTGGTATGTGACAGGCTGTGTAATGCCTTAAGGTCACCACAGGCTGACTGGAATGTACCTGTTGCGAAGAAGTTCAGCAGAAAAATAACCTACAATGAGACAGGCATCAGATGGTCCCCAAAGCAGTAGGATGCAATCTCCCATGTGAGCATCTTACAAAGTGATGTTACCGTGGCTCTGGAAAGCTGGAGTCTTCTCTTGCATTGAGTCTCAGTCAGTTTCAGGTAGTTAAATCTCTGCCTGTATACTCTAGGGGCAACATAAGATTTTCTGTGCCTCCATGAGGATCACTGAATTGCTCCTTATGCTCAGGGTCTGGCACTGCTTTGTCCCCTTCCTGCAATACCCACAGCATCCTGAGCCTCCCTGTGTTCCCCTATTCCTCTCAACCTTCTCCTTCCCCCATCCTTCTCTCCTCCACACTGGAGATTGTGTCTCCAACTGAAACCACAATGCCCATTTGTCTCAGAGGCTTTACATCCCACGAAAACCACTAGAGAAAAATCACTCCAATCAGAGGACAGTCTCTTAACTCCAAATCTCTAAATGTTTAGTCTGCTCATTCACATGAGCTCTTTCTGCAGGGAACACTCCAAGATTCAGGTTTTACAGACCCACAGGCATAAGGACACGTCTTGGCACTTGTACCAAAGTCCCAACTATGGGCATTGCCTTGTCGATCTCGAGTGAGTTACAGGCTAAGAAGTGGTTCACAAAGGTGAGCTGATGTTCAAATGTATCTTTACGGCAACTCTTGCAACCAAGTCAGTGCCAAATGCTTTGTATTCCTTTACGAATGGGATCCTGACATTTCGGCAATCCAGTGTCTCCTTTAATTTCGCCCAGGCTTGCCCCCAGTGAAGACACCAAAGCAGCCCTGAGTAGGACTGGAACAAGGAGTGTTCCACGTAGCCCACAAAAAAAAACAGGCATAACTCAGACCCATGTGGGTACCCATGACCGCACCTTTAATTTGGAGGAAAGGAGACAAGTTAAAAGAAAAAAAGCAAACCAAAAGAGAAAATGCTGGAAAATCTCAGCAGGTCAGGTAATATCAATAAGGAGAGAAAAGAGTTGATGTTTCGAGTCCAGATGACCCTTCGTCAAAGCTAAAAGGCTTAGAAATTGGGAGATATTTATCCTGTTGGGGAAGGAATGAAAGGTGAGTCATAGCCGCAAAAACAAGAGGAAAGATTGCTAATGGCAGCCCATAGAGAGAATAGAAGGTATGAATGGTCCAACGGCAGAGAAGCTGAAATCAAAGAGTAAGCTGTCATAAATGAAGATGTTGGCGGTGGGGGGAGGTAAAATTGAGAAAAAGGGAGAAAGGGGAAGCAAAGGGGGAAAAAAGGTAAGAAAAGAGGGGGAAAGATTGGGGGGGGGAAGAAATATATAAGACAATAATGAAATAAAAGGTAGAGAACAGTTAAAAGTTAAATAAAATGAAAACAAAGAGGTCAAGTGGTGTAGAGCTAATCATCCGAAGTTGTTGAATTCAACATTGAGACTGGAAGGCTGTAATGTGCCTTCTAGCTGGAAGATGAGATGCTGTTCCTACAATTTGTGTTGAGCTTCACTGGAACATTGCAGCAGGGCCAGGACTGACATTTGGGCATGGGAGCAGGATCGTGTGTTAAAATGGCAAGCAACAGGAAGGTCAGGGTCCTGATTGCGCATAGACTGAAGGTGCTCACAAAGCGATCACACAGTCTAAGTTTGGTCTCTCTGATACAGGAGCAATGAATGCAATAGACCAAATTGAAAGAGGTGCAAGTAAATGCTGATTAACCAGGAATGAGTGTTTAGGACCTTAGTTAGAAGTTAAAAGAGAAATTCTTAAGTGACAGAACAAGATCAGCCAGGCAGAGGAGAGCGGTGGTGGACAGGGATTGTTTGAATATCTGCTCAAGGAAGATGCGGTCTTTCAAACCTTCCTGGTAGAGAATGGAGGTGTAGGGGAATTGGACATCCATAGCAAAGAGGAAGTAGTTAAGGCCAGGAACTAGAAATTGTTGATATGATGTAGGGCATCAGAGAAATCACAAATGTAGGTGGGAACAGACTGGACAAGGAGAGGGAGGATGATCAAGTACGGAAGAAATGAGTTTCACAAGGCAGGAACAGGCTGAAACAATGGGGCTGCCAGGGCAGTCCTGTTTGTGAGTTTTGAGAATGAGATAGAAGTGGACTGTATGAATACTGCCAGGATGGCAATGCCAGTCCCACAGGTGAGACCATCACGCAAGTCGACCTCAGTGGGGATCATATGTGATCTTCGCTGGTGAAGACCTCCACCAGCAAGCAGGTAAGAACAAGTGAAACCAGACGACTGTGTCCAGGACTCAGTAATTATATTGAAATTGACAAATTAATATTTAAATCAGCCTCACGCCCAGGATTTCACTAACAAAAAACAGCCACTAATATTGCGAGAGGCGAGAAACCAGGTGTGAGCCCAATTTTTCACCTCTAGCCCGATCTTACCAGCTCACCATGCTGACCGACTGGCACGACAAGCCGGTGAGATCACCCTCTAAATCTGTTGCTTTCTCCACAGATGCTACCAGACCTGCTGAGTTTTTCCAGCATTTTCTTGTTTTTATTTTAAGACATTACCTTTAGTATTCCTTTCCTTTATATATTTTATCTTTTCCGGAAATCATACAACAGATACAAAGCTACAGAAATAGAACTTCATAAATCTCTGACATAGCAAAACAGTTGGGCAATAAATATATGCACCTATTCTGGGCCCAGAGAACTAAGTATTTCCCTGCCAACATGGATTCACAAGGATTACAACTGGAGCTATGTGCAGATCATGGTGATGAATGTCCAGAGAGCCAGTGTGCAGTCTTGAAGGTCATTAGAGCACTTATTGAAGCTTAAATCAAAGAACATGTGGTTCACCCCGTACACCATGCTCATGCTCTGACAAATGAAGTATTTTCTGTTTTCATTTTATATTGCTAAAAAGTTCAAATGAAATTTATTCCTTCAAAATGGAACAGCAGAAACAATCTGCTTTGTATTCAAAAACTAATTAAGATAAAGTTACTCTGATGACTGGAACAGTTTATTTGAAACATTACCAGGTGTAGTTTAACAAATGCAGTTATGATTTCTATTCATGACCTGGTGTGATACCCAATTCGGAGAATACATAAAATTATGCCATAATTCCAAACCTACTGCCTGTTTGCACCACTCCTTTAAAGAAATGGTTTTACTTTAGAATCTTTATATGATGATCATTGACTGCAGTTGTCACTCTTCAAATTATAATTAACAAAATTACACTTCATGCAATGCTATATTTTCACTCATATTTGCAGTGAATGCTTTGTAAATTGTCTACTTATTTAAGCATGACTGACTCAGAGCACTTAGCAATGATAGTCAGATCAAAATGTCAGTAAAAGTACAAAATTATAAGGTCAGAACAAAAACTTAAACGTGTAATGCAATGTGCCATGTGTGACAAATTTTCACTGGTGACTGGTGTTCTGGAAAGACTGCATTAAGATGAAAAAAGGCAAGAATGAAGCACAAAGTAACTTGAGTCATTCAAAAGGGCAATGTGAACGCTTCACTTATGCAATGTCTTTTTCTTTTGTCAGAATAAGCACCTGGAGAATTCACACTTAAATATTCAGGTGGAAATTGTGGGGGTGATTCTCCCATCTCGACCCGCAACTTTTCTGGCGGGCCGGGGTGGGAGATGCGCGTCGCCAGCCTTCTTCCCGGATTTGAGCAAGCACCGGGAACGCATGCACATCTTCCAAAGCCGGAGAACAGTCGGAGATCATACCATATTGGAAACCAGCGGGAAGACAGGTAAGTCATTTGAATCATTTTTAATGTATTTTAAATATCTCTCACCCCACCAGGGCTACTTCATTCCAGTGGGATTTAGAGTAGCTCTCCACTTTCAAGGGACTAGTGGGAGACCCCGTCGGAACAAAGGGGGGGGCAACTGGGGCCCCCAGGGGATCAGGCGGCAGAGGGTGGAACCCCCAGGACATGGGCACCCTGGTAATGCTAGCCTGTGCCCCCAGCACTGCCCATGAGGCAAAGTGCCCATGCTCAGGGGCAGGGCCTATTGTGGGTGGGGCCTAGGGGCAATCAGTGGGAGTGAGGGATCCCACTGCCACTCTGCATAGCAATCGGTCTGGAATGGAGGGTGGGCAATGGTTGGGGTGGGCCGGGGGGGGCGAGGGGGTCTGCCTCCTGGAAGTGTGGGGAGGATGGTCTGACCCCAGGGGGGTCAGCGGGGTGGTGTCTGGACATCAGGGTGCTCCAGGGAGGGAGTGGGGGGGGCGGGTGGTGCGGTTGTCAGGATTGGCCCAGGAATTGTTGAGGGTGCTGCGACAGGGAGGGGTGGGGGGGCAGCAGTCTGTCCAGCAATTAAGCTGGCCAGCAAACAGGGAGACTAACAGATCAGGGCCACTGCACACGTACAGAGTTTTTAATGAGTTTCACAATTGGGACCTCTGCAATGCACAGAGTGGGAAGATTTGAGTGTGAAGTTGAACTGAGAAAACAGTTGTGATCTAAAATAGCTTTCCCACCAATTCAGCACTTTTGGGAGAATCACCCTCGATGTTTCATATGTGAAAAAAGAAGGAATCATTGCCAACAGAAATTCTAAAATTTAAAATGAAAAGAAAGACAAAAAGCAGTGAAGAAATGGAACCCATGCAGCTTTTCAAATGATTCTTTCAAAGGAGCTGACTGTCATTTGTTGATTGATACCTTAGGAGTCAAGTAATCTATCTATTTCCTTCTTAAATATATTCAGTGACTTGGCCTCCACAGATTTCTGTGTTAGAGAATTCCACAAGTTCACCACCATCTGAGTGAACAAGTTTCTCCTCATCTCAGTCCTAAATGGTTTACCCTGTTTTCTGAGATTGTGACCCCTTGTTCTAACCATCTCCAAGCCAAAGGAAACATTATCCATGCATTCAATTTGTCCAGCCCTGTCAGAATTTTATACACTTCAATGAGATTCCCTCTCAGTTATCTAAGCTCCAGCGAATAAAGACCTAGTCTACCCAATCTCTCCTCATACAACAATCTGGCCATACAAGAAAGCAGTCTGCTGTATTTTAAACTCTGGGAACCATTTAAACTCATATTCTAATTGCGCTCATTTGAGACTTTGACCATTTAGGCAACAGGAGACAGTTTGGTGAAGTATCTCTGAAAGTTTTTAATAAATTGCAAATTAATTCTCATCAAAAGCAGGGCAGATCTTAAGTTGCATACTAAGACTCTTGCTTTCCAGTTCAGTCTTGGGCCTAGGTCGACATTCAGTCTGTTTTCTCCACATAACTTCCACTTCCATTTAAACAGCAAGCTCCATGAACTTCAGTTTCAACTGCGCGATGAAAGCGGCTGCTTTCCAAGACATAACCCACAGCGTGATCAATGATATTACTGCACTCTGATTGATCTAAATGAGGCGAAGCTAATTCCTAATTCGCTTAAGACATGGGTAATCGATCTGTGATTGATCAAGGTGGAGCAGGATCAGTTTCTGATCGGTTTCTCGAGAGTGATGGTCATCTATTGATTTCATTTCCCATTGTCCCCTGACTGGTTTTCTAAGATGTCTATTACCTCGCCAATGATGTAATGAGGTTCATGCCCAGAAAATCTGGAAACTCCATTTCACTAAATTAACATATAATTGAAGGGCTTCCCTGCCATATGTGCCCCACATTAGAAATTTCCCTCTCGCCAGCATGTTGTCACATCGGTGAGGTTGACAACTGCTTTTGCAAAACATGAACCCACTCAGGCAAGGGGGAACCTGTCGAGGGCACATAGGTAAGTATAGTCTGGGGGGAAGGAGGGGGGGAAGCGTGGGTGGAGAAGAATGTGTCTGCACTGCCCTGGCGCAGTGCCAGTGCAGGCCTCTGGGTTAGGGTTGAAAGTGATTGGTGTGCGAAATATAACATATTCAATTAATATATATTACAATTTTAAAGAATTTGAAAGAGTTGTAAAAGCTAATACATAATTATTTCTAAATTTACAAAATCAGAGCTGGTTACATACAGTGAAAGGAAGTCACTTCTTTTGAACATCACAAGTTAAACTGCACTAAATTAATGCACAAGGCTGAATATTTTAACAGTTGTTTTTCTTTGCAGAATAAGTCTTTGAATTTAGAGAATGGAACTGATAAGATTTAATTGCAAGGGAGGTGGACAGTTTCACACCAATAATGTTCATTCTCAAAGTCTTGCATCATTGGCTGAAGAGCCACATGTTTTCCTTCTCTTGTCAAGATTGATAATGATGCTAAGACCAAACCATGTGATGAGCTAGTGCCACAGAATTCAGCATAAAATCATATTAAGTTGACATATTTTGATTATTTGCCTAATGCCCGTAATTAAGCAACAAATTAATTGTAAACAATTATCAAAATTAAACATTTCTACAGAGTCTTCGCTAAACTCCTTCCATGGCAAGCATATCCTTTCCTAGATAAGAACATAAGAAATAGGAGCAGGAGTAGGCCATCTAGCCCTTCGAGCCTGCCCCGCCATTCAATAAGATCATGGCTGATCTGTCGTGGCTCAGTTCCACATTCCCGCCCTCTCCCCATAACCCTTAATCCCCTCTCTTATCAAAAACCCATCAACCCACGTCTTAAAAATATTTAGCGAGGTAGCCTCCACCACTTCAACGGGCAGAGAGTTCCAGAGATTCACCACCCTTTGAGTGAAGAAGTTCGTCCTCAACTCCGTTCTAAACTACCCCCCCTTTATCTTGAGGCTGTGCCCTCTAGTCCTACTGTCCTTTCTGAGCGGGAAGAGTCTCTCCACCTCTATCCTATCCATCCCATTCATCATCTTATACGTCTGAACGAGATCTCCCCTCATTCTTCTAAACTCTAACGAATACAAGCCTAGTTTATTCAGCCTCTCCTCATAGCTCAACCCCCTTAACTCCGGCATCAGCCTAGTAAACCTCCTCTGCACTCCCTCCAAGGCCAAAATATCCTTGCGTAAGTACGGCGCCCAAAACTGCACACAGTACTCCAGCTGCGGCCTCAGCAATGCCCCATATAGCCGCAGCAAGACCTCCCTACGAGACCAAACTGCACACAATACTCCTGGTGTGGCCTCACCAAGGTTGAAGTAGACATCCTTGTTCCAGTACCTAAGTCCTCTTGCAATGAAGGCCAACATACCATTTGCCTTCTTAACTGCTTACTGCACCTGCATGTTTTCTTTCGGTGAACAGTATACCAGTATACCCGGGTCCTTTGTACATCAACATTTTCCAATCACCATTTAAATAATACTATGCCATCCTGTTTTTCCTATCGAAGTGGATAACTTCACACTTATCCATGTTACACTTCATCTGCCATGAATTTGCCCAATCACTCAACTTGTCGATATTGCCATAAAGCCTATTAAATCTTCCTCACCACTCACATTCCCACTAAGTTGCATGTCATCTGCATACTTGGGAATATTACATTTGGTTTCCTCATCAAAACCATTGATACATATTGTAAATAGCAGGGGCCAAAGCACTGATCCCTGTAGCACTCAACTCTGTTTCTTGTATTCTGACCAATTCTCAATCCATGGCAATATATTACCCCATCCCATGTGTTTTAATTTTGCACACTGACCACTCATGTGAGACTTTGTAAAAAGTTTTCTGAAAAGCCAAACTCACCACTTCCATTGATTCTCCCTTATCTATTCTGCTAGATACACCCTCAAAATGGTTTGTCAAACATGTTTTTCTTTTCATGAATCCATAGAGTTTGATAAATCTGGTTGATATCTTCTAAGTGTCCTATTATCACATCCTTTTGTTGGGTTAACCAGTCTGTAATTCCTTGTTTTGTCCTTTTGTCGACTTTCAGTTCTATTAATTTCTCAGCACTTTTTTTTAATAACACTAATAACCTTCAATTCCTTCTTCTCATAAGACCATTGGTTCCCTAATATTTATGGGAAATTATTTATGTCTTCCTCAGTGAAGACAGAAGTAGTTGTTTGCCATTTCGTTATTAATTCTTCCAGTGGTGAAGATGTCACATTGAGTGGCATGGTGGTATAGTGATTAGCACTGCTGCCTCACTGCTTCAGGGAGCTGAGTTTGATTCCCGGCTGGGATCACTGTCTGTGAGGAATTTGTACATTCTCCCTGTGTCTATGTGGGTTTCCTCCAGGTGCTGCAGCTTCCTCCAAAGATATGCGGGTTAGGTTTACTAGCCATGCTAAATTGCCCCTTAGTGTCCCAGGATGTGGCGGTTGGAGGGATTAGCGGGATAATTGTGGGGGATTGGGCCTGGGTGGAACTGTGGTCAGTACAGACTCCATGGGCCGAATGGCCTTCTTCTGCAGTGTAGGGACTCGATGAAATAAGTTCCATGACCAGAAGATGCACGGCTAAAAGATTTCGGCCATAATGTCTTACTCTGAGGAACTGAATTTTAAATTTTAATTTCAGTGGGAAAAACCCTGGTAAACATCTAGATAAGATCATTACAATTCAAAAGCTAACTCATGTTTTTTTGATAAGGTCAGGGTGAAAGAGTGAGGGTCATAAAACAATAGGCTATCTTACTGAACAAAAGAATAGGCAACATTGTGAGGTGATTTTCTGACCTCCCAGCCTTGCATTTTTCATGGCAGGAAGGGGCAAGAGATTTGTCAGCTGCAGGATCTTCTGGTCCCACTGCTGTCTATCAGATTTCCCATTGACTGCACCGCATATCACCAGGAAATCCCCGGTGGGGTGCACCTTTGGCGGGTCTAGAAGTTCTTGTCAGCCGGACAATTCCAGCTATGATATCTGCATTTATTCCAGTAAAAATAAGTTATTAATGTAGCTCCTAAGGTTAATGAAAGCTTGGAAATTAGTTAATTTGCATTTTTGCTGGGAACAGGCCTAGTGAGTCATATTATCATGGAAATGCATGGAATTTAGTGAGATTCTTTGTTTTGAAATTATTTTTGAAAATTCAGTTAGTTTGCCAGCAAGTAGAACAGGTTGAGAGAGAGAATTAGAGCTGTATCCTGGAAATTGTGTCAATTGCAGGGTACTGAGAGAAGACAAAGTCAATAGGTGGTAGTCAGGCCAGCAGTTAAATTGAGAAAATACTACTTCATGATTTCATGTGGAATGCAGATGAAGGCTTAACCTCAGTTTGGATTTAATGAGGGGAAAGCAGTAGAGGATTTACTCTAGCTCACAGTGAGCGGAGGAGATTTACAGTGATTCTCATAGTGTCTTGTGGCAAAGAAAACATGATGTGGGTATGCCGGCGTTGGACTGTCGTAAACACAGACTTTTTGCAAAGAAAACAATCAGCACTATTAGCTGGGAATCATTGAGAAAGCAACCAGAACAAAGGACAAAACTATCCACAGTCAAGAAGTATTAAACAAAGAGTCTTACCTCAGAGAATGGAACCAATGAGCATTAAAGTAAATTCTAGAGGACTGTGGCATACTTTTGGGCCATCCCAACAGAAGTAAATAATTCTAACATATTATAAAGCATCAAAGAATTCTTGGGAGAAGTAAGTCAAACTGAGTTCACAACCTACATAGTTATAAACCATAAAGTTCCATAGCCAAGTGGCTTTGTTTCTCTCTCCACAGATGGTGCCAGACCTGCTCAGTTTATCCAGCATATTCTGTTTTTATTTTATATTATTATTGTTACAATATGGTTATAAACCATATTGTTTTGTTTAAAAATAAGATATCTTGGTTAAAATGAGATGTTCAGATTGTTTCTTCAAATGTTAACGGTCCCTAACAGGATTGTAACATTCCAAAATATAGGGTTGTTAGTAATCCTTGTTTTTGTTTAATTCTTGTGCACTAAAGGGTTTTGTTAAAATATGGAATCTTGTGGCATAATTTATTTCAATTAATAATAGGGAATTCAAATTTATTTTTTATTGTCTCCCTCAAGATACTAATGACGTATTATGTAAATACGTCAAAATATGTAATCCACCATTGAAAAGACTGAATTAGTTAATGAAAGCAGAGTGGTTAATAGTCCAATCTTTCACAAAAAGGTACTTACCACAATCTGTAGGCATAGGTGCTGAAACTACTGGATGGACAACTGGTCTCTCAGAATCTGAGGATATAGTACTATAACTTCCACTCACAGAGTCCTCATCATTGGAGGGTTCTACAAAAGGGTCTTCTTTTGTCATTTCAATGTTAGCCCCTGTAGAAGGTAACACAAGTTTAAGAGATATTCCATGATGACTTGTCACAGTCACTCACACCATTCCATGTTTTTGATTTCTGTAATTTGTGTAATTTCCCTCATACTATGATGTTAAAAAGTAGTTCAGTTACACCTCTTCACTGATTTTACTTGCCTACTTTAAGACACTCCTTAAACCTCTTGGACCAAGGCTTTAGTCATCTGACCTAATCTATATATGGCTTGGTGTCACATAACACTCCTATCAGCCATGTGAAAGGCTTCACATTCATTTCCATTGTGTGGTAAAACATACTTCAGCTTTTTGTATAGCATTAATTAGTATTAACCAGCAGAGTGTCCTTAGAGATATAGAAAGATGGGATTCCACAAAGACCCAGTAAGTTTATCCAGAAACTGACAAAACTGCCCTTCCTTATTCTATTTTAAAGGAGATCTGCATGTTCCTATTACTACTCAAAGCTGAGCCATATAGATCAGAGGATCATAGAATCCCAACACTACAAAAGGAGGCCAACAGAGTCCACACTGACTGTCCAACAGAGCATCTTATCCAGGCCCTATCCCCATAACCCCACATATTTACCCTGCTAATTCCCCTAACCTATGCATTCGAGAATTTAGCATTGCCGATCAACCTAACCTGTTCATGTGGGAGTGTGGAAAGAAACTGAAGCACCCAAGGGTAGGCTTTGATCTCAAGACTCTTCCCCAGGATGGTGGACTAAAGGCTGCACTTGTTCTTCTTGTCTTGGCAAAAATGGTGTTCATTCTCAGGATGTGATTTCAGATACAATTCTGACAAAGATATTCATTATTGTCTTTGTCCTTTAAAATCTTTGAATTGCCCTCGTCACTTTGATATCCATGCCCCATGGTCACTTGGAAGCCTTCAAAATCACCGTAATACTTCATTCAACAATAGGGATTATGCCTGAGTAATGTCATAAGCTCTAGGTGTTTAATGGCTCATAGAAACGACCTATCGCTTTTATCAGGGAGATCCCCTTGCTTGCTCTCATAAGACCCAGCTGTTCAGAAACTTATTTGGATGCTATGATGGGCAGCAGGCTGTCAGATTCACTGTGGATTTCCCCTTTTAACATTGAAAATGTAGCATCTGATGTCTGGTTCCTTTGAAATGCTTTGATTGATAAATTGGATGGAGTTTCACTGGGGACTTCCCTTTTTCACTTGCAAAAAATAGCATCTGGTGTCTGGTTCCTTTGAAGTGCTTTGATTGACAGATTGGATCAATTGCCCACTAACCAAGAGCTTTGTTTGTTTTCCTTTCCCTTCATGGTTGAATGCATCTCAAGTGCTGCCTTTGTTCCTAACCACAATGATTATAAACATTCTGCCTATAATTGGCAGGTTGGATTAATTACCCACTCGCCGTGAAGTTTCAATTCATCTTTTAGAACTGCAGTATTTACAAAGCACTTGAGTATGCCTTAGCTCCTGCTGCCTCAAATTGTGTGCTACATTGTCTTGCAAGGGAGAGGGAAGAATGTCATTAAGAGTTTTGTTATCTGATTAGGTAACATGGTGGTTTGGTTGACTAGCTAGCTGTGTGTGCTGTGTGCAACAGGTCTTATTTTATGAGGGTGTAAGGGAGCATTTGACTGTTAGGTATGATTCTTGATTGACGGAGGTGGCTTGTAGATGAATGATAGGCTTTGTGGTGAATTGAACTCTGTTTGAAGTTAGTGGTGCATTTGGTTGAATGTGGCAATTGAAATGCATTCACTGGCTTTGATCATTCATGTGAGGTCATTGAATTTTGGGTAGCTCTCCATCAAGCTCCTTGGGCTTGATTCTTGGCAATGACCTCTCCAGTAATCTTTTTTTCCCACTGTCTTCTGAACATGTGTCTGGTGGGTTTTCAAAATCCCTGCAAACTCAGGACATCTCTCCTACTTTTTGCTTTCTCCACAAGGGCCTCTGATACAGCATCTGAAAATCCTGGATATCATTACTCAATATAATACAGTTCAGATTCACTTCCTCCACATTGCCAGCACCCACTCTGCAATGCTCCTCCTCTTTAAGTGGCACAGATTAGTTTTAAGCAGTGCAAACTAACTTTAACTTGCTCAGGTGTCCAGCCAATCAATAGTGCAGATAGTACTGTCTGGATGCAGGTATCATTTAAAACAGTAGGCAGCACAAAGTTATATGATGCCTTCATTACAAATAAATGGCATGGACTAATCATGCTTCACAATCACATTTTTAGCACCTATTGAATTTAGACCCATCCCCACACCCTAGCCATGTCTGCTTGTATTTCCTATGTACCAAATCCTATTTTCTGTTGTTGTTTCTTCATCTTATTTCCCTGTTATCTTTTTTCTACATCATAATTTCCTATATCCATATTAAAATGGAAACCATCAAAGTAAAATCACCACCCTATAGCCCCACACTCTGTCCAATAATAGAGATATTATTTTGTCCATTCAAATTCTCAAAATGGTTCCTAAAATACTGTAACTGCCATTTTTTTGCAGGAACTGAACATTTAGATTCCCAAAATAAGGAAATAAATAAAATTAAAATGGTGTTCCAATAACAGGATGTAATTTTATCGAATGAATCATCTTTTAATGACTTTCCTTCCTGATGTCCTGGGTTTGGACTGATAATTTTGTCCAAAACTGAACTTTTGAATAAATAGTGCATTTCCTTGCGTAGGATATAATTTGTCCTTTTAGTTATGCAGCAGGGGTGGAAACTTAACTAAAAAGATTCAAACATGGAGTAAAAATCTGCATTAGATATACACACTCCACCACAGTAGACTAACAGAAAGAAGTACTAAGAGAGCAACTTATATCAGTAGATATATTTCTACAAACATCTGCACCACACAAATGGCATAAAAAATACATAATAAATAACAAATAAAATAATTTTGATCCCTTCGTCTAACTATCTTTGTTCACTTGACTGGACAAAATATTTTCACTCATATTATGCCGTGTTTACCTCAACAGGCGCTAGTATTTCAAAATGTCTTTTAAGTTTTGTTGGAACATTAAGTAGATTTAAAGTTTTCATTTAGAATGCATTTTTGTTAAGACTAATAGATACTTGTCAGTTTCTTCACAAATAAAGACATAATACTTACCAGTTTGTATCATTTTGAAAGAATTTTTTAAACTTGCAAAGTTAGAACAGTACTTGTTGTTCACACTGGATCATTGATAAGGAAAGCAGTTAGGTAAATCAATGTTCGTTAACCCAATGTGCAAACTGCGAGAGACTGCTGACTAAACTAGTACAACAAACTATCACTGTGTTACCGTAAAGGATTCATGGGTTGATAGTCTTTAAATAGCCTGGCAGCTATTTCAGGTGCCTAAAATCCTTCCAAGTACTCAATACATTTTCAGATCATATGTACTCTTGAACACTGCTCATATTACTTTGATGTCCAATTAACCGTCACTAGCCAGTGCAATATAACATTGTTCAATCCAAGCTTGATGAGAATATAATCTTTAGCCACTTTACAGTTAAAACTTCAAACACATCTTGTACTCACTGTGAGTTTAAATAAGGCAAGAGGGACTAAAACCTGGTGTGGCAAAGGTCAAAATTGCAATCAAACCCGTCAGCTGGTATAGATTTGAATCATGGATATTCAGGTTAAGGATTAACCGAATGCATACGGAACATGTGAAATAATAATACTGCAGGTCAAACTTAAATAACAAAAAGGATATCTTTATGAAACAAAATTAGAACTGTTGATTTGCAATTATAACCCTCATATTCTGTAACAAAGAGATCAATTTTAGGGTAGCTAAATGTTTGAAGACCAATGTTCAAAATACATGGAGCAGCGGACAAATTTTCCCTCAAAGCCTCACAAGTAGCCCATAAAAAATTAAAGGAATGAAAAATACATTCGATTAATCCTTAACCTGAATATCCATGATTCAAATCTATATCAACTGACAGGTTTGAGTGCAATTTTGACCTCTGCCACACCAGATTTTAGTCCTTTATTTATCTTATTTAAACTCACTGTGAGTACAATAAGTATTACCTTAAATTATGTCTTCTCCATAGTCCCAACAGGGCTGAACTATTACAGCCACGGGTATTTGTTCAGAGTCAGGAAATAATGCAGACTTTGATTGGAGATGCAACGTGTATGGAAGAGACAAAATTTGTGGAGAGTTGCTTTTCCAATCATAGATTCTGTCTGTTCAATGCTTGCTGTTCCAACTCCTCCAATCACAGTTTTCCACCCTTCTGTTCTTCCAGAGACAGAATTTGAAGGAACGCCTTCACATTACAACTATTTTTTTGATACAATTTCCCAATTTTTAAAAAAACATCTATTTTCCTTCTAAAATCATCCTGCTAGAACAACAAAAATCAAACAAAAAATTAAGAAGTTAATACATCCTTCCTAATGACTTTCCTCCTCTTTTATATTTGTCCAATTATTTCAAGTAGACAGATCCAGAATAAAGCAAGGAAACAAAACTGTGGGGTTGTTCCCCTTCAGATTTTCTTTAAATGTTTCTGCTATAGAAGTGCCTGTCCATATACAAGACTTTTCAGGCTGCTGTTGTCCATATGTTTATTTTTGCCTAACAAAATGTTTTGATGTGTAGAAAAAACTGGCAGTGTCAAGTTTGCTTTAATATCAGCCACTGGAGGATGAATAAGTGGCAGTGGGGATGGGAGAGGAAAGAGAGAGAGAGAGAGGACAAGGAGGAGGAGGTTAATGAAGAAAGATTGTTTCTTTCTCAGCTGCCATCACAGCACCAGGTCTCTCAGTTCTTTAATTTTTTTATTGAGGATGTAGGGCAAGTTTGTAAATTCCTGCTGCTACTGGAACAGTTTGGTTTTTAATTTAAAACCCACTTTAAGGAGTCCCTGAAAACTAAAACATTTGGCCTCCAAAATTCAAAAAGTAGCCCTCAAAAAAATCTCAAAAGGAACCTTCAAAAGAAAAATTTGACCTGTTGCGAAGTGGACAATTCATGTCTCATTTAGGGGCAGCTGAATGCGCTGGACACAGCAAAGAGTACCTGACAGAATCTGAGCCATAAATCATCCCTTTCACAGACTTTATCTTCTTCTACCAATGTTTCTGTCAAGCATTATGTGTGCGCAGACCTTGGTTAAAATCATTTCTCCTAGCCCGTCCCTTTACCCTCATAATGAAAATCCTAAATTTATATCCCTTCTATGCTGGCTCACCAATAGAAATAGTTTTCCATTTTTATTTCATTAAATCCATTCCATCAGAATAACTGAAAACATTTTAGTGTTCTCTACACCAATTAATGGTTTCCATATTTCTCTAGGTCCTCCTCATAATTTCTCTTTGCATGACATCTTGCAGCTTTGCAAGTCTAAAGTCCAAGTTGGACAATCAATTCTATTGTTAAGCTGATTGCCTTGAATCCTGTGACAAAGTTGCTTAGGCCACATTCATTCACAATGTGAACATACCGGGCTGCCTTTGAAACTCCATTTGTGAAGGAGGTATGATATCCTTGTGCGGAATGTCAATCCTGTTGAGGGTAGACCACTACTTACAAGGAAAGTCAAATCCTGGAGGCTGTAGTTTGATCAGTCACCAGATTTTTGTTGGCAATAGTAGTGTTGAATCATTTATTTTTGTGTTAAATTCTGCAATGCCAAAGCATTCGCAGAGCTCCAGAAAGGTATGTGTGATTTGACACGCATGTTTGGTAGGTTCCGAAGACCTTCGTGGGTTGGCAATTCAGGGATGACTTCAATGCAGTCAAACTCCTTCAGCTTCTTTGCCTTACAGTACACATCAGGAGGTGGAATATTAGGCAGGACTGGGAGAAGTATATAGGTGCTGATTTCACTGATTGCGGTGGGAGAATGATAACCTTCACATGGTCTATCCTATTTTTAAATTAATGTTATCACTTTGACATATGCACCTCTTTATAACCAGTCACTAGTCCCTGAAAGTTTTGTAATTAGTTTCCTCTGTACCCTCTTCACAGCTCTGACTTCCTTCCCAAACAAAAACCAAATATTTCATGTGTTTTAATCAATGATTTGAGTAGATTGAGCATTACATTTTTTTATTTGCTTTTTTCCCCTATTTAATACTGCACAAAAAGACACATTAGAATTTTCGTGAGGTGGTAGCCAATTTTCCCCATTGTTTCAAGGGTCACAGGTCAAAACAGTTCACTATTATTTCAATTATCAGTTTTTATGTAAATTACAGATTTAAAAACAGTTATACTCTGTTCTCTGACAGTATTCCTATGATCAGAGAAAGAAAAATAATGAATTTTTCCATTTAAAAAGACTACTGAAATCCAAGCAATCTCACTATCTGATGATATTGCCAACATCTTGTTTCCATCCTACTGATTGAGAGGCACAGCTGTTATGTATAGTGTTTTACGTTATTCTGTCATTCACCAGTTAAAGTCCCTAATCTCTACTGTGATTTTCATAATGCAATTGGTTTTAACAAATGGTATTGTCACACGTTACTGCGAGTGCAAAACTGGAACCAAACTGTTACAGTAAACAAAATTCCTGAAAGGCATATACATTATTTGAGCTCATTACATTTCTTGCTCACCTCTTACAAATAAAACCTGTATTGAGAGCTTGTTTTGTTATTAATAGTACTTTGTTATTTCAGAATCATAACGCTCAATAATACCTACTCAGCATCTATGCTGAATATGACGTTTTCCCAATTTCCCAATTCATTTTACCTCTAAATGATGAGGCATATTTCTCATTTCAACTGATTTGCTCAGTCAGATATTACATAATTAAAACAGAAATTCTTAAACTAGACTATTTGATTCTTCAAATCATAATGAACTTCCTAGTTTGTCCATCTCTTACAGCCAGTTCTTGCTGCCATGTTAAAATACATTGATATAATTTAATACAAAAACACACAGAGGGAAAGTTAAATATTGTCCTTTGTAAAGATAAATTGTTCAAGTCCCTAACTCCTTAAAGGCTCTTTAAATAGGTCAATAACAGAAGTGTACTGTATCCAGAATCATGTGAATTTGTCCTGTAAACTACTTGAAAATGTCAATACTGCAAAAGAGAATCATATATCTAGACAATGCATGTTCCCTCCATCACACCAGTGCCTGCATTTCAAAAATATTTAATTGGCTGTAAATCACTTTGTGATATCCTAAGTTTGTGAAAAGCATTATATAAACAAAAGTTTTCTTTTTTTCCCTCTTAATAAAGCAATTATAATGATAAGTTATATCATAGAGTTTAAATTTGAAGCAGTCATGCTGAGGTTGTAATTATATAGTGCTCAGTTCAGGCAGTACATTGGATATTGCACCACGTTTTGTTTACCAGGTACAGGGAAATAACTCAAGGCTTGGAGACAGTGCAAGAAAATGCTAAAAAGCTGTTTGAGGAAAATTTTGAAAAAGAAATAGGAAGAAATGATGTATATCTTTCACAACTTTAGAATGTCTTCAAATGCTTTATAACAAATGAATTACTTCAGAAGTGTAGAGACTGACGTTTTGTAGTCAGACATGGCAGCTAATCTGTGCTAAACAAGGTCCTACAAACAGAAGTGAGCTGAAGTGTTAATTAATCTGTTTCTGTACAGTATTATAAATGCAACATGAATGTTTCCATTCCAGCAAAACAGTTTCCATGCAATTATTCTTAGAATATTTCCCGCTCAACTCTACTTCCTATGACACTTCTGGAGCCACCAATTTTCTCAAGCATTTCCTCTTTTCCACCTTTAATGCTTTGGTCTGCGGCACAACCTTTACTCTATCAACTTGGCTGTCCCCTTGGAATGCTCCAAGCATTGCATGCTCAAGTCTAAAAGAAACAGATCTGAATGTATCTGACACATTGCTGGTTGAGCCAGATAGCATTGAATCACAATTAACACCATCAAGCCTCGATCCCACCCTTGCTAAAACCATTCATTACTCCAGGATAATCATGGAAAGCAAAGAAAATCCTCTACTTCTTTTCTCCCCTACAAACACTCAAAAACCCCTTCTATCACCTCAAACAGCATTTTAAGATCACAGACTGACACTGTGACTGACATCACCCATTCAGTAGCTGCTGCTTCCTCCTTTTTTCCCCCTTCTTCCATTAAGCCTGATATCCCCAGGCTCCTCGATGCCCCATTCTTATATCTACTATTTTTCTTAGCTTTTCTCCTATCTCTCTACTTTCACTGACTGTATCTTACCCACAAATCCACCTCTTGACTTTTTAACCATTTTTTCAGTAAAATGCTGACCACCAACTTCCCTTCCTGAGCTCCAAGCAAATTGCTATTGCAAATGGTTTCCTTTCCTTAGGAACGTTTTCCCTCCATTTCCAAACCAGTTTTTATCACTCCCCTCCACAAAAATCCTACCATTCACCACCTTGCCCTTGCAAACCAGCACCCAATCTCCAACCACTCTTTCATCTCCTTTCAAATCCTCAAGCATGTTGCTTTCCAGAATCAATTCCCATCTTTCCCACACTCCAATCTCCAATCAAATTTCTGACCCTGTCACAGTACTGAAATGGTCTTAGTTATAGTCACAAATTATATCCTTTGCAACCATTGTGCATTTCCTTTTTCATTCTCTTCAGCCTTTTTGCAGTCCTTGATACAATCTCCATCCTCCTCCAATAGTTGTCTTTATTGCCCAGTTCAGAGCTACTGACTTCATTCTGTATCACTTTTACCTATCCAATTTTACCCAAAGATTCTTCATCAATGGGTTCTCTGCTCATTGCCAGATCATTACATTCAGAGCCCAGCAAAGTTCTATTCTTGGCCCAATAAGCCAGAGGTAAACAAAGAAAGAAATCCAACTGGCATTGCTGAAACAACAATGAAGCAGAGAAGAATTTCTGTGCAATTGTTAGAACTATAGACAATGCTTGATATATTGGAAGATTGGGCTCATGACTGTTAAATAAAGGTTAACTTGGAATGTGAACAAAATGAATGCTGAGCATCCATGCAACCTTAAGAGAAAATCATTAAAGCAGGAGGAGAAAAAGCATTTCCACCAGTTTCTAATATTATTTCAGATTTCCAACATCGCCAATATTTTGTTTTTATAT
Source organism: Carcharhinus amblyrhynchos (assembly GCF_965287045.1). Lineage (NCBI taxonomy): Eukaryota > Metazoa > Chordata > Chondrichthyes > Carcharhiniformes > Carcharhinidae > Carcharhinus > Carcharhinus amblyrhynchos. Next base: position 67,143,801 of record NC_137335.1, on the reverse strand, counting down.
TGGAAATTGAGATCTGTAAGTTCTATGCATAGGTATCTAAAGTTCATGAACAATGGAATGAAGCAACAGCTAGGGGAAATATGATGATAAACAAAGTTTTCTCTATGTTTTGCAGCCAGTGAACAACACAGAAGTTAATGTGCAAACAACATAAAATGTAGCCCTGTTAATGTAATTGCAAACTTTTATTTACAAGGACACAAATCGTATATGGTGCACCTCCTCTTTCAACCTGTAATCTCCACCACTTAATACAACAAGTAATGGATATGTAGTTAACATATACAAGAGACAACAGTCCCAGTTAAATGCATCATTGCTATCTAAAAAAGCTAGAATTCTAAACTTTAGAGAAGCATAGACTTAGAAGTGATCTGACTGACGTATACAGGATGATGAAGGCAATAGATTGTGACCCAGTTGACAGTTTTACAAGACTAGATCTAGGACAGATGTCATGAAATAGTTCATCGCTCAAGCAGACTGCCAACTTTCATAATGAGTGCCAATTTGCTGAATTCCTTCAAGCGAGATCGGAACTTGCTTTTAATTAGGGTGGAGATTTGGAGAAAATACCACAGATTGTGGCATATATGTCAACCTCTGAAGCTTCCAAGATTCTTCAAAAAAGTGGGTAGTATGGTGGCACAGCAGTTAGCACTGCTGCCTCACAGCGCCAGAGACCCAGATTCAATTCCAGCCTTGGGTGACTGTGTGGAGCTTGCACATTCTCCCTATGTCTGCGAGGGTTTCCTCCGCATGCTCCGATTTCTTCCCACAGTCCAAAGATGTGCAGGTTAGGTGGATTGTCCATAGTAAACTGTCCCTTCGTGTCCCAAGATGTGCAGGTTAGGGGGATTAGCAGGATAAATAAGTGGGGATAGGGCCTGGCTATGACACTCTGTCAGAGAGTTGAGGCACATTCTGCACTGTAGAGATTCTATGATTCCATGAAAAATAGAGGTTAACTTATATGCTGAATATACAGTGTGAACCGCTGATGTGTAGATGGTCATCATTTTAAAATGGGAAAAAAAAACATGGATAGTTCAAATCAAATAACTGTGGCACAGATAACTTTAACCACAATTACATTACTTTAGAACAGTCAAACTGTTTTCAGCATCTAACGCAAAATGTTCATCAAATTCCTTCAGTCTTATTTTGGCTATGGCATTGTCATCAGGATCCCACTCTGGATCAGATTTGATACTTTCATTTTCAGAATCGTCTCTATCTCCATCCACTGAATTGGATATTGCACATTAGTTAAATGACCTGATGACATTTTGTGCATTTATAGCATCCCAAAATTTGATAATGAAACCACACAATCATATTTCCACTCTTAGTGAAGGTTTTTCCTTCATCGCCATCACCTATTTCATTCTGCATTAAAATGATTCTTGAATGGCTTGCTGAGGTACACATCCAAAGCCGAACTGTGGATGCTAGACTCCATCTTCATCTTCATAGGGTCAGAGTGGGGATGTTCGCCGACAATTGCACAATACTGATTATAATTCGTGACTCCTCAGATGCTGAAACAGTCCATGTCCAAATGCAACAAGACCTCAACAATATCCAGGCTTGAACTGATAAGTGGCAAATAACATTAGTGGTGGAGGCAGGGACGCTGGAGTTGGTTAAGAGTTACTTAGACAGGCACATGAGTGGGTTGGAGATGGAGGGATATAGGAAATTGTTTTAAATAGGTTGAGTAGCCTTGGGACGTCCCTGGTAACATATAAGGAAGCAGATGATACTATTGTTTTTCTCTTTTAATTCACAGGTGCTTCGGTCCGCCTTGTTGTCCAACGAGGAGCATACACGCGATGGGTTGTACGAGGGCTGCTCTTGGTTGTTTCGAGAATAGCCTAGTACTTCATGTCGTTAGTGTATGCTTAAACTGGACCAGATGCTGGGCAACACGACAGCTCAGTGACTATCACTGTTTGCTGTGCAGACACATGGATTTGGGCCAGTGTCTGTGGGAGTTTGCGCATTCTCCCTGTGCTTACGTGGGTTTTCTCCGGGTGCTCCGGTTTCCTCCCACACCCCAAAAATGTGCAATTAGGCTGATTGAGGGAAAACTAATTTAGGGACAATTTATTACACCAATGTGGAATGCCATAAGCATTGATAAGTGTCATGGGTGGAGGGGGGACTCGTAATGTTAAAATGGCGGTGTGGGCTCGTTGGGCCGAAGGGCCTGTTTCCCGGGCTGTTTTGTTCTTTGTATAAACACCAAGCAATGATCATCTCCAACAAGAGAGATTCTAACCATTGCCCCTTAACATTTAATGGCATTACCATCAATGAATTCCCCTCTGTCAACATTCTAGGGAGTACCATTGACCAGAAACTTAACTGAACGATCCATGGAAACACAGAAGATAGGAGCAGGAGGAGGTCATTTGGCCCTTTGAATGGCGGAGCAGGCTCATCACAATCATGGATGATCATCCAACTCAGTAGCCTAATCCTGCTGTCTCCTCATAACCTCTGATGCCATTCGCGCCAAGCGCTATATCTAACCACCTCTTGAATACATTGTGTTTTGCCATCAACTACTTCCTATGGTAATGAATTCCACTTTTTGGGTAAAGAAATGTCTCCTCATCTCCTTCCTAAATGGTCTATCCTGAATCCTCAGACTGTGAGCCTTGGTTTTGGACTCCACTTAAATACTGTGGCTACAAGGGCAGGTCAGGGGCTAGGAATTCTGCAGCGAATATATCACCTCCTGACTGACCAAAGCCTGTCCATAATTTACAAGGCTCAAGTCAAGAGTGTAATTAAATACTCTGCTGTTGCCTGGATGGCTGCAGTTCAACATCACTCAAGACACTTCACTCCAGACTAAAGCAACCAGTTTGATTGGCATCCCATCCATAGACATTCACTGCATACACCATCAACATTCTGTAGCAGCAGTATGCACCATCTATAAGATGAACTGTAGGACTTCACCAAGGCTCCTTAGGCAACATCTTCCAAATGCAAGACCACTACCATCTAGAAGACAAAGGCAGCAGATATACAGGAACACCACCACCTGGATAATTTCCTCCAAGCCACTCACTTGAATTTATATCACCATTCCTTCATTGTTGCTGGGTCAGAAGCCTGGAACCCCTTCCCTAACAACACTATGAATGTGCCTACACTACATGAAACTACAGCAGTTCAAAAAGGAAGCTCACCATCACCTTCTAAGGGCAATAAAAGATGGAAAATAAATGCTGCCCTAGCCAGCGAAACCCACACCCACTGAATGAATAGAAAACAAGGACAAAGCAGACTGCTTGATCAGCACCCCATCCATCATCTTCAACATTCACTCCTTCCACCACCACTGAGCAATGACAGCAGTGTGCACCATATACAGAATGCACTGCAGCAACTCACCAAGGCTCCTGCAATGGCACTTTCCAAATCCGTAACAATTCTGAGATTCTGGCATGGCAACCTTATCAACAAAAGCTAACAAAAAAAGTTGTATTTATGGAAACACTCATCTGTTGTGATTATAAAGCATAGCAATGACTATAATGCACTTCACACAACAAAAATGAGAGTTCAGATGATACTTGTAAACTGTAAAAGGTATGATTATGTTGTTATTTGATCTGTTTATGGCATTGGTGGCTTGTAACATATCTCAACCTCTGTTATCTTATATGTAAATAAACTCTGCATTTTGGAATGGTTCCATTTGAATTGCACTTCATTTGTACACCACACGCATTGAGTATCCTGTATCAATTATATAATCAACTTTACTGAGAACATACAGAACAGAACATTACAACTTTGTAGCATTATTTTGAAAAAAGACAACAAATGTAATTTTCTCTTTTTCCAACTATCTTATAATTTATGTGGTCTTTGTAACTCAGCTATTCACTGGATAAACATGCTGAGCCATCAGAGAAACATAATTATCCTTTTGTCTTAACATTCTGTACCAAAATGGCCTGCATCCATTCAATACTCCTCCATGATAGCTGATTGCAAGTAACAACTTATTGATCTCAATCAAATGAAATACAAATGCCCAAATGGTAATGAGTGATATAGCACAATGACAAAAACTTAATTTTGTATATATTAGATTACTAATTTGAAACTCTTATCATGAGAAGTTCATATTGTAGGTTCACATAAAAAATATCTACATCATTTAATACACATTCAAAACATTTATCAATCAATTCCGCATGTCCCTTTTCTGGGTCAGCTAGGAGAAACAACTCATCTACATCAACTCTGTTACACCTTGTAAAAATGTTGTACGCTTAGGTCCCTTTGGACAGCAACACTTCCCAATCTCTCACCATTTAAAAAAAATTCTGTACTTCTGCTTTTTAGACCAAAGTGGGCAATTTCACACTTATTCACCTTATATTCTTGCCATTCACTTTGTCTGTTCAAGTCCCTTTGAAGTTTCTTTGCTTCTTCCTCTTAGATTCCCACCTAGTTGTGTGTCATCACCAAATTTGGAAGTATCACTTTTGGTCTCCACATCCAAATTATCTATATGTGAACAGTTTTGACCCAGCACTAATCCTTGCAGTACCCAACTAGTAACTGCCATCCTAACAATTGCCCGATTATTCCGACTCCTTCATTTTATGTCTATTAATTCAATTCTTAATCCATAACAGTATATTATCCCCAATCCTCTGTGCTCTGATTTTGTTTATTAAGCTTGTGTGGCATCTTGTCAAAAATCTTCTGAAAATCCAAATACATCCACTGGTTCTATATTATCTGCACTACACGTAACATCCTCAAAAAACCTCAATAGGTTTTTAAATTTTTTTTTATCATAATCCATGTTGACCACCCAATCATATCATTATTTTCTAAGTGTTCAATAATCACATTTTTTATAATAGATTTTAGCATTTTCCCTACTACTGACATCAATTTAATGGGTTTGTAGTTTTTCATTTTCACTCCCTCCCTTCTTAAATAGTGGGATTATTACTTCGATTACTTTCCAGTCTTTAGGAACCTTTCCAGAATCTATACAATTTTGAAAGACAACCACCAATGCATCCACTAACTCTACAGTCACCTCATTCAACACCAGGGATGAAGATTATCAGTTCCAGGGGTTTTATCAATCTTCAATCCAATTATTATTGAGTCCTACCTCTTTACTAATACTAATTTATTTCACTTCAAGCCCGTTGGTTCCCCAGTATTTCTATGACATTTTCTGTATTTTTTTCTCTGTGAAGACAGACACAAAAGGCCCAATCTCACAACGAAAATTCTAACTGTAGAATAAGCAAGAAAACAGGAGGGAATTACCCTATTTTTCTGGTGAGCCATGAATCGCAATCTTACAGTACTTAGTGCAAAAGTAAGTTTGGATGTGATTCTCACCAGTGGGAAGGGTGGAGCGGAGCAAAAGCTCACGAGTGACACCAGTTGCAGAGCGCTTGTGAAGCCATAGTGCAGGCTCCCTGATCTCCCAATGCAATTCCTGCCATCCCACCCATCCTCCCCATGGACATCACCCCAGCCTATCGATCACTGCATGTGTTAGAGGTCCCCCTTTCTCCCCCACCACTGATCACTCCCTGCTAATCACCCCCATCTGCAGAGTTCCCCCTTCCCTGCCAATCACCAAAACTGCAGAGTTCCCCTTCCCTGCTGATTGCTGCCTTGCAGAGTTCCCCTTTCTGTGCTGATCACACCCGTCTGCAGAGTTCCTACTCTTGCCTTCCCCTGCCATTACTTCACCTCCATACGTTCCACTCCCACTCAGGCCCCACTTCTTAGGCACTTCTCCAGCACAGTTATGTTTCTGGTGAGCAGTGCCAGAGTGGGCAGTGCCACATGGGCATTGCCAAACCATGCTCCAACCACCCAGGGGGCTATAATGACCTCCAATCCACCTATCCCCCTCCCAGTGAGGCCATCACTTCTGGTCTCCACTGATGAAGACCAGCTTTTCAGGAAGAGAGTTCGAAAGAATCATGGGCCTCTGAGTGGAAAAAAAAACTTACAAGTGGTGTTCAACACAACCAGCTGGTAGAACAGGGTGTACCCAGAAATGGTGATGGTGAGGTTAGGAAACGTGATTTAAAGCTATAATTCTGAGTGTGACTATTTTCAGGTTGCTGCTTAACTAGTTTGTGCGACAGCTTTCCTAATTTTGGCAAACGTCCTCAGATATTTGTGAGAAGGACTTGTTCGGGTGCATTGAGCTGGGAATGCCTCTGGTGGTGTCCAAAACTGAATGTCCGGAACTCTGTCCCACTTTAGTTTTTTTTCACAGTAATCCTTCTGCTTTTTCATAAATATTTTAGTGCAACTGAGTGGCTGAGTTTAGGGCATTTCAGTGAGCAGTCAGGAGTTAGACACATTGCTGAGGGTCTGGAATAGGTCAAACCAGGTGGACATGGCAGATACCCTTCCTAAAGAATATTAGGGAACCACATGGATTTTTAATGACAATCCAACAGCTTCACGGTCACTATTACACCTGATACTATCTTAATTCCACATTTATTCATTTAACGGAACTGAAATTCCTCAACTGCCCTGATGGGATTTGAACTAAAGTCTCTAGAGCAATTAATTAACCCAGGCCTCAGGATTGCCAACTAATAACATAACCATAAATTATTAAACCCCTGAACGATTACGTACCACCAGATGGCCAGGTTTTAATTAATACTGTACAGCACAAGGGGCGATAGTGCAATTACGGCCCTAAGAAAGGAAGTCATTTGTTTGGAAAAGTAAACATCAGTTCACACACTGAGAAAACAGAACCAGGATTGGATCTGCCAATTAAGAGCGGTTACGGTAAATATCTTCGTCTGGGTGCTCTGAGGAAAGGGGTAGCAAACAGTGACAGATCTCACCCTGTTGGAGAGCCGATGGTGGGGTCTTAGCGCTCGGTGCCGGGAGCTGTGACTGACTGCGCTGCCAACATGGTCGCGGCTGTCACTGACTGGGCCCCGCTTCCCTCGCCGCCGCCGCCGCACCTGTGCGCAGGCGCCGCTCCAGGCGGCCGTTAAGCTCGAGCGCAGGGCAGGGCGGAGCGCGAGCGGCTGCTATCCGGCTGGGTTGGGAGCTGTATCCTGGACAGTCAGCCCGGGAGGAATGGGTGTATGCGTTTCCATGTCGTATGGTCAAGAGCTGGCGGATGGGTGCTGGTTCTCCCCACCCCGCCGCTCCAGATAAGGCTCTTGATTAAAGAGCAGGAAACGTTTAATTAAAAAAAACTTAATGGAGATTGATGAGATGATGAAGGGGATTGATAGAGTGGACGTTCAGAGACTATTTCCTCCGGTGGATGTAGCTGTTACTTGGGGCCATAACTGTGAGGTTCATGGTGGGAGATATAGGAGGGATGTCGGAGGTAGATTCTTTGCTCAGAGAGTGGTTGGGATGTGGAAATGCACTGCATACTGTGATCGTGGAGTTGAACTTTCAAGCGGTCATTGAATAAGTAGATAGAACACATCACGATAGGGAGTGGGATAGCGTGATCTTGGTTTCAGAAATAGCTGGGCACAACATTGAGGGCTGAAGGGCCTGTACTGTTCTATGTTCTCTAGGCTGACTTCTTATTGCCACTAATAAAGTTAGGAACTTTAGATGCAGAAGTGGGTAAATTCAGCTTTTCCAGCCTGCCCCGCCATTCAATAAGCTTGTGGTTAATCTCTCCCTGGACTGAAACCCATCTCCCCACTTGTTCCCCATATCTCGCTTTCCATTTTTAATTAGAAAGGAAAAAGGGGGGTTTGGGGAACAGGTGAGAGGTAGATTAGTGTCACAAGTATACTTACATTAACATTGCAATAAAGTTACTGTGAAAATCCCTTTGGTTGCCACACTCTGGCACCTGTTCAGGTAGTTACACAGACTCAATGGACAAGAGCTGATGCAAAGAGGGATAGCAGCAAGCACACTATGACCTTTGGAAATATCTTTGCTTTAAAGCTTTTCCAAACACCCAGTCTCCAAGTTGATAAAGGCTGAGGGAGAATTTAGCATGGCCAGTTCACCTAACCAGCACATCTTTCACACGCAGACACGAGGAAAATGTGCAGACCCTGCACAGGCTGTGATCCAAGCCGGGAATTGAATCCAGAGACATTTGATTTGGTATTGTCACATGTATTGATATACAGTGAAAAGTATTGTTTCTTGCGCACTATACAGACAAAACATACTGTTCATAGAATACATCAGGAGAAGGTAAGGAGAAAGTGCAGGATGTAGTGTTATAGAGACAGCTAGGGTGTAAAGAAGGATCAGCTTAATATAAAGTACGTCCATTCAAAAGTCTGATGGTAGCAGGGAAGAAGCTGTTTTTGGGTCGGTTGGAACATGTCCTCGGGCCTTTGTACCTTTTGCCTGACAGAAGACAGTATTTCCAGGGTATGTGGGATCTTTGATTATGCCGGCTGTTTTTCCGAGGCAGCAGAAGGCGTAGACGGAGTCAGTGGATGGGACGTCGCTTTGCATGATGGACCTTAGTCTGCAGCTGCTCTTTCTCTATCAGTTCAAAAAGCAGGCAAGTTTTCTCTGGTGTCCTAGTTGGCTAATATTTAATCTCAATCAATATCACCAAAAATCAGTTGCAAAGAAGAATCATATTGGGCTCAAATTGTTAACTGTTTCTCACTTCACTGTCACTGCCAGACCTGCTGAGATTTTACTAGCACTTTCTGTTTTAGTCAGCTCTCTAGCATTTTGCTTTTATATCAATATCATTGGGCCCTTGTGTACAAGTTGGCTTCTGTTATAGAGTGTTAGATGGTATTTCTTTTTTATCACATTGTTGTAATACTATACTAACACATTAACCTTATGCAAGACCCTTATATCACACTTTTCCCTGCCCTCCACCTTTATCCAATGTATTTTAAGTTATTCTTGTTTACCCCTTATATTTACATTGTTATTACGATTCCATCTTCCACGACCCCCCCCCTTCAATTCTGTGAGTTCATGGGTTCAAGTGGTCTTTATAATCTTAAATAGGTATTTATTAACAATACGAACTATGTATATTTATACAATAGAGAGCGAAACTAGGAGCCATCTCCATGCCTGGTCTGTCCAACCTTAATCTGACCACTAGGTTGGGTCATGTGTTCTTTTATATCATGTTGGTAGTACTGTACTCACTCCCACATTAACCATATATATATATGCAAGACCCTTACACTATACTTCCCTCTGCCCTCCACCTTTATCCAATGTATTTCAAATTATTCTTCTTTACCCCTTATATTTACATTGTTATTATGATCCCGTCCCCCCTGTTCAATTCTGTGAGTTCATGGGTTCAAGCATCTGAAGACTTTATAACCCTTCCAGATCTTGTTCCTACTATTGTTTGGACGATTGATTGGCTCTGTTGTTGCAGGTAAACTCTTGATTTGGATGTTATCCTGGTTTCTGAGCATCTTCCTCAAATGCTTGTTCACTGTACCATGGGACCAGGCACTCTAGGGATGAGAAAGAGACTTTTCCTGTTTCTCCTGTTAGAACTTTTGGGATGCTGACCAGATAGGACTGAGGTTGATCATCGTCATTTCTGAAGATAGTACCCTCCATCTTAATCAATGTCTTTAATCTAGATCTTGTCCTCCTTTCATAATGTTTGGGTGCGGTACCTTTTGCTGTAGATGCAAGCCTGTTTCTGCCTATAAAATTGCTCTTGAGCTTGGATGCCCGATTAATGTAATTGTTTCATCAGCAGGATTGGAAGTTAATTGCAGAGTTTCCTGCCCATCAGGAGTTCGGATGGGGCCAGGACATACTGTAACAGGTTTGACCTATAAGTAGCAGTGTTGTAGAAAAGTCTTTATTCTCTTTTAGGAAAGTTTTCACTGTGTTGTCTCCTCTTTTGGCCTCCTCATTTCACAGTTGGTATTTTGGGAACCAGATGTGGTGACAAAAGTGTACAAAGTACTCATTTGAAAATTATGGGCTGTTATCAGACACAATTTTGTCCTGAATGTCATGGCTCACAAACATCTCTTTCAATGCCTTAATTATTGCCTCACTTTAACCCATCCGGAAAAGTAATACACAATAAGGCACAATTTACAGTTGAAGACAAATAGTTCAATGTCCAGCCTCTCCCATGGTCTGGGAGGAAATTGTGTAGGAATCAGGGACTCTCTTTGGTTCTGCCTGTGCATCGCACACATCTGACAATTTGTTATGTTGCTGCCAATCACCCTGAAATGCCTCATGGATAACAGTGGACATGCAAAGTCTATCTGACATTTTCTGTTTTTGTTTCAGATTTCCAGCGCCTGTAGTATTTTGCTTTTACAATGTTGTAGGGTATTGGATACTGTTTGGTAGAGTTTGCTTAGACTGTGCTGTGAATAAAGCTTGTTTTGATAAAAGATCCCTAATTTATCAGTGAAATTACTCCTGGACCGAAGTATCTTTTCCTCACACTATGCAAAAATAAAAAATGTTGGGGTCTAGTCTAACTCCATAATATATCTTGGGGTTCTGATCTGGGACGCTAATAATTCCATCAACCTTTTTGATTAGAATGCAAGTACAGCACAATTTTGTGATTCATGCACTGAAGTACCTAGGTCCCTCTTAGAATTCTGCAGTCTTTTATTTAAGTAATACAAGTTGGATGCGGTGGGCTTGAGGAAGAATTCTTGGAATGCTGTCGGGATAGTTTCCTTGAACAGTATGTAACGGAACCTACGAGGGAGCGAGCTATCTTAGATCTGGTACTGTGTAACGAGGCAGGTAGAATTAGGGATCTTCTTGTGAGGGATCCTCTTGGGACGAGTGATGGTTGAATTTCTGATGCAGATGGAGGATGAGAAAGTAGGGTCCCAAATCTGTGTCCTCTGTTTGAACAGAGGGGAGTATGATAGGATGAGAGCGGAATTGGCGAATGTGGATTGGGGGCGCAGAGTGGTTGGTAGGACGGCTGAGGACCAGTGGAGGATTTTTAAGGAGATCTTTTTCGGTGCTCAGCAGAAATATATTCCAATGGTAAAGGAGGACTGTAGGAGAAGGGATAACCAGCCGTGGTTATCGAAGGAAATAAAGGAGAGTATTAAATTAAAAGCTGATGCATTCAGAGCGGCTAAAAATAGTGGGCGTTTAGAAGATTGGGAAAGATTTAAAAAACAACAAAGAACGATTAAGAAGGTGATAAAGAAAGGAAAGATAGAGTATGAAGCTAAACTAGCTCTAAATATAAAAAATGATAGTAAAAGTTTTTACAAATATATAAAGAGGAGGAGACTGGCTAGAGTGAATGTTGGACCCTTGGAGGACGAGAGGGGGAATTTAGCGGTGGGCGATGAGGAAATGGCTGAGGCTTTAAATAAGTTTTTTGTGTCGGTCTTCACGGAGGAGGACACAGATAGTTTGCTGGATATTAAAGATAGAAGGATGGTAGAAGACGAGGTCCTTGATGCGATTACCGTCACTAGAGAGGTAGTGCTTGATAGACTAACGGAACTAAAGGTAGACAAGTCCCCAGGACTGGATGGAATGCATCCCAGGGTTCTGAAAGAAATGGCAGAGATGATAGTGGATGCTTTAGTAATTATTTATCAAAATTCACTGGACTCCAGGGAAGTGCCGGAAGAATGGAAAACGACTAATGTTACGCCGCTGTTTAAAAAAGGTAGCAGACAAAAGGCAGGGAATTATAGGCCGGTTAGTTTAACGTCTGTAGTTGGAAAAATGCTAGAATCCGTCATCAAAGAAGAAATAGTGAGGCACCTGGAAAAGAATGGTTTGATCAAGCAGACGCAGCACGGATTCATTAAGGGAAGTCATGTTTAACGAATTTATTGGATTTCTATGAGTGTGTGACTAGTGCAGTAGACAGAGGGGAACCGGTGGATGTGGTGTTTTTAGATTTCCAAAAGGCGTTTGATAAGGTGCCTCACAAAAGGTTGCTGCAAAAGGTTAGGGTGCATGGAGTTGGGGGTAAGGTGTTAGCGTGGATAGAGGATTGGTTGTCTAATAGGAAGCAGAGAGTTGGAATCAATGGGTGTTATTCTGGTTGGCAGTTGGTGACCGGTGGAGTGCCGCAGGGATCAGTGCTGGGGCCTCAACTGTTTACTATTTACATAGATGATCTGGAGGAGGGGGCTGAGTGTAGGGTAACGAAATTTGCTGATGACACAAAGATGAGTGGAAAAGCAAATTGCGTGGAGGGTGTGGAAAGTCTGCAGAGAGATCTGGATAGGCTGAGTGAGTGGGCGAGGACCTGGCAGATGGAGTATAATGTTAGCAAATGTGAGGTTATCCACTTTGGTAGAAATAATAATAGGAGGGATTATTATTTAAAAGGCGAAAAGCTGCAGCATGCTACAGTGCAGAGGGACCTGGGAGTCCTTGTGCACGAATTGCAAAAACCCAGTCTGCAGGTGATCAAGAAGGCGAATGGAATGTTGGTCTTTATAGCGAGGGAAATAGAATATAAAAGTAGGGCGGTCTTGCTGCAACTATACAGGGTACTGGTGAGGCCGCAGCTGGAGTAGTGTGTGCAGTTTTGGTTGCCGCACTTGCAGGAAGGATATATTGGCCTTGGAGGGAGTGCAGAGAAGATTCACTAGGCTGATACCGGAGATGAGGGAGTTAGCCTATGAAGAGAGATTGAATAGACTGGGATTGTACTCGGAGTTTAGAAGGCTGAGGGGGGGATCTTATAGAGACGTAAGATAACGAAGGGGATAGATAGGGAGAGAGATTCTCCCCACTTAGAAAGGATAGCAGGACTAGAGGGCACAGCCTCAAAATGGGGGGGGGGGGGGGGCAGTTTAGATCAGAGTTGAGGAGGAACTTCTTCACTCAAAAGGTGGTGAATCTCTGGAATTCTCTGCCCATTGAAGTGGTGGAGGCTACCTCGCTGAATATATTTAAGTCACGGGTAGATAGATTTCTGATAGACAAGGGAATTAAGGGTTATGGGGAGAAAGCGGGAAAGTGGAACTGATCCACTTCAGATTAGCCATGATCTTATTGAATGGTGGGGCAGGCTCGAAGGGCGAGATGGCCTACTCCTGCTCCTATTTCTTGTGTTTTTTATTCTTCCTGCCAAAGTGAGCAACTTCACATTTCTCATATTATACCTCCGTCTGCCAGATTACTCAACCTACCTATACCATTCTGCAAACTGTCTTCTTCACAACATACTTCCCCATTTAACTTTGTGTCATCTACAAATTTAGGTAACATGCTTTCACCCCTTAACCTTAATCATTGATGTAAATTGTAAAAAGGTTGAGGCCCCAGAATAAATCCCTGATCACTTGCCATACCCTACTACTGCCAATCAGGCAAAGACCCATTTATGCATTTTCCCTGTTTTCTGTCAGCCAGGCAACCTTCCATGTTAATATCTTAGCCCCTACATCAATAGCTTTTATTTTCTGCAATAACCTTATCAAATGCCTTCTGGGAATCCAAGTACGCTATATCTGCAGTTTCCACTTTATCCACAGTACATGTTACTCCTTCAAGGAACTCCAATAAATTGATTAAGCATGATTTCCCTTTCACAAAACTATGCTAACTCTTCCCACTTATCTTGACTTTCCCAAGTGCCCAGCTATATCCCCTTTAATGATTGACTCTAACACTTCCCATGATAGATGTTAAACAAACTGGCCTATAGTTTTCTGTTTTCTATCTCCTTTCCTCTTGAATAGAGGGGTTTATCAGGAAACAAAAGGTAGGTTTCAGTGATCTGTCTTTGTATTGTTAAATATTAGAAATGGAGTATATGTTAAAGTGGTTTAGTGTTTCTGCAGAAGAAAAGTTACAACCTGTTAGATTTAAGGTATTTGCACGTATGGGTTTTGTTTTCAGTTCAAACTGTGTTTCTGTTGTGCTATGATAGGAAAAGTAAACACTAGCTTAGCACCGTAGGCCACTTTTAGGGAAAATGCCTTTGAGTTTTGTTTTACCTAAAAGGCAGAGTAGAAGGAGCATAGTACAGAGAGGGAACATCTTCCACAGCTTTGCTTAAGAAAAGCCAGACAGTGGAGTAAGGGGCAAGAAAGCAAGTGTCAGAAATCTAAGAACAACTAGTTAGGGAACCTACAGAAATGTGAAATTTTCAGAAACCAAAGACATCTAAAGTGATCCTATCGTTTGCGACATTTTACTACACCTGTTGAAGTGATAATTGAAGCAATTAATGCCTGTTGGGTTATAGAGACTGAGCATTATATATTTTGTAATACCATGTTATCCTTAAAATCTGTCAACATTTGTCAAAAGTGGGAGTGAAATGAGAATTTAAAAAAATCTTTTTACAACTATACATGTTGGTGAGGTCTATTGTGTGATAAATCAAACTTTTCATGCTTAATAAATTTGTTATTAAAAGCCAATTAATAACTGACTCCATTCATCCATGTTTTCTAAAAAAGTAAAAGTTGTGGTCTTTTGAGCCAAGGTTCTATTCTGATTTCTTCCTGTACAGTAGTAATATCAATTGGGGTTTGTCAAGTTATATTTGTTACTTTCCAGTCTGATGTAACTAGGCCAAAATCTACTGCATTTTGGAAAATTATCACGAACACTTCTATTTCATTAGACATCTAAGACCTTACAATGGCGTCCACTTGGACCCAGAGACTTGTGACCACTTTGTGATTATAATTTCATCACGTTTCTCTCCTTTCCGTCTTATGATTTACAAGTATTGCTGAAATGTTTTCCGTATCCTCTATGTTCATTTAATTCAACATTTCATTTTTATGTACTATTAACTCCCCATTCTCACTCTCCAGAGGACCAGCACTCCATTTCTCTTTTCCCTTTCATTTATCTGTAAAAACTCTTGCTCTCCATTTTAACATTTCTAAATAATTTCTTCTCATACTCTATTATTTTCTCTCCATTAGCAGTTTAGTAATTCACTGCCAATTTTTATATTCTGATCAATCATCTGACCTGCCATTCATCTTTGTGCAGTTACATGCTTTTATCTTACGTTTGATGTTTCCTGTAACTTTTAGTTACCTGGAGATAGTGGGTCCTCCCTTTAGAATTTTTCCTACAAGAATATATCAGTTCTGAAATGTCCCTTTAAATGTCTGCCGTTGCTTCTTGATCAATTTTTCCGCTAGCCTAGTGTCCCACTTCAGTTAGCTCAGCTTTCACGCCCACGTAGTTGTCCTTCTTTAAGTGTACAATACTAGTCTTAGACCCACTCTTTTCCCTTTGAAACTGGATGAAAAATTCAATCATATTGTTATCACTTCTACCTAGGAGTGTCTTAAATCAATCCTGTTATATTACACAATATCAAATCCAATACAACCTGCTCTCTGGTTGGTTCCAGAAAGTGCTGCTCTCTCAAACTATCTTGAAAGCATTCTATGAAGTCTTCTTCTAGGTTACTACTGCCAATCTGATATTTCTGGTTTTTCTGTTGAATAAGAGGTAATAAAGTGTGCTAGATCTTGGGCTTTATAAATAAGAGCATGGAGTATAAAAGCAAGGAAGTTATGGCAAACATTAATAATACTTAGATCGATAGAAATGCTGAAAATTGGGCAGAGAAATGGCAGATGGAATTTAATCCAGATAAATGCGAAGTGATGCATTTTGGTAGATTTAATGTAGGAAGGAGCTATACAATAAATGGCAGAACCATCAGGAGTATAGAGACAGTGTGACCTGGGTGTGCAAGTCCACAGATCCCTAAAGGTGGCAGCACAGGTGGCGAGGGGGGTGAAGAAGGCAAATGGCATGCTTGCCTTTATTGGACAGGGCATAGAGTATAAAAGTTGGCATATGTTGTTGCAGCTGTATAGAGCATTGGTTAGACCACATTTGGAATACTGCATCCAGTTCTGGTCACCACACTACCAGAAAGACATGCAGGCTTTGCAGAAAGTACAGAAAAGGTTTACCAGGATGTTGCCTGGTGTGGAGGGTCTTAGCTATGAGGAGAGATTGGGCAAGCTGGAGTTGTTCTCCCTGAAAAGACAGAGGATGAGGGGTGACCTAATAGAGGTGTATAAAATTGTGAAGGGCATAGATAGGGCAAACAGTGGGAAGTTCGTGAGAGGTGACGAACACAAGGGGTCACAAGTTCAAGGTTAAGGGGGCAAGGTTCAACACGTGTCGGGGGACGTATTTTACACAGAGGGTGGTGGGTGGAGTGCGCTGCCAAGCAAGGTGGTTGAGGTGGACATGCTGGGATCGTTTAAGACTTATCTGGATAGCCACATGAACAGATTGGGAATAGAGGGATATAAACGAATGGTTTAGTTGAGCACATGAGTGGCACAGGCTTGGAGGGCCAAAAGGCCTGTTCCTGTGCTGTACTGTTCTTTGTACTTTGATTTGGCCTGAGCAGGACTATCATGTCCAATTCCAGGCACCACACATTAGGGTGTGTAAGCATAGAGAGGGCACCAAAAAATATTTGAGATTGGTTCTATGGATGAGGAACTTCTGCAACAATGGATAGATTGAAGAGGCTGGGATATTTTCTTTAAAGCAGAGATTCAGTACAAGTGTTCAAAATCATGAAAAGGTCAGGACAGAAACTATTCCTGCTGGTGCAAAGGTTAAAAAAAAAATCAGAGGACACCAATATAAGCTTATTGGCAAAAGAAGCAACAGTAACATAAGACTTCTTATGCACTGCACATTTACGATCTGGAATGCACTACCCAGGAATCAACCTAGTAAAACCTTCTTGGAACTGCCTCCACTGCAAGCATATTCACCGTAAACAAGGAGATCAAAACTGTATGCAGCAATCTCACCAACATTTACAGTTGTAAAAAGACTTCAATTTTTATATTCTATCTTTCTTAATAAAGGCCAACATTCAATTTGCTTTCCTAATTACTTGCTGTATCTGCTCGCTGTTTTACGTGGGCCATCACAATCCTCTGTGCCATATAAGTCTCGATGTGGGTATGCCGGCGTTGGACTGGTGTAAACACAGTAAAAAGTCTGACAACACCAGGTTTTAGTCCAACCGATTTATTTGATAATAGACTCACAAGCTTTCGGGGTTAGTCCCTTCGTCAGGTGAATGGAGAGTTCTGGCCTCAGACAGAGCATATAAAGCACAGACTGTTTAGAGATTACTGATTAGAATGCAAATCCTTACACCTAACCTGCTGTTCAAGACCTGAAGTGGCTGACAATGTGAGTGGAAGGAGCACTGATCACAGGTTAAAGAGATGTGTATTGTCTCCAGACAGTACAGTAAGTGAGGTTTTGCAAACCCAGGCAAGTCACGGGGGTTACGGATAGTACAACACGAACCCAAGATCCCTGTTGAGACCGTCCTCATGTGTGCGGAACTTGGCTATCAGTCTCTGTTCAGCGACTCTGCGCTGTCGTGTGTCGTGAAGGCCGCCTTGGAGAATGCTTACCCGAAGGTCAGAGTATAAGTCTCTGCATTTAAATAACATTGTAGGAGGACTAGTAAAACAAAGTGAATATCCTCACCTTTTCCCACTTTATCATCCATCTGCTCACTTAGCTATCTATATTCTTTTGTAGACTGGAATTATCCTCACAATTTGCTATGTATTATTACCAATACACCAAGTAGTTTCATCCAAGTCATTAATATAATTGTAAATAAAGTTTAGCATTGATCCGTAAGAACACAATAGTAGACCATTCAGCCCCTTTGTTATCCATGGCTAACATTTTACTTCAATTCCACTTTCCTAACTCCTGCCCATATCCCTTGATTCAGAGATCAAAAATCTGTGACTAATGAGATGTTTGAGGACTCTGGATCTGTATTCAGAGTTTAGAAGGATGAGGGGGGGATTTTATTGAAACTTAAGAGAATATTGGAAGACTTGGATAGAATGGACATGCAGATGTCATTAACAAGAGAAAATAGAATCCAAGGCAGAGTCTCATAGTAAAGTGATGACCTTGGAACCGAGATGAGGAGCAATTTCTTCAATCAGAGGGTGGTGAATATATGAAATTTATTGCCACAGAAGGCTGTGGAGGCTAGGTCATTGATTGTATTTAAGACCGAGATAGGTTCTTGATTGGTAAGTTGTTCAAAGGTTAGAGGGAAAAGGCGGGAGAATGGGGTTGAGAAAGATATCAGCCTTGATTGAATGGTGGAGCAGGCTCAATAGGCTGAATGGTCTAATTCTGCTCCTCTATCTCATTGTCTATCATCTCTCTTGGACATGCTCAACAATGCAACATCCAAAACCCTTTGGGCTAGGCAATTCAATGATTCATCACTGAAGAAATTTCTCACCTAACCCCTAAATGATCAGCTTATTGATACTGAACCCATGTTCTACATTCTCCAATTATAGGAAACAACCTCTATGTCTATCCTGTCAGATCCCTCCAGATCTTATATTTCAGTGAGATCATCTCTCATTCCTCTAAATTCCATTAAGTTTCACACCTTGTAAAAGATGCTTTTCTTAACCAAAAAAATCCACACAAAATGCTATCTGCTACTTTGTTGCTTACTCACTTTTGTGCCCACCCACTGTACATTCCCTTACATTGTACTGTCAGCAAACTTGAATACATTACTCAATGTCTTTGCCCGAGTCATTAATATAAATTGTAAATAGCTGAGTCTCCAGCATTGATACTTGGAATATGATTAGTTACAGCCTGCCAACTTGAAAATGGCCCATTTGTCCCTATGTTGCTTCTGGTCCATTAACTAATCTGCTCTCATGTTAATATATTATCGCTGCTTCATGAGTCCTTGCCTTGCAAATTAACCTGTGTGGTAACTTATCAAAAGCCTGTTTAGAAATCCAAGCATACAACATCTTACCCTTTTTGTCTACCCTACTATTTAGATCCTCAAAATATGTTGCCATTATTTTCCTTTTGGCTTAAGAGGAGTGATGGTGTTGAATGTTAGTTCAGTTAGCTAGAGTGTTCTTATTAATGATGGCAGAAGTCCCCATAAAGGCTGGCAAGAGGTCTGCCTCTTTAGCTTGCCCCATTGTGATATCATGGTGTAGAGATGTGACAGCCATGATCAGTAGCCCTCAGGCAAGGACACAATATAGGGATTTCCCTTTCATTAAACCATGTTGACTGTCTGATCATAACAGCGTTCTTAGAAAAGCATGGTAAGATTTACAGATTTCCACATTTTTCCTGACAATTGGTATCAGGCTAACTGGCCCACTTTATCTCTCCATTTCTTGATAGCAGTGTTAGCTATCCTGCAAGACATAAAAGGTAATCATTTTTTAAACATTGTTTAGGTTACTTTCATCAAATTTTTCCATAATATGAACAAAAGCAAGCCATTCAGCCCTTCAAGCCTGCTTTGCCATTTAATACCATGGCTGATCTAACACTGGGTCCACTTTTCTGCCTTCTCTCTTAATTTCTCTTATGATTAAAAGCTTATTGATCTCAGCCTTGAAAATATTTAAGGATTTGGCTTCCAGTTTCCTGGGTTAAAGAATTCCAAAAAGTCACCATTCTTTGAGAGAAGAAATTCTTCCTCAAACCCATCTTAAATATTTGAGTACCCCCTTATTCTGTGCCTATGCCCTCTGGTTCTACACTCCCATGAATGGAAACATCTCCCAATATTTCCTCCCTCCAACTCCTTTTCCCCTTCCATAACAACCTTTTGGTTACCCTCAGCTGGTTTCTGAAGCTTTCCAAATCCAGAGACTTATTTATTCTTTGCAATTTTATGCACCTCTTTTAATCTAATACTGTCCTCAACTTCCCTTGTAAGTTACAGATGAATCTTTCTGATCTTATTTCAAGTGTAAGGTACGTTTGTTGAAAATTTGCAATTTCTTTGAATGCTTCCCACAGTGTATTTATCTTTATACCTAAGGTATAAAGGTAGTTTTGGATCGGAATATATTCCTCTCACGATTAATATGGAATGAGTCATCAGGTAATACAGAACTTAAATATTGCTAAAAAAGACATACTAATCAAAGCTTTTCATCATGCACTCATCAAGACAGGTACAAAACTCCCCCATCTCTCAGAGGATCTTTTATTAAGATTGCCAAATAACCCTGTCTCATTACACAGATGTATAAAGCTTTTCTATGTCTACTAGTTGGTTTACAACATGTTAATCTTGGAAGCAGTCATCAAAATGTTCCATAAATTAATCTTGCTCACTGCCTTTGCCAATATGATTTGTAGAGATTTAAAATGATAATGAAGATATTTGATGATTTTAAAAAGAACAGAAGAGGTAGCTTATGTGAAAAAGAAAAAGAATGTGCCAAATGACTGACCTTGCTGTAAGTCCTGCAATTCTAAGTTCTGAGGAATGTTTTTGGGCTGGAGATGGGAAGACAAGTCAGAACAAATGCAAGTCTTGTTTTCTTTCCTGTGCATCAACTGGACTGCAATCATTAACAATACAAGTTAACAGCCAAGTTCTTTATTGATACTGAGGCCAGCAACAGTACATTATGTAGAATCTGTCTTTATTGAAATAAAAATCAAAGCAAATAGCAGTATTTTCTTCCAATTCATATCATTCCTGTATTAAGTTTCAGAACAAAATCTTTGAGGAAAGATGGACTTTAAATTTTAAAAAATTAGAAATGTATTTCTTTCATAAAGTTCAATTCTATGGTCAAATGAGCATAATTTTGCCACTTAGCTCTGTTTTACTGAATCAAAAACTAAATACAAGGAAACATGCAACATAACTACCAATGAAGTAAATGAAAAGTGATCATCTCAACATGCCATTCTGCAGACATACACAGGATTAATTTTCGAAGTTATATCTACTGCATTGTCACCGAAGAGTTGGTAGTTCTGTTTAAAATTTGGGTAACCAGCTTTTCACTAAAAAAGATGCTAAATGCTGGTACATTTATAAAAAAACATTTTTACCAGTGCCTTCATTGGGGTTAACAGTAATCTGTTTTCTATCAGACAGGGAATTCTGTACCGGTACACTGTGAAGTCAGCACTTAACAACATAATCTGTACTTTCACTAAGAATAACAGGCTTTTCACTCTCATGCATTACATAAAATTGTGAGAATGCCAAGTTGACTAAGTGAATATTTTTCAGACTCATTTACATGAATTACAAGCCAGGTGGGGTTAGGCTTTGTATTCTCAAAACAAACACATGTTTTGTGAATTTCATACAACTCAAATTTTGAAATCATGTCATTCACTCATTACTTCGCCAGAAAAAATACAAAGGCAACTGAACTGTTCAAAATAAATGGGAAAAGACTAAGTAGTGGAGAAAATAAAAATGGAAGAAATGCATTTAATTTTAGATACTTAGTCCACTTTACAACTACTATAAAAGACTCTTCCACAAGAATTCTTGGAACAAAAACAGCCATCACTTTAATGTTAATTCCAGTTCATTTTCAAAATCTACATTTAAAACACACGGAAAATATAAAGTGAGGTGCTAATGCTAAATGCAGAAAAGCTTGATAACAAATTTTAAAATGAAGTTACTAGTTCCCATTATTTTCTGCTTTTGAAATGTTACTTGTCTGGACTCAAGACTGACGTAGATTTTTTAAAAATCAAAACTTCTGCAGTTATGAAGGTCTGGTTGTCTTGACATGCAGCAGAAGATAAACATTCATACACAAAACTGGACAATCAAATTTAATATTAAACAATGGCATACAAAATATCTTAACAAAACTTCAAAATGATTCTTCTGATTTTTTTTTAATACGGAGATCACAGACACAAACCATCAGTATACAACACTTTGAAAAACAGATTGCTGCAAACTCAATTTATGAATTCAATTTCTGAACATGTTAAGGCATTTCGTAACAATCTACCGCAATTAGTTACACTTCTTTCCACCACAATGCTTTATGCATTACAAAGTTATGCAAGTTGGCTAAATGAACTTGTGGCAGAAATAATTTTATGGGGATTATAACTTACACCATCAGCAGTCAACTAGATATTTTAGAGAAATATCTAGCCACTAAATTGTTAGAGTTACTATCCTGGCCTCATGAAAGTATTTTCTTTAGGTGAGCAGTCATTTTAAAGTAGCTATTTGATGCTAATTTCCACTATGCTAATGCTGATGAACACCTTACAACTAAAGACACACTACAAGTTAAAATCAACATAAAAAGGTCCATTTTACTCCATTAAGCATGAGTGGAAGTTAAACAGAGCCTGCCACTCTTCACATGTCCTGAGCTCTTGGGTCAAAGAGAGGAGTTAGGACATTGTCTTCAGTCGTTTCTTCTATTGGCGTGGTGGGCTGTGGTTTCGGTTTCTTAAAAAGGGAGGGCAAGTTTTTGATATGCACCTCTTTTTTGAATTTCTGCCCAAGCGGCTTCTGAATAAGATAGGGAAAAAAGATGATTTGAATAAAAGATATTTTAAAAATGGTTAAAGATTAACTTTGTGCACAAAATCTATTGTATGCAACATATTACATTGTGGTGAAAGCAATATGCAAAATCATGGATGCAGAATTGCAATTATGTTAATTTACTGCTACTAAACCTATCTCAAAAGGAATAATAAACAATCACGCCAAAACAAAAAAACAATTTGTAATCAAAACTAATACATTAAAAACTACATTTTGAAAACTACAGTCATCATTCCTCCCAAGTTTGCTTTCTTCACAAAAGGAGGATCTCTTACTGGTTTGAAATTCGTTCCAGCACTTAGCATTTAAATGAGAAGTTTTAGTATTTCAATTTTGTAAGAGGAAAATTTACTTGCATCATCCTGTCAGATATCCCCAAGTGCTTCACATTCAATGATCTACTTCTAAAGATTACTGCTGTAAAATACAGCATTTTAGAGAAATTGCATTGACCTAGATTTATGTTTCAGCAATGGGTCAAATAAAGATTTCAGATTTCCAACAGCATTTTGTGTCACCTGCAGAACTCTCATGGGATCAAAGCAAACATTGAAGACGTCTTTGAAAACAAAGTTCTTGCTGCATGGATCAAATAAGATCCCTAAACGTGATATTTTGGTTCTCCACATCTGCCCACTGAGCACTAAAAAGATATCCTTGCATTGTAAGGTCATCCATAAACAAGTTGCAGTAAAACACATCAAGGTCAATGTACTTCATGCAACTATTTTCAAGCACAATTTGCCACTGACCACAAGGCGATATTAGGTCCAATGACAAAATCTTGGCCAAAGTGGTAGGTTTTTAAAGAGTATATTGAAGGAGAAATAAGTTGTTGAGGGTGGGAGCAGGGTGATGGAGTGTTTGGGGAGAAAATTTAAGAGCGTGATGCTTTGGCATCTCAAAGCATAGCCAATAACGGAGCAATTAAAATTGAAGATGCAAAAGTCAGAATTTGGGGAGTGCATACTTGAGTTTTGAGTTGGAGAACTTTACAGAGATGGACCAGACCATGGAGGGATTTGAACACAAGGATGAGACTTTTACAAATCAACTTTTTACAATTCACACACGACGATACCCAGATTCCTCTGCAACGAAGCATTTGGAAGTTTCTCTCCATTTAAATAATAAGTTGCCTTTTTATACCTCTGCCCAAAATGGATAGCCTCACACTTATCCATGTTAAATTCCATCTGTCAAATTTGGCTCAAATCGCCTAACCTATCCATACCTATTCATAAATTCCTTATTTTCTCATTGCAATTGGCTTTCGTACCTATTTTAGTGTTATCTGTAAATTTGGCTACAATACATTCTATCCCTGCATCCAACTCATGAACACAGATTGTAAATAGCTGGGGCCCTAAGTACCGATCCCTGTGCACACCATGAGTTACAGCCTGCCAACTAGAACATGACAGATTCATCCCCACTATTCCCTTTTTGGTGATTAGCCAATCCTCTATCAAAACTAATACATTACCCCCAACCTGTTGGATCTTAGTTTGGGTAATAACCTTGTGGCACTTTATCAAATGTGTTCTGGAAGTCCAGCTACAAGACCCCTATTATTCACTTTGGTATGAAAATCTGTGATATGTATTGGACATATTTAATCATATTTGCTTCTTAAAATATTACATTATTGTGGAAGGCAACCTTTTGAAAACACCATATATTCAAACTTACACCAATGCAACCAGACAAGAGTTTCTTGAAGAGGTCCTTTCTCCTTTTGTCACCCATCTTATGAGAGGATGGGTTCAGAAGTTTTGTATCAAATTGATCCAAAGCATCTCCAGAGATTTGAGGAACCTGCTGCATCACTGTTTTCAAATCAGGATATCGTGGTCTCTACAAGTGTAATTCAAAAAGAAAATGATTAACAATAGTACATACAGATAAAAAAGAATCAATTAAGTACGTTATTGCATCATGAGGATGCTCAAAATATTCACAGAACTATTAGTCTCTCCATTCCAAATTTTATTTAACTTGCTCAATTTAGATGCCTTGTGCACCATTTAGCATTATAAGAACATAAGAAATAGGAGCAGGAGTAGGCCATCTGGCCCTTCGAGCCTGCCCCGCCATTCAATAAGATCATGGCTGATCTGTCGTGGCTCAGTTCCACTTTCCGGCCCTCTCCCCATAGCCCTTAATCCCCTCTCTTATCAAAAACCCATCAACCCGCTTCTTGAAAATATTTAGCGAGGCAGCCTCCACCACTTCAACGGGTAGAGAATTCCAGAGATTCACCACCCTTTGAGTGAAGAAGTTCCTCCTCAACTCCGTTCTAAAACGCCCCCCCTTTATCTTGAGGCTGTGCCCCCTAGTCCTACTATCCTTTCTGAGCGGGAAGAGTCTCTCCACCTCTATCCTATCCATCCCATTCATCATCTTATACGTCTCAATGAGATCTCCCCTCATTCTTCTAAACTCCAACGAGTACAAGCCTAGTTTATTCAACCTCTCCTCATAGTTCAACCCCCTCAACTCCAGTATCAGCCTAGTAAACCTCCTCTGCACTCCCTCCAAGGTCAAAATATCTTTGCGCAGGTGCGGCGCCCAAAACTGCAATGAAAGGATGGACACTTGTGTGAACATTCTCAAGACTACAGTTCTTACTGTTTATGAGAGTTGGATACAGTCCTCATGGGGTGGGATTTCCCAAAAAAATTCCAAGTGCCAGTAAAAACTGGAGTAAATTCTACTTTTTTTTTCCCAGCGGGATTTTCAAAATGAATCTCCCACAGTCTACAGCATGCTGCAGTGCAGTGTGAATCTCATTAAAAAGCTGTGGGCTGGACCTATTCCTCAAGGAGAGGCTGACAACATAGCACTGAGCAGACCACTAAGTGGAGATCAGTGCACGCGCAGTTGTCCCGCACTGTTGGCCTCCCGATCACTTGCCAGCAGAGCAACTCTCCCATCATCCAATCGCTGGCCTCCCGAATGTGTCCAGGCCTGCCCCGATTCTCCCTCTTCCTCCTCCCCGACTCCAGATGCCCAATGGTCAGTGCCGAGGTGCCCCCTGGGCATTGTCATTTTGCCCTTGGGCAATGCCAGGCTAGGGCAGTATAGCACAGCAAGTTGGGATAATCGCTCCCATGGTCTCTCTGAATGAGCACGAGCTGCTCACAACCTTGATGCAAGATGAACAAGTTGATTTAAATCTGCTGAAAAGGCCTGTGTTCAGAATAGCGCTAATGTAAACAAACTTATTTGAAATTCTAACTTTAAAAAAGTTAACATAGGTGATACTCTGCAATTATTTGGCTCCCCTTAGCTTTGGTAGTTAAGCAGTAACGATAGACTCCTGATTGTTTAAGTAAGTTCAAGTTGTAAGTGATTTTGATAGTCACCCAATTTACAGCTAAACCAATTCTAAGGGATTGTATTATAATGGAAGATGGGTGCACGCTCCGGCCCCCAGTCTCTCAACTGCTTTTGCATAATTCCAGAGGCAGAGTCCCAAGAAATCTGGCTAGCTTGGCAGCTGCAGTTGATGACTGACACAGGTTTAGGTCATGATATCACAATGGGGGCAAGATGGGTAGGTAGGCCCCTGATGCTATCTCGTGTGTGTGTTATTCTACCACACTCTTAGCCAACGGAGCTAATGGCCCCTGATATACAAGACTGAAATTAATTGCCTATAGGATATATAAAATCAGGAAAGATATGCACGCACAAACAGAATAGGAAGGTGGATCTTGAGAGCTACTAAAAATAGCTCTGGAAGAAAGGTAGAAAGCTGAAGGTTGAGTCTCAAGCAAAAAATGTGGCTGCAATCACGGTCCAGTGAGAAAAGTTCAACTAAGGCTCTGGAGGGAAGGAGGACATGAGATTGGAAGACAAATAGCCAAAATCTACCTGATCCAAGTTACAAGTACCAATCTTAATTCAATGGTAGCACTCATACCCGGGTCAGAAGATCACGACTTTAAAGGCTTCACATCAAGATTTCAATGCTTAATCCAGACAGGCACTTCAATGCCTTACTGAGGAACTGCTAAACTCCAAGATGTGCCTACTTTCAGATGAGATGCTTATATGGATGTTAAAGATCTCTGGCACTATTCAAAAAGGAGAGATTTAATATCCTGACCTAAAGTAAACCCTTAATCAACACCAAAAACTGGTCATGTCCATTTTCCTACAAGAATATTTCAAAAACCAATTAATCTGGCTGTAATCAGTAACTTCATTGCATGTTAATGTAAGCCTACTTGTGACTAATAAATAAAACTTAAATACATTAAAAAGGAAATGAAAGGTGATATATAAGTAACTAACATTTAGGGCCCTATTTTACCATTTTGATTCTAAGTGCTGGGACTTGAGACTGTTTCAGATCCGACTTTTGAACACGTTCACACACACACTGCCTGAAAAAACATCAACAATTTCAAATCGCACTGCAGAAGCCTGTGGTTGGGGCTTAACAAGCACAAAATCCTGCAGCTCTATTGGAGAATCCATCCGCGCACGTGCAGGGGAAAAAAAAAATGCGGCGCCTATGCCACATCGATCCTAGGCCAGAAAATGCCTCCCCCTGGCCCCACAGACATTGCCTCACCCAGGCAACATTTGACCCCTTATTCCCCCCACCTCCCTGCCACCCAGACCAATTACAGGCCCCTCTCCCTGCTCACTGATCACAGACAGAGTGGCAGCAGACCGCCCCCATTCCCCTCACTGATCTCAGGCAGAAGGGCAGCAGACCCTCCCCTCACAAATCTCAAGCAAAGAGTGTTAGATCCACCTTATCCCCACCAATCTCAAGCAGAGAACTGTTGGACCCACCAATCCCAAGCAGAGAGCCATCTGATGCTTGGCACTTACCTCCTCACTAGCTGGACTTTTACAGAGCATTCTGTTTCGCGCCGATTCTGGATGGGTGAAAGCGGTGGTAAAGGGGGAAGTGCCGGTAAGGTTGGGCACGTGGCCCATTAAGTCACTTTAAATACGCACAAATGCATTTAAATGGCCATCACACTATTTCAGAAATGGGTCACATCACCACTATTTTCAGACCTTGGTAAAGGGGAAACCGGCGCAGAGATGGACGCTACTCGCCTTATGCCCAAATTTACCAAGTTTATGCGCTGGAAAATAGGTGTAACTTGATAGTAAGATCAGGTCCTTAGTGTCTTTGATATATAAATAGCAATTCAGATATATATGAATTAGAAATAAATGAATGCCAAGTCAAAAGAGGAAATATTAGAAGGGTAATCAAAAGCATGTCAGAAATAAGAGAATATTAAAAGGAGAAAGCTAGAGGAGTTAAAACAAGGAATTGCAGAGTGTGCCAAATCGGCAGTTGCTAAATAAGCATCATAAGTCAGAGGCAAGGAGCAGGTGATTTAGTAATGATGGTGGGGAGGGAGGGGAGGGCAGGAGGGCGAGAGGGGGGAGGGGTGTTGGGAGGGAAAGGGAGGGGGAGAGGGAGAGGGAAGGTGAAGGAAGGAGAAAACATATGCCTTACACAAGATAGTAATTTTGAATCGGGTACACTATAGATGAATGGAAGATCAGCAGAACAAGACACTGACCAGAGTGTTCCAGACTACACAGGGTGAAGGATGAGGGTTGACCAGAAGGACACTAGAATGTTTCAATGCTGGAAATAATGAAGGCATGGATCAACATTTCAGCAACAGATAGGCTCAGGTAGAGACAGGATATGGAGCAAGATTTTCAATTTAGGTTTGAATGCCACCCATTGTGAATTTCCCTTCAAGTTATTATATATCCCCCTGAATTGGATCTACATTGCAGTTCCTTTGTTGTCTCTAGGTCAAAACACTGGAGCTTTGCCCTAAACTTCACTGCAGTCGTTCTGGAGATTACTCACTATTAGGAGCAGACGAGTGAAGGAGCAGAGAGAGAGCTAAGATTTTACCTGTTAAAAACCTGTTTAAAATAAGTTTAAAGCACTTTGTTCTTTGTAGAACTGTTTAAAGCATTTATTTATTGTATTTACTGCTTTAAGAATTCTGAGGGAGTGGTTAGAAGGCAGTTGTGGGCCATCAGCTTTAAATCAGCGCCAGGTTTAAAAGGAGGCCTGGTGTAGACAGCGGGCAGCGTCTAAGCGGGCAGCAGAGTGAGTGGGAAGCGGAGTGAGCTATTAGGGCTTAATATCAAAAAGGGCTTGAAGGAAAGAAGGCCAGGTGAGTTCGTTTGAAAAGCAAGGGAAAAAAAACAAAAAAAATTTTTTTTCAAAACTACTACAGTGAATAATGGAGGGGTATGTGATGTGTGGTTTCTGTATGATGTGGGAACTGGTGGACCACAGGGTCCATCCCAGTGATCATGTCTGTAGTAAGTGCAGGTTGCTGGAGGAGCTCCAGCTCAGGGTAAATGAGCTGGCCTCTGAGCTACAGACGCTGAGGCTCATCAGGGGGAGAGAGGGTACCATTGTCAATGGGGTGCAAGTGACATCCACCCCCCCTAGACTGGCTAACTCTAAGGGTCAGGGACAAGAAGGGGCTGCTGGGAGGAGGAAGGGGGGTGAGGAGCGGAGGCCTCAGCCTCTTAATCTGCATAACAGGTTTGAGGTTCTTGCTTCCAGGCTGGACGAGAACGAGGCAGGTGAGGTTGGTGAGCAAACTGCACACGGTACAGTGATGCAGCAGGACATAGGCAAAGAGAAGGTGAAAAGGAACGTAGTAGTGATTGGGGATAGTGGGGTGAAGGGTATTGACACTGTCCTTTGTCACAATGACAAAGTGCACAGAAGGGTGTGTTGTCTGCCTGGTGCTCGGGTACGGGATGTCGCAGCTGGGCTGCAGAGGAACCTGGAGTGGGAGGGTGAGAATCCGGTCGTTGTGGTGCACGTGGGTGCCGGCGACGTAAGCAAAATGCAGACTGAGGATCTGGGGAGGGAGTATGAAAAGCTGGGAATGGAATTAAAAAGTAGAACCGACAAGGTGGTTATCTCTGGGCTACTGCCTGAACCGAGTGCAGACGGGCGTAGGGTTGACAGGATTAAGGAAGTGAATGGGTGGCTCAGGGATTGGTGTGGGAGGAATGGGTTTGCATTTATGGGGCATTGGCACCAGTATTGGGGTAGGTGGGACCTGTTCGGGCGGGATGGGGTTGGTCTGAACCGTGCTGGGACCAAAGTGCTGGCGAATCGAGTAAAGAGGACTGTAGACAGGGCTTTAAACTAACTGGGGGGGGTGGGGGGAGGGTGCGAGGGTAGGTGATGTTACGAGGTCTAAAGTTAAGGAGAGGGTGCAGGTAAGGATAGAGGCCGAGGATGTCCCAATAATAGAGGGAGTAGGGGGCGTGAGTATGGTTGGTGGCGTTACGGCAAATAGGGTCCAGGTGAAGGCTGGGATGAAAGCGCTTTATCTGAATGCGCGAAGCATTCGGAATAAAGTGGATGAGCTGGTGGCGCAGATCGACACAAATGGATACGATCTGGTGGCCATTACAGAGACGTGGCTGCAGGGTGACAGAGACTGGGAGCTGAATGTACAGGGCTATCAAGTGTTTAGGAAGGATAGGCAGGAGGGAAAAGGGGGGGGGGGGCGTAGCTCTGCTGATTAAGGATAGCGTCACGGTGGTAGCAAGGGATGATATTGGAGCCAAGGAGCAGAGGGTGGAATCGTTGTGGGTGGAGATTAGGAACAGCAAAGGGAGGAAGACGCTGGTGGGTGTCGTCTATAGGCCCCCGAATAATGATCTGGAGGTGGGGCGGGCTGTTAACGCGCAAATAAGTGCGGCGTGCAGGAATGGGACGGCCGTAGTTATGGGGGATTTCAATCTGCATATTGATTGGTCGACCCATGTTGGACGCGGTGGGCTCGAGGAAGAGTTCTTGGAATGCTGCCGGGATAGTTTCCTCGAACAGTGTGTGTTGGAGCCGACGAGGGAGAGAGCTATCTTGGATCTGGTGCTATGTAATGAGGTGGGTAGAATTAGGGACCTTGTGGTGAAGGATCCTCTTGGGGAGAGTGATCATTGTATGGTGGAGTTTCTGGTGCAGATGAAGGAGGAGAAAGTGGGTTCCCGGACACGTGTCCTCTGTTTGAATAGAGGGGAGTACGGTAGGATGAGAGAAGAATTGGCGAATGTGGACTGGGGGAGCGCGTTGGAGGGAGGGTCTGTTGTGGAGCAGTGGAGGATCTTTAAGGGGATCTTTCTTGGTGCTCAGCGGAAATTTATTCCGATGGTCAAAAAGGATAGTAGGAAGAGAGGTAATAAGCCGTGGATAACGAAGGAGGTGAAGGAAAGTGTTAAATTAAAAGCGGAGGAATTTAGAGTAGCTAAGAGTAGTGGGCGAGAAGAGGATTGGGAGAGGTTTAAATGTCAACAAAGATTGACAAACAAGTTGATAAAGAAGGGTAGGAGGAACTATGAAGCTGGGCTAGCGCTTAATATAAAAAAGGATAGCAAGAGTTTTTATAAATATATAAAAAGGAAGAGGCTGGCTAGGGTGAATGTTGGTCCTTTAGAGGATGAGAAAGGGGACCTAGTGGTAGGGATGAGGATACGGTTACGGTATTGAATAACTTTTTTGTTTCTGTCTTCACGGAGGAGGATGTGAATAATTTGCCGGGTGTTAGCGATGGAAAGGTGGTAGGACTGGAGGGTCTTAATGACATTACTGTTACTAGAGAGGCAGTGCTCGACAGACTGGAGGGGCTGATTGTGGACAAGTCCCCAGGACCGAATGGAATGCATCCGAGGGTTCTGAAAGAAATGGCGGAGGTGATAGTGGATGCCTTGGTGGTTATTTTCCAGACGTCGCTGGATTCCGGGGAAGTGCCGGAGGATTGGAAAACGGCTAATGTTACGCCGTTGTTTAAGAAGGGTGCCAGGCAAAAGGCGGGGAATTATAGGCCGGTTAGTTTAACGTCTGTGGTAGGTAAAATGTTAGAATCTGTCATAAAGGAGGAAATTGCGAGGCATCTTGAAGGGAATTGCTTGATAAGAGCGGACGCAGCACGGTTTCATTAAAGGGAAGTCGTGTCTGACAAATTTACTGGAGTTCTAGGAGGATGTGTCTAGGGCGGTGGATAGAGGAGAGCCGGTGGATGTGGTCTTTCTAGATTTTCAGAAGGCGTTTGACAAAGTACCTCATAAGAGGTTATTGCAGAAGGTCGAGGGACATGGAGTTGGGGGTAGGGTGTTAGCGTGGATAGAGGATTGGTTGTCAAATAGGAGGCAGAGAGTGGGGGTCAACGGGTGCTATTCGGATTGGCGGATGGTGACTAGTGGAGTGCCCCAGGGGTCGGTGCTGGGGCCTCAGCTTTTTACCATTTATATAGATGATCTGGAGGAGGGAACCGAGTGTAGGGTGTCGAAATTTGCTGATGACACCAAGATTGGGGGAAACGGCAAATTGTGCGGAGGGTGTGGAGAGTCTGCAGAAGGATCTAGATAGGCTGGGCGAATGGGCCAGGAAATGGCAAATGGAATTTAATGTTGGCAAATGTGAGGTGGTCCACTTTGGTAGGAAGAATGGTAGGAAGGACTATTACTTACGGGGCGAAAAACTGCAGCAGGCGACGGTGCAGAGGGACCTCGGGGTCCTTGTGCATGAGTCGCAAAAACCCAGCTTGCAGGTGCAGCAGGTGGTCAGGAAGGCGAATGGGATGCTGGCCTTCATAGCGAGGGGGATTGAATATAAAAGTAGGGAGGTCTTGCTGCAGCTGTATAGGGCATTGGTGAGGCCGCAGCTGGAGTACTGTGTGCAGTTTTGGGCACCGCACCTGCGCAAAGATATTTTGGCCTTGG
The DNA here is from genome assembly GCF_965287045.1 of Carcharhinus amblyrhynchos. Taxonomy (NCBI): domain Eukaryota; kingdom Metazoa; phylum Chordata; class Chondrichthyes; order Carcharhiniformes; family Carcharhinidae; genus Carcharhinus; species Carcharhinus amblyrhynchos. The sequence goes on along the minus strand of NC_137335.1, from coordinate 67,111,679 downwards.
AGGGAGTGCAGAGGAGGTTTACTAGGCTGATACCGGAGTTGAGGGGGTTGAGCTATGAGGAGAGGCTGAATAAACTAGGCTTGTACTCATTAGAGTTTAGAAGAATGAGGGGAGATCTCATTGAGACGTATAAGATGATGAATGGGATGGATAGGATAGAGGTGGAGAGACTCTTCCCGCTCAAAAAAGACAGTAGGACTAGGGGGCACAGCCTCAAGATAAAAGGGGGGCGGTTTAGAACGGAGTTGAGGAGGAACTTCTTCACTCAAAGGGTGGTGAATCTCTGGAATTCTCTGCCCGTTGAAGTGGTGGAGGCTGCCTCGCTCAATATTTTTAAGATGCGGGTTGATGGGTTTTTGATAAGAGAGGGGATTAAGGGTTATGGGGAGAAAGCGGGAAAGTGGAACTGAGCAGCGACAGATCAGCCATGATCTTATTGAATGGCGGGGCAGGCTTGAGGGGCTGGATGGCCTACTCCTGCTCCTATTTCTTATGTTCTTATGAAAAGGTAAATAGATATGGGCAAAAATGCTGCTGAGGCTAGCACCACATAAATCCCATTTAAAAAGAATTCTAAGCTTGTCAGTAGTATAGTTCTGCCAAGATAGTACATGGCGAGTGGGGGGAGAGAGAAATAAAACATGTGGTAAAGGCATGCAGTTTGAAGACAAAGTAAATTTAGATAAGTGAGGCTCTTATTTCAGCAAGACAAATAAATACAAAATCAAGGCCAGAAGCCAACTGCAGCTCAAGGAACTCTCCTAAAATGTCACACTTTGTCAAAAGGTAAATAAAACCAGAAATTTCAAGTAATGTCTGGGATAGATCCCATGTGCGGTCAAAGATCAGAAGGGAAAGACTAAAAGCAGCAAACAGAAACTTTTTAATTTTACAGGGGAGAGCAAACAAGCAAAGGGGACTCTTAGACCCTCAAAAAAACTGCTCTTTTAAAAAAACTTTAAAATGTAAGACAAAATGTTTAAAGTTTTAAAAAGACTCAAGGTTTTGAAAATTTCCTTGTGCAGAGATTTACAGGATGCACACAAATCCACCCAACTAATAAGTCATGGGATGGACGTATTACTGGCATGGAAATCATTTATTGCCTATTCCTAATTGCCCTTGAACAGGTGATGGTGAGCCACCTTCTTGAACTGCTGCACTTTGTGCAGTGCAGTAACACTCATATCACTTTTTGGGAAGAAATTCTGGGATTTTGACCCAGTGTCAGTGAAAGGACAGCAATACATCCTCAAATCAGGATGTCATATGGCATGAAGGAAAACTTGCAGGGGATGTTCCACTGCACCAGCTATACTTGTTCTTAATTTAAGTTGCATATTTGGTAGGTTCTATCAAAGGAGTCAGGGCAAATTGCGTATTTTTTGCTACACATTCTCGCACAGTGTACTGCCAGTACACATTGCTCACACAGCGTGCCAATGGTGGAGGGAATGCATGCTTAAGGTGGTAGATGGGTGTCATTCAAGTGGGGTGCTTTGTCCTGGACAGTGTTGAGCTTCGAGTTTTGCTGGACCAGAACTCATTCAGGCAAGTGAAAAGTATCCCATCTCATTCCTACTTTATGCCTTATAGTATCTGTGCTCTCATAATTCTGGACTCTTGAGCATTTCCAATTTTTAACTGCTCCACCACCATTGGTAGCTGTGTCTTTGACTACCAAGGCCCAAAGCTATGGAATTTCCTCTCTCCACCTCACTTTTCACGCACGGTTACCTGACCTAATATCTCACATTTTGTTTTATAATTTGTGTTTTACAAAGTGTGAAACAGCTTGCAAAGTTTCATTACACTATAGGAACTATTATAACAAGAGCATTGTAATCAACAACTTTTGTATTGTACTTTGCTTACCAGTGCCTCGTAGATCATGAAAGCAAGGTGCACCAATGCTGCAAGGCAGCCTTCATGTTGTCCATGCATTTGCAGACCTCTAAGCACACTCATGAAGAACCAACTGGCTGCATCGGAATGCAGGGTTGCAGACAATACCTGAGTAGAAAGAATAATCTAATTTGGCCATCAAGGTTCATAAAAACAAAAGGGAACATAAGAGACATATAGGAGTAGGGCATTTAGTCCCTTAAGCCTGTCCCACTATTTAATAATAATTCATTTGACTTTTGGTCTCAACTTCACATTCCCACCTACCCTCAATAATGTTTGACTCTCTTGTTAATCAAGAAACATTCTACTCATACTTTAAAAATATTTAATGTCCCGCCTCCACCTGCTGCAATCTCAATAAAAGATTCAAGCGTTTTCCTTTGATAAGATTTTAAGCTAAATGACCTGTAGTTTTCTTTCTGCCTCCTCTATTCTTGAATAAAAGGAACCACATTTGCTATTTTCCAAATTAAATCGGACCTTACCAGCATCTAGTGTATTTTGGAAAATTAAAACAAATGCAACTACCATGTCAGCAGCCATTTCTTTTAAGATCCTAAGATCTGTCAGAACCTGGTTCTAATAATTTTCACATTACCCTTTCCCTGGTGACTGTAATTGTTTTAGATTCCTGCCTCCCTTTCATCTCCCGATTGTTACTTATTTCTGGGATGTTACTTGCACTCTTCATAGTGAAGAGGGGCACAAAATATCTGACCATTAATAGTAATGAGCTAAATGAGAAGAACATCAGGAACTTAAACGCAAGATATCAGCAAGTTGTAATCCAATTAATGTATAAATGCGTGTAGGTTTTAAAAAGGTCCAAAATTTCTTATCTGAGACATCCATGGCTCAATTGTCCAAAAAGAAAGAGAAATTGTTCAACAGAAACAGAAAATAGTTTTGGTATGCCTTTCAACATTTAATTATATTATTGAATGAATTAAACATTTGATTAAATTTAACAGCTTTTTGAGTTTTGTGCCAGTGCCAACCCCACCAAAAATCATTCAAATAGGTTTCTAAGACAATGGATAGGGGACAATGCTCCAAAAATGAACTGCATAGAATGCAGCAAGTATTAATTGAAGTACGTTGCAAACAGCAAAATCTTTAGCTTGCCAGCAATGGCAGCCGTATAATTAGTAAATGAAATAACAGTACAACTAGAAATAGCTTTTGCAGGCAATATTCTGCAATATAACTGGAATAATTTCTGCAACATTGTAAAACCTACGTTTGACACAAAAAAGAGTAAATATTTTTCAAACTCAACATAAGTTGGAATATTGCTGGAAAAAAAAAGTCATGTCAAAATGTTTTATCTTGCACCCATCATGACATTGCAAGAATACTGATACAACGGGGAAAATATCAATTGTTTTGTGCTGATTGGTTGGCAAGTAGCCTCTAACTGGTAGAGGTGTTGCCATTGGGAATGCACCAGTTGATGGTGACTGATAGATAAATGCCAAGCATTATTTTAAATTTAAACCAGGCAGCTTGACTCTGATTTGTGAAGGGGAGTGAATCAGTGAACGACGACAATCATTTGTTTTGTTTGGCTGAAACAGATGCATTGTGCGCACATGTTCTTGTTTGCAAGGAACGTGGCCTTGTGTGTTAATATATGTAGCTTTCAGTAAATGCAAAAACACCACACTCCAAGCCCAACTGATTTTTAATTGCTTGTCAGCGTAATTCATAGCATTGAGGATCATTTAGCAATTGTTGTTCAATCGCAGAATCACATCTATTGCTGGTCACTGTTTTGAATTTCACAAGCACAGGTTGGTTGGGTACCGTCTATACCTTGAACATTTGTGAACACAGGCTGAGACATGTTGTTTGATACAATCCACGAGTCTTTCGGCCATACACTTATATACCTAGCATCACACTGGCATTGAAATTCATATACCACATATTTAACATTTGGAATGGGAGCAGTCAAATTAACTCCCTTGACATACTAGTTGAAAAATCTGCCAGGAAGTTCTCTACCACAGTCCACCCCAAACCCACTTACTGACTAACATACGTGCTGGGACTATTAAAGTTCCATATGCTATAAATTGGTCATATTGATAACCTTGTAAATAGGGCTCAAGCCATTTCCTCACTGTGCAAGCTTGATGCTGTATTCGGACTCTAAGGCATTCTATGCACGAGAAGCTACATATATTAATACATGAGACTCTGTTCTTTGCAGCCAGAAAGAACCGTACACACATTGCACCTGTTTCAACTGAACAAAATAAGTGACAGCCATTCATTCCCCAGAATAATGCCATGACCAATCAGGGTCGAGTTCCCTGGTTTAAATTTCAAACATTGCTTCACAGTTAGTTACTCATCTGTCACCAACATTCTTTATGGCAATGCCCCAAACAGAACCCACATGCCAACCAATCAACATTCTCTTTTCTTACAGCATAAACTGACATTTTCCTCTTCTATCAATATTCTTGTGAAGTGCAAGACAAAAGCTTCGATATCTTTTTTTCAGCAATACTCAAATTCTGTTCGACCAAACAACTATAGGTCGATGTTTTTAAAATATAACAAAACTGTACAATAAAAAGGCACGCCAGGCAAAAGGTGATATACCAAATTACCGACGGTAAATGCACTAAAATTGGTAGCAATCACAAAAATATCTATTTAAAGCAACTTAAAGCAGTAAACATTTTCCTTGATGATTTAATAAATAAGCATACTATCCAGCTCAACATGCAACGCACATGCAAAGATCTCAGGTGCAATCACCTGATTACTCTATATTCCGTCCCACCAAGGCTGGAGCAATAATGGCAGAATAACCCATCAACTCATATTGGACTCTTTCCCAACGCAAATGAACTCCAAAGACATTGGGAGACAGGATGTAAACATTTTTTATGAACTGCTCAATTCAAAATACGGCAACCACAGGACCGCTGGTCAAAATGAATAGATGCTTTATAGAATGCATGGCTGTGTTCTGTGCACTTATAAACCATTGTTGTAACTATTAACAAATTCATACTCTCACAAAAACACGTGTACTCTGGACCCACTTATATACTTGCCTGTTTGATCAGTGGCCAGCAGAGTTGGAGTGTCGCTCGCTGGCATGTTATAGTGTCACTCCAAGTAACTGCACTGTAAGCGGTTGCCAACAGTGCTTTACAGATATCCTAAAAATGAAAAGGAAATCAGTCAGAGCTATTAACATTACAGAGTTGGCTAATGAGCAAATTTTGGTACTGCCCTGATCTTCACCCAAACAAAACATCTCGTGAGAACATCAGTTCATATTAAAATTAGATATTAGAAATCAAGGCTTCTGCCTATAACTCCTCTCATTTTCGACCAAAATTGCTTTGCCCAACATCAAAGAAAAGCAGACCTGTTTACCTCAGACTTCAACAGACACTTTCCAAGGTCAGTGAGTTCTTCAGACCCAACATGTGGACCATCATTTGTATTCATCATTTCATCATCTATTTTAAAAGATTCACAATAAATGCAATGCTGCTATAACGAAGAAGTGACATGTCTTTTAATGATTAAAGTTAAATCCTAGCACTCATTTAAAGAGTTCATCTAAGTTTTAGTGCATAGAAAAATACCACATAGAATCAAACTGTAAACTTTAGAGATCTCACACCATGGGATACACCCAGAGCATATTTTATATTTATGTTCAGCAAGACTTAGTGACAGTAACAGCCAGGAAACCAGATTTTATTTGAACACAACTAAAGGCATGTGTTAGTGAAAGTGATGGTGAGGAGGTCAGCAAGTGTCAGACATTTGACTTCCTTCTAGCTACAGAAAAGGGTTAAGGACTTAACTAGGAAGGCATTTATGGCCTCTTTATACCTTTCAAAAGATAAAGACAGCAGTCCCCACCACTTAAAATGTTCCTGTTTAAATAAAGTAGTTGCTTGCATAGACTAAAAGGTGAAAACCAAGAACCATTTTCATTAATGTCAAATTCAAAGTCGCCAGATGGTATAAGCACTTTTATTTTGATGTATAACTATTTATTTACCTGTTTGCACCTTATTGTGGTGCACTATATGCTCCACTCAAGTGTCTGGGGACAAAAAGGTTCAAGAACCACCAGTTTAAATGAAATTAGTTGTAATGCATGCAGTCTTGTTCAGTTTCTTCAATAATGTTACCCCATCAATGCATAGAGCAGGAAATTAATTTTTGCATGAATATGCTCCACTGAAAATATTGGGGTCCATACTAGCTGATTTCAAGGACTGCTAGTTTGTAATGCAACTTTAGTCACAGAGGAATGGCATACTTAATTTAAAAGTGACATGCAGCAGGCTGAAATGGTTTAGTTTCTTGGTTTACAATTAAACTTCCCAGACTGACACAAGTATCAGTCAATGGAAATATCTAGTGACAATAAGCCTAAAATAGCAATCTAGACAAAAAAAGTGAGAACTCCTCCTTGCATCCCCATCTCATTTAAAGATTTACAGACTTCATCCAAGCTTTGTCAGTAGCACAGAAAATCAAATCAAGTGGTTTGGCCTATGCCCAACCTTCTCTATATTCCCCCACTCTCCAGCACACACATATGGACCCCTGGATCTGGTAATGTTTCAGTCCAGTAGACTACTGGTGTTACAAATCTGCTCTAACTGCCAAAAGTGACAGTGATAAAAAAAACACTCTAAAATATGAAACAAGCCCAATTATTACATAAATAAATCTGGAAAAGTACTAGATTACTTACCATCCATATCTCCTGATATAGACTCAGGGCCCTTCTTAACACAACAGCACACAGCTGCAATAGAGAAATAAAGAGTAAACATTTAGTATCAGTCCTTACAGTGCATTTACCATGTGAAAATTACCATGCATGCTGGTGGATAGGAAGCATTAGAAACCAGAATGTTTAATTATAATAATTGTACGCAACAAAATAGCTCGTCTCCTGTCCACCAGTTTTGCAAATATTGCTGTCCTTGAATATTGAGTTAGTTAAGCAGAACTCACAGCTGGACAGACAAATAGTCCACCTCTCATATTCCAAAATATCTCCTACAACATATGTTGAGCACTGCCCATATCTTGGCAGCTACCTCTGTCTCAAAAGGCCACCTTGAATGAGGGATTAAACAGATCAGCTGCGCCATCTCAGCTTTCAACAACCACAACATGGAGTATCTCACAGCAAAGACCTTTGAAAGTCAACAAAACCACCACATTCTCGTACTGCAGTGCAGCATGGACTTTGTATTAGTGACACACAAGAGCCCTAGAGAAACATCAGCAGCAATACCTCAGATGCATTCTCAAGATTCAACAGGAAGGGCATCAAACAAACTATCCTTCTTGAAGCATTCAGGCAAAACTCCTGCAAGATAACTGCAACGGACTGGACACTGTGCTTGGAAGGCTGAAAAGCACTTTCCTCACCAGGACCTCTGTTCACAGATGTCAATTTTTTAAAAATGAATTTTTACTGGACGTGGACATTGTGGGCTAGGCCACCACTAACTGCTCATTTGTGTGTGTGGGGGCGGGGCGGGGCGGGGCGGGGCAGGGGGGAGGGGAGGAGGTGGTGAGTTACATGCCACAAGATTTCTAGCTTTTGCCCTGCGCTACTAGCCCCAGTATTTATATAGCTAGTCCAGTCCAGTTTCTAGTCAGTGATAACCCCCAAGGATGTTGATAGTGGGGGATTCAGCTATGGTAATGCTATTGAACATCAAAGGGCAATGGTTATATCCTGTCTTGATGGAAATGGTCATCGTCTGGCAATTCTGTCATGCGAATGTTACTTGCTGATGGCCACTGTTCTAAGGGAGGACAAAGAAAACGTTTCAAATACACTCTGAAGCTCTCTTGAAGTATGGCAACATTGATTGGTGGAGCTTGCTACCAATTGTGCAAAATGGCAGCAACTTGTCCATGAAGCTGCATCAATTTTTGAGTTCAAATGATGAGACAAAGCAGCAGAGAAGAAATGGAAGCCAATGACAAACAAAACAAATGGGTGCCAAAAAGGAAGTTGCTTAAAAAAAACCAAAACAGATACCAGAGAACATCAGTGCTCCAACAATTAAGATTCCTGACCTCTCCCCTTGCATTTTTTTTGAATTTGAACAGAAAGTGCGTGTTAATTTCTGCTAGTAGTTATACACATCTATTGAGCACACAATTTAATCATTGTTTTCAAAGCAACTCTTGCTCCAATGAAAATAGAGGCAGCATTCTTTTCAAAGCCAGAAAATCTTGGATTTTACTCTAACTGTTCAGTACCCAAGGTTAATAGTTACTGCTCCTCTATCCGGCCATGCATTGTGGGATACAAGATGTAATTCTACACTCCAGCTCCCAACAAGCCCTTCCTTTTAAAAAAAAATTAACATTGGTAACACATACACAGACATTAACATGTCTAGAATTTATTTCACCACAAAGCTTTTATTTCTTTATAAAATAAAATTTTCAGTTTATATAGTTGATTATTAACTAAATAAATAGTATAGCCCTTACTCATCAAATCAATGGATTCGCGGGTGAGAAGACGAGTCAGTTGCTCATCCAGCATTTCTTGGGACTCGGGATTCTCCTCAGGAGCACCACTTTCAGCCCTAAAAATAAACACATCATTGTAATCCTCAAAAAGGAGCAGGATTTATATTACTTCAAGGCAACACATCCATGTATCTACCTTTTCAAATGAGGCCAATAATTAACAGAATGCACTTCTAAATGTAATTTGAAAATTAAATTAATTTATAGTTTAAAATTGTAGATATCTTGAATGTATAAAGGCACTGGGAATATAAAACACTAATACTATGAGTTAAAAGTGAAAGCACTTGCATTTATAAAGTGACTTTCAGAATGGCACAGTGGTAAGCATTGCTGCCTCACAGCACCAGAGACCCTGGTTCCATTCCTGGATTGGGTCACTGTCTGTGTGGAGTTTGCACATTCTCCCCATGTCTGCATGGAGTTCCTGCGGGTGCTCTGGTTTCCTCCCACAGTCCAAAAGACTGTATGTGCATTGACTAAGTTAAATTCTCCCTCAATGTACCCGAACAGGCACCGACGAGTGGCAACTGGGGAATTTTCACAGTAACTTCATTGCAGTGTTAATGTAATCCTACTTGTGACAATAATAAATAAACCTGAAACTTGTAGGTAAAGCACATTCATAACTTAAGTATATTCACTGTTTTAACAGAGATTCACAATTTGTACACATCAAGGCCTCATAAGCAACAATGGGATAAATGCACAAATTATCTCCTTTCGGCAATGAGGGGTGAAGACTAAAAAAAGTGCCTAGGACAGAAGAAATCCCATGGGATCTTTGTGATAGGAGGAGAGACGAGGATTCAAGTTAATAATTCCATTAAAAAGACAATGGAACACATCCTCAGTGCTGTACCAAAGTGTCAATCCAGATTGTTTTTAAACATCAAGTGGATGTTGAAGGCATGATATTCTGTGGCATGCTAGCACGGAGGAAAGCTGCACCAGGAAATGAATAAATCTAAAGATGGTAGGTAATTATCAGAAGTTAGTTTGATTTGGCATGATGATGGAATTAAGATTACTTTCTCTTAGGTAAAAGAAATGGAGGACAAAATTGTGTTTTGTTTTTACATGCTGTTTTGTTTAGACAAATTAAACCATCATTGGTCCCAGCATTTGTATCCCTGCATATCCAAGTAAACTATAATCGCTACGTAACTGAAATCAAATCTGTCCCATTCAAATATAATTGTGATATTAACACAATATGCAGACAGTAATAATGGTCTCAAAATCTGAAACTATGACCATAAAGTTTGACACTTACTCCAACAGGCCTCTCTGGTTGATGACAACCCACTTGGCACTTAGTCTCTGTCAGGCAAACAATGGTGTTATATAGTATACTGACAGATGAGCAAGTTATGAAATTTGAATTCTAAACAATACTATTCATCAATAAATTAGTTTCAATATGCTGACAAAAAGACAAGATGTATCGTGTTTTTAGCACCATGTTTTAAAGTCTTGAACTTTTGAACATCTTGTTTAATCAAAATTTTCAAGATTATTTTCAGCCAGCTGGTCTAACAAAGTTTCAATTTAAGACCAATCACATTTTTCTGCTGCTCTCAAGTTTCACAACACTTTCAACATTGCATTGATTGCAAGAATATTAGATATTGTAGTTTGAGAGAACAGTAATGTTAGAACATAACACTTCAATCAGAATCTGCACAGAAAAGGCAGGTTAATAGTCCAGATGCTTAGATGACTGATACTTTGCCCAGAATTTTCCTTTATTCCATGTTGAATTTAGATCACTGAAGTCTCTACATAGTTTTTGTTGCTCATCTACCTGAGCTACTGTTCTCGCCAGACCATTCCTACCTTTGATTACAGAAAACTGTACAAAACCTACTTTAATACCTTACATCGCTGTTCTCTGACTCACTTCTATCAGAATAAGAACCAACAAAATATTTAAAATCTAATGTAATCTTGAGAATCAAGTCCAAAGAGAAAATCTCTGAAATTTGGGTACTGCAGAGTAACATTTCAATAGCTAAACAATTATCCATCAGACTTTATTTAATACTTACCTGCAGTAGGTAAGAGAACAGGGGTCCAAGAATTGGGCACAACACAGATTCATAATTTTCAGGTGGGCAAGACTGGACCAAAGGCTTCACAAATACACGTATGTATGAGTTAAGTAAAATATTTTCCACTTATTTTGCAACATTGCACAACACAACATAATCAACACGGGGGTGGGGGCGCATTACTCAGCATTCTCTCCCTCCAGGTTATCAAGTACATTTCCATTATAACAGTATACAACAGATTTTGCTGAGGAGATGTAGTGGCAAAACTTGTGTCGCAACTCAATGTCACACCATGCTACATGTTGCACCACATCATACATTTTCATTCTCAGTTAACTTTAACTACTCCTGCCGTGTCTTCAGGCATTTTACATCCAGTCTAGCCATCCTGTACAGCTGGAAAATAGGAAAGTTTCTCCCTATTTACTCTGTTCAGATCTGTCATCATTTTGATCAGCTCCATACAACAAGCCAAAACATTTATTGCATGACTCAAATATAATACAAATGGATCCAATAGATCTGACCAACTAACTGAGGCTCTAAAATTCAATTATCAACACAGAACTGCACCAAGACACATAAAGAGGACATACAATTTTAGAAAATGACACTCGTGTGATATTATCAAACCTGCAGGGAAAATGTAGCAGAGATTTAATACAAGACAAATATTTCTTAGCAAATTTACAAATTGTTTGTAAATTTATCCAATTTATAATACAAGTTGGAGAAAAATCTGTTTCCAATTACACATTTTTCACTAACAGTGACTTTGAACAACTTTAACACCAAAAAACCTGAAATCCTCTCTCCTCCACATCTGCCACCTCCTTTGCTCAAATAAACTTATAAAAATGCTAAAGATCAAAGGCACAAGTCCAAATGTAAATTTCAGACACTGGGTATCACAAATTCAAAAGGGGGCACGATCAAATATTTGAATTCATCATTCAAGTAGAGACCAATTTTATACTATTCAGTTTTTCCATACAGATTTATTAAATCATTGGAAAGCAAAAGGATATGCAGCACGGGACGGAGCCTATAGTCAGGGATATTCTCCAGATTCACAAAGGCTGAATTTATTACAGATTCTGCAAAATTGGTTATGTTGAAAAAATCTTGAAGCATACTTGGTCCAGCATTCCCAAGGATATGGAAACTGTTCAAAGAGTAAAGTTAAAGGAATATGTTTTAAAATCCAAGAATGCAAATTAAAAACACTATAAAAATCAAATAGTTCTAGAAAAACATGTTCACAAATGGTTTAAGCTTGCAAACATATGGTGAGATACTGAGCTATACAGATGGAAAAAATTGTGGTTAATCTCATGTCAAGTTTGCAATAATTGCGTTACACTTCGTTATTCGCCAAAAATATGAAGGGAGAAAATAAATCTAGCAAGACTGCTGTCATGTTACCCTCAAATACCAAACAACCTAACAACTCTCACCCATCTGATGTATACTTATGAACATAAATTAGGAGTATACCATCTAACCCCTTGAGTCTGCTCCACATTTCAATATTATAGCTGATCTGACTTTGGCCTCAACTCTATATTTGGCTTACCACCAACAATAAGCAAAGGACCAAAGGGTCGCATACCTTCACACACACGTACAAAGCAGTTAACATTTAGCAGATGAAAAAAGTATCCTGACGTAGAATGATAGAACACTACAGCACAGAAACAGGCCCTTTGGCCCTTCTTGGCTGTGCCGAATCATTTTTCTGCCTAATCCCACTGGCCTGCACCTGGACCATACCCTCCACACCCATCTCATCCATGTACCTGTCTAAGTTTATTTTAAATGTTAAAAGTGAGCCTGCATTTACCACTTCATCTGGCAGCTCATTCCACACTCCCACCACTCTGTGTGAAGAAGCCCCCCCCCCACCCCCATATTCCCTTTAAACTTTTCCCCCTTCACCCTTAACCCATGTCCTCAAGTTTTTTCCTCCCCTAGCCTCAGGGAAAAAGCCTGCTTGCATTCACTCTATCTATACCCATCAGAATTTTGTACACCTCTATCAAATCTCCCCTCATTCTTCTACGCTCCAGGGAATAAAGTCCTAAACTATTCAACCTTTCTCTGTCACTTAGTTTCTCAAGTCTGGGCAACATCCTTGTAAACCTTCTCTGTACTCTTTCAACCTTATTAATATCCTTCCTGTAATTAGGTGACCACAACTGCACACATCTTAGTTAACAAAGAGTGTACAGTAATTCAGCTAAAGAAGTGGCCCAAATAAAAGAACCATAGATCAGCAACTTTATGACTTGGTATGATGTAATCATGAGAACAACGTTATCAATTTCTGTTGTCCCATGCTCAACAGCATGCACAGACAACTGTTTTTGCTTTCAAAACATGTTACCCATTAAAAGCAAACTTTTAAAGTACTGACAAAATAACTTCCTACCAATTGTCATACAAGGTACAGAAGAATCCTTGCATTCGTTCCAACACAGATTTGTACACGGGAGCGTCAGCATGATCAAGCAGAGGCTGTGGAATTCCTTCATGGAATGCAACAAGAAACAGATTCTCTGGTTAGAAACTCCTTACAAAGAAAGCCTATGAAAATTAAAATTAGTCTAAATAAAAGGAAGCCTGGCACCAAGATAAAGATTTTAAAAATCTTCTATTGGAAAAGTCAATCCCAGAACAACTATTGGCAATGTATTTAAGCAAAAAGCACTGAATCAACTATATTAGTCAGGTGATTTTCAGAAGGGAGAGGGAAACTGTTCAAGTGGTTTACATGCATAAATTATAATGTACAGTTAAATACATTAATATAGCAGCAAGAGACCTAACCCACAGACTTAAAAATTCAAGAGAATGCTATCAAGTTCTTGATCATAAAAATCAAATATTTCCATTTTTGCTTCTACTAAAACATTTATGAAATAATAAAATGAGTATTTGAATCTACACAAGTCTTCGGCCACTTGGATGCACAAACTAGCAATTAATATATCTAAAAAAAATGTAACGGTTGAGTATTTCTGAATGGCTTCAGTTTAGAATGTGGATGAAGTTGCAAAGTCCTATCAGACTTGAAATTGCAGATGCTTAAGTTTAATGAACTATTCCAACACCAAACTGAGCAGATTGTGGAACTACCAGCAAACTAAGTCAGTGTTTTGTTGTTCTTAGATTTAGTACGTACAGGGTAATTATACCATTAGATTGAAAGATTATCAAAAAAAAAAGCAGCTATGAACATAGGGCTTCTTTCAATTTTTTTTTACCGAGAATAGCATTTTTTTCCACTTCCAGCATGTCATGGGCCTTTGTGAAGTGCGGGCTGAGTTGAGCCAACATCTCTGGCAGCCAAAGATTATTGTGTGTTCTACAAACAAGAAAACATTACAGCGCTAATAAACAACAGCTCACTTTAATTTTCCAATCCCTTGTAGGTAATATACTGCAAAGGGATGTGCCGTTCTTAACACTAGGAATAAAGTAAAGATAGCTTTTTAAGGAGACAATTTCTAAAAATTAATATGCACAGGTGGAATTTTGAGGGATGTGAGACCAAATAATTAAATCCTGCAACTTTGTTCACGTTATGGTCTCCAATTGAAGAGTTCCTCTGTTAAGCCAAACATTTGTTGGTGGTAAATGGTGAGAAACTGACTCGCTGGAATAAAGCCAGGAGATGCCCTTCAAGGCCTCCAAAATTTGGACACACCGTGCAAATCTATTGGAAGACTAATTACACTAAAGGTCCAGTATTCAATAAGCATTAAGGCAACAAATCAGTGCTGCTCAAGAGAATCTAATTATATGGAACATAATTCGTCAGAAATCTTACTACTCTGACTGATTACAGTGGTTTCAAATGTTTCAACTGAAAAGGCAAAGTAAAAGAAAATCTGAAGAATATTGGGCATATATAAATTAACTGGCATGTGTCCTGACTTTTTCCACCCAGATTGTAAGCATGCTTCCAACTAGTTTTCAGACAGTGAAGCTGCCGTATATCTCCAGCACTTTCTACTACAGATTACAAAAAAAATTATTTCAGGGAGGTGGGAAACTCATAACTACTCCTGCCAGCAGCAAGCTTTCCTTTAAATAGCAAAACTTGAAAACAAATGCCTAGCTAGTTAAATAATATACAGGAATGCTTTTATTTTAATCAGTTTCTGCAATCACGTGGTTGGGAAACTGTCATTAAATTCTAAACCAATTCAATTTTTTTTCTCCTGCAAATATATATTGAAGTCAAAATACTCCCAACAAATGAAATTCAGGTTATTACACTGCCTTAGGATACAAAGTAAAGCATCACAATTGTACTTGGAGAGCATGTATCCTATTTCCCCATTCAAACGTACAGATGCTTTTGGGAACAGGGGTGTAGATTGGTGGAAAAAGTCAGTCACTGCCACATATCTTCAAGGTGAGCACGGCAAAAGAAAAAAATTAAGGATTCGTATCCTCACAAAAACTTTGAATGTTTCAATTGATAGATGACCTAATTTGCCCTCCCATTTTAATATTTTCCAAATTCATCAAGGATTTTCTAATCAAGTGACACTTATTTGGATCGTTCTATGCCGCAATGCTTCAGTGAGTTAGTACACAGAAGCATCATGCTGGAGAAGTCAAAGGGCCCATCTTGTTCAGTGTGAAGAATTTTGTTAATAGAATTGATAGATGATCAGTAAGGCACACCTTGAGATAAAGCATTACGTACTGGGAGAAGAAACAATTTAAAGTTCATCACTTCCACATCAGGCAAGAATGCTTTTCACTTAAGTATTTTAATGAATTCTTCATTACCCTCAAGTACCTTTTCTAACAAAAGAATACAGCAATCATATTTCAGTAAAATATTTTAGCAACACACCAAATAGTTTTCAAACAATATTCACAAGAATTGGCAAATGAAAGAGAGAGGATAAGCATGAGAAAGGAGGAAAAAGAAAAAGAAAACAAGTGCAAGAGAAGAAAAGAGGAATGGATGGACAAAACAGCAAATGAGCATAATAATCAACGAACAGAAAATTTACAAGAATTCTGGGACCACATCACTTACCTGCACATTTGAAATCAAATTCCTACACTGCCTTTATAGACTCCAATAAATACACTTAGTTCATGTTGAACGGTAGTTACATGAAGACTGTTTCAAAATGAGGCAGAATTTTGGAATATATTTCCAGGAATTGAACAAGTTTTACATAGTTAGAAAACTATCTGGTCAAAACAATTGGTGCTTTCCAAGCAGATACACCTGTATTGCACTACCTCTGCATTCTGACTCACGCTAAACTGTCAACCCATGAAAACACTTCAAAAACATGCCATATCTTACTTAACTTTGATTTAATTCCCAACATTTAAACATAAACTACACCATTTAAAAATCACAGTATTCAAGACACGTATCAAACGATTTCAATTTCAGAACACTATTTTGCAGATTTTTCAACTTGCTGCCAATAGGCTACCTCAAATAGCAGAACAAATAAATAAGCAACAATCTTGCATATAGTATGCTCTAAATACATTGTTTTTTCCAATTTAAAAGGATGCCACTTAAATGAATATTTAAAGGTCATTCAAACATTAAAAAAAAACAAAATGTAACTTGTGCACTACCAAGCTGAAACAATGCTTTATTGATGACATAGTTCAGAAAACTAACAAGTCGATACATCATGAAATGTCAAACTAATATTTAAATATAAATCATAACCATAAAAGGGTGAATTTGGCACTTCTAAAACACTTTCCATGACTTCAAGACTTAGTTTACAGAAAATTAAGTACTTTGAAATGTAGTCACTGTTGTAATAAAGTGTGGCAGCCAATTTGCGCACAGTAAACTCACATGAACAGTAGTGTGATTATATTTAAGTGATTGTGATTGAAGGATAAATATTGGCATATCAGGAAAACATCTGCAAAATAGTGACATAGGATCTTTGATGTCCACTAGAGAACAGGGATTCAGTTTTAACATCTCATCTGAAAAATTGTTAACCACAGCTAACAAGCATAACTAATCTGCAGCTAACTAATTTGACTCCCTGTGGGTCATCTACTAGTGCTAATTGTTAATTTTCCAGAAAATTACCCAAGTTGTGAGACCTAGTTAAATCACTTAAACCTAATTTGGCAAGATTATTTAATGAACCACTTCAATTTGGTGTACCCTTGCATTCTATATTTACTAACTGCTATAATATGAAGTGTTTATTTGTACAGAAAAATAAACTTATTAATACCTATAGCAGAGAAACTAATTATTTAGTCCAACTGATCTGGTGAAATGTATGTTCCATACGAGCCTTACTCCACTCTTCTTCATATATTCCTACAAGAAAATTCAATTCCTTTCTCCCTCAAGCATATAACTAGCTTCCGCTTAAGAACGTCTACATTTGTTTCAACCACTACTTATGGTACCAAACTTCATATTCTTACCACATTTGAATTCCCCTAGCACATTTATTGGTGACTACATTATATTTGTGGCTCCTAATTTTCATTTCCCCCACCGTGGATGACACCTTCCCTATCAAACTCCTTCATTATTTTAAACCATACAAATTTGCTATCAGCTGCTTCAAGATAGACAAATTACAAACGATAATGGTAGACACTAGTACAACATTTTTCATATTTCAAAACAACATGGCTAAATTCCCACCAGGCCGACTATGTCAAGATGTGTTCTCCAGTCCAAGACCCATAACAGCATCACATGTGCAATCAAAACAGTACTGCCTGGCTACAAGCAAGGTAAAAAAGATAATCCAGTATTGATAATACAAAAAAAAATGCTCGGACCAAGACAACACAGAGGCAATGCAGATGACTAGAAAGCTCTAGAAGTTACAATGGGGGACCAATTCTGCAGACACAAAGGGTGCTGTTTATGCAAAGTTTCTCATTTTGCTGCAGACCTAGGATATCCAAACCCTCCAGCATCCCTTCTCGAACAACATGACCATGTGTCCAAAATTGCAATTTCTCCAGATGTCATTGTCCATATTTCTGCATTCAAATTCTTTCACCTCATACTTTATCCAGCAGCAGCATACATCATTCAAATCAAATATTTGGTCGGAACAATGCTTCAGACTTCAAACTATACAAGACAAACTGTTTCCCCATGACTTAGCAAATAGCTCAGTCATTTGAACCAGTATGGAAGGAACAGGAGCTAGTAATTGCTTCAGCAATACCAGGATAGATTATGGAATGGTATTGGTTGCTGTTCACAACTATTAATCAGTGATCCTTATTAGAAAGGTGCATGCCAACATTGCATAAGGAAGGGTTAATTAATCACACCGTTCCTTCAAATAATGGGCAAGCAGCAGCACAAACACTTTCTCTTCTGCTCGTTTTAATATCAACTTTAACAAGATGGCAGACTCCCAGAGAGCTACACCTAACAAGAAATCAACAACTTGTTCCCAAAAAAAACCTGGCAAATGTGCTGCGGCATAAAAATAAAACCAAACATATATTTTACTGACTGGCTACATACATGAGACACCAGTCAGCCTAACTCCAGTGGTGAGAAAAGATCACGATCCTTGAGAATCTTCACTTGAAAAAACAGATTAGTGACAACCAACACAGATTTGAAGGCAAATTTGTGTCTGACAAAACAGATTAGATTCTTCAATGAAATAACACAGCAAAGGGAGATAATGAGGTTGATATGGAAATTGATACACATGTGGACTTCCAGATAATTATCAATAAAGTACCACAAAATGAACTTGTTAGCAAAATTGAAGCTCATTAGGACTAAAAGGGGCAACGGCAGAATGCATAGTAAATAGGTAAAAGACAAAAGTGTGTGTAACGGTCAAAGCCTTTATTTAAATTGGAGGGAAGTGCAGTAGGAGCAATACTATTTTTGAAATATATTTGGGAGTACAGTGGCAAAGTGGTTAGCACTGTTACCTCAGACCAGGGACTCTGGTTCAAATCCTGGTTTGGGTCACTGTATGTGTGGTGTTTGCACATTCTCCCCATGTCTGGATTTCTTCCAGGTTCTCCGGTTTCCTCCCACAGTCAAAGATTAGGTGGATTGGCCATGCTAAATTGTCCCTTTAATGTCAGACAGACTAGTCAGGGTAAATGCATGGGGTTACAGGGATAAGGCCTGGGTGGGGTTGAGGTCGGTGCAGACTTGATGGGCAGAATGGCCTCCTTCTGCACTGTAAGATTCCATAGTTCTACATTGATCTGACTTGGGTATAGGTAGTACAATTTCAAATTCTAGAAATGCAGTAAACAGTGAGGAGGGCAATAGCAAACTTCAGAAAGACAAACTAGTGTTAAGGGCAATCAAAATTTAAACAGACATGCAAAGAGATGCACGAGCAGAAACTCAGAGGTACACGTGCATAAGACTTGCCCTACCACATTCAAATACAAGCGGAGATTGTTCTCCGAGCACAGAAGGCTAATGAAAGATTTAATATCGGTGTTCAATACAGGGAATAAGGAAAATGCGTTTACTTTGATGGAAGAGTCATGAACTGAAGGACACAAATTTAAGATAACTGACAAAAGAACAAACAGCCAATGAGCTACCATGATCTGGAATGCACTTTTTTTAAAAAAAGGTGATGGCAGCAAATTCAATAGCTTTCCAAAGGGAAGTGGGTCTATAATTAAAAAAGGAAAGATGGGGTTATGCAGCAAACGTGTGATTAATTGAAAGGCCCTTTCAAGTTTTATGTTACGGAAACAAAAAAAGTGTTCCATCATCTATTTTTAAAATCTATTAAGTCTCCAACCACATATGTGCACTCGATAACCCCCAATACATCGTAGACATTTGCTGGTAGAATCCACTCGCTGCAAAACAGTAATCAGATGTATTAAAGTAGAAACATTCACAGATTGATTTCTGGTGGCATACCTCCTATCATTATAGCCTTGACAAAAGGTGCAGTCCATGTTGACAGCCAGGCTTTGTTGTGACAACAGTCCAGCTCAATTTTTTGAAACCTGGAAACACTTCTGCTCCTCCTTGGCCTCACCAAAATGGAAAACTTACCAGCTGCACTCATCTTTCTATGGACAACCAAAATGGTTATCAGGATCTATGTACTTTATAGAACCCGAATTTGCACATTTAAAGTGCTAAATACTGAACCCAGGAAGACTGTCCAGCGACCCAAAAGTTAGTCCTGGTAAAAGGTACAGACATCCACAATATGGCTGTAAGTCAGTATCCACCATTTTGGGGTGTTACTGTTCCATATTCACTGGTTGGAGGCTTCACATCTCTCCCACTATTTGGGAACGAAATGGTGTTAGAAGCTTAGAATTACATTAATAGCAGGCGTCTGCAGTCTGTGACTTTTTTTTAAAGCCTGCTACAATTATTAATTTGACAAGTATTTTCTTCAAGTTTTAAACAAAAGGCCAGACGAGTCTTGGATTTCCAGTCATTTTGTAAATACGCTAAATTGGCCATCTGTGGAAAAAGATGAAATTCAGAGGCATTTAGCAAACAAAGTTAAACTTATGAATTGGATTAAAAATTCAGCATTTTTTAAAAATTAAAAACAGAGCAATTTTTATAGGCTTAAAATGCTAGTATACTAAACTAGCATTAGAATACTGTGTGTTGCGGAAAAAAGCATGTTCGAAACTCAACGTTTAGGTAATAGAAATCTTAAAAATGCATTACTGAAATTATCTGCTCAATGGGGAAATTTAGTGAGGCAAGTGAAATTGCACAACACATTAGGCAAAATGGCTGAAAAGTGGGTTAGTTTACAAAAAGACTTTAAGGTGGTAAATCTTTAATTTCTATACAAGTGATCATTTTTTGGAATAGAGGGAGGAAGGTTCTGTGGTCAAAAAATGCCAACTTTTAAAATTAAATAGGAATGCACAGAACGGTGAATCCTCAAAAATCTGGAATCCAGCAATTATCTCTAGCTCCATTTCACACAATTACTCGCAACTCTAAAGAGCCGACTTACCTGACAACCTACCTGAATCATCTTCAAATGGGTAAAAAAAACCCAAGGCTTTGCAGAAAAATTCAAGTTAAGCAAGATGACTAATTTTGAAGAGGAACACGTTCTAAGTTTAAAAGTATGGTGATTTAGGCAATGCAAAACAAATCACACCGTCTAAATTATTACTCCTTATTTTCCTAAACTGTGATGCAGTACAAAGGTTTTAAGCAACAATATCCAAGCTCAGAATGAAAGACTTTGTAAAAGAGCACTATGCAGACTAGCTGATAGTGTACTTGTCTTGACATTTATTTTTCACTGGTTCAAGACCATGTTTTCCTGGCCTAGATCCAGTGTTGGTATAATGGCTTTGGTTTACGTGCTGCTACTCTTGTCCAACTTGATTCACCTTATCAGGGCGAGCAGGTTGTCAAGAAGTTTGATGACATGCTCAGTGCAGGCGTTGCGGTAGATCGGAGACCCGCTGGGTGTGAATCCAACAACGAACCCTCCGGCCTTTGCCTCCTCCAGGTCAGTAGGCCAGCGAGCCCGCTTCACAACTCCAAGTATGGTGTAAACACACAAGCTGATCTGTTAAAATAAGGTAAAAAGCAGAGATGAAAGCTCTCGCAATATTTAATTGACCTTTACCAGTAGTACCAGGGGATCATAACCTCCAGGTAGCTGTGGCAACAAATTCCTGACTGCAACAGTTAGGAACAGCGAGCGGGCTTCGATTGGGATTTTTTTTGTGGTGGAAAAAGCTGGCAATGTGAATGAGAGCGCCGAGAATTTCCAAAGGCAGTAATACACACAGGTGCTATGCAGGTTTTCAGTACTCCTTGCTAAACATACACAAGTACCATTTGGTTTCTGAATCAAAACAGCAAGTACACAATTAGGTCTAGATGCAGTCCAAATCCACCGCTTTTACTGGATATGGAACTTACAATATAGGAACAAAAGGACAAGATCAGACATAGCCTATATGACACCGTATGTGGTCTAGCATTTTGACCCCTATGAAAATATATTTTCTGAAGACATCTTTCTATTCTCAACACTCCCCTCCCAAAAGGCACACTTGTAGCAGCTCCTGCCATTGAAGTCTGAAGTAAACAACACATCATAAACTACACTTCATAATACCGAAAGGTGTACAAATTATTCCACAACCTCCTAATAGAACAGACTCTGTCCACCATAAAGGAACACTGCTACTGACAAATGAAGCTCATTTCCAATTATAAAACAATGTTCTTCATTATCACCAGCATTTCAAGATTAAGCAACAATATCATACAACCCCAATCTCTTCTCCAAAAATCACAATACTGTGATCAGTTTGACATAACCTTTCTTGTAATTTAAGATCGCATTTCAGGCAGCTTCTTTATCCTCTCCATCCAACTCCCCATTTTTAAAAAAGCACTTCACGGTACTTGTTTTTTTTGTATTATTTTGTTTGAATTACTGGTAGAAGTCTTCATCATAGATAGTGAACAGCAAGCCTTGATATGTTCCATGACCATGCCTTAAGAGGGTTCCTGTGGTACAGTTTCTAAATTTAAGATTGAATAAAAGATCATCTTTGATAAATTATCCAAACATTCATATATAGTAGCAGGACAGATGTTAGTTGAGTCACAAAATCTAAAATGGTTTTTCAGTACTTCTGAATGTAAACACCATCAGTTTAATGGCACTGAATTAGCCATCTTCCTGGAATAATCCACAGGCGGGTAGATATGAATTCCTTGGGCATAGTTTAACCACAACCATATACGCACCCGAGATCTATTGATGCCTGCTGGATCTTCTCTAATGGGATCATCTGGAGTGACATCTGCACCAATGTACGAAAGGAACATCGCCGGATCTGAAAGCACTCTGCAACACAAAACTATCTTTAAGTAGATGGACTAAAAGAAATGATGCAGAGATGCCAGCATTGGACTGGGGTAAACACAGTTTGAAGTCTCACAACACCAGTTAAAGTCCAACAGGTTTATTTGGTAATTAAAGCCACTAGCTTTCAGAGCGCTGCCCCTTCATTAGGTGAGTGGGATTTCAGTTCACAATCAAGGCATATAAAGACACAAACTCAATTTACAAAATAATGGTTGGAATGTGAGTCTTTACAGGTATTCAAGTCTTAAAAGGTACAGACAATGAGTGGGAAAGAGGGTTCAGCACACGTTAAAGAGATGTGTATGGTCTCCAGCTAGGACAGTTAGTGAGAATTTGCAAAGCTGAAACAAGTTGTGGGGGTTACAGATAGTGCGACACGAACCCAAGGTCCCGGTTAGTGTCGTCCTCATGTATGCGTAATTTGGCTATCAGTCTCTGCTCAACGACTCTGCATTGTCATGTGTTGTGAAGGCCGACTTGGAGAACGCTTACCTGAAGATCAGAGGCCAAATGCCCGTGACCGCTCAAGTGTCCCCCAACAGGAAGAGAACACTCTTGCCTGGTGATTGTCGAGCGGTGTTCATTTACCCGTTGTTATAGTATCTGCATGGTCACCCCAATGTACCATGCCGTGGGATATCCTTTTCTGCAGCATATCAGGTAGACAACGTTGGCGGAGTTGCAAGGGTATGTACCGTGTACCTGGTGGATGATGTTCTCGTGTGAGATGATGGCATCTGTGTCGATGATCCGACATGTCTTGCAGAGGTTGCTGTGGCAGGATTGTGTGGTGTTGTGGTCATTGTTCTACTGAAGGTTGGGTAGTTCGCTGAGGACAATGGTCTGTTTGAGATTATGCGGTTGTTTTAAGGCAAGAAGTGGGGGTGTGGGGATGGCCTTGGCGAGATGTTCATCTTCATCAATAACATCTTGAAGGCTCTGGAGAAGATGTCATAGCTTCTCCGCTCCCAGAAAGTACTGGATGACGAAGGGTACTCTGACCACTGTGTCCCGTGTTTGTCTTCTCAGAAGGTCAGTGCGGTTTTTTTGCAGTGTCGTGTCGGAACTGTCGATCGATGAGTCGAATGCCATGTCCTGTTCCTCCTCAGAAGACAAATACGGAACACGGCGGACAGAGCGCACTTCATCGTCCAGTACTTCCCTGGAGCAGAGAAGCTACGACATCTTCTCCAGAGTCTTCAATGTGTCACTGATGAAGACGAACATCTTGCCAAGGCCATCCCCACACCCCCATTTCTTGCCTTCAAACAACCGCACAACCTCAAACAGGCCATTGTCCTCAGCAAACTACCCAACCTTCAGGAGAACAGTGACCACAACACCACACAACCCTGCCACAGCAACCTCCGCAAGACATGTCGGATCATCGACATGGATGCCATCATCTCACGCGAGAACACCATCCACCAGGTACATGATACATACATCTGCAACTCAGTCAACACTGTCTACGTGACATGCTGCAGGAAAGGATATCCCACGGCATGGTACATTGGGGAGACCATGCAGGCATTACAACAACAGATGAACACCATTCAACAATCACCAGGCAAGACTGTTCTCTTCCTGTTGGGGAACACTTGAGCGGTCACGGGCATTCGGCCTCTGATCTTCGCATGAGCGTTCTCCAAGGCGGCCTTCACAACGCAGAGTAGCTGA
Source organism: Carcharhinus amblyrhynchos (assembly GCF_965287045.1). Classification (NCBI taxonomy): domain Eukaryota; kingdom Metazoa; phylum Chordata; class Chondrichthyes; order Carcharhiniformes; family Carcharhinidae; genus Carcharhinus; species Carcharhinus amblyrhynchos. The sequence goes on along the minus strand of NC_137335.1, from coordinate 67,087,588 downwards.
GCAGAGACTGATAGCCAAATTCCGCACGTGAGGACGACCTTAACCAGGATTTCGGGTTCATGTCACACTATCTGTAACCCCCATGACTTGTCTGGGCTTGCAAACTCTCACTAATTGTCCTGGCCGGAGACAATACACATCTCTTTAACCTGTGCTGAACCCTCTCTTAGACTTGATTACCTGTAAACACTCGCATTCCAACCATTATTTTGTAATTTGTGTTTGTCTTTATATGCCCCGTTTGTGAACTGAAATCCCACTCACCTGATGAAAGAGCAGAGCTCCGAAAGCTAGTGGCTTTTGCTACCAAATAAACCTGTTGGACTTTAACCTGGTGCTGTGAGACTTCTTACTAAAAGAAATGGTCAGCTTCTAAAGTTACACTGGTCATCAGTTATCCCTTGCTCTTAGGGAATCAAAGTTACAAGACAATAAAGCAGTTGACTATCTTTAATTTCAAATATGAAAGCTCAAAATTGTTAGCATCAAAAAGGTGATCTCAACAAGACAATGGATGGAATTTTTCGATCTTTTTCTATTGCTGTCTTGGGCAGGACAGATGTAGGTATACAGGAAAGCAGTGAAAAAAGATGGCTGCTGGGTGAACTTTCAAAATTTTAAAAGAATGGATATGGAAAACAATGTAGGATGGGCAGACTAGAGGCCATCAATAAAATATAGTCAACTAGAAATTTAGAAGAAACTTCTTGATTCAGAGAATGGCAAGACTGTGGAACTTGCTATCTCGGGGACAGATTGAAGCAAATGGTTTAGATTCACTTGTAAAGAAATTAGACCATCATATGTGAGAGAAGGTTATGATCTCAGATGAGAATAATGAAAGAGGCTCAGATAAAGTATAAACACCAGCATGGAATGGTTGGGCCAAATGGCCTGTTTCAGTATCATATACCCCATGCAATGCATGTTATTTTCTTATTATGTAACTGATGTCAAGTTGCTCCTTCAGCTAGATCTCTATTTTTAAAACACTAACTTATTTAAAGCAAATTCAAATACATGCTGGTACTTAAAATCAACTCTAGTTACTCAGCAAAATCTATATCTCAAATTCAGAGTGGACACAACTTTTGCACCAAGTCACAAGCAAGGCATATTAATTTCAAGGCCAATTCAATATATAGTAAGTATAAAAATGTACTTTTTCACACATCAACTGCAACATTAGCTGTTTAAAAAATAAATGTACCTTTGCATCTCTTCAGACAACCAAAGGTTAGTAACGGGGGCCATGAGCTCCTCCAGGAAGGCTTTCTGTCGTTCATAATCCTTAAACTGATTGCTCAGGAGAACAAGAGATTCCATTAAAGCGCACTTCTCCAACTGTGTAAGTTGCCTTTCATCCTGCTGGAGGCGCTTGACATGTGCATAGAACATTTCAAACACCGGCTAAAAATAGAAGAACCATTTCAATAAAACTTTTGCACAATCTTGTAGAAAAGGACAAATTCTATTGCTAAGGATGAGAATGGTACTGCAACCAACTAATTTTGCTGCTAAACACCAGGCCAAATTTGCCAATGTAACTATACTTCCCTAAGACAACAAACTGAATTAGCAGAAGTTATACTTGAATCAGAACATCCAGCTAACTCCCCCTTCTTACCCATCCTCTTTTAAAATACCTGCACGTCTGTATTAATTGTGTGAGGGAAAATTAGGGACAGCACAAAACGGAACTAATTCTACACACTCATTGAGTAGCACTGGCCTATTAAAATATCAGGGGAACAAAATAAATAGACATACATATCTGCATAACAGTTAAAATCAATTTAAAAAGTCAAAGATCAGAAGCTCTCTCTCCTGTCCCAATTATTTTATTTCCTGGAGGTGCTAGCACTTGCATTTCTATAGGCACCCCAAATTGACATTTAAAATCTATTAACCTTTTAGCCCCATCAGTCTACACTCGAGCATCAGTAAAGTGATAGAAGGGGGTCATTACTAGCATTATCAAGCAACACTTAGTCAGCAATAACCTGTTTACAAATCTCAGTTTGGGTTCTGGCAGAGTAACTCAGCTCCTGACCTTATTAGAAACTTAGTTCAAATATACGTAGGATGGTGGCACAGTGGATAGCACTACTGACTCAATCACTGTTGAATCTCCCAACATGAACATCCTCGGGCTTACCCCTGGCCTAAAACTGAACAGGATTAGTCATAAAAATACTGTGGCTACCAAAATCCATCAAAGGCTAGGAGTCCTGCAGCAAATAAGTCACCTCCTAACTCCCCAAAGCCTGCCCAGCATCTATAAAGCACAAGTAAGGAATGTAATGGAATATTCTCCATTTGCCTGGAGAATAACAACCCTCAAGAAGCTCGACACCATCCAGGTCAAAGTAGCCTAGTTGACTGCAACCCCTTCCAAGCATTCACTCCCTCCACCACCAACAAACTATGGCAGCCATTGTATACCATCCAAAGATGCATTGCAGGAACTCACCAAGGTCCCTCAGGTAGCATCTTCCAAACCCAGAATCACTGCCATCTCGGAAGAGGACAAGATTCTTGACTAACAAGGGAATCAATCTACAAATCTTAATATTTAATAAGCTTGCCTCTATCACTCTCTGGGGAACAGTTCACAGACTCAAACCCTCAGAATAAAATTCTTCTCATCTCAGTCTTAAATGGGAATCCCCTTAATTTTAAACTGTCTTCAAGTTCAGGTCTTTCCCATCGTGGAGATATCTTTTCAGCAACCATTCTGTCAAGTCTCCTCAGGACCATACAAGTTCTAATAAGTTCACCTCCCACTCTTTTAAACTCCAATGGATACAGATCCAAACTATCCAACTTTTCCTCTTAAGATAACCCCCTTCATCACACCATGAACTTCTCTGAGCTGCTTCAATATCCATTCTTAAATAACGGGACCAAAACTGTCCACAGAATTCCAGATATAGTATCGTCGATGCTCTGTACTACTGTAGCAAACCATCCTTGCTTCTATATTCCATTCCCTTGGCCTTAAATGGCAATATTCCATTTTCCTTCCTGATCACTTGCTATGCCTGTAAACTAACTTTTTGTTACTTATTTAACAGGACACACAGATTCCCTCCATACTTCAGTTTTACGATGAGATAATATAATGCTTTTCTATTCTTTGTCAAAGTGAACAAATTCACATTTTCCCAAATTATATTCCACCTGCTAATTCTATCATTTTCCCTACAACCGATCTTAAGCTAATCAGTTTTAATTCTCTCCTAGAGGAGTTACATTAGCTATTTCCCAATCTGATGGAATCTTTCAGGCATCTAGAGAAGTAATCTGGCTAGTCTAGCATAACTGGAAAAGCATTTAATCAAGAAGACAAAACAACCTTTCAACACAGCAGGTCTAGATTCACAAAGAGTTGCCAAGTAGGAGTGACACCAGAGGAAACCCTGAACCATGAAGTTGACCCTAGCAAGAATCAACATTGTTTGGAAAGGAGGAGAATAGGGAAAAAAAATAAACTGACCTGACCAAGAAAATATAGCCTGATCAACTTGGACTGTTAATAACACTGGCCATATGTATTTATAATGCTGATTTTGTATTAGCTTAGAAAGATAATATTTTTCAAATGTAATTCAAAACAAAAAGCAAATTCAACTTCAACTTGATAGCAATCCTTGAGAATAAGGATTTTGGCGCTTACCATGATCAGTTCTGGGTGGTCTCTGCACATCTTGAGAATGGACGAACAAGCGTGCCTACGAACATTTTTCACTGCTCTAGTTCTTGGAGCCTGCAACCCCAATAGAGGCACATTCTAAGTATAGATCTGCTTTCAATGTTTTAGTAAAATTTGGTTTTTCTTTTAATAAAGAAAGTTGTCCTACCTGGCTCTCCTCAACCACTTCAAACGTAGCAGATGCAAAGAGCTAAAAAAAAACAAAATGTACAAATTAGTACCATTCTAAATAGCTGACATTCAAAAGGTTCAGAATCCTTGGAACAGTCTACTCTAGGAGTGTGGATGCTCCTATTGAGCATATTCAGGGCTGAGATAAACAGATTTTTGATATCTCAGTGAATCAAGAAATATGAGAAGTGGGTGAGAAAATGGAACTAGGGCAGAATCAGCCATGAGTCTACCAAATGGCAGAGCAGACTTGATTGCTGCTTTTCCTCAAGTCCTTAAAATCAGCATATCAATTCATGCAAAAGGGCAAGTTGTATGTTTACGAACATCATTTTGTGATCCAGAAAACAGTAGCTGTTAGCAGAGTACTGGGTGTGTTTCAAAGTCATTCTCCTCATGCACTATTTGATAATTTGTCCCTTCAGCATTATTCAGAATTTGCTGCTTCTTTCTAAATGTGTCACGATACCTGTTGAAAAGTTAAAAATATTGAGGCATACAGGAGCACAGTATAATAAGCACCACATACACACACCACGCAAACGTATACACACACACACACACACACACACACACACACACACACACACACACACACACACACACACATACTCTCACCTCTCACGGAAGGCAGCTCACCACTACCTTCTGAAGGCAACTAGGGACAGGTAATAAATCCTGGCCTAGCCAGCGATGCCCACATCCACCAAATGAATTTTTAAAAAACATACATACGAGACAAAACTAGTACAGAAAGCTGCGCACACAATTCCAAATTTCCTTTTTGGGAGGCAAGTGAAAATAAAAGATGGCAAACAGAAGCTTGATGCAATTTTCAGACCACCCCCAGCGTCTGCATGAAAAAATATTCCATCACTTGAATTTGCTTTCCTTCTTCACATTTCTAAATCCATTACTGCAAATTATTGTACTTTCTATTTCAGGTATCTCTAATGCATTATATGTTTAATGGAGACCAACAAGCTAGGTAGGAAGGTAGGCTGTGGGGAGAGGCTGTCAAGAGATACAGACAAGTTAAATGAGGCAACAAGCTGGCAGATGAAGTGTAATGTAGAGAAGTGTGAAGTTATTCATGTTGATCACAGGAGTGAAAAAAAGCAGAACATTTTTTAGAAAGGTGCGAAACTTGTGGAACACGGAACATTACAGCACAGTACAGGCCCTTCGGCCCTCGATGTTGCACTGACCAGTGGGACCAATCTAATGACCCTCTAACCTAAACTATTCCAATTTTATCCATATGCCTATCCAATGACCATTTGAATGTCCTTAAAGTTGGCGAGTCCACAACTGCTGCAGGCAGGGCATTCCACGCCCTTGCTACCCTCTGAGTAAAGAACCTACCTCTGACATCTGTCCTATATTTATCACCCCTTAATTTAAAGCTATGTCCCCTCATGTTAGCCATAAAACTGTGTGCAGTTTTGGGGGCCGCACCTGCGCAAAGATATTTTGGCCTTGGAGGGAATGCAGAGGAGGTTTACTAGGCTGATACCGGAGTTGAGGGGGTTGAGCTATGAGGAGAGGCTGAATAAACTGGGCTTGTACTCATTAGAGTTTAGAAGAATGAGGGGAGATCTCATTGAGACGTATAAGATGATGAATGGGATGGATAGGATAGAGGTGGAAAGACTCTTCCCGCTCAAAAAAGACAGTAGGACTAGGGGGCACAGCCTCAAGATAAAAGGGGGGCGGTTTAGAACGGAGTTGAGGAGGAACTTCTTCACTCAAAGGGTGGTGAATCTCTGGAATTCTCTGCCCGTTGAAGTGGTGGAGGCTGCCTCGCTAAATATTTTTAAGACGCGGGTTGATGGGTTTTTGATAAGAGAGGGGATTAAGGGTTATGGGGAGAGAGCGGGAAAGTGGAACTGAGCAGCGACAGATCAGCCATGATCTTATTGAATGGCGGGGCAGGCTCGAAGGGCTAGATGGCCTACTCCTGCTCCTATTTCTTATGTTCTTATGTTCTTACAAATGTAAATGTTGAAATTCAAAGAGACTTGGGTGTACTTGCACAAGAAATGCAGAAAGTTAGCATGCAGGTGCAGCAAGCAATTAGAAAGGCAAATCATAGAATCCTACAGTGCAGAATGACATATTGGTCTTTATTGCAAGGGGATTGGAGTCCAATAATATAGAAATATTGCTACAGTTGTATAGAACTTTGGCAAGACTACATTTGGAATACTAAGAATCAAAGAAAGAATATAGTTGCATTGGAGGCAGTATTCAAAGTACACTAAATTGGTTGCTGGGTGAAGGGGTTGTCCTGTGTCGATCTATGACAGATTGTATATCTCAGAGAATTAAGGGATATGGAGAACAGGCAGAAAAGGAGGAGTTGAAGCCTGAGAACAGCCATGAGTGTACTGAATGGTGGAGCAGGCTAGAGAGGCCATAATATAGTTGACTCCTGCTCTTATTTCTTGTGTCTCTGCAGCTTTTTCAATCATTAGTTACACTACATTTCAGTTGTCAGCTTTTTGGTAACTGTGCCAGCTTGCTTTGAAAGTACTGTTTTTCCTAAAGTTCTATAAACCAATAGACAAAAATGATATACCTTTTCGAGGACTTGTGGCAAGACAGTGGCATCATGGAGAAGGAAGGGAGAAAGTGTGGACACAGCTGTCAGGATGCATGACAGAATGAGCGGATCATGGGTTTGATAGCTTAAAACAGCTTTGAGCAGTTCAATCCCATCTGCCACTGGTAGTTGCTGTAAAAACAAAAAGGGTAAGCATCTAGATAGCATTTTTCATCTTCAATATTAAACATTGTGTATAGAGATAAAATTCTAGAAGATACACTTGTGTTTCCATTAAGGAAGATATCATTCATCTGTTTATTATGCTGCTCCAAACAATGGCTTGAAAAAATAAAGCAAATTATATTCTCCAATTCCCCTCCCTACACAGCAAACATGCATCACTTCCCTCAGAACAAAATGTTTAGCTTTGAAGAGATATAAGCCAAAATTAAAATGGTGTACAGAATGAGAAAATGTAATCCATCCCCAAACAAATTGCCTTAGTCTCTTGCCACAACTCCCCCAACACCAAGGACTGTGGACTGTTATGGTTTCCTTATCAAAGAAGTGATAAACCTGCATTACAGTGGGTGCAGCAAAGGCTCACTAGATTGACTCCTGTGATAAGGAGGTGGCTTATAGAGGAGAAAGTGAATAGGATAGTGAATTTAATTCTAAATTAGGAAATGATAAGTGATTTCATTAAGTTATCAAACTCTCAGAAGACTCAATAAGATGGACACTGAGTTTTCCCTAGCTGGAGAGCCTGAAGCTAAGAGCAAACTTAAGACTGATGAAAATAATTTCAGTCAGGAATTTTCAGTCTTTGGAATTTCCTACCTTAAAAGATTGTGCCTACTCAGTCAAAAACATTTTCAATCCATGATTTTGGGCACCAAGGGAATCAATGAATATGGATTTGATGCAGAGGTTCAACTATGATCTTATTAAATGTGAGGGGGTGAATGCCCTATTCCCATTTCTTAGGTTATCACTAAAACTTCAAATGGCTCATACCATTTGAAAAGGGTGTTCATATGGGTACAGGCTGACAGTTAGATTATGGTCATGTTAAATTCCTTTCATAATTCACACGCACCTCAGGTTCCATTGTTCTGAATAGCTGGCTCATCACACTCTCCATAAAGAAAGTTAATGCATCCCACTGCACAAAAGATGGCGAAAAGATAGAGCACAAACCTTTGCCAGTCTTAGCTGTAGAAGAAAAATAACAACATCTAACCCACTGAAAAGGATTTGTCTATTAATTTATCTACAAGACAGAAACATCTACCACGATGCACAGAATCGCAACCAAAAGATGTTGACCTAAAAACACTGGTTTAAAAGAAAAACAATTGAATTCACAGGAAATGTGATTTGCAATAAACCACAACTCCCAAAAACTTGTGCAATTAAACAATTAATTGAATTTATTTGCTGTAAAAAACTATATCAACAATCTATCTTAAAGGGCAAAATGTGTTGAATGGCTGTTTCATAATTACCACTGTTACATTGTTAAAACACAAAAAGGTACAAGCAACTTGATTCTTTCACAATGCACAAGCTATTGGCTGGTAGTGTTATTTCCTTCTTCAGTTCCATAGGGAGTTTGAAGTTAGGCCTGGAGATAACTGGCGCAAGTACTGGGGCTAAGGCAGATCCAAAAATAGACATGTAATGAGTTTGGTGGGGGCTCATACTAACTGAAAATCTTAGGAAAGGAGACAAGAGTAAGGCAAGTAGAAAGGAACTACCAACTCAACTTTGTCTAGACACCTGGAATGATGGTCAAGCTGAGCTTTGTTCATCCACTACAGTTTAGTCTGATCCAGTCAATGGCTTAAGTCACAATCCCAGTTACTAGCAGCATCCAAATAGAAATGTCACAAACCAGGCACGTCAGCAATATTCCAGCAGACAGGCGGCTAGAGAAAACCCCCTGCAACATTCAAAAGCTGAGTAACAAGTGTGCGGGCAGCGTAGGGTTACATCTGAAATGATGCAACTGTTTCCAAAAGGAGCCAGCCATCAAGCTTAACACCATGCCAGGAAGAGCATGGAGATGTTATGCAGTGAAGTATTCCATCATTATATAACTGAAAGGATATGTTTCAGCTGAAGGGAATTTTTTTTCCCCACATCACCAGCTGAGCGGCTTAAAACAAAATCAAGGTCATCTCAGGTGAATGTAAAAAGATTCAATGGCACTATTTGAAGAAAGGCAGCTGAGTTTGGCCCCGCGAGCTGGCAAATATTTATCTCTCTGCCAACAGAATAGATTATCTCTCTGCTATTTGTGGGATATTGCAGTGCACAACTGACTGCCACAATTCCCTACATTGTAACAGTGACAACACCGCAAACATACTTCAAAGGCCAAATACAGGAAATCTTCACAGGTTTTGATTTCAGCCTCATCTTTCTCTTCCTTTGCTTTTGGGGTCAGCCGTTCAATCTTCTGCCATTTACACCTCCTCTGGATACAGCTTAGGCTTATTTCCTTGATCCAGTGCCATTTCCTTTGACCTTGCATCATCAATTCTATTGCCACTGAAGCTCTTGAGTCTTCTACCCCATCACAGGCTTTTCACTTAGTTCTTTTTCCAATCCTCCCCCATTCACTTGCTTAAAGCCCAATATATTTGTAATTCTCCCAGTTCTCTCTCTCTACTGATGCCAACTTATCCACTGAGCATTTCCAGTTATTGGTTAAGCATTTTCAGATGCCCTGAAAATATAACAATTCAAGTTGTTTCTATTCTTCTAACAGTAGTCCAAACTGCATTCAGGTCACATGAAGGCAGAGTAGAGTTTAACTATTTGTGCAGCTTTGACTGCAACTGCATTAGAACTGTCCAATGCAGCCAAGAGTGGTACTTTCAAGACTAACGTTAATATTTTCCTCTTATAGGGCAGGGCAGATACTGCTGACTTTTCTTTTGTTCAGCACAAGAGACTAATAATGAAAAAAATACATGCTTTCTGCACAAAGCAGCATAAACATAGATTTATCGACAGAACAATTCCAAAGACCACAGCAGGAATACACAATCCTACTTAAAAGCAGAAAAGACTAATTTGCATACATATAAATTTTCCAACTCAATTCATAATTCAGCAAGTATTTTTGAGTCAGACATGATAACCTATAGTATGTATCACATCGTCATTAAAATAATGATTTACAAGTGCTAACTTACTCCAGTATATAATAAATGTAAAGATCTGAATAACAAACATAAACAGAATGCTTAACAGCTTACACATAGTTGGGCCAACATCAATGACTGCTGTAAGTTGATACTGTAGTGCCTCAGATGCCATGTTGAATCCAGTCATCGGTGATAGTCGGCAAGAGAGTCTAATGGTTTCTCCTTGTTGAGCTCTAAATGCTGCAAAACATAAAAAATTAAGCTGCATAAACAAAACCATTCAAAGTGCTTCAATATGCTTCCCAGAGAAGTCCATTTAATTGCAAATTCACTATCAATAGGGTAAGTCGAAATCAAAATGTTACATTTATCGAGAGCAGACTACTATTTCAGCATACACAAAGACAGAAGCAAATATACTGAACTGTTGGGATAGGATACACTGACCAACTGTTTAAAGAGGAAATTAGAATCACAGTTCTTTTGTTAGAAAAGGGCATTTGATTTAATATATTAGTACAATACACTGCACAAAAACTTACAATTGAAAAATGCATTGAAGTCTTCATCATTGTCAAAATCCACACGAGAATATTCACAACTTGGACTGTCACTCTTGGACGGAAATCCAACCTAGTCAAAAGAAAAGGTCAGCTACAAAAATTCCACATGTAATTTCTTATTATAAGTTTCCAAATGGAGAGAGAATAGGACCCCTCAAAGGCCGAAGAGGACACATAGGTATGGAACCACAAGAGATGGTCAAGGTTCTCAATGAACCTCCTCTGTTTGCCGTGGAGGAAGACATGAAGACTTGGGAACCTGGAAAAGTTAGTGGTGATATACTGGGAACAGTCTGCATTAGTGAGGGAGATGATGGGCGTATTAAAATGTATGAAGATGGATAAATCTCCTGGCCCTGACCAGGTATATCTAAAAAAATTGCATGAGGCTAGAGAAGAAATTGCAGGAGCCCTGGCGGAGATTTTTGCACAGTAAGAAGTCTCACAACACGAAATAAAAGTCCAACAGGTTTATTTGATGGCACAAGCTTTTGCAGCATCACTCCTTCTTCAGGTAAGTGAAAAGTTATGTTCACAAACAGGGCATATATAGACACAAACTCAATTTACAAGATAATGGTTGGAATATGAGTCTTTACAGATAATCAAGTCTTAAAGATACAGACCATGCAAGTGGGTTAAGCACAGGTTAAAGAGGTGTGTATTGTCTCCCGCCAGAACAGTTAGTGAGATTTTGCAAGCCCAGGCAATTCATGGGGTTTGACAGTTCTGATGTGCCACAGCGAAAACCACACCAACCTCCTCAAAAAACAAACACGGGACACAGCAGACAGAGTACCTTCCATCGTCCAGTACTTCCCTGGAGCGGAGAAGCTACGACATCTCCTCCAGAGCCTTCGATGAAGATGAACATCTTGCCAAGGCCATCTCCACTTCCTGCCTTCAAACAACCACACAACCTCAAACAGACCATTGTCTGTAGCAAACTACCCAACCTTCAGAAAAGTGACCATGACACCACACAATCCTGCCATAGTAATCTCTACAAGATGTGCCGGATCATCAACATGGATGCCATCAACTCTTGTGAGAACACCATCTACCAGGTATACAGTACATACTCTTGGAGGTACAGCCAACGTTGTTTACCTGATGTGCTGCAGGAAACAATGTCCCAAGGCATGGTACAAGATAATGGTTGGAGTAAAGACCATGCAGACACTACGACCACGGATGAATGGACACCACTCGACAATCATCAGGCAGGAGTGTTCTCTTCTTGTCGGGAAACACTTCAGCAGTTACGGGCATTCAGCCTCTATTTTCGGGTAAGTGTTCTCCAAGGTGGCCTTCACAACACAACGCAGAATTGCTGCACAGAAACTGATAGCTAAGTTTCGCACGCAAGGATGGCCTCAACCAGGATCTTGGGCTCACATCACACTATCTGTAACCCCCACAACTTGCCTCAGCTTGAAAAATCTCACTAATGTCCTGGCTGGAGACAATACACACCTCTTTACCCTGTGCTTAACCCTCTCTCAGCTCACACTGTCTGCATCTTTAAGATCTGATTATCTGTAAAAACTTACATTCCAACCATTATCTTGTAAACTGAGTTTGTGTTTTTATATATCCTGTTTGTGAACACAACTCCTCACTCACCTGAAGGAGTAATACTCCGAAATAAACTTGTTGGATTTTAACCTGGTGTTGTGAGACTTCTTACTGTACTTAACCCAATCCAATGCGAGTGTCTCCACATCGAGATATTTGCATCATTGTTAGCCACAGAAGAGGTACCAGAAGATTAGAGGATAGCAAATGTTATGCCCTTATTTAAGAGCTGCAAAAAAAAAAACCCCTGGAAATTATAGACCAGTGAGCCTAACATCTGTAGTGGATAACTTACTAGCGGGGTTTCTGAGGGATAAGATATATATGCATTTGGAGAGACGCGGTTTAATTAGGAGTAATCAGCACAGCTTTAAGCACAGGAGATCACGCCTTACGAAGTTTTTTGATGGAAGCGACCATGAAAGTTGGTGAGGGCACGGCAGCAGACGTAGTCTATATGGACCTCAGTAAGGTCTTTGATTGAGTTCCACATGATAGGCTGCTCTGGAAGATTAGATCACATGGAATCCATGGAGAGCTGGCAAATTGCATGTACAATTGGTTTGATGGCAGGAAACAGAGGGTTATGATGGGAGGATGCTTGTCGGACTGGAGGCCTGTGATTAGTGGTTAGTGTTATTTGATTAGTGTGCCTTAGGGGTCAGCGCTGGGCCCACTGCTGTTTGTTATCTATATTAGCGATTTGGATGAGAATGTACAAGGCATGGTAAGTTTGCAGATGACACTAAATAGGTGGTACTGTAGATAGTAAGGAAGGTTATCAAAAATAGCAGCAGTTCATGATCAACTGGGGAAATGGGCTGAGAAATGGCAAATGGAGTTCAATACAGTGAGAGATGTTGCAGGTGTTAAGTCACTTTAAAAGGTGGGACTTTCATGGTGAAAGGGAGGACCTTAGGGAGTATCGTGGAACAGAGGGACCTTGGAGTTCAGATGCACAGTTCTCTAAAGGTGGAGTCACAGGTAGATTTTGGCGTGCTGGCCTTCATCAGTTAGGGCATCGAGTACAGAAGTTGGGAAGCTATGTTGCAGTTGCACAGGACATTAGCGAGGCCACACCTGGAGTAATGTGTTCAATTTTGGTTACCTTACTATAGGAAAGATGTTATTAAACTGCGGAGCGTTCAGAAGAGATGTACAAGGATGTTGCCAGGCCTTAAGGGACCGAGTTATAGAGAGTGGTTGGACAGACTAGAACCTTTTCTTTGGGGTGTAGGAGACTGAGGGATGATTTATAGAAGTGTAAAAGATCAGGAGAGACATGGATAGGGTGAATGCACTCTTTTTCCCGGGGTTGGGGAAAATCGAGAAGAGTGCATAGGTTTAAGTTAGGAGGGGAAGAATTAATCGCAACCCGAGGAGCAAATTCTTTTTAAACACAGAGGGTGATGCATATGTGGAATATACTGCCAGAGGAAATGGTTGAGGCAAGGGGTATTGACAACATTTAAACAGATACATGGATAGGAAAAGTTTAAAGGAATATGGGTCAAATGCAGGCAAAGGGGGTTGGCTCAGGTGAGCATTTTGGTCGGCATGAGCCAGTTTGGGCTGAAGGGCCGGTCTCCGTGCCATAGATTCTATGACTCTATAATTACACTAAATTAATCAAGATCTGATTAACACATGAAAAAGCAGAAAAATTCAAACAAGTCCTTAAAAAGGAAATCATTGGGTTAACCATAGAAGTTCAACACAAAATATATGGCTTAATATTATATTGGGCCCTGCAGTCATAAAAGGTGGCAACAAGAAGTACAATATTACGATTAGCTTTCAGGTTTCTCAATTTAGGGTGGGGATTGCATGTCCCTGGTTAAAAAGGCACCTATGAATACCAGAAGGAATGGAATAAAAACACAAAATTCTGGAAATAATTCAGTAGGTTTGGCAGCATCTGTGGAGAAAAAAATAGAGTTAATGCTGAGTCCAATATAACTCTTTGGAACTCAGGAGGAAAGGATTCAGCTTGTTTTTGTATCATTTCAGCAAGCTTTTCCATATTGCAAATTTACACTGAAGATGGCTTCCATAACCAATAATAAAAAGTCAACTTATTTTTTTCTGCTATTAAGTTCAAACTTTCCAAGCGATCAAGGACATTTCACTAAATCAGAATTACTGTTAATCCAGGTCTGTCTGTGAAAGGAGTATTTATCTTATTATCAGGAATAGTTTTTCTTCCAGGAACTTAGATGTTCCTATTTTGGCAGCACTTAAACCTTCCTAATGCAATAACAGCACCTTGTTAATTACTGCATTGCCATCACATTGATAATTGAGACAAAGTCACCTGAATGAAGTCACCACCACTCAAGGAAGTCCACTGAAGAAAAGTGCAAGTCCACATACCTTCAGAAGATTAGCCATTGTTGCATGCAATAATTGTGGAATGACATCCAGCAATACAGTGTCCTTAGAGACATGTTCATGTCTTAAAAACGAGCACCAAGCTATCTGGGTTGAAGATCTTAAATACTGGACAGAAGAGAAAATAGAAATAGGTGGTTAATTCTTAAGCCACCCTTTCTTCCAATCCTACCCCTATCCACCGAGTGAAGGAAAATAAATGTAATTCTGTGCAACTCTTGGCCAGTAACAATCTTATTAGTTTCTTTTGTTTGCTAGAATATTCAGTGATAGCGCACCACTATTTAGCACTCACGTCTCCACCCCATCCACCTGCCTCAAAACATTGAATGATTTTGATTTTGTGGCAATTGGATAAAGAGGAGACAATTATTTTAAGATTTTACAGGATAATCACACATCAGGAAAGCTATTCAGTTACTCCTAATTCATAGCAAAAATGTAACTCTGTAGCATCTAATTGTTTCCCCATTTAAAGTTTCTCTGACACATGGATCAGTGTATCTATCAGTTACTAGTTTGAGCCCATGTCTCTAAATAATACATCTTCAGTTTAAATATTGGTGATATTTTATGCTGTTTATCTCATATTCCTGCAAGATGACTACTCACACTTGAAACGTTCACTCCAAGATAAAGTATTTTCCTCTTTCGCTAAACTTAAAACACCTGACAATAAAGATCAGCTTCTTGTTTCTTTTCTATGATTCTGAAATCTTATGATTAAAAGCTGTTGGATCAGACCACTTTACAGTTTGATGTTAACTCTTCGGACTTCTATTCTACAGTTTTGGCTAAGTAGTTAACCAATTATTAAGTCTTCATTGATGCAATGTTGCAATAATTGGGCATGTTTAAAATCAAGTTTAAGATTTCCATGGGGACCGAGTGTAGGGTAGCAAAGTTTCCGGATGACACAAAGATGAGTGGGAAAGCAAATTGCGTGGAGGACGCGTAAAGTCTGCAGAGAGATTTGGATAGGCTAAGTGGGTGAGGATCTGACAGATGGCATATAACATTGGCAAGTGTGAGGTTAACCACTTTGAAAGGAACAATAGTGAAATGGACTATTATTTAAATAGTGAAAAATTACAACATGCTACTGTGCAGAGGGACCTGGGGGTCCTTGTGCATGAATCGCAAAAACTCAGTTTGCAGGTGATCAAGGCAGCAAATGGAATGTTGGCCTTTATCACGAGGGGGATGGAGTATAAAAGCAGGGAGGTCTTGCTGCAATTGTACAAGGTACCGGTGAGGCTGCAACTGGAGTACTGTGTGCAATTTTGGTCCCCTTATTTGCGAAAGGATATATTGGCCTTGGAGGGAGTACAGAGAAGGTTCACCACGTTGGTACCGGAGATGAGGGGGTCAGCTGATGAGGAGGGGTTGAGAAGATTGGGCCTGTACTCGGTGGAGTTTAGAAGGCTGAGCGGAGATCTTATAGGGACATATAAAATAATGAAGGGGCTGGACAGGGTAGAGGCAGAGAGATTATTTCCACTTAGAAAGGAAACAAGAACAAGAGGGCACAGCCTCAAAATAAGGGGGAGTCAATTTAGAACAGAGTTGAGGAGGAACTTCTTCTCTCAGAGGGTAGTGAATCTTTGGAATTCTCTGCCCATTGAAGCAGTAGAGGCTACCTCGTTAAGTACGTTTAAGTCACAGGTAGATAGATTTCTGATCAATAAGGAAATTAAGGGTTATGGGGAGCAGGCGGGTAAATGGAACTGAACGACTATCTGATCAGCCATGATCTTATTGAATGGCGGGGCAGGCTCGAGGGACTAGATGGCCTACTACTGCTCCTATTTCTTACGTACTTCTGTCCCTTTCACACCATTCATGAAATATGGATGTCATCTACTTTTCTGTATGTTATATTACATACTTGTCTCAACTGCACGGTTTACACTTGCATGCATTATCCAACATACTACAGCTTAACAATGAAACTGATTTAATTTCCCTTCTTGTATCATTTGCTTTTTTTCTTACACTTTGCACTGAGTCATTTAAAGCAGACCATTTATTTGGATTACACATTCCTACAATTAATTCAAGGCAACAAGCGTACAAATTGCACTCATGCATGCTGTACATTCAAATACTCATTACTATCAGGAAGTTACATAATACGCCGATTAAAAAAAATTACCTGACTAGGATGATTGGTAAAAGCTAAGAATGCTTGTAAATATTTGTTGAAATTAGGAGGTTGGCCAACATCTTTATCACTGCCCTGAAAAAAAAAATTGAGTTTAATTTGGCATATATTCATTCTAAATACAAAAACAAATCACATACAAATTAACTTCAACTTTCCTTTCATGGAGGGGCAGCCTTCCATGATCTACTTATAAAATTTGCTGTGTCTTCCATACTAACTGGACACAAAAAAAAACAAGTAATTTAGTTATTTCACAACCTACAACTTGCTAGGAAGCAGATGATTATTACAACAATAAGAACACTTGTTTGAGCAGACTTTGAAACGTTTTAAAAAAATTCCACCTGTCCACAAACAACCTCAAGATTGTCTGATCAATTTCTGAAAAATTTATAAGGTATTATTTGCAATCTTTTGAAACAAAAATTCAACATAAGTATCAAATCTGAGTTACATATTTTTAAAACTACGTTCACACACACATCCATGATTTCAATTAGATAAAAAAGGATATTGGCGGGACCACAGAATTAACACCAATTTTATTTCAATGCAAAATCACTTCAAAACCACGAGTTCAGAACATCTGCAGTTTAACATGTAAACCCACCAGCTGCTGGGCTGAATGGAAATCTCAGTTAAGCAGATCTTTACATATCCATTAGGTTTATAGTTTCACTAAAGTCAAATAAAAGAAAAAAGGAGTACAGAAAGCCTAATGAGACACAAATTAGCAGAAACATCGAACAGGTAGCTCAGCATCTCAGGAGCGAACACTTTGTTGAAGATTAACTAAACCTTGTGTTCTCCATAAATGTTAACTTATTATGTTTCCCCAGTTTTTATCTTTCTAAAAAGACATTTGACTGTGACCACACAAATGCATTGTATAGCAAATAAATTCATGACTTAGAAAGTGCTACCATTAAAACAGACAAAGGATCGGTAAGCTCAACATACCCACAGTGCAGTCAGCTGTCCACCTAGGGCTGTAAGTACTTGACAAAGCCTTTTTAGAAACATGTAATGCTGTTCCACAAGCCCTGCTCCATGAGCTGTCCTATAAGTAAGAAATATGGAATTAAATTTTTCCTGGCATATAACAATTAAACAGAGAAGTTTCCACAAACTTCCATAGAATAGAACCTCACAGCGCATGAGGCCGACATGAAGCCCATTGGGCCTATGCTGAATCTTTTAGAGTGCTGTACCATTTAGTCCCTGACCATACCTTTCCCCATAACTTTGCAAAGTAGTTGTCCTCGAGTACACATCCAATTACCACACAAGAAACTATAGAAACCCTACACTGCAGGATGCCATTCGGTCTGCCTAGTCTACACAACAAAGAGCAGTTGATCTGAACCCACTCCCCTGCCCTAACTACATGCATTAATCATGGGCCAATATACCTAACCTGCACATCTTTGGACTGTGGGAGGAAACCCAGAAGACATGCAGACATGGGGAGAACATGCAAACCGCACACAGATACCCTAGGCCAAATGTAGTTTTTACCTCTAAAATCTGATTTCAACACCTTTAGGTAGTTCCAGAACTCAGCAGTCCACTGCAGATGAAAATTTATAATTTCTCCTCTCATTCTTCTGCCAATCATTTTAAATCTATGATCACTGGCAACCCACCTGCCAGAGAAAACAGTTCCTCCCAACATGCTCCATCAAAACTCCCATCTTCTCTAATCCGTCTACATAACTCAACTCTTTCATCCTTCATACCAATGGATCAATCCTGCTCTTCGTCCCCTCAGGACCCAGACAACCTGCCTGAAGTGCAGTGCCCAGAATGGAGTACAATACTGCAGCTGAGGCTGAAATGGTGATCTGTAAAAGATTTAGCAGAATTTCTTTCTGTATTCATAATTAGTCCTCATAAAGTCTATTGTTGCCCTACTATTTGTGTAATGTTGATATTGTATTGAGGAATAGTATGACTTAATTTTGCTCTTATTTCTTATGCATTGTCATTTGCGTCACATTACTTTCTTTTGTTTCAGTGACTTTCAGAATTGTATTCTCTCTCATCAATTAAAGATCATTTATGACAAGAAAAACAATGACCTTGTCTGATCAAGCCCAAGGTGGGATTGAATGTTTCATCTTGATTGCTTGGATTGTGTGTGTGGGGGTGGTGGTGGTGGTGATGGTATACACACACACCCACACCACACCAGAGCAAAACTTTCATTCAGCCTTATTCCCATCTCATTACTTATATGTCCAAGTCAGAGCTTCCTCTTAATACTATTTGCATCCAATTTCCTCAGTTATGAAACACTACCTAAACTACCTTTTGAAATTCCCCATATGTGACCATCCACTTCACTACCTTCACTTCTGTACCTCTGTTACTACAATGGATTTAAGTCAGGTTAATCAAACATCATTTGCCATTAGCAAATAAATGCTGGCTAGTCCTCAAGGGCCAAGCTTTTCAAAGTGAAAATTAATTGCAACCTTAGCAATAGTGTCCAGGAGTAAGTTTCCCACCTCAGGCATGGCTGACTGGCTTGTATTTAACCAGATTGAACAGGGAGGTTTGCATGCTCAAAATATTACATTTATTTTCAAGTACAGACTCTAATCTGTTAATTTCTAATATATGATTCAGTCGTTTGATTTTTCTACTTATTCAAGATCTCTTAAATACAAAAACAATCATTTCACCAATATACAATGTGTTCAAAAGCAAATAATGTAGCATCAACTCCCTCCATTCAGGGGGGCTCCGTTTCAACAAACTGAAATCACAAATGGCAAACCTATACATGCGCAGCGCACACTATGTGGAATGAAGTGGGAAAGTCGAGATTAACAGTTTAAACTATGGATAGTGAACTTTTAGGGATGCAAACCACAATAGTGTACACAACTACATTTGTGCAAATAAAAGAAATTCACCATAGAGGGGGTCACGAGTGACAGGGGTTAACTGTAAAGTAAGTGAATTTATGAAATTAACATCCGATGTTTGACCAGGTGGAAAACACTTACTGTGCAGCTGACAAAATGCAGTGCATGGCTGCATCACTATAGAGAACCAGGAGAGGCTTACGATCCTCCAGCTTACCCTAGCAAGTGAAGAAAGCAGAGGTAATTCAACTTGAATTTACTAGAATTTTGTAGGTCCCTAATTTTTATATGAAGTAAATAGAATATGAGTAAGAAAAGGAAGAAAAATGCTAAAATCAATCAGGTAACTTGCATTATGAATATCAAGCAGGCTTCCATGTGAAAATTATAAAGGACAACTCAAGAGGCCTCAAAATAAAATTCAACATCTGCAATCAAATATATTTACATACTGGGATCTCACTCATGGGGCAGAATTTTACATTATCCTGTATGCATACGTGGGTAGGGGCCTGCTGTGAAATTCTTCCAATAGAGAATTCTTCAGTCTTGTCCACCCTGGCATCTTTACAATTTTACAGTGGAATGGAAAGACCCAAGCCCATATGCTAATTGAGGCAATTCATGGCCACTGCAAGGCCATTGCTAACCCAAGCTCAATTTTCAGGCTGGCATAAAGAATTCAGGGGCAAGGAGGAAACCTGAAAAGTGACCCTGCTCACTTCCATCAGCAGTCTCTGTTCAACACTGCTGCCAACCCCCACCCCTGTCGTGGACTGGCACTGCTTGTAGTCCCAGTCTTGCCCACTGCTGATTGGCACCACTGGAATTAAAGAGCTACTGGCCAACCAAACTGGCCAGTTGTTGAGGTGGGTCTTTCTTTGAAGTGAATTCAGAAGTCCAGCTTCTAGCCAGTAAATGTTTGCCAGAGCGTTAAATAGCTGTGGGGCAACCAAAAATTAGGGCAAGGCTCCTTGGAGGGCATTGGGGGAGAGGGGGGGATCCTAGCCATGGTTATCAAAATGTGGAGATTACCATGGTTATCAAAGTTATTGCAACTGAGCAGATTTACAGGAAAGGCACCTGAAATGCAAGTTACCTGATTAACTGCTAGCAGTACTGGGATACTTAGAGTATAGAATCATACAGCACAGAAGAGGCCCTTCGGTCAATGGAGTCTACACAAACATTAGAAACCTGAGCTCCCACCTAATCCCATTTTCAAGCATTTGGCTTATAGCCCTGAAATGTTATGCGCCAAATGCTCATCCAGATACCTTTTAAAGGACGTGAGGCAACCTGCCTCTACCATCCTCCCAGGCAGTGCATTTCAGACAGTCACCACCCTCTCGATAAAGTTTTTCTTCGCATCCCCCCCAAGCCTCCTGCCCCTGTGGTATATTCAGCTTGCAAACTACAGTACAAAACAGCAATGCGAATACTGTAACTATAAGACTGATTTACATAGTCAAATAATTTAACCCTCAACTCCTGCTCACCCAATGTGTGCCTCATTCCAAATCTTGACTGCATGTTAAGTTTGGTTAGGCTATTCATGTTAAATTATTTCACTAGATTCTAACACAACAATGAAAACATCCTGTGCGATTTTAATATATTTAATTTGAATCACTTCAAACTTAACAAAGCAACCCCAAAATCATTAGTACTGGATTCTATTTATTGTTTAAACTAGGTTTTAAAGTTACCAACCTAAAACTATTTAACTTTAAACATTTTTGGTAGGAAGTTTTACCTTTCTGCTGATGGCAATGAGTAGACACTCTGCTGCCTCAAGCTGCAATTCGGGTTCAGTTAATAACATGCACAGCACTTCAAGTAGTTTGCAGCTATCTGCTGTAATATGGTGCAATGCAACCCAATCCACATATCCAGCCAGGGTATTGAGAGTTGCTACTGCAACACGACAGTGAGCCTTGGCCTAAAGGGGAATAATTTTATGGTTTAGAAAATCAGCTGCAGTGTTCAAATATTAAAACACATGAGCCAGAATTCTCCAGCTGTTTACACCCGACTGTCGCTGCCAGCGAGGACAGAGAATTCAGTGCTCAGCCAAATCTCCATTCACTGCAGCGGGACCAGAGAATCCTGCTGCCATGAACAGCCAGAGATCTTGCCCATTACTTATTCAGCATATGTGAAATCCGCACACATTTAAAAGTTGCATAAAATGTGTTGTTACAGGATTATTTATACCTTTAACTACATTTTACACTGCTAAATTGCAGTAACCAGATATCTAGCAATGCTCCTTTAAGCAGAAGGAAAAATAACAAAGCAACCCACCCACTGGAGAATTAATTGCAATCAACTATTTAGTAAAATTTGCAGGACTGTCAAGTTATTATTTTTTATTAAAAAAAGCGCAACGGAAGAATATAAATGCAAATCCACCTTGTTTTCTTGAGTAGTATCTGCTTTCTGCAAGAAATTAAAAGAAAGATGTTAAAACATGGATATTTTGCAAAAGGTCAACATCAAAACATAAATAGGAGCAGGAAGCCATTTGACCTCTGTATCTTCTTCAATAACATAAATGTAAAGCTCTGCATTGGTTAATCAGATTATGGCCTAAAGTCCACCTGTCCCTCATAAATCTAGACTCCCCTAAAGATCAAAAACCAAAAGTGGCTACTGAACCAGGAACAAACGACCAAAGCCACAGATTTGCAGTTTTCACAGACAAGTGCACAGAACATTTATCTTCAAGATGTTAATATCGCATAATCCTATGCGAGAAATAAACAGATCCCATCGTACAACAGAGTCATTACAAACGACTGATCAAAGTGTACAGATGGATAATTATTTACATTATACATTCAGAGCACCGTGTATCAGGTCAGAGACACTGATAAAGTGTACATAACATACATTTACTTCAGTTCTCATGTCCCAAAGAAATCGGCTCGTATCACCAGAAACACTCCACAGTATCTTGCTCAAATAGTCTCTCCATGGATATGCTTGTACAGTCAAAAAAACAGTTCAGTCATAAGGTGCACCACAGATAACCCAATCCTGTACTTAGCTGAAGGCACGTATTTTGCGGTAGAATTCTTTGGGATCAAGGGAAGCAAGCCTAGCTGTCTGGTGTCCCTTCCCTACTGTAGCAGGAGGTGCTGAAACCCTTGCTTTCTGAAACTTTTAAAACAAAGTAGACTAGTCTAAAATAGGGACCATGATGTGCCTATATATACCAAAAGGTATCACGATGTGCCTCCTACATATACAATATGAAAGCATTGCCTAATAAAGACAATCAGTAGTGGTGAATTTTTAACAAATATGGTTTTGAATACCTTGTAAACTTTGGCCAAGGGAGGCTTGCCCTAAAAGCATAATGGGAAACAGCAAAAACAGACAGGCCACATTCTCTGGATCAATAAAATATAGAACTTAATCCGTGAAAGGCTTTGGAAGACCTCACAGATGTAAGGTACTAAGATTATGGAATGAATAGAAGGGATTAAATTGCTAATTAAAATGAATAGGAGCACTATGGTCCTCACTCTTGGCCTCCTTGTGGGGGGCTGTGATAAGGTATAGCTAGTTAGACAGGATGACTCCTGGCTCCCTTTTAGATCGGTAAGAAGTCTCACAACACCAGGTTAAAGTCCAACAGGTTTAGCTTTTGGAATTTCAGGCTCCTTCATCAGGTGAGTGAAGAGCTGTGTTCACAAACAGGGCATATACAGACACAAACAGAAGCTCACCAACAGAAACCAAGCTAACACCAAAAAAAGAGTCAGCTTGAAATATAAACTCAATTTACATGACTTTAACCTGGAATTGTGAGACTTCTTACTGTGCTTACTCCAGTCCAATGCAAGCATCCCCAACTCTTCCCTTTTAGTTAACCAATGAGTTCCTAATTATGCAAAGGGGCAGAATGTTATTGGCCAAGGTAAACAGTGTGTATTAATGTAACTGGACCATCCAGTCTGTATGACAGATTGGACAGGGAACACAAATCTTCAAAAATAGTGTATCAGATATGTTCACATGATGTAATTTTAAAAAGAAGTTGGAATCTAAACAGCATCTCTCTCCCAATGCTTACTGGTTAAATAAAGAATGTCTTTAACTACATTCTGTCTCTCAAGTTCTGTATTACCTGAACTTGGCTCAACGCAGGTGCCCCAGAACATTCCCCTAACACCAACCTTAACAGACTGAGATTCACTTATTCACATCATCTCAGGAAAGATTAGCAAATGAACCATGGACATTTCTGTTTTGTCAGGTATAGCACACTACCAAGCTGTAGGTTTCTGATTACTCCAAAAGGCAACTTGTGAAATTCAACAGTTAATGGAATTCTTCCAGAAATAGCAATAGCAACCAAATATACAGTAATTACCAGCTGTTTGTAGTTCTGAGTGTGCTCCTGCAAGATGTCCAAGAGAAAACTAAAAAGCTGCATCATATTTTGAGTCAGTGCGTGCTGGATGTCTTTACGACGCTGTGCAGGTATGGTCTGGAAAGTCACCACATCTTCCACCAGACGCAGAAGGATTAACATCACTAGCTCAGTTTGTGTCTCCTAAAAAGTTAAATCACACGAATTATAAAATAGTACACAATCCTTGACAGGCTATTTCGTGGAGGGATTTACAAAAAACAGATACCAAACGTGTGATGATTTGCAAAATTGCTTACAATCAGAAACATTTCAAATCCAATTTATTTTCTTCATTTGTTTCCTGGTAGTTAATTACACCATATGAAAGGGTTACAATCAATCTTGCTTAAGTTATTTGCCAGCTACCTCATGGAACATAGCATGTACACTACTGCTACATACATCTTATACAGCCCCAATTGTTCTGCTGCAAGAATGAAATACTTGCCAAAACAAATTAAAGAATGGATCACTGTTCTATTGGGAAGCTAAAGTTCAAGGTGACCTAATAGACGTCTTCACAGTTATGAAAGGTTTTGATAGAGTAAGCACATGGGGTGTTTCCATTTGTGAGAATAAGAGAAAAAAAAATCTAAAATCCTTGATCTAAAATAGTCACCAGAAACAAACAGATTTCATAAGGAGCTTAACTAAAAATGGTGAGAATATCTCACTACCAAACAGTGTGGTTGATGTGAATACTTTGGGTTCGTTTAAGGTTAGATAAGCAGAGGAGGTATAACGGAATACAGGTTATGCTCATCAAGTTCACTGAGGTGTGGAGGAGAGTCTCAATTGGAACATAAACAGCATAGAATGTACAGCCCAGAATCAGTCCATGTTACAGTACATAGAGATAAGGACAAAAACTAAAGAGAAGTAAAAGTTAGATTTGCATGAAAGCTCGACAGACTGGGGGGACTGATTGTGGACAAGTCCCCAGGACTGGATGGAATGCATCCGAGGGTCCTGAAAGAAATGGCGGAGGTGACAGTGGATGCCTTGGTGGTTATTTTCCAAACGTCGCTGGATTCCGGGGAAGTGCCGGAAGATTGGAAAATGGCTAATGTTACGCCATTGTTTAAGAAGGGTGCCAGGCAAAAGGCAGGGAATTATAGGCCGGTTAGTTTAACGTCTGTTGTAGGTAAAATGTTAGAATCCGTCATCAAGGAGGAAATAGCGAGGCATCTTGAGGGGAATTGCTTGATAGAGCAGACGCAGCACGGTTTCGTTAAGGGGAAGTCGTGTCTGACAAATTTATTGGAGTTCTATGAGGATGTGTCTAGGGCGGTGGATAGAGGAGAGCCGGTGGATGTGGTCTTTCTTGATTTTCAGAAGGCGTTCGACAAGGTACCTCACAAGAGGTTATTACAGAAGGTAAGGGGGCATGGAGTTGGGGGTAGGGTGTTAGCGTGGATAGAGGATTGGTTGTCAAATAGGAGGCAGAGAGTGGGGGTTAATGGGTGCTATTCGGATTGGCAGTTGGTGACTAGTGGAGTGCCCCAGGGGTCGGTGCTGGGGCCTCAGCTATTTACCATTTATATAGATGATCTGGAGGAGGGAACCGAGTGTATGGTGTCGAAATTTGCTGATGACACCAAGATTGGTGGAACGGTAAATTGCGCGGAGGGTGTGGAGAGTCTGCAGAAGGATCTAGATAGGCTGGGTGAATGGGCCAGGAACTGGCAAATGGAATTTAATGTTGGCAAGTGCGAGGTGGTCCACTTTGGTAGGAATAATGGTAGGAAGGACTATTACTTACGTGGCGAAAAACTGCAGCAGGCGACGGTGCAGAGGGACCTCGGGGTCCTTGTGCATGAGTCGCAAAAACCCAGCTTGCAGGTGCAGCAGGTGGTCAGGAAGGCTAATGGGATGCTGGCCTTCATAGCGAGGGGGATTGAATATAAAAGTAGGGAGGTCTTGCTGCAGCTGTATAGGGCATTGGTGAGGCCGCAGCTGGAGTACTGTATGCAGTTTTGGGCGCCGCACTTATGCAAGGATATTTTGGCCTTGGAGGGAGTGCAGAGGAGGTTTACTAGGCTGATACCGGAGTTGAGGGGGTTGAGCTTTGAGGAGAGGCTGAATAAACTAGGCTTGTACTCGTTAGAGTTTAGAAGAATGAGGGGAGATCTCATTGAGACATATAAGATGATGAATGGGATGGATAGGATAGAGGTGGAGAGACTCTTCCCGCTCAGAAAGGACAGTAGGACTAGGGGGCACAGCCTCAAGATAAAGGGGGGGCGGTTTAGAACGGAGTTGAGGAGGAACTTCTTCACTCAAAGGGTGGTGAATCTCTGGAATTCTCTGCCCGTTGACATGGTGGAGGCTGCCTCGCTAAATATTTTTAAGACGCGGGTTGATGGGTTTTTGATAAGCGAGGGGATTAAGGGTTATGGGGAGAGGGTGGGAATGTGGAACTGAGCCACGACAGATCAGCCATGATATTATTGAATGGCGGGGCAGGCTCGAAGGGCTAGATGGCCTACTCCTGCTCCTATTTCTTATGTTCTTATGTTATTATCAACATAGAACTTAACAGATACTGTTGAAAAAAAGTGCATTCATTTTGAGGATTTGTACTTACCCCCATAGCAGTTAATTTATCCATTTCATTTAGCATGTCTGGCCACTGTTGTGGCCACTCTCGCTTGATCATTTCTACCACAATGCGGGAAAGTGCATCTTTAATGTAAGCCTCTTCTACCATGATATTATGAGTACCCTGAGGATACAGAATAAATGTTTGATTTAACAATTGCTTATGAATCTATAGAGACTTTAGACAATACATTGGTATGTTTAAATAGAACTACAGACATCTGTTAAGCACAAAAACAGAGAACATTTGTCAAGAGAAAGCTTAATTTTTACACAATATTCAAAAATTGTGTGCTCCCTTGATCATGAAAACATGATCATATTGTATGCTCTCATTACTAAAATACAGTAAGAAGTCTCACATCACCAGGTTAAAGCCTAACAGGTTTATTTGGAATCACAAACTTATGGAGCTCACCTGATGCAGGAGCAGCACTCCAAAAGCTCGTGATTCCAAATAAACGTGTTGGGCTTTAACCTAGTGACGTGAGACTTCTTACTATGCCCACCCCAATCCAACATCAGCATCTCCACGTTATATTAATGTACGTACACTGAATGAAATATTATGATCGCCGGAATACGGGATAAATAATCTTCAAATCTAATCATCAGACTGATCCTGGAAACGGACTCAAGAAACTAATCATTCATGTCGCCTGTTGATACACACTGCTAGTTGCGGAATCCATTGAAATCATAGGAGCTCACTAACAGAAACCAAGCTAACACCAAAAAAGAGTCAGCTTGAAATATAACAAGAATGTTCTTCATTAAAATTAGGCTTTTTTGGAACAACTGTTACCCTGGCTCTGGACTTTTGTCAAAGCAGAGAATTTCCTGGCTGTCTTTTATCTTTCTTGCATCAGAAGTTTAGAATCTACATGGAATGCCACTTATCCCTGTGATACAAAGAGGCCATCATCCCTTTGTACAACAACGAATTAACTCCCAAACATTCTCTAATAAAGAACAAAGAAAATTACAGCACAAGAACAGCCTCTTCAGCCCTCCAAGCCTGCACAGACCAACTGAACTAAAACCCCCTACCCTTCTGGGGATCATATCCCTCCATTCCCATTATATTCATGTATCTGTCAAGATGCCCCTTAAAAGTTACAACCATATCCGTTTCCACTACCTCCCCCGTCAGCGAGTTCCAGGCACCCACTATCTTCTGTGTAAAAAAACTTGCCTCGTACATCTCCTTTAAACCTTGCCCCTTAAATCTATGCCCCCTAGTAATTGACTCTTCCACCCGGGTTATCCACTCTGTCCACACCCCTCATAATCTTGCAGACTTGTATCAGGTCACCCTTCAACCTCTGTCATTCCAGTGAGAACAAACAAAGTTTCTCCAACCTCTCCTCATAGCTAACGCCCTCTGTACCAGGCAACACCCCGGTAAATCTTTTCTGTACCCTCTCCAAAGCCTTCACATCCTTCTGGTAGTGTGGCAACCAGAATTGAACACTATATCCCAAGTGCGGCCTAACTAAGGTTCTATAAAACTACAACATGACTTGCTCATTTTTAAATTCTATGCTCTGGCCAATGAAGGCAAACATGCCATATGCCTTCTCCACCTGTGTTGTCACTTTCAGTGACCTGTGTACCTGTAAACCCAGATCCCTCTCTGCCTGTCAATACTCTTAGGGGTTCTGCCATCTTTACAGAACCTTGTGGAAAAAGGAATCAGAAAAAAATGAATAGTTGCCTTAGGCTGAACACAATCATCACTTTACAGAACTCTGTATTGAAGAAAATCTTTAGTGCCAAGCTCTCTGCTTAGCAAATATTAAAATAAATAATCACAGCAATGGGAATCTGGCATAAATGAAGAATGTGACAGGTGGAAGAACCACACAAGGAATTCTTTCATTAAAACTTCCATCGCTGAGTTGCTGGTATCCCTGGCAGCATGCACCAGGTGAGTAATCATAAATTTTGTTTAACAACCATGAAGTGCCTTGGGTTATATTCCTACCTTACAGGTGCTATATAAATGCAGATTTTGTTACTGTTACGATGGTGGGTTGAGAAAAGCAGAACACAGCAAGCTCCAACAAAATACATCATTCTTAAAGAAACAGTGATATCAAAATGAATGGGGCTTCTGGATTTGATGGCCTGCATCCTAAATTTCAAGGCGGTAATTAGATACAATACATTGCTCATTGATTTGCTTTGGTGTTCCAGAGTTTTAGATTCTAGGACATTTCCCAGGGATTAGGAGATAGCAATCATAACCATGCTCTACAAGAAGAGGGAGAGAGAGAAAACAGGGAAGCACAGATCAGTTAGTTTGACATCAAAAGGGAAATGGTGGGATCTATTATCACAGAATGGTAACAAAATCATGTCTGGCATATGTGTTGAGAATTTTCTGAAGTTGTAACTAACATTAATAAAAAGGAACCAGTGGTTATACAGCAAGTCCTTGTTTAATATTGCTACATTCCATATGGTTTCTCTTTAATGTTGGTAAGTCAATGGGGCCTACAATCATGTTAAGCAAAGATTCATTTTAATACAATTTCCCACATGACCCAATTGGCAACATTTTGGAGCAGCTTCACTTTGCTCCCGAACTCAAAACTGCAATCACTTCCCTCCCCCTAATCCTTGCATTCCTCCCACTCTTTGACTTGCCATTGTAAGTAAAAGGTTAAAACAAGTTATTTAATTTAACAATATAGGAATCTAGCAATCTATAATACTACAACTTAGAGAGTGTAATATTTTGTCTTCTGATACGGAAGCTCCTACCCAAGAAGTTTTAACATTGCTTCTATTTCACCAAAGTCGTGATTTGTATGAACGCAACCACTTTTTAAGTGAAGACTTGTATTGCTTCTGGATTTTTAAAAAGCATTCAGCAAAGTACCACACAATTGAGATTACAACACAAAATTAATGCTCATGGGGGTTGGCAGACAATGCTAATCAGGTACCAGAAGGATCAGTGCTAGGGCCTTGGCTATTTACAATTTATATCAATGACTCTTATCAGGTGACAAAAAGTTATGTACCAAGTTTGTTGTTCAAAAAAGGCTAACAGGGAAAGTAAGTGGAAGCTGACTGTAAAAGGTTAGTTAAGTGGGTAAGAACACGGCAGATGAACAAGGGTATGAAGTTATTCAATTTGGAAGAAAAATTAGAAAGGCAGAATAGTTTTAAAACAGAGAAACTGGAAAATATTGGTGTTCAGAGAGACCCTTGATTAATCACAAAGTTAACATGCAAGTACAGTAAACAATTAACAAAGCAAATACAGTGCTTAGCCTCAAAAAAGGGATTTAGAATGCAAGAGTGAGAAGTCTTACTAAAATAGCATAGGGCGTTGATCAGACCACATCAGGAGTTTTGGCCTCCTTGTCCAAAGGATGGATAAACAGGTCTTGGAGGGAGTGCAACAAAGGTTGACAGGGAATTTCGATAAACAAGCAATTAAAACACACAAATTCTTAAGGGACTTGAGCTAAATTTTAGGATGATGCTTTCCTTGGGGAGTCGAGAACGAGGGGGCAGTAATGTTCAAATATGGAGTCAGCTAAAAAGGGACAAGAATGAGGGGAAATTTCTTCCAAGGCTGTGGATTTTAGAATCCTCAACCCCACAGGACTGTGAATGCCCAGCCACTCAGCATATTCGAGCCAGGGATAGATAAATGTTTGGACACTAAGAGAATTTAGAATATTGGGTTAGCACAGAAAGGTGGAGTTGAGGTTGAGGATCAACCATGATTGTATTCAGTAACAGACCACGTCAAAATGCTGAATAATCTACTCCTGCCCCTAATTCTAATGTTCTTATTAACTGTTAATTTATAATCTAAATATTCAAAACTGGTACAAATCCCACCATGACCATTTCAAATACTCTAGAAACTCTGTACAGTGACATATGTAAATAAGAGACACCAATGGTACTTACATTAGGAACCCTCTATTTGGAAATGCTCATTGTGTGCACCTAAACTGCAGGATGCAAATATCTTGTGATTGGCTGTATCACCTGCCACGCTCCACTTTTACCCTTCCCAGACTCTGGATTGTGCCCAAATCTGCAGCCCTGACATTAGCATGTTATATCAGTTCAGTGAGTTTCCTATTCATTGCCATCCCAGGGTCCATTTTTAATTGAGGTAAGCATTCCAATTCCTGGTATCTACTATGTTGGCGGGCTGTATACATTGAGGCAGCTGTGGGCCACAGTATCTACAAGATCCCAAACAAATTTGGGGAAACATTGTCATACAATTCCCTATCCAGGATCCCAACCCTCCATCTGCTATAGCAGCTTGGGGATATTTTGAGAAATTCCATGGGATCTTTGATACTCATCAATAAGGATAAAGTCAAGCTGTCAACTTAAGTTGAAGGTACTCCTGGAGGTTTGATCATGCAAAGTTCTGCCACATGACCTTGGATCATATGACGTCAATGGATTTACCTTAGATTGATGTGAGGAACATGCTTTTGAAAATCAATTGAAGGACATGAATATTGGACACCCCCCTCCTGATTTTTCTTTAAGGCTACAAATTCACTTTGGTCTGCATGCCAGCTATTTCCAACCTCCTCACACCACCCCCCGCCAAACCTCCTCTCTTGCAGCAAGTGGACTGATGCAATTGTTACGGCCTGTGGAGTAGCAGGCTAGAGTTAGCTGCATACTGCTCCCAGCCTGGTTGCCTTTAGTCAAAAAACTTTTCTTTCACACCAGCAGCTGTTACAAGAAGTTCCAAGCAGCAAGAGATCACCAGAGAGAAGGAGGAAAACAAGGGGAGAGGTGTAATAATCTGCATAATTCTCAAAGCTCCTGGTGTCTCCATCGCACCTCCTGAGCCTCAATTTAATTCACCCCCAAGCCCTCACTGTCTTGCTTCAACCCACTTGGGGATTTCAAGGCCCCTGTCTACTTTTGTCTACTAGCTGTTCCTGCCGTATGTGTAATGGAGGTATCTTTAGCCAGCATCCAGTGGCAGAAAACCTCCTCTATCCAGGTTAGAACTGTATGAAGATTCAAACTCTCAGATAGATCAGTTTCTCTGTCACCTCATATCCACTTGTGTCACCTGTGCTTTAAGTTGTTAGCAGACTTAGCAAATTAAAGGGTGTCCAAAATTGACTATTTAAAAGTGCCAAGGTTTTATGGTGCAGTTTATATCTATTACAATGCTAGTTATTTGTGTCTGTCAGTGAGTATCCATCTTCTGAGGACAGCCATTTGTACAAATTTCACTGTAAAAACATCACGTGGTGGGATTTGAGGTTCGAAAAGCAGAAAAGACAAGACAACTTACACGTGAAAGAAGAGTCATCACACTATTCTTCAGCTGGACCTTATCACGGTGCACCATACCATTCCAGCGAAATCTAAAAAAAGCCAAGAGAGTCAGCCTTACATCATTTTGTAAATACCATTGTATTCTGTTTTTACAAAGGAGAAACATTTCAGTATTTTGCTGCACAAAAATTAGAACATTCACAATCATTACTATTTGCAAAGAGTTGCAACACACACCAACAAGGACTGAAAAAAAATTAAAATTGGATCAAGGAAAAATTCACTGATTAATAACTATGCACAAGGAACTAAAGTCTATAACATGGGGGGTGGGGGGAGAAAAGAAGAGAAGCAGGGAGTGATGGAAATGACTGGGGTGAGGATGTTAAGTCAAAATCAGCGTTTGATGCAGAAGCAAAGAAACAGGTATATCTTAATATATATCATGCTGGAAACTAAAGGCCTATGTTTTGCTGTGGCAATGGAAGATAAAAATGGTTTGCCATTAGTTCACTAAAAGCAACAGTAACTTCAGAAGTCTGCATATGTGCACATTAACAGAAATTGAAACTGCTGTCACTGATTCTATGTTCCTACAGGAATGCATTGTTATCCTCCCTACCACATACATAAAGCAATCCCCAAGAAATCAATGAACTGATGAGAACTTGCCCTTTACATCATTAATCTCACTGTAAAAAAAAAGCTATATCTTAATTAGATATTACTTGATTTAATAATGGCATTATAATTTCATAATAACTTTGAAATAACCTCTCTGACCCAGAAACAGTAATTTTCCAGTTCTTTTTTTATTTTGTTTATATCAACACTTGGGTTTCTATTCAAATCCAATAAATTATTATTCACAGAATGAAAAAGATAAAGTGTCATCTTTAACTTAAGTATTTATAAACACTTTAATGCGAATTGTTCCATGTTTGGTGGTCATGCCTTCAGCTGCCTAGCTCTAAGCTATGGAATTGCCTCCCTACACCTTGCCCTCGCTTTCTTCCTCCAAGACACTCCTTGATCCATCTTCTAGACTAGGCTTTTGGTCATCTGACCTAATATCTCCTCATGTGGCTCAACATCATTTTGTTTTATAATGTTCCTGTGAAGGGCTTAGGGGCATTTTATTACACTATAGGTGCTTTCAAAATACATTGCCGTCGACATTGGCTGCTTTTCCTGTTTGCTGATATCACTGCTGCCACATGCCTGGAAATCACCTCAGCTTGGCACTAAGTTTAAACTACCTCAGAAAAGGGAACGTCTGCACCAGGCTGCTAGATCTTAATGGGCAACTTTCTCAAAGCTCGGGGTATGCAATGTTGTTCTACCACACTTTTAACACACTTATCATTAGGATTGCATTGAAGATTGGACACATCAGAAACTTATGCTTATCTTATTTATTAGTGTCACAAGCAGGCTTACATTAACACTGCAATGAAATTACTGTGAAAATCCCCTGAAGTGAAATGAGTGTATAAAATACTAATTAAAGGCAGGATTAATAAATATTAGGACAGGTGTACAATGCCCTCTTAGTTGTAATATAACTTGTAATATCATGTCTTTTTTTAAGCATTATGTTTATATTATAACAGTTTGACAGATAAAATTTCACCCACTTGATAGAATGCTCCAATATCTGAAGTCCAAAGTGACGAACAATCCCTGTATTGTTTTTCTCAGCCAAACGTAACCCACATTGTACTGTATGCGGACATTTCTCCTTAAACTCCTCACAAAACTGTTGAAGAAAGAAATATGTTTGTACCGGTTACTTACAAAATGCCATCACGGTGAAAATTTGCTCAAGAATATTTCTCAGCGTTAAAAACCATTAAAATAAAATTTCATTGAACCTGTTCACTTGCAGCAACAGTGATCTGCACATGTTATTTTGCAACTCGAAAACAAATGCAGTGTGGTAAACTGAAACACTGGAAAGCAACTGTGACAAATTAAAATTAACACCCTTCCTCAACAAGTGTTAACATACGTCAGCAAGAAAACCATCTAAATGACCAAAATACAATCCCATTCTGCTGTGTAGCTAACAGAGCCACAAGTGAAAACTTTGTTTGAAATTTTGCTAATGATAGAACCACACCAATAATGTAAACAAGAAACTGATAGAATTCATCTCTCATGGTCAGGCATTTAAACGTAAGAATATACAACCTGGGAACAGGAGTTAGCTATTTGGCCTCTAAAGCAGGCTCCACCATGCAAAAGGACCATGGCCAGTCTAATTGTGGTCTCAACCCCACTTTCCTGTCGCTCCCCATAGCCAAAGATACCCCGTCAATCAACAACCCAACTCAGCACCGAATAATTCAATTACCTTCCCACCACTTTCTGGGGAAAATAACTCACAGAATGGTGACTCTAAAGGAAAATATTTCATCTCTATCTTAAAGGGAATTTTTTTATTCTTGTGTTCCCTAATTTTAGCCTTTGCCCACATTAGCAAAAATCCTTCTTGTATCCACCCTTTAAGTCCCTCCCTCAAGATCTTATATTTCAATAAAATCACTTCTCATTCTTCTAAACTCCAATGGGTGCTGAATAAGCACAATTTGTTCAACCTTTTCACAAAAAGAGTCCTTCATTCCAGGAATGAGCCAAATGAACAGCTTTGAAATCAATTTGATCCTTTTTAAAAAGGATAACCAAAACCATGCACAGTGCTCCAGATGTGGACTCAAGGCCCTGCAGCAGCAGGAAAATGTTCTGCTTGTATGCCATTCCCTCACAATAAATACCAACATTCCATTCACTTGCTGTACTTATGAGGACACCTAATTCTTTCTGTACAACTGAGTTTTACAATCGCTTCCCACCTAAAAAGTATACTGCTTTTTCAGTCTTTCTGCCAAAGTGCACAAGTTTTCATTTTCCCACATTATGTTTCACGTGCCAAATTTTTTAACTCACTCACTGAACCTTTTTATATCACTTTGCAGACTCTACTTCCTTTTGACAACTATGGGGTGTCAAAGTGGTTAGCACTGTTGCCTCACAGCGCCAGGGACCCGAGTCCGATTCTCAGCTTGGGTCAGTGTGCGGAGTCTGCATGTTCTCTTCATGTCTGCATGGGTTTCTCCCAAATGCTCTGGTTTCCTCCCACATTCCGAAAGATATGCTGATTAGGTGCATTCACCATGCTAAATTTTCCCTCAGTGTACCCGAACAGGGGGCAGAGTGTAGTGACTAGAGGATTTTCAAAGTAACTTCACTGCAGTGTTAACGTAAGTCTACTGTGACACTAATAAACTTAAACACTAAGTTTGTGGTTGCTTTACAAAATGATGGCTAAGACAGCAGATGCTTGGTACTCTGCAATAACTCTTCTCAAAGTTATGTTAGACAAATTTTTGCTCAAAACAGGAGTCAGGGGTTGTGAAAGTGGAATTACTGTCACAATCCAATCCAATCAGCCATGATCTTATTAAGAAATAGGAGCTTACTCTACCATTTATGTTCTTCGTAATTCAGCAAACCCTTTCCCATCATCTACCAGGCACAAATTAGGTGTGTGACTGAGTATTTACCTCATCTGCCTGGAAGAGTGAAGCTCCAATAAAGATAGGCTTGACACCATCCATTCAACAGTCAACATGGCTCCACGTTTTAAATGCAACAATCTGAGCTGCTTGAATTGCATTTATTCAATTTCCCAGTTAAATTTTAATCTTCTCAGAACTTAAAAAAACCTCACAAATATTACTGTAAACTATGAAAGAGATTTAACATGACGCAGTGCAGCAATTGGGCAAGGTTTTTCCTACAGCACCTGTAGCTTATTTTCATTTGAGACAAGCATACCTCTGATAAAGGAATGTATCGGTAAGACAGAGGAAGAAAACAAAACAGCATGGTGCAGTCCTGAGTTTTGATTGTTTCTTACCGAAAAAAGTCAACAATTACACCAAGGTAAAAGCAATTTACAAACAGAAATTGACACTGATGTCAAGTCATCAGCCAATGTTTCCTACCAGCAACTGTTGTGTCGAGTGATGCAGTCATCCAATGAATCAGATTACTGACATAAAATCATATTGGTCCAAGGTAGAATTTTCTTCTTTCAGAAGAAATCAGTGGTTGGCTGAAAATTCTCCTCCACCTTATCTGGTGCTTGATCTGTTGGGGGCTTATTTGCCAATGATCCTCGCACTGAAACTACTGTCACTGCAATCAAGCAAGCAGTGAAGGGAATTAAAGAACCACAAGGGAAAAGCTTCAACTTTTATAAACTTCATTTGAGAACAAGGCCTGAAAAGAATGCTGTTCAGGATCTTTGATCACACACTATGGTCAAGTTGGTGATAGCTATGCCCAACCTATTATTACACTGAGCTATCAACCCAAGTTGGCAGAAGCAGCTGCAGTATTTCAAAGGTGTCAAAGCAGGCTTTGCAATTACAGGTGATGAGACAAAAAAGGCATTATTTTTCCAACACAGAGATGAAGAATTGCAAGACCTCTTTGAAACACCTATGCCTATGCAACATAACCACAACAAGCTAAAATGCATTAAGAACCCGTTTCAGAAGAACAACATACAAAATAATTGTCTTCCAATATACTAAACAAGAAACAAATGAGACAATTGAAAAATACTGCACATCACTGAGAATAAATAACTTCCAATTCTGACTTTGGTAAACATGTCAAAAGGAAAAATTACAAATAATTGAAGGTTGTCGTTCTCTTGTCAACTATGCAGGAAGGAACCAAGAAAGGCAAAATGCCGTCAGCGCTACTACAATCAGCAACATTAAGGCTGCCAACAATAACAGCTATGCTTGAAAGTTCAACTCTTGAAGAAAATGTTCCATCGCTTATATCCCAGGAAACGGCCAGCAAAGCAATACTAGCCTCGCAGAGTTGTGACTCATACAAGCAATGTTTCCACTGTTGCAGAACTTGTCCACACTAGGAAGAATGCTCTGCTGCTGGCAAACCATGTAAAGCTTGGTAGTACAGAACTTTTGAGAGTATTGCTGGGGGAAAAAAGCAACATGCTGTCAGGACAGATGCAAGAACACCAAATTACAAAGGAAGCAACAATTTATACTGCATGAGAGAACAGAGTGCTGACTGATTGGTCAGTCAAGACATTGCAATGGAGATTGTATCAGGGAACTATTGTCCTCCATACTCTGTTTAAGGTGCATTACTGGACATGTTATTTTTGCCTGCAGTGGTTAGATTCCAGTTTATGAATACATAGCTGTTAGCACATATAAATTTGTTTTTTGTGTCTTTCCTGATAAGCAAAAGATGAAAAGTTTAGACAGCATGTCTCTTTCCAGCAGTGTAAAGCTCAACAACCTGGGTTGCATTTGTTGCTCATCAACTATTTTGAAAATGTAAATCCCCAAAGCCTCTTGATTTTGAGTTTAATGTGATCAATCCACCACTTAGGTGACAGTCCTCAATGCTGCGCACAACATGCAGCACTGTTTTTTTTCCACAAGTGCATGATTTTTTGTGGTGACTTTAGATCACAACTAAGGTAGTCGAGTGTGTTGTTTAAATAAAATCAAGTTTAACAGTAAAAGTAACTCAGCAGAACAGTAATAACTATGAAACCAGGAGCACTAATAAAGCAGGTCTTGCTTATAGGTCATCCTGTTGCAGACTAAAATGCCTGCCAAAGCTCAGAATCCTTAACAGATGCCAGTAAAACAATTAGGCAGGAGAAAGGCTTATAAGAACAGTTTGCGCTCAAAATGACACTTAAACTCTGCCCTCCCCCCCTTAAATTTCAGGGCAGAAATACAATGAAGGTAATGTCTTAACTATACTAAAGTCTGTCAGCTGTGTGTTTTGTGTTGTGATTTACGCAATGCCACCAGTGAATCTTGTAATGGTTGATCTGGAACTGCAGGTGAAGAGGTAGATTGAGACTCTTCCACTCTCCCAGAGTCAACTGGCAAAAATGGAAACATTAAAAACCACTTCCCGGTGAACACCCAAAGCAACGTTACCTTCTGCCATATTATCTGTAACAGTTGCTGACTCAAACTTTTCTTGACTCAGTCACAACATAAACAAAGACAGTCTTGGTGTCTGTGAACAAATCTTCTGTGTTTCAGTCTCTGGGTGGGCAAGGGGCCTCCCCACCCTGCTTCTGACCCACTGTAAAAAAATTAAAATCTCATGGTCTAGTGTTTGTAATACGGAAATACTTCCTTTGCTTGTGGACTGATAATGAGTCTCCATCATTTGATCAGGGAGTTTCTGGGATAGTTGTATGGCATCAGGGTTGTGGAAGATTCATCCTTTAAGATTGTAATCCTGGCATTTATAATTGGGATTTGCATTACATGTTATCCCTTCCTTTAGTTTAATTATGAATAATACCAGTAGCATCACAGCATATTGGTGTGCAGGCAATTTGATGTAGAGGTGGTGGGTATGGTCTTACAAGTACTCAATGGGTGAGGAAAAGCCCCTTTAGAACTAATGGGCTTGCAGTTTTCTTTCATATTTTTGGGTTAAAAAATCCTCGTTGGTCTGCTCTGAAAGTAGAGGCAGATCATGCATATTGGAAAAGACTGGATTTTGTCACTGGCACCTCCAGTGTAGGAGTTGGGAGTAATATTTACTGGTACACGCCCAAGTGTAGTTGAGGAATCCTTGACTGTCCAGCCTTTCTTGGATTGGTTTTCTATATTTTCCTTGCCTGTAGGTTGGGACAGTGGCTATTTCGTAGTTTGGCTCCTGGGATGCATCATCATCCTGTTGGGAGGAGGAAGTTCTTGCCCTTCCGAGGTATCCCGACTGCAGATGTCTGGATGACCCATCCTCCTGTTGGTAAGGTTTCCTTGATTGCACCCATTTTCCCCCCCCCCCCCCCATCTTGTTGATGGTCAGGCCCAAGTTGCACTTCCAGTGTAATTGAAGATAAGGGGAGTTTGTTTTGATTGAAGGGGTTGGACAAATACTCCTGGCCTATTGGTCCTTCTTTTAATTACATCATTGTTTTAAGCTTATATTGGCTGGGTAGGTTAGGGAGTAGCTACACTTGATTTTCCATTCTCAGTAGAATATACCAGATGAGAGTAGGCTGGTGTAGAATATATCAGATGAGGGAGTAGGCTGTCTTCCTGCAAAATGTCTCTTTTTGGAATGCTGGACAACACTCTGTCATGAGGTTTAGGTTCCTCTGTGGAGGTAGTATCCTGTTGTCTGCAGGGCCCAAGTGTGAGCCCAGATACTTGAGCCCTGCATTACTTGAGTTTCTCCTAATATCCTGCATGCCGGAGTGGACACTGTCAAATCACATCTTTTGCCGATAGTCTTATCCTGGTGTTCCTCTCCAAGGTTTCCTTTTGTTATCTGTGTAAGTGAGATGCTGATAATAGGTTCCAATTTGTTATATTTAGTCCTATAAGGTTCCCCTCATCTTGTCAGGAGGAAGACTGTATCTCCCCAAGGTATCCTATCTGTCGATGACTTTACAATTCTTCTACGTGGTGGGGTCTCCTTGGTTAAAAATGGGTTAAATTTTCCATCTGATAGCTTGAGCAGCACATCCAGTGTGACTGGAAATAAGTGAGGCTTGTTTTGTTGTGAGCACCCTTGGCTTATTGGCTCTTTTATTGGTCTCAATATATTTCCTTTCTTAGGCTGCGTAGGCAAGGATAACAACTATTTTGAAAATTCGTATCTGGAGATTGTACTCCTAGTGGGACATATTCTGTTATTCACACTTGTCCCATGAGGCTGTGTAGCTTTGCTGCTGTTATCCTGTATGAGT
The DNA here is from genome assembly GCF_965287045.1 of Carcharhinus amblyrhynchos. Lineage (NCBI taxonomy): Eukaryota > Metazoa > Chordata > Chondrichthyes > Carcharhiniformes > Carcharhinidae > Carcharhinus > Carcharhinus amblyrhynchos. The sequence continues at coordinate 67,048,322 of NC_137335.1, read as the reverse complement.
GTATAGTGTCATGCATTGTCTTGGGTTGTATGCTGATGCTCCCCTCATTCTGGGGTGTCCTTTCATAGTTTGGAGGTTTTGGGGTGCTGTTTTAAGTACCAATTTGGTTGCATGTAACCTGTTTATCTGTAACAAAAGCCACAAGCCTGTCCCTTCATCAGGTGGCTGGGAGTTCTGATCATAAACAGGACACAAATTCAATTTATATGCATAATGATTAGAATGTGAGTCTTTACAGCTAATCAATTCTTAAAAGGTACAGACAATGTGAGTGGAGAGAGCTTTGAGCACAGGTTAAAGAGATATGTATCATTTCCAGACAGGAAAGTTAGTGAGATTTTGCAAGTCCAGGCAACTTATGGGGGTTACAGATAGTGTGACATGAACACGAGATCCCGGTTGAGGCTGTTCTCACGTGTGTGGAACTTGGCTATCAGTTTCTGCTAAGCGACACTGCGCTGTCGTGTGTCGTGAAGGCCGCCTTGGAGAATGCTAACCCGAAGATCAGAAGCCGAATGCCCATGACTGAAGTGTTCCCCAACAGGAAGAGAACAGTCTTGCCTGGCGATTGTTGAGTGGTGGTCGTTCATCCATTGTTGTAACATCTGCATGATCTCCCCAATGTACCAAGCCTCGGGACATCCTTTCCTGCAGCATATCAGGTAGACCACGCTGGCCGAGTTGCAAGAGTATGTACCATGTACCTGGTAGATAGTGTTCATATGTGAGTTGATGGCATCCGTATCAATGATCCGGCATATCTTGCAGAGCTTGCTGTGGCAGGGTTCTGTGGTGCCATGGTCACTGTTTCCTGAAGGTTGGGTAGTTTGCTGCGAACAATGGTCTGTTTGACGGAGGGCCCATCGTCATACTGAACAGAATGGATTACTGCAAAGTGTATCAACAGCTGAACGAGGAACACTGCAGACAGTTACCTGCAGATCCAACCAAGGAACACACCTGTCAACTCAACACTGATCAAGACCTTTGATTCAGACCTTCAGAGCACACTCCGTGCACTTATCCCACGTACTCCCCGCATTGGAGATCTCTACTGCCTCCCAAAGATACACAAGGCAAACACACCTGGCCGTCCCATCATAACTGGGCAATGGGCTCCTGTGCGAGAACACATCCGGCTACGTCGAGGGCATCCTGAAACCCATTGTACAAAGAACCCCCAGTTTTTGTCACGACACTACAGACTTCTTACAGAAGCTCAGCACACATGGAGCAGTTGAACCAGGAGTACTCCTCATCACAATGGACGTCTCGGCTTTCTACATGAACATCCCCCACGACGTTGACATTGCTGCAACTGCCTCAGTACTCAATGCCGACAACTGCCAGTTTCCAGATGCAATTTTACAACTCATCTGCTTCATGCTGGACCATGTCTTCATCTTCAACAACCAGTTCTTCATCCAGACACACAGAACAGCCATGGGGACATCAAGTTCCATCCCACCATCAGACTCACCATGGACTACTCTGGAATCAGTTACATTCTTGGACACACGCATCTCCATTAAGAATGGTCACCTCAGCACCTCACTGTACCACAAGCCCACAGATAACCTCACAATGCTCCACTTCTCCAGATCCAACCTAAACACATTAAAGAAGCCATCCCAAGCCCTCCCTATACACAGGATCTGCTCAGATGAGGAGGATCGCAACAGACACCTCCAGACACTGAAAGATGCCCTCATAAGAGCAGGATATGGCGCCTGACTCATTGATCGATAGTTCCGACGTGCCACAGCCAAAAACCGCACCGACCTCCTCAGAAGACAAACACAGGACATGGCGGACAGAGTGCCTTTCGTTGTCCAGTAATTCTCCGGAGCAGACAAGCTACGACATCTTCTCCGGAGTCTTCAACATCTCATTGAAGGTGAACATTTTGCCAAGGCCATTCCCACACCCTCACTTACCCTCACACAACCGCACAACCTCAAACAGACCATTGTTCACAGCAAACTACCCAGCCTTCAAGAAAACAATGACCACGACACCACACAACCCTGCCACAGCAAGCTCTAAGATGTGCCAGATCATCGATACGGATGCCATCATCTCACGTGGTAACACCATCCACCAGGTACATACTCTTGCAACTCGGCCAATGTGGTCTACCTGATACGCTGCAGGAAAGGATGTCCCGAGGCTTGGTACATTGGGGAGACCATGCAGATGTTACGACAACAGATGAACGAACACCACTCGACAATCACCAGGCAAGACTGTTCTCTTCCCGTTGGGGAACACTTCAGCGGTCATGGGCATTCTGCCTCTGATCTTCGGGTAAGCGTTCTCCAAGGTGGCCTTCGCAACACACGACAGCGCAGAGTCGCTCAGCAGAAACTGATAGCCAAGTTCCACACACGTGAGAACAGCTTCAACCTGGATCTTGCGTCCGTGTCACACTATCTGTAACCCCCATAACTTGCCTGGACTTGCAAAATCTCACTAACTTTCCTGTCTGGAAACAATACACATCTCTTTAAAGCTCTCTCCACTCACTGTCTGTACCTTTAAGAATTGATTAGCTGTAAAGACTCACATTCCAATCAGTATGCACATAAATTGAGTTTGTGTCTTTGTGTCCTGTTTATGATCAGAACTCCCAGCCACCTGACGAAGGGACAGTCTATCCCAAAAGCTTGCAGCTTTTGCTGCAAATAAACCTGTTTGGACTTTAAGCTGAAGTTGTGGGGTCTCTTTCTGTTTTACCCAGTCCAACACCAGCATCTCCACATCATGTATGTAACCTCACAGGGGCTCCCTTGTGCTGCACAGCTCAGTCCTTTTTATCCTGAAAGTGAAGATGTTACTATTGTGCCATGTGCTCATGACTTTGTGTTAACCTCATATCCCACCCTTTTCATAATATCCTTTCATTATCTATGCAAAGGGAAGTGCCAAATACAATGAAGTGTAATTGATCATCTGAGCCAACTGTACTGATATGGAATGATAATTATTCTGTGCTGCACTGGATTTGGGGGGTTTGTATTTTGTTAAGATGGAAAATCTTCAATGAAAACATTTATTTAAAAAAATTCTGACACCTGCATCTACAAATCCATCTTCAGCCTCTTCCCTCCAGGCTTATAATCCTCTAACGTACTTCTACTCACCACACAAGCATCAGTTGTTGTCGGAGACTTCAGAAACAGGTCAAGTAAAATCAACTGTTTGCCACTTTTGACTGCAGTCATCAACAAAATACTTTAGCTTTAGTGGCTGCAATTGCGTGTTAAATTCCAACAGCATGAGATTAGTCATGTCTTATTGTAGCTCCCTGGTTCTCCACCACCATCAGCACCCAGAATATGATATGGTTATTATGTGACATATAGTTTTGTACCAAACTATTAGTTATAGATAACTGAGCTGTCAGTGGCCTGCTGTTTTTAGTGCTTAGAATGCAGGTAACCATGCATGGTAGATTCACTAGCTTGACTCTTAATTCCTAATTATGCCTGGTCCATTTCTGTCATGCTTTTCTGCACTCTGAATAGAACCAGGATTTATCTCCTGCCTTGACTATGGTTAAAGTTGCAGATTAATGTTATATAATTGTACTGGGGTGCCTCATGGATACCCAGTTTGGACTGTCAGATGTGTTTTAGCCAGTCCTACTTAAGATCGCATTGCAGCACAACTTTGTCCAGTCAGTGGAAGCAAACTAATCTTTACAAGACTGGTTACTTCTACAAATGCTGTCAAGGACAGACAGTCAGTTCAGCTATGTGAAAGTGAAGAAGGTTGCTTCCTTAATTTAGTTCTCTGGCCACCTGACATCAACTCACTCTGATGGCTTTGTCCTTAAGCTGTGCCACTACATTGAATCTACTATCCAGGACATATTCTATGTCTGTGTTGCTCAGAGCTCCCAATAAAATATAACACAGAGGAGTATTTTTTCATGAGGGAATGCATAGCAGTAAGTGATGTTGCATGTTCTAAAGCCACATCCAAGGCAGACCAGAAAGATGACAGAATCCCTTCCCCAGAGCACATTAAGTGAAGAATATGGGAACATTCACAAAAAAGCCTTCCATTTATGACTACAGGCCACAGAATTCTTACATTGCAGAAGAAAACCATTTGGCCCATCGAACCTGCACCAACAACTACCTCGCCCCACATACCTGCTAATCCCCATGACACTAAGGGGCAATTTTGCATGGCCAATCAACCTAACCCACACATCTTTGGATTGTGGAAGGAAACAGGGGCACCCGGAGGAAACCCACACAGACATGGGGAGAACGTGAAAACTCCACAGTCACTAAAGGCTGGAATTGAACCCAGTGAAGCAGCATCATAAGAACATAAGAAATAGGAGCAGGAGTAGGCCATCTAGCCCTTGGAGCCTGCCCCGCCATTCAATAAGATCATGGCTGATCTGTCGTGGCTCAGTTCCACATTCCCGCCCTCTCCCCATAACGCTTAATCCCCTCGCTTATCAAAAACCCATCAACCCGCGTCTTAAAAATATTTAGCGAGGCAGCCTCCACCACCTCAACGGGCAGAGAATTCCAGAGATTCACCACCCTTTGAGTGAAGAAGTTCCTCCTCAACTCTGTTCTAAACCGCCCCCCCTTTATCTTGAGGCTGTGCCCTCTAGTCCTACTGTCCTCTCTGAGCGGGAAGAGTCTCTCCACCTCTATCCTATCCATCCCATTCATCATCTTATACGTCTCAATGAGATCTCCCCTCATTCTTCTAAACTCTAACGAGTACAAGCCTAGTTTATTCAGCCTCTCCTCATAGCTCAACCCCCTCAACTCCGGTATCAGCCTAGTAAACCTCCTCTGCACTCCCTCCAAGGCCAAAATATCCTTGCGTCAGTACGGCGACCAAAACTGCACACTGTACTCCAGCTGCGGCTTCACCAATGCCCTATACAGCCGCAGCAAGACCTCCCTTTTATATTCAATCCCCCTCGCTATGAAGGCCAGCATCCCATTAGCCTTCCTGACCACCTGCTGCACCTGCAGGCTGGGTTTTTGCGACTCATGCACAAGGACCCCGAGGTCCCTCTGCACCGTCGCCTGCTGCAGTTTTTCGCCACGTAAGTAATAGTCCTTCCTACCATTATTCCTACCAAAGTGGACCACCTCGCACTTGCCAACATTAAATTCCATTTGCCAATTCCTGGCCCATTCGCCCAGTCTATCTAGATCCTTCTGCAGACTCTCCACACCCTCCGCGCAATTTGCCGTTCCACCAATCTTGGTGTCATCAGCAAATTTCGACACCATACACTCGGTTCCCTCCTCCAGATCACCTATATAAATGGTAAATAGCTGAGGCCCCAGCATCGACCCCTGGGGCACTCCACTAGTCACCAACCGCCAATCCGAATAGCACCCATTAACCCCCACTCTCTGCCTCCTATTTGACAACCAATCCTCTATCCACGCTAACACCCTACCCCCAACTCCGTGCCCCCTTACCTTCTGCAATAACCTCTTGTGAGGTACCTTGTCAAAGGTTTTCTGAAAATCAAGAAAGACCACATCCACCGGCTCTCCTCTATCCACCGCCCTAGACACATCCTCATAGAACTCCAATAAATTTGTCAGACACGACTTCCCCTTAACGAAACCGTGCTGCGTCTGCTTTATCAAGCAATTCCCCTCAAGATGCCTCGCTATTTCCTCCTTGATGACGGATTCTAACATTTTACCTACCACAGACTTCTTGAGTGTTTTATAGCCAATTAAATACTTGTGAAGTGTAGTCCATATTGCAATGCAGGAAATGCCGTGGCCAATTTCCACACAAGCTCCCACAAGCATTGTAATAATGACTAATCTGTTTTTGTGATGTTAACTGAAAGATAAATACACTAGGGACAACTTGGTGCCATGGGATCTTTAATTTTCACCGAAGCTGCAGATGGGGCCTTTGTTTAACATCTAAAATGAAAGATAGCACCTCTGAAAATGCAGCACCCTCTCAACACTGCTGTCTACAAGGCAGTCAGCCTTGATTTGTGCGCTCAAATCCAAGAGTGGAACTTTAATCTTCAATCTTCTGACTTGGGTACCTGTGCTACAAACAGCTCCAGCTGACATTTGTTTTCATGGTGCTGGCCATGAAATTATAGTTTAGTCAACGTAGGTTCCAATATGCTATGAGATTTGTGTTTACAGCTGCGAGGATGGTACTCCAATGCTGTCATCATGCTGAGAGTGTAAGAAGACTTGTACCAGACAACAACTTATATTATGTAGCATCTTGATGGTAATGAAACGTTCCACGATGCTTCATCGGAACAGTGTAAAGCAATGTATGTCACCAACATTGGACAGAAGGATAGAAATGGTTGGTTTAGATAGGTAAACGATCGGCGCAGGCTTTGGTGGTGGTGGTGTCGTCAAGGTGTCATAGAAGCTTGGCTTAAAGAGGGCAAAAATGGCAGTTCAACATCCCCAGATAGAGTTTACAGGTCTGATGAATAGGGGATTTAAAAAAAGGGCTACTGGATAAATAATCAATTAGAGCTGAGGAGGGATAAGCGTAAATGAAGCATTAAAATGAGGCCATATTGAACTTAGAAATTATAAGGGAACTGCCACACTGCTAATTTAGTGAAAGCTAGAAGAGCAAATATGTAAGCAGATTTGATTGCAAAAATAGTAAGGCAGCAATAGTTGGGGACTATCCTAATATCAATTGCAATGTTAATAGTGCTAAGGGCAGAGAAGACACAAAAGACTTGAAACTGCAATTAGAAGAACTTTTTAAGCAGCATGTAAACCCAAGAGCAATTCTAGATTTATTCCTAAGTAATGAAATGGGCAAGTGGATGAAGTAGCAGTGGGGGAGCCAGTTTGGGGATAATGCCCATTAATAGTTAGATTTAGGATAATTATGGAAAATAACAATGATAGAACAAAAGTAAAAGTTATGAATTGAAGAGGGACAAATTTTACAAAGCCGAGGTGTGAACTGACAAATGTTGACTGGATACAGGTAGAAGGAAAAACTATGTCAAATCAGTGGGACACATTCAAAAGCAAGATTCTACAGGCAAAGCGTAAACATGTATCCACAAAGAAAAAGGGTGGCACTGTCTAATCTAGAACCCAGTGATTATCCAGAAACATACAGGGCAAGATAAAACAAAAACTTATGATAATCATAAAATGCTTAATACCGTAGAAAGCTTCGGGGTATTGAAAGTACAGGGGTGAAGTAAAAATGTACATTAGGAACAAAAAATATATCGCAGGAAAAATCAAAGAAAATCCTACGATGTTTTACCAATACATGAAGAGCAAGAGAATAATAAAGAAAAAGCTAGAGCCCAGAGAAGTACATGGCAACTTGTGGGTTGGTTCAGAAGATGCGGATTGGGTTCTAAATGAGTACTTTGTTGTTGTCTTCACTAAAAACAGAGATGCCGCAGACATTCTAGTTAAAGAGTGTGAAATGTAACAAAGAACAGTACAGCACAGGAACAGACCCTTTGCCCCACCACCATCCCCCCCGAGCCTGCACCAATCATTTACCTATCTAAACCAACCATTTCTATCCTTCTGTCCCCCATTTGTTCATATGCCTATCAAGACGTCTTAAAATGGGCCTAACCTAAGTGCCTGAACCACCTCACTTGGCAGTGCATTCCAGGCTCCCCACATATCTCCACTGAACCTATCCCCCCTTATCTTGAACTTGTGCCACCTTGTAATTATCATTTCGGGCCCAGAAAAAGAGCTTTCAACTATTCACCCTATCTGTACCTCTCAATTTTATGAACTTCTATCAGGTCGCATCTCAGCCTCCATTTTTCAAGGAAGAACAATCCCAGTTTATTCAATCTCTCAAATATTAGATATATGAAAGTGAGGGAGGAAGTACTGGAGGGACTGGCATCCTTGAAGATGGATAACTCACCAGGGCCAGATGGATTGTATCCCAGACTTTTCCAGGAAGCTGGGGAGGAAATAGCAGATGTTTTGAACATTATTTTCCAATCCTCAATTGATACATGAAAGGTCCCAGAGGATTGGAGGGCTACAAAGTATTTAAAAAAGTTTGGGGGTAAGCTTATAGTCTGTCAGTCTGATTTTAGTGGTGGGCAAGATATTGGAATCAATTCTGAGAAACAGGACAAACTGTCACTTAGAAAGGCATGGATTGATCAGGGATAGTTAGCATTGTTTTGTCAGGGGAAGATCCTGTCTTACTAACTTAGTTGAATTTTTTGAGCAAGTAACAAGGAGGGTTGATGTGGTTAGTGCAGCAGATATTGCCTACCTAGATTTCAGTGAGGCATTTGACAAGGTCCAACATAGCAAGCTGATCAGAAAAATGATATTCCATGGAACACAGGGCAAGTGACAAGCTAGATTCAAGATCGCTCAGCGACAGAAAACAAAGAGAAATGTTCAATGGATGATTTTACAAGTAGAAAGCAGTTTCCAGTGGCATTCCACAGGGATCAATGTTGGAGCCCTAGCTGTTTGCTGTGTTTATTAATGATTTGGACTAAATGTGAAACAGAGGAATTAGGAGAAGGGCAATTCAGCCTTTCAAACCTGCACCGCCATTCAGATCATAGCTGATCGCTCCCTGGTCTCAAATCCACCTCCCCACTTGTTCCTCATATCCTTTTAAAATTAAAAATATATCTATCTCCTTCTTGAAATCATTCTGCGATTCAGACTCCACTGTACCATGGGGCAGCAAATTCCACAAATTCACCACCCTCTGCAAGAAGTAGTTCCTCCTCATCTCAGTTTTACCACCTCTCAACCTATACCTGTGACCTCTGGTTCTAGGTTGCCCCATATGGGGAAATACTTGGTCTACATTTGCTTTATTAATTGCTTTTAAAATTTTATATAGCTCAATCAGATCCTGTCTCATCCTTCTAAACTCCAGTAAGTATAAGCCTTAACTGTTTAATCTCTCCTCATACGTCAACCCCTTCATCCCCAGAAACTCTTCTGAACTGCCTCCAATGCCACTACATCCTTCCTCAAATAAGGAGGCCAAAACCAGATACAATACTCCAGATCAGATGTGGTATCACCAACACCCTACACATTTGCAACAATACTTCTCTATTTTATATTCTAGTCCTTCTGCAATAAATACCAATATCCCATTTGCCTTTATTACATGCTGCACCTGCAGACATCCGGATCCTTCTGCCCGGATGCATTTTGAGTCTGCTTTCCACTTGGGTAATAATTTGCCTTTCAATTTCCTTCTCCCAAAATGGATAACCTCACACTTATCCACATTAAACTTCACCTGCCAAATTTTGGCCCATTCTCCTAGCCTATCTATATCCATCTGTAAAATTTTTGTATTCTCTTCATTGCCTGCTTTCCCCCCTATTTTAGTATCTTCCACAAATGTTGATGTGTTACACTCTGTCCCTGCTTGCATATCATTTACATAGATTGTAAACAGTTGAGGTCCGAGGACTGACCCCTGCGGCATCACACTTGTTACATTTTGCCAGCCAGAAAATGACCTATTTATCCTAGCCCTCTGTTTTTTGTCAGTCATGTGGGAGGATTGACACAAAAATTGACCGTGTAGTTGATAGTAACTAGGATGGCTGTTATCTGCAGAATAATATTAATGGTTTGGTTAAGTGGGTGGAAAAGTGGCAAATGGAGTTCAATCTGCAGAAGTGTAAGGTAACGCATTTGAAGGGGACCAAACAAAGCTAGGGCATAACAATAGACAGGAGGACATCAAGAGAGGTAATGGAAGTGAGAGACCTTAGAGTGCATGTCCACAGATGAATAGCTTGTAAAGAAAGCTCTGAAATACTTTCCTTTATTGGACGGTGTATTGAATGCAAAATCTGGGGATGTAATGTCCAATCTATATAAAATACTGCTTAACTGGAATTTTGTGTACACTTCTGGTCACCACATTACAGGATGAATATAATTGCTTTTGAAAGAGTATAGAGCAGATTGATAAGAATGTTGGTGAGGCTTGAAGATTGCAGCTGTGAAGACAGACTGGATAGACTCAGGTTGTTCTCCTTAGAATACAGTAATGATCTAACTGAAATGTGCAAAATTATGAAGGGCCTAGAAAGAGGAGACAGGAAAGACCCATTTCCCCTAGCTAGGAGGTCAATGACCAGGGGCATAGATTTAAATGATCAGGAAAACTCTTTATATATCGGGTGGTGGACAACGAGAAGTCACTGTCCAAATTGATGGTTGAAGCGAAAATGCTCAACTCATTTATAAAGGTACCTGGTTCAGCACCTGGACCTCCGTACCTCTAAGGCTGTGGATCAGATGTTGGAAAGTGAGACTGAAGTGAGCAGCTAGTTTGCTTTTACTCCTCATTTTTTGACTGGCACAGACACTGAGTTGAATGCCTTCTTTCTGTGCCATAACCTTTCTATGGATAAGGAGAGACTTCAAAGGGGAAAATAGGAATTTTGAAATCATGACAATGTTTAACTAGGAACCAAATGAAGTCAATGGGCAGAAGGAAACAAGACTTGCGGTGAGTTAAGAAGAAGGCAGCAATGTTTTGGATGCCATGTTTCTGGAATTTAAGTTTCTGTGCAAGAAGACATGTTTGAAGTGGATAGCTACAGTAGGGCAAGATACTGTCACCGAGACCGTTGACATAGCACAAAGACCTTTAAGCCCACTCTCCTTCAGCCTGGGCACACACGTAGGCCTGTAAAGGCACTTTTCATTTTTTGTCACTTATTATCTAAGCAATTTCAGATTAGGTATAGCAAGAGCATACAGAACTCTACACAACCAGAGGAAAGCATGTTTGAAAGCAAGTTTTTAAAGCTTTTTTCCCTATTTTCCTCATCAGCTATTGCTTTGATTCTCATTCAGACAAAATGGTGGTTGATAGTGCTTCGACTTTTGCAGTTGGAAAATCAGGCTGAAGATACTATTTGTCTTTTAAGGAATAATTATAGCCAGCAAAAACAAACTGTTACCATCCCAATTACCTACGCAGGGTTGAACTGCTCCAGAGCTAAAAAGCAGTGCACTGCTCTCTATCTCTCCTTCCCCCAAAATAGTGATGATGGAATCAATGAATGGATTCCTTTTGTGCTGTAACCAATCAGCCCACCACATTGGTGCTATCCCTTTAAAAGAGCAATTTACCTAGTGCTTCTTCCCTATAGTTCTCCATATTTGTCCTTTCGATCCAATTCCCTTTTCAAAGCTATAGGATCTAAGATGGCACCGGAGCATGGTAACTTCTTGTGAGCTATTGCCAGCACACTCTCTAATTTTATCTTTTATTCTCATTCTATACTTCTAACCGTACTTTGACTCTTTTAAGTTCTTTAACAATATCCTATTTCAATCTTTCTCTACACCCTCACTATGACTGTAATGGTATATTCCACACCCTACTTTCCTTCTCCCCATGTACTATGAATTATATACTTTGTATATATAACATGCAAGAAACAATACTTTTCAGTTATCCATCCATGTGACAATAATAAATCAATTGACCTCCTCTCCACTACACACAAGCAGTTCATTCCAGAACTGCAGAAAGTTTTCCCGTACCTGCTCTGTCCAGACCCCCCACTATTGTGAATGCCTCCATCAAGTCAATTCAGCTTTATGAAGCAAGACAAAACACATTTCTAAATATTCCAATACTCCAGAGGGCCAAGAGGCTTGGCTAACTAACTGCAGTTCCAATTATCAACACACAACTAACACGTAAATAAGAGATAATTTTTTAGAAGATGTCATCGATGCGCTACATCATGCCTACAGGAAAATGTCTAAATACGGGAGTGAAATCTAAGCACAACAAAACATGACATTAAAATGAAAGAAAACGCAAATAGAGATGTTTCAAATTCACTGATTTCAGTTGTGAGAAACACCTTGGGACTTTTCCCGACGTTAAAGGTGCTGTTTGTTACACCAATACAAGCAAGTATTCACGTTCCTCGGACAACTCCACAGAATGAATGAAAGGCAAAGCGCGCCGCAATGGCGCTACAATTTCTTTGCAGGGGGAATTGGTCAATTTGTGTGCATGTTGAAAAAATACACAAAGCAGAAACAAATACCCGGGCTAAGAAAATACTTAAAACTTGCCACTACTGCATTAACTTCCTGCTGGAATAATGATGGTTAAAAAAAAAATCATCTATCCAGTCTGCAAAAGGGAAACCAAAAAAAAATCCGGCTCCTGACAAAACTAATGCTACAAAAAATTGACATGGTAGGGGGGCACGGAAACCCATGCGGTTAATGCATCGGAGACAAAGGTGTCCCAGTTGCCTCCTTGCTGAGCCAGGACTCGCCTTCAGGGCCTCCAGCCGGTAGCGCGAACTCGAGCCTCCATCCATGATCACGTTTACCGCCTTCATCAACTGCTCGCACAGCGTCGTGATCTGATCCGCCGACATGATGGCTGCAGCGGCAGAGACAGGTCCAAGTGGTGGTCTGGAAAAGAGCCGAGCGGGCGGGAAACGTCAAAACGAGGATCACCGGACGAGTGTTTTCCCTTTGGAAAAAAACAATAAAAAGCCACAGCTACTCCAGCCGCGATGACGCAACGCTTATTGTCTGAAGGACCCGGGTGGCGTGGACAAGACAGCGCCGGCGCTTCGACGCAGACCTTCTGAGCATGCGCGCCAGGACCACCTGGCCGGGGGGAGGTCAAGTTAAAAAAAAACCGTCGCTTGTTGTCGGCCCCGATGGTGGACGACTTCCGGTTCGCAGGGAGCTCTGGGTACGCGTTCCGCCAGGCGGGACTACAACTCCCACAGTACACGAGGCGCCACTTCCGTTCCAACGCCGTGCCGTCGGCTGGTTCCAGTTGTCGATTTTCCTCCCCCCCGCCCCCTTCCCCCCGATTTCGCTCCGGGTAAATTGTTTACCCTCGTCGTCGATGCTGTAAATAATGTCAATATGCCCGAGAGTCGGAGTGATGGTCGGATGTATTTCTCTGGAGAAAGCAGCCAGATGGGACGCTAACAACGGAGCCACAGGATGGGTGGGGGTTGGGTGTTGACACAGGCAAGGTTCACCTCGGTGTTTATTGTTCACCTGCGCCTGTTCCCCTTGCCCATTTTTTTGGTTACCGTTCATTTTTTTCCTTAATGCGACGACAGTCTAGAAACTTTTTATTTTGTTTTGAGGCTGTAACTCGTAAGATAAGGGGTGGATGGGGTGACATCGGTGCACATTGTATCTTTGAAGTGTCCCATCAAAGAATTGTGAACGTAGCCCAGTTCCACCACGCAAATCAGCTTCCCATCCATTGACTCCGTCTACACTTGCTGTCTCGGAAAGGCAGCCAGCATAAGAACATAAGAAATAGGAGCAGAAGTAGGCCATCTAGCCCTTCGAGCCTGCCCCGCCATTCAATAAGATCATGGCTGATCTGTCGTGGCTCAGTTCCACTTTCCCGCCCTCTCCCCATAACCCTTAATCCCCTCTCTTATCAAGAACCCATCAACCTGCTTCTTAAAAATATTTAGCGAGGCAGCCTCCACCACTTCAACGGGCAGAGAATTCCAGAGATTCACCACCCTTTGAGTGAAGAAGTTCCTCCTCAACTCCGTTCTAAACCGCCTCCCCTTTATCTTGAGGCTGTGCCCCCTAGTCCTACTGTCTTTTTTGAGCGGGAAGAGTCTCTCCACCTCTATCCTATCCATCCCATTCATCATCTTATACGTCTCAATGAGATCTCCCCTCATTCTTCTAAACTCTAACGAGTACAAGCCTAGTTTATTCAGCCTCTCCTCATAGCTCAATCCCCTCAACTCCGGTATCAGCCTAGTAAACCTCCTCTGCACTCCCTCCAGGGCCAAAATATCCTTGCGCAGGTGCGGCGCCCAAAACTGCACACAGTACTCCAGCTGCGGCCTCACCAATGCCCTATACAGCTGCAGCAAGACCTCCCTACTTTTATATTCAATCCCCCTCGCTATGAAGGCCAGCATCCCATTCGCCTTCCTGACCACCTGCTGCACCTGCAAGCTGGGTTTTTGCGACTCATGCACAAGGACCCCGAGGTCCCTCTGCACCGTCGCCTGCTGCAGTTTTACGCCACGTAAGTAATAGTCCTTCCTACCATTCTTCCTACCAAAGTGGACCACCTCACACTTGCAAACATTAAATTCCATTTGCCATTTCCTGGCCCATTCGCCCAGCCTATCTAGATCCTTCTGCAGACTCTCCACACCCTCCGCACAATATGCCTTTCCCCCAATCTTGGTGTCATCAGCAAATTTCGACACCCTGCACTCGTTTCCCTCCTCCAGATCATCTATATAAATGGTAAATAGCTGAGGCCCCAGCACCGACCCCTGGGGCACCCCACTAGTCACCAACCGCCAATCCGAATAGCACCCATTGACCCCCACTCTCTGCCTCCTATTTGACAACCAATCCTCTATCCACGCTAACACCCTACCCCCAACTCCATGTCCCCTGACCTTCTGCAATAACCTCTTGTGAGGTACCTTGTCAAACGCCTTCTGAAAATCCAGAAAGACCACATCCACCGGCTCTCCTCTATCCACTGCCCTAGACACATCCTCATACCCCACGTACCCCAGACGTTCTCTCTTCCATCAGGAAAAAGATTTTTTTTTGTTTACTTTATTCCAAACCAATCAAGTCAAATTAAAGCCAATTCAGAGTCCCAACAAGTTGGGACATTCCTGATCCAAGCTGACCAGACAGGGCTCTCATCTCCTGTCTTGGGCTTGATCTACATCAGGAAAAAGATACAGAAGCCTGAGAACATGTACCAATTGACTGAAGAACAGTTTCTTCCCTGCTGCCATCAGACTTTTGAATGGTCCTATGACACATTGAGTTGATCTTTCTCTTCACCCTATTGGTAACTGCAACTCTATCCTTTCCTTCACCCCTATGTATTCTATGAATGGGATGTTTTGTCAGTACAGCACACTAGAAACAATACTTTTCACTGCATCCCAATACATGTGACAATAATAATTCAATTCATTTTGGGCAGATGGAAGAGATGCAATGAGGATTTGATAAGGTGCCAAACAGGAAACTATTATACAAAATTAGCGCTTGGGGAGGACAGAAAATGGAGTAGGGGGCTCTTTTGGGTCGGCAGGCTAAAACTAGCAGGTTACTACCTCAATTGGCTGGACAGTTAGTGATGCAAAGTGACACCAACAGCTTGAGTTCAAATCCTGTACGACCTGAGGTTATTCCTGAAGGCCTACCTTGCCCTTCGTGGCATGGTGGCTTGCTTGAGGTGTAGTGAACCTCAGGTTTATTCACTAGCAGTCAGCTCTTCCGTTTGAGGGGAGTATGGTCACCTGGGATTATGGTGATTTTACTGTACCCCAACAATCTAATGATTTAGATGAGGGGCTCAATCTGAATTTGTTGACACAAATTGAGGTAAGAAAGTTAGCTGAGAGGTGGACACAGGAAAAGTTCAGCAGACAGGAATGTGGAAGATTGAACATAATGTGCAGAATGTTGAGGTTATCCACTTTGGAAAGGAAAATAGACAAACAACAGTTTCTTTAAATGTCAAGACACTGGAAAATGTATCCCCATAACCCAACGTATTTACCTTGCTCGTTCCCCTGACTCTAAGGGTCAATTTAGTATGGCCAATTAACCTAATTTACATATCTTTGAACTGGGGGAGGAAACTGGAGCACCTGGAGGAAACCCACGCAGACAGTGACCTGAGGCCGGAATTGAACCTGGGTCCCTAGAACTGTGAGACAGCAGTGCTAAGCACTGTGCTGCCCATGCCATAACAGATTTAATTAATGTATACACTACTACAGTAATTAGCACAAGACAGTAATTTTTTAAAAAAGCTTGTCTTTCTGGTTGTTTTTTTTGCTGGGGTGGGTTTGTGTCTGTATTTTTTTCTCCTCACATTCAGCTGTAAGTACAGGTTTCAATGTTATTGTCTACATTTTCGCAGCTAAAATTTAACACACACACTTTTATATTCTCATTTACATTTTCATATAATGGCTTATTTTTATCCTTATTTGCAAAATGAAGCTATTCTGTAATTGCTGCACTAGTAAAGCTGCCAGATAATATCAACAATACATGCATATGCCCGACCTGTCCTTGAATGTTATCAAAATAAACTCATCAATCCATACCTGGTCAGCCAAATATTGTACCTCTCATATATGTCGAAGGAACAATTATGAAATATGTTAGGTACTTCCCACACTTCTCACAAAAGACTGTCATTGAAGAGTACTGGAGAAATTCCATGAGTAATGCCTTTGCCTCATCCTCCAGATTCAATGAGAGGATCATTAAGCAAATGTGAGTGTCCTTGGAACCTGCTCCACAAGCATTCAGGCAAGAACTGCAAAATCAACTTTGATGGACTGGACATAGTGCCATCTGTCTCCCCTGCCAGATTCTGTTTTTTAACTCAAATGGCTAACATTCCAAGGGGGGACAAACAAAATTCTTCAAAGACACTCCTTCTCTCCTTGAAGCATGGCACCATTGACGTTGATTACTGGACCTCGCTATCAATCGTTCAAAATGATGACAACTGGTCATCAAGTTGGATCACACTTTATGTGTTACGTCTTAATGATGAGGTAGAGCAGCAGCAAAGAAGGAAAGTAAAGTAAGCAAATCTTGCACATTCGCTGCCACTCCCTTGTGGCACATCCAGCTCCATTGTGCCCCAGAGATCTTTGGATCAAGAATAGGCCTGTTCAGTCACATGAGGACCCATGACAGAAACTCAAAACCATGTGTTGCATTCTCAAATCGAGGAACAGCTGACTGATATCAGATACCAAATTCTCAAAGCAACTGTTCTACTCTAAACTTAGTTGTGGCAGGAGACTCCCAAGAGTATAGTGGAAATACTTCAGGAATATCTTCAAAACATTAGAAGAAATCAAATATCCCACCACAACTCTGGGGGTTCTTAGCATGTTACTGTCCAAAACGGAGGTTTTTTCAGTAAGAACCAAACACATTGGAAGACTTTGGGAGCATGATTCAGGCTTCGGAAAGAGCACACACACTTCTAAACACCTAATCCATCCAGCACTACAATCAACACGTGGAAGAGTCTGTAGATCACATATTGGACTTAACAGCCATCCAGAGTACATCGAACCAAAGTAGAAGCAAAGGACTACCTAAAAGCAAGAAAAGACAATTTCTGACTTTCTCCTCATTAATATTAAATCTACGTACATTGAATAATCTGCATCATGCACATGTCAATATTGATCCATTATCTGTCCTGAACGTGCTTCCTCATTTGGTAATACTAGCAGTTACTCCCTTGATTCCAAGCTGGGACAGACAGATGATTTTCTTAATTTAAATCGTTAGATATACTTTGGGTAAGGAGACCTTTATTCATAATGAAAATAACCTTTCTCTTTTTTACCGTGTAATATTCTCACTGTCCTGACTTGGAAATATATCACCATAACTTTGCAGTCGTTGGGTCAGGATCCAGGAATTCTCTTCCTCACAGCATTGTGGGTCAACACCTGCAGATGAACTGCAGTGATTCAATAAGGCGGCTCACCACCACTTCTGAAGGGCAACCAGGGATGGACAATAAATGCTGGCCAGCCAGCGACATCCATGTCCCGCAAATGAATTTTAAAAAAAGATGAAACCTGAAAACTTATGATGCATCAAATCTTTTTGTTGCTCCTGTATTTGATTATAAACATGAAATGTCTTGATTTTTGCCCATTTTGCAGAGAATGCAATATGATAATTCAGAAACTTGTATTGCATATCATAGAAATCCTACAGTGCAGAAACAGGCCATTTGGCCCATCGAGTCTGCACCAACCACAATCCCACCCAGGCCCTACCCCCTTACCCCTACATATTTACCCACTAATCCCTCTAACATACAATCTCAAGACACTAAGGGGCAATTTTAGCATGGCCAATCAACTTAACCTGCACATCTTTGGAGTGAGGGGGGAAACCTAAGCACCTGGAGGAAACCTGTGCAGACACGAGGAGAATGTGCAAACTCCACACAGACAGTGACCCAAGCCAGGAGTCAAACTCTGGAGCTATGAAGCAGCAGTGTTAAACATTGTGCTACAGTGCCTAACATATCATGTTATTAAAACTCCAGAAAATTCACTCAACATTATGACTCTCACCAACTTTTACAGATGCACCATAGAAAGCATTCTTTCTGATTGTATCACAGCTTAATATGGCTCCTGGTCTTCCCAAGACTGCAAGAATCATGAATGTAGCCCAATCCACCATGCAAACCAGCCTCCTATCCATTAGCTCCATCTACATTTCCCACTGCCTTAGCAAAGCAGCCAGCATAATTAAGGACCCCATGCACTCCAGACATTCTCTCTTCCACCTTCTTCCATTGGGAAAAAGATACAAAAGTTTGAGATCATGCACTAACCGACTCAAGAACAGCTTCTTCCCTGCTGCCATCAGACTTTTGAATGGACTTACCTTGCATTAAGTTGATCTTTCTCTACATCCTAGTTATGACTGTAACACTACATTCTGCACTCTCCTCTATGCTGAATGGTATGCTTTGTCTGTACAGCAGGCAAGAAACGATACTTTTCACTGTATGCTAATACGTGTGACAATAATAAATCAAGTAAAATCAAAATCTACCAGCTAAGCTGTGGCCAAAAGAAATATCGCTGCATATGTTTTAGAAGTGCCCATGTCTAGCATCTTGGTTGCAAGTGCTATGTGGGATCTATCCTGTTTCAAGAATTTCCTCTTCAGTCCTTTGCTTTAAGCTGTAACTAGATCATGGTCTGGATCTTTTTTCAAAAAAACCTGGAGGTGTCTTTGTCTTCAATTTTATTTTGCCATTTTAGCTTGTGAGCCATTCTGCTGGGATGACTGACAAATTTAAACTGATTTCTGTTAACCATCTTATCAGTAGTGTTTTTTTGTATGAACAGTTGAGTGATTACTATTATCTGAGTTTTAAACCCCAGCAACCAAATCTGCTGGATATGTATGGATCCAGGATTATGTCAGGACAATTCATGCTTTATTTTGTAGATTGTCAGACAGATGTTAAGGAATGCAAACTTTCAGATACAATCATACTCTTTATTAGATAAGCTACCAAAAAGAAAGAAACAGAAAGCCAGAGCAGCTAAGTTGTTGGTTTTCTCTGACATATTATTTTACATTCACACTGCCCGCAACTTCTTTCGCTTCCTGTTGTCATGATGTAGTTGCAGGCCCTGGCCACTAAGTGGCTCTATGCCAAACGATTCTGAAATGTCAACTAATGCCAATGTAATAATACAACACATTAAACTTGTCAGTTGATCATAGCAAATATAGTTTACTGACAATGCTATAGAAATGTGAACATCTGCTAAATGCGCCATTACCTGTGAAATCCCCCAAGAAACTATCATTGGCCTCCTCCTATTTCTCATCTACATGCTTCTCCTTGGCACTATTCTTTAAAAATACAATGTTAAGTTCCACATGTTGCTGACAATACCCAGCTATACCTTACCACCGCCTATCTCAACCCCTCCACTGCCTCTGGTTTGTCATGCTAAGCAGAAATATTGAGAATATTGAAGTCATTGTTTAGTGTCCCGACCTCAGGTTCCACACCCTAGTCTCCAACCACATATCCCCCCCATCACCTAAGACACATGTTTCTGCTTCTGTAACTTTGTCCGATTCCACACTGCCTCAGCTCATACGCTCAAAATCTTTCATCCATGCCTTTGTTATTCTCTATGCTCAACTGTCTCAATGGTGTGCTGGCCAGCCTTGCACTCTCCATAAATTTGAGCTCATCCAAAACTCTGCTGCCCTATCACACACCAAGTGCCGTTCATCATCAATCCTGTGCTATTACAGTTGTGCCTCAGTTGCTTATGCCCTAAGCTCTGAATTCTTTCACTAAACTGATTTGCTTCTCAACTGCTCCTCCGTAAAGTCTACCTCTAAGATCAACCTGCCTTCTGTGTCTGGTTGTCAAATTCTATTTAATTATTGCTCTTGTGAAGAATGTTCATATATTTAGCATTTAAAGGCACTATGTAAATACAAACTTTATTTAATAAAATACTTGTGGCCTATTGATTGATAAGAAGCATATTCAACTACTTCCAACTTTGTGGCAGGCAGAAATCCTTCAGTTCACTTGGTTTAATTGTAGCTCTGTGCTACTGTTGTGAATGAACTCCATAAGCACCAGAGGATACATAAGAAGTGATGTAAAGGACTGCAAAAAAGCAAGTTAAGGACCTCAGTAACCATTTGTCACTTTGATCTTAGAAGTGAGTTAAATATTTTATTTGTTGTTCTGATTTGTTTTAGCATATATTCTTTTCTCATAAGAAGTCATTGATTTTCAAAGACACCAAGAGAATGCTTTTTTTTGGTTTAAATCAATAGTAAAAGGACTGATAGTTCAGCTGAGATACCCATATTATTATTGTAGCAAATGAGACATGGAATAAGTTTTGGTTCATAAAAGGCACGTGAAGTTATCAAAGTCATCTTGGGCACAAGTCCAAAATTCAACAATGTGAAACTATTAATATTCACAGATCAGTAATATAAGCTCATCCAGTTAAGGTCTGTACAGTTCAATAAAAAAATCAGAAAAAGGACAAGATAAAAGGCGTGGGGGGTGGTGGGGCAGCGGGTGTGGGAGGAGTAGGTAATGATCCTAACAGTAGTTTTAAACATTACTAATTACGTAAAATTTGTCATCAAATTGTTTTGGCACCTGGGTTTCGATAAAGACCATTTTTTAAACATTCTAAATTGAGATTAAACAAACCAATATAGGAACTTAATTAGTACACTGCTGCCTGAGAGAAAAGATGGGTAAAGACTGAATAAAGGAAAATATGTACTTGGGGTAATGAATGTTCCATCAGAATTATAACATAAGAGCATTTCCACCTGGGATTCTGAAACTGGATAATTTACTTCATGCGAGGATTGTTTCCCTGGGTCCCAACAATCACCAGCAGTTGATTTTTAATGTACTGATCATTTGGTTGGCAAGGAGCATGCCAATGAGTCTTGGTCATCAAAGTTAGCCACCAAAGTTCTCCCTGTGTCTATGTGGGTTTCCTCCGAGGGCTCCGGTTTCCTCCCACACTCCAGAGATGAGTGGGTTAGGTTGATTGGCCATGGGAAGTTGACCCTTAGCGTCAGGAGGATTAGCAGAGTAAATATGTGGATAGGGCCTAGGTGGGATTGTGGTTGGAGCAGACTCAATGGGCTGAATGGCCTCCTTTCATGCTGTAGAGATTTTATGAAAGGAGGTAGATTTTGAGGAGGGAATAGAGGGAAATCCAGAGCTTAGGGCCTTGGCATTGAAGGTGCAGCAGTCAATGGTGAAGAAATTGAAATCCCAATGCTCAAACTGAGAATAGGTTCTAGATCTATCTCAGAATGTTCATGGGCCTGGAGGAAATTACAGAGCTATGGTGAGGCAAGGCAATGGAGCAATTTGAAAGTTATGATGAGAATTTTTAAAATATGGGGCCTGCTGGAGACTATGCAAGTCAGGAAGAACAGAGGTTACGGGTAAACAGGACTTGGTGCCAATAAGGACACAGGCAGCTGAGTTTTGGATGAGCTCAAGTTTATGGAGGGTAGAATGTCAGGTTGGGTAAGAGTAGTTTGGAATAGTCCAGTCTAGAGGAAGCATACACATGGATGAGAATTTCAATAACAGATCAGCAGAGGTAGGGGGTGAAGTTAAGCAAAGGAGTAAAAAAAGGGCATTATTTCTGATGGTGTGGCAATGTAGTTGGAAGGTAATGTCAGGGAAATATTGCACCGAGGTTGTGAACAGTCAAATTCACCCTCATAGTTTTCAGGGTGAGAAATGGATTTCATGGCTAGGGAACAGAATTTGCAATGGGGTTTTGAGGCAATGGTTTTGTCTCTAATAACTAGAGAAAGTATTTGCTTATTCAGTACTAGATTTCGAACAAGCCATCTGGTAATACAGAAACATTGGAGGGTTTGGAGAGGTGGTGATTGAAATGGAGTCGGGTACTATCAGCGTACTTGAAGAAACTGAAATTGTGTTTTTGAATGACATTGCTAAGGGGAAGCAGGGAAACAAGAAATGGGAGGGGGCCAAGAACAGAAGGTAGAAATAGGAGAATGAATAAGCTTTTTGCATGATCTTGCTCTGCCGTTCAATAAAATCAATCAAGGCTGAACTGATTGTGACCTTAATTCCACTTTCCACCCTGCACTACCACCCTGGACTCACTCCTATTACCTTTCACTGCCTTACAGATCAAAGGATAGGTTAATTAATGCATCTCCCTATTGTGTATGTGGTGTCTGTCTCTTTAAGACAGTACAGTAGAAGTGGGTCATCTGATTTGAGGGAACAATGAGACTGAATGATTAACCCACTTGGTCAAGTTCTCTCTCAGGCACCTAGTGGACGTGTAAAGGCTGGAGCGCTGCTCTGAGCAGTGTAGGGCTGCAACCTCCTGTATGTAGTTTCTCATTATCAATAAATGACTTTTGTTCCTAATAAAGTCTGAAATCTCTTGATGATGCAAGAGTGTGCCAAGACATAATTGGTGATGAGGTGGATCAATTAGGCACTGCCTATCTGTGAGCACCTGGTTCAATTGGAGTTTGGAAAAGAGGGATATCCAGCTGAGTACCTGTTTTTGAGCAAATGGACTCAGATTCAATGAGAATAGTGAAAGTAGCGCCAGAGCCTGAGGGACAGATATAAAAAAAATCAGAATGAAGAGAGATTAGTCTTCAGGAGCAAAAGAAGTAAAACCTGAGGTTAAAAAAAAAATTTTGAAATAAAATGAAGATATGCCCACCTACAAAAAAACTGTGTTTCAAATTTTAAAAGAATTTTTAGAAAGAATGCAGATATTGACTTTACTTAAATAAGTTTGGAGGCCAGAAATGGGAAGGCACAGTGATTCCCAGCTTGGGTCACTGTCTGTGTGGAATTTGCACATTCTCCCTGTGTCTGTGTGGGTTTCTCCAGGTGCTCCAGTTTCCTCCCACAGTCCAAAGATGTGCGAGTTAGATGGATTGGCCATGCTAAATTGCCCCTTAGTGTCAAGGGGACTAGCTAGGGTAAATGCATGGGGTTATGGGAATCGGGCCCGGCTGGAATCGTGGTCGGAGGCCAAATGGCCTCCTTCTGCACTGTGAGATTCTATGATATGTCCATGATTCTGAGAAAAGTCAGGGAGTTGCAGAGCTTGTCCCAAAAGTGCGGGAAAGTGAAAGGCTGAGATTGCAAATCTCCCAATCTGAACAGAACCTGCCAGGAGTAACTAATGGGCTACAGACAGTGAGGTATGAACAATTTCAGATGAGAAGTCCCTGTACCTGTAAAAGAAAGTTAAAACTTTAAAATAATATGGTCCTGAAAGAACAGCGACAATTTCTCTGAACTAAATTAACAAAAAGAATGGCACATTTAGAAGGAAGACAATCCCTCCAGTCAACCCGGAAAAACGAGAAAACTGTAGAAATCAAAATAAAAGTCTTCTGCCAACAAAACAATATGTTAAATCTTTTTAAAAGCGAACTTGCCAAAACTTCAGGAATGCAAGGAAAGCACAGAGAGAGAAACAGCAGCTGTGGCAGTTAAAAAAAACAAGTTGGCAGTCTTAAAACCATGTTGCATTTAAAGTTGTACAAGATTTAATGAAACAACCATGAGAAGAAACAAAGGACAGAAAAATCATTGAATAACCCAGATGGAGGGTAACTGAAAAGGGATAAGCAACACAAGACCTCAAAGCAGGAAGTTAAAACCTCAGAAAAATGGCAACGCTGATGTCCAGAGAGGTAATAAGCTGTCAATTAAGAGGCAACACCATACACATAGTAGGCAATTCAAGTCTCCTGAGGGGTGAGGGGAGTACTGAAAAACCTCAGAGTAGGAAAGCCAGAAGGAGGGCAATGAAAGGCCCCAGGGGTGAACATATGAAAGATCCCTGGGGGCGGGCATATGTAAAACACACATTGGAAGCACAAACTTAAAATTCTAAATGACTAAACAAAGAGCTCAAAGCAAGATTTGGTTACATCCCATCCTTTTGTATTGTAATGAGAAGTTCCTTTAAAGTTTTAACACTAAACTAAAAAGCAAACAATAAAGCTGCACTTAGTCAGAAAGTAAGACCAGCCACAGCAGAAAAACAATGAGGGGGAAATACTGAATAAACTTAACTGAGAACTACAGCAAATGGGAAAAAAGATAAAAGTCATCTAATTGAGGAACAGCCAGTTACATCAAAGCCAAGGGAAAAAGCAAGGACAATGACAAGGTAGCAGTAACTAATAAATCCCTTAAGATCAGTAAGAAATAATACAACATTCACCAGCAAGCAGTGAAAGAACAGGAATTAAACATAAAGATGTGAATAAAGGGTAAAAAGGATTGACAGGAAAAAGCACAAGCAGAACTCAACAACAGAGGTCATAGCATGGAACTCGAGAAAACCCAAGGAAATCCCACATAATGGTAATATCAGTTTTGTGTTAGGTGAGAAAGCTAGTCTCAGAGCAAAACATATCAAGAATTTGGTTTCTGTCACTGATTTAAGACATCCTGTATCATCTATTGCAAGGGCTGTTGAAGCATAAATTAGATCAGAACTACCATTCACCATTGCCATTATTGGGAATCCTTCTGAGATACAAACAAATGATTGAACTACCAATCATATAAAATATAATAAATGAGCTTGAGAAATTGGCAATCTGTGGAAAGACAAAAACTGTCTGGTATTTAAGGATGCTGAGGAGGACATAGCAATGAACAACCCCAAAGAGAGAACACAACTGTTGGAAACAGTAAGCAATTCAGGAAACTTGTCTAATAAACATAACAAGAAAAATTAGCTCTCAACTGAGTGACAGATTGGGAAGGCAACAGTTGGGAAATAAAACTGAGTTGGAACAAATTCGGAAATGGGTTGAAGGCTTTGATCGTTGCAGGGAACTCTTAATAAAGAAGGGCCTCTTAAAATTGTTAGTTCACTTAAGAATACTTCAGAGGGATATCAAAAATGAAAGGAAAAGAATTATCAAAAACAGAACAACTGTGGGAGATGGATCTAGAATGGACTCAGATCAAACTACAACTGGTGGAAACAGGGTGCCAAAAACTTGGGGGTGAAGGAGGAAGTGGATGCCTTGAATAAAGAGAAACTCAGGTCAAAGCAGAAGATTGGCTGCTCCAGAAGACAAAAGGAAGCGATTGGTAAGTTAAGCTACTCAGCTGAAGGAAATGTGCTGGAGAGAACTAAACTAAGCAGCAACTCAGAGAAGGAAGCTAAGATTACATACCAGAACAAGACTGCTAAAATGGTTACATCAATAAGAAAATACAAGAACTAATATGATAACATGCCAGGTAGAAATGCTAGGAAGAGAAGAAACTTTTATCACAGACCTAAGTACTCGAAATACAGTAGCACAATCACTTCCATCATAAGTGACAAACTGTTGTCGTGCAAGATATGTCATGATGTCAGACTGTGTTGCATTGCAATGATGTTACCTACATGAATGTAGGCTAAGATGCTTGACAGGGAAAAGGATCAACAAAGGATTGGAAACTGACATGATCTGTAAAGTAAAATATGTTGACCCGAACTCAGAAAGCTGCAAAGTTACTCGGAAGAATCCCATGCAGGACAATATTTGAAACTGTATATAATAGAAGCTTTGTTATAGAGGTGTTCTGTTAAATGCAAGCCTCAAGATTCCTATATCGATTTACAAATGTCTAATTTGTCTGTATAATATTTATTTAGAATGTGCATTGGGTAAATCGGTTTTGAAGATTGTGTAAGAAAGTTAAAGGAGAGGGATGTTGTGTATATGGTGTCTGTGTCTTTGAGACAGTACAGCAGAAGTGGGTCACCAGACTTGAGGAAACAATGGGAATTGAGAGTAAATGATCACCGGCAAGTGTGAAGTTCTCTCTCGGGCAGAATACATTCAGTAAAGACTGGAACACTGCTTTAGGCAACCTTGATCTGCAACCGCCTGAACATTGTTTCTCTTTAACAGTATATAACCTTGGTTCCAAACAAAATCTGAAACCACTTGATAACGTCTGAAGTATGCCACACTATTTCACTCTCCTATAGATACAGCATTTCAGGCTACTTAACTAGACATTGATCCATCATTAGAACTCGAACCTTTCTCTTCTATGAAGATTGATCCATCATTAGATTTTGAACCTTTCTCATCTGTGTGTATTAACTATTCATTAAATAAAATCTGAGTCATTGAATGCCTTTCATTTTGTTTTCATTTTACTGCACTATAAGTCATCATAATGTGAAATACTTTAAAACAGTTTTGAATTGTCATATGAAAAAGTTATTTTTTTAAAAAGCGAACTTCAGAAGAAAGAGAAGGAGGGTATCACAATAAAGTGATTTGGAGAGAGATGGCTAACATCTCTTGAGTCCCCAAAGCCTGTCCATCAACTACGAGGCAAGAATCAGTAATATTCTGGAATATGTTCCACTTGCCTGGATCAGTGCAGCTCCAACAATACTCAAGAAGCTCAACATTATCCAGGACAAAGCAGCCTACTTGATTGGCACCCCATCCACCACCTGAAATATTCACTCTCTACACCAATGGCACACAGTGGCAACAGTGTACCATCAGTAAGATGCATTGCAGTAACTCACAAGCGTCCAAAGTCAAAAACTTTATCATCTCAAAGGACAAGTGCAGTGGATGCATGGGAACATCACCAAGCCATTCCAAATCACCACCAGGTCTCCTCCAAGCCACTCTCCATCCTGACTTGGAATTCTATCGCCATTCTTTCACTATTGCTGGGGCAAAGTCCTGGAACTCCCTTCCGAATAGCACTGTTTGTGGTTCAAGAAGATGGCTCACTGGCAATGGCAATTAGGGATGGAAGACAAATTCTAGTCTTGCCAGTGATGCCTACATTCTGAGATAGAAAATAATTGACAGAATATGATGCAATACTACATTTTAACTTAATTTTGTGTTTGTGACTGTGTTTGGCACTTTGCTGGAGGTATTGAGTCTTTGCTGGAATGTGATTCCATTGTCACTGATTGCTTTCCAGTACCTCAGTGCTTTAGTTTTAGCTTTTAGAAAGAGTTTCAACTGTAAGA
The DNA here is from genome assembly GCF_965287045.1 of Carcharhinus amblyrhynchos. Classification (NCBI taxonomy): domain Eukaryota; kingdom Metazoa; phylum Chordata; class Chondrichthyes; order Carcharhiniformes; family Carcharhinidae; genus Carcharhinus; species Carcharhinus amblyrhynchos. The sequence goes on along the minus strand of NC_137335.1, from coordinate 67,021,150 downwards.
CGCATAACGGTTAAATGTGAAGATGTTCTCATCTGATCTCATCCATCTATGTAATCCAGAGACAAATTTGACTTGGGAACAGGAGTAACCATTCAGCCCTTTGAGCCCGCATCACCATTCAATAAGGTCATGGCTGATCTGATTGTGCTATCAATTTCACTTGCCTGTCATGCCCCATACGCCCCAACTCCCTTATCTACCAAAAATCTATATAACTCAGCCTTGCATAAATTCAATGATTCAGCCTCCACTGCACTCTAGAAAGAAACTTCCACATATTATGAGACTGTCTAAGGGTGAAGAAATTCTCCTCATCCCTGTCTTAAAATGAAGCCCACTTATTCGTAAACTGTGTCCCATGGTTTTGGTCTCTTACCATTCCTATTTCTTATACCTACTCTAACTGATTCTACATCTTGTATTTCGAGCTAAGGTCACCTCTCACTCTTGTACTAATGTCACCCTGATAAACAAAAGTATCCCAGCATCTTTCCCTAACTTTGTGTCTTCACGAAATGTCAAATACTCTTCAATATTCAGGCCCTAGTCTTGATACCTAGCAACCATGTGTCTGCAATGGCTATCAGATCAAACATATTTATTTCTACCTATGCTAATAATTTATTCATTTTGTTACAAATGCTGTGTACATTTTGATATAATGCTTTTAAATCTGTCTTTTAACCATTTTTGCAATCTCTAACAATATCTGTCTCACTGGTGTGCTCTTAACTTTGTATGCTCTGTTCCTTCCTATGACACTTCAGTTATAATTTCTCAAATTGCATGCCTGCTCTACTACCTTGTTATTTCCCTTTGATTTACTACATCTCTTCTCACATGACCCCTTGCCATATCTTCCTAACCCTCCTTCCCCATTATTTAATTTTATGTGCTCTCTACCACCCTAGTTATGCAACTCACCAGAACATAGTCCTGTCACAATTTAGGGGAAGACTATTTCAATGCTACGTCTCCCACTCTCTCCAGTACTGACAGCAGTACTGTGAAGCCTTCTGTACTTAAGTAGCTCAGCTGGTATTCTGTCCTATCCAGGTTTTTCTCCTTGCTACTAGGGGTTCATCCAAAGTGAATGTAATTGGAAAGAAATTCTGGACAAATTGTCCCTCTCTGGCACAGAGATGCTAAAGCCATTCACAGCGACAAAATTATCACCCAGTCTGAGAATATCTAGCTAAGTCTGTGTTTCTCAATTGAATATGATGTGGAGTTGCCAGTGTTGGACTGGGGTAGGCACAGTACGCAGTCTCTCAACACCAGGTTAAAGTCCAACAGGTATATTTGGTAGCCCAAGCTTTTGGAGTGTTGTCCCTTTATCAGGTGAGTGAAGAGTTCAGTTCACAAACAGGGTATATATAGACACAAACTCAATTACAAGATAATATTTGGAACGTGAGTCTTAACAGGTAATCAAGTCTTTATAGGTGAAGACAATGTGAGTGGAGTGAGGGTTAAGCACAGGTTAAAGAGGCATGAATTGTCTCAAGCCAGGACAGTTAGTGAGACTTTGCAAGCCCAGGTAAGTCATGGGGGTTACAGATAGTGTGACATGAACCTAAGATCCCAGTTGAGGCTGTCCTCATATGCGGAACTTGGCTTTCAGTTTCTACTCTGCGATTCTGCATTGTGTGACATGAAGCCCACTTCAAAGAAGGCTTACGCGAAGATAGAGGCTGAATGCCCTTGTCTGCTGAAGTGTTCCCCGACAGGAAGAGAACACTCCTGCCTGGTGATTGTTGAGTGGTGTCCATTCATCCGTTGTCGTAGCATCTGCATGGTCTCGCCAATGTACCAAGTCTCGGGACATTCTTTCCTGCAGCAGATCGGGTAGTCAATTTAAGTCGAGTCACAAGAATATGTACCATGTGCCTGGATGTAATCTCACGTGAGATGACGGCATCCATGTCGATAATATGGCACATCTTGCAGAGGTTGCTGTGGCAGGATTGTGTGGTGTCGTGGTCACTGTTCTCCTGAAGGCTGGGTAGTTTGCTGCATACAATGGTCTGTTTGAGGTTGTGTAGTTGTTTGAAGGCAAATAGTAGAGGTGTAGGGATGGCCTTGGTGAGATGTTTAGCCTCATCGATGACATGTTGAAGGCTCTGGAAAAGAACATAAGAACGTAAGAAATAGGAGCAGGAGTAGGCCAACTAGCCCTTCGAGCCTGCCCCGCCATTCAATAAGATCATGGCTGATCTGTCGTGGCTCAGTTCCACATTCCCGCCCTCTCCCCATAACCCTTAATCCCCTCGCTTATCAAAAACCCATCAACCCGCGTCTTAAAAATATTTAGCGAGGTAGCCTCCACCACTTCAACGGGCAGAGAATTCCAGAGATTCACCACCCTTTGAGTGAAGAAGTTCCTCCTCAACTCTGTTCTAAACCGCCCCCCCTTTATCTTGAGGCTGTGCCCCCTAGTCCTACTATCCTTTCTGAGCGGGAAGAGTCTCTCCACCTCTATCCTATGCATCCCATTCATCATCTTATACGTCTCAATGAGATCTCCCCTCATTCTTCTAAACTCTAATGAGTACAAGCCTAATCTATTCAGCCTCTCCTCATAGCTCAACCCCCTCAACTCTGGCATCAGCCTAGTAAACCTCCTCTGCACTCCCTCCAAGGCCAAAATATCCTTGTGTAAGTACGGCGCCCAAAACTGCACACAGTACTCCAGCTGCGGCCTCACCAATGCCCTATACAGCCGCAGCAAGACCTCCCTACTTTTATATTCAATCCCCCTCGCTATGAAGGCCAGCATCCCATTCGCCTTCCTGACCACCTGCTGCACCTGCAAGCTGGGTTTTTGTGACTCATGCACAAGGACCCCGAGGTCCCTCTGCACCGTTGCCTGCTGCAGTTTTTCTCCATGTAAGTAATAATCCTTCCTACCATTATTCCTACCAAAGTGGACCACCTCGCACTTGCCAACATTAAATTCCATTTGCCATTTCCTGGCCCATTCGCCCAGCCTATCTAGATCCTTCTGTAGACTCTCCACACCCTCCGCACAATTTGCCTGACCACCAATTTTGGTGTCATCAGCAAATTTCGACACCCTACACTCAGTTCCCTCCTCCAGATCATCTATATAAATGGCAAGTAGCTGAGGCCCCAGCACCGACCCCTGGGGCACTCCACTAGTCACCATCCGCCAATCCGAATAGCACCCATTGACCCCCACTCTCTGCCTCCTATTTGACAACCAGTCCTCTATCCACGCTAACACCCTACCCCCAACTCCATGCCCCCTGACCTTCTGCAATAACCTCTTGTGAGGTACCTTGTCAAATGCCTTCTGAAAATCAAGAAAGACCACATCCACCGGCTCTCCTCTATCCACTGCCCTAGACACATCCTCATAGAACTCCAGTAAATTTGTCAGACACGACTTCCCTTTAACGAAACCGAGCTGAGTCTGCTCTATTAAGCAGTTCCCCTCAAGATGCCTCGCTATTTCCTCCTTGATGACGGATTCTAACATTTTACCTACAACAGACGTTAAACTAACAGGCCTATAATTCCCCGCCTTTTGCCTGGCACCCTTCTTAAACAACGGTGTAACATTAGCCATTTTCCAATCTTCTGGCACTTCCCCAGAATCCAGCAACATCTGGAAAATAACCACCAAGGCATCCACTATCACCTCCGCCATTTCTTTCAGGACCCTCGGATGCATTCCATCCGGTCCTGGGGACTTGTCCACAATCAGCCCCTCCAGTCTGTCGATGTCATAGCTTCTCCGCTCCAGGGAAGTACTGGATGACGAAGAGTATTCTGTCTGCCTGTTTATCTTCTGAGGATGTTGGTGCAGTCAAGCCCTCCGTATACCCAGGATCTGCTCAGGTGAGAATGATCAGAACTGACACCTACAGATGCTGAAAGATGCCCTTGTAAGAGCAGGATATGGCGCTCAACTCATCAATTGAGAGTTCTGATGTGCCACAGTGAAAAACCACATCTTGGGTTCATGTCACACTACCAGTAACCCCCTCAACTTGCCTGGCTTGCAAAATCTTACTAACTGTCCTGGCTGGAGACAATTCACACCTCTTTAACCTGTGCTTAATCCTCTCTCTACTTGCATTGTCTGTACCTGCAAAGACTTGATTACCTGTTAGGACTCGCATCCAATCTTTATTTTGTAATTGAGTTTGTGTCTATATATGCCTTGTATGTGAATTGAACTCTTCACTCACCTGATGAAGAGACAATGCTCTGAAAGCTCGTGCTACCAAATAAACATGTTGGACTTTAACCTGGTATTGTGAGAATTATTGCTGAACTAAATATACCAGTATGTTGCTGAAAGGAAACTGAAGTATTTTTATTCTACTTTAAAAGCAAATAATTATTAGATCTTTCTTTTAAAGATGAGAAAATAGCTCTGTAAAACTCCAGTGATTGGGCACATGAGCATAATAAAGTTACTTATGTGAAACTACAACGACTGTCAGTAATTTTACCAAGTACTATATATTTTCAAAGCAGTTGATTTAAAACAAAACATTAGTGTCAGCTGTGACTCAGTTGTTAGCAGTCTTGACTTTGAGTCAAAAGGTTTCACGTTCAAGTCTCTTCTTTTTCTCAAGCTGTCCCTTGAGATCAAAGATGACTTGCTTCCACTCCAGTTTGATTAGTTCTGAAATGGATGATGAGTCTGATAAAGATTGGAAAGCGAGTGATCTGCAGACTTTACTACAAGTGGGGCAGGTAGTGCTTGGAGGGTTGGATATGAATTCAAGTTCCTTCCCAAGGCTGAAGTACAAAAATCAAAGCTAATATTCCAGTGCATTTCTGAGATATCCACAGTGTCCTGGCCAATATTTGTCCTTCAAACAACATCAAAAGCAGATTAGCAAGGCATTATCACATTACTGTTTGTGTGAGTTTGCTGTGCAAATTGGCAGCTGTGTTTCCTACCTTGCAGCAGTGACTATGTTTTCAAAAAAATCTATTTCTATGGCTTTGAAGCACTTTCAGATGGCTGGTATTGAAAGGTGTGAAACAAACACAAGTATTTCTTTTTAAAAAGAAATAAATTCATAATGTGTTTTGTAATGATGCAAGCTACAGAATTCATCAGGAACACACAGGCATTTATTAACAAGGAAAAGCTATACCGAAGCCAGCTGCCTTCCAGCTGCCCTGGAGCAGCCCACCGGCCGTCCTAGTCCTTGCATGTTTTCTATATGTCTTCTAGATGATTCCTGCCTAAGGTAAGACTGCATCTCCAATGATGGATCCCCACTCTCACTCCCAAATATCCAGGGCAGCATGTTGGCACAGTGGTTAGCAATACAAATATTTTTATTGGTAATCTTCAACAATGCACTGTTCCAAATATCGTCTTGCATGGAACTCTTCCATATCCTTGCTGCTGTTCCACTTACATGACCATTTCTGTAATCTTGCTCTGGTACATAATCTCTGAATGAATTAATGATTCTGCTGTCAATTTCAATGTTTTTACTTCTGTTACGTAGTATAAACCAATTCAGCTCTGTGTTATATGTCAAATGAAAATATGGTGACATCATCAAAGACTTTAGGAGATTTCCCCTCTCCTCCATCCTAGATTGCAAGCAAGCAACACCTATCTAATAAAGCTCCACAAACCAGTTAAGCAAACCTCTGTGTGGCAATCTTTTTATCCTTTACCTTTTTGTTAAAGTGAACTGACCAGTAATATACAACAGTAAAGACAAAATTGGTGACAAAGATAGTTTTCTATTTAAAAATAATCAGAAAAATAATTCAGACCTGGACCTGGAGTCAAGGATCAGCTTTGTGGAGACCACTCCATCATTGATTGAAGTGTGGTAAATTTGACTATTGGAAATTAGTTTTTAGCCTTTGCCAAGGATGTACATTAATTTTAAAATTGATAAACAGTATTCTGCTTCACTCCTTAACTTTTCTTTACTCTGCCGTGACCTCTGGAGTGCTAGGAGCATTGATTAACACGATTGGTGCGCCCAAAATCTCCCAGGAAACAAACAAAGTAAGAAAATAAGTGGGTAGGCTGTGTAAAGTTTACTTCTCGAAGCTGGGGTGTCTTTTCCAGCTGTGCACCTTCACATGTGGCGAACTGTAGCATCCGGTACTCGAACTCAGAGAGAAACTTACTTTTGGAAAGCAATTGCTCAAAAAGGAAAACAAAAAAACAAAATTGTAATCAAGATTACACAGAGTTAAATCTGAAATCTGCTTTTTAAAAAGATTGATGTTTGCCAAAAAAAAATTTGTTTCTTAAAGCTACAATCCAACCAAAACACACCATTCTTTTAAAGCCACAACACAAAAATAATACAAATTGGATTGGAAGACAAAAGAAAAGAGCAGGAGGAAAAGTTAAAGAAAGTACTGCAACTTAAGAACTGGCAGGTGTGATGGTAGGAAAAAGTGATGCTATGGAACCATTCAATGAGAATGTGGAATCAAAAACCCATGAAGAGATCCCAACACTACTTTGCCTCAAACAAAGAATTAAAGTAGCAATTTTCCTCAGTGTAATAGGATGGGAAACCTTCACTCTATTACAAAGTCTTGTCAAATCCATAACTTAAGCCCCTTGAACAACATTTCTCATCCAAACCTTTAATCATAGCAGAGAGATTCAGATTTCATCAATGGAGCCAAGAGTGGGTAAAAATATTCCACAATATCCACCTAAAAAATTCTTGTACTAATTGAATATATATATACCATTATATATATATAAAACTGCATTTGATAAAATAATTATTGCACATAATTAGAAGTTAATTTTAATTGTTGTACTTGAGTAAAGGGGGAGAAATGCGGCATGCTGGTACAGTGGTTAGCACTGCTATCTCACAGTGCCAAGAACCGGGTTCAATTCCATCCTAGAGTAACTGTCTGCATGGAGTTTGCATGTTCTCTCTGTGTCTGTGTGGCTTTCCTCCGGGTGCCCCAGTTTCCTCCCACAGTCCAAGGATGTGCAGGTTGGGTGGATTGGCCATGCTAAATTGCCCCTTAGTGTCCAAAGATTTGTGGTTTGTGCAATTAGCCATGGTAAATGTGCGGGGTTGCAAGAATAGCGGAAGGGGGGTGGATCTGGGCAAGCTGCTCTTTGGGACAGTTGATGCAGACTTGATGGACCAAATGGCCTATTTCTGCACTGCAGGGATTCTATGTTATGGAGTGTAAACCAATGCATCTATGTAGTATGTCACATGATTACATGGTGATATCATCAGAGGCATTTGGGAGATTTTCCCTTCTGTCTATCCTGAACTAAAAGCAAGCAACATCGATGTAATAAAGCTCCACAAACTGGCAAAGTAACCCACTATGTGGCAACCTTTCCACTCTTAATCTTTGGTGTTAAAGTGAGCTGACCACTTTATTGTACAATTTTTCATTGTTAAGCTTCTTTTCTTCAAGCTTTTATTTTCCTGATTCAATTCTTCACTGGACTTGTTGTTATTTTCCAGTTGCTGTTCATGGAGCTCAGCTTTTTCTATATTGTCTCATTAACTTCTTCTGCTTAACCTAATTTGTCAATTTTTACAACTTTTTACAAGTATGCTCTCAGTCATTTCATTGTTTTAATGTTTTCTCTAAAAGTTTAATTATTTTTGCTGATTCCTCTTTATGTTCGATAGGTCCTTGTTTCTTTCAACATCTTGAGTTCCTCTGTTTCTTCCGGGGTGAATCCATCATGTTCTTACTGGACAGATAGTTACATTTTGTAACTGAAATCTTCATTTCTACTTGTCTTAACTTCAGCTATACCATTTTTGGCTTCATTGTTGGTCTGGTCAGTCTCTGCAAAAGTGTTGACTTGTTTCAATTCTGCAGATCTCTTATTGTCCTTCATTTGGTCATTTATTGTCTTCTGTTGCCCTCCTTCCAGGCTCTCTCTCAGTGCCCTCCTTCTGGGGTCTTTATTTCCTTCTCTGTGTTTTTGCATTGCTTCTTCGCTGATGTCTGGTGTTGCTTATGAACATTTGTTTTTAGAATCCAAAAGAGAAAATGCTGGAAAAACCTCAACACGTCTGGCAGCAGCTGTAAGGAGAGAAAAGAGCTGATGTTCTGAGTCCAGATGACTCTTTGTCAAAGCTAAAAAGCATAGAAAGTGCAGGGGAATGAAAGATGAGTCATAGCCACAGAAACCAGGGGAAAAGACTGCTAATGGTTGTCCACAGAGAGAATAAAGGGTATGAATGGCCAAATGACAGAGAAGCTAAAGTGAAGATGTTGTGGGGGATGGGGGCGATGGATGGGACAGAGGTAAGATTTAGATAGCAAAGGGGAGAAAAGGGAAGGGAAGGGGGATAATGAAGGAGGAAAGAAAAATGAAGAGAGACGAGAAAGAAATAAAAGGTATAGAACAGTAACAAATTAATTAAAATAGAATGAAAATAAAGAGCTCGAGGTGGGGTAGAGCAAATCATCTGAAGTTATTGAATTTGATGTTGAGACCAGAGGCTATGAAGTGCCTAGCCAGAAGATGAGATGCTTTTCCTCCAGTTTGCGTTGAGTTTCACTGAAACATTGAAGCAAGCCAAGGGCAGACATGTGGGCATGAGAGCAGAATTGTGTGTTAAAATGGCAAACAACCGGAAGGTCAGGGTCCTGATTGCACACAGACCGAAGGCACTCAGCAAAGCAATCACCCAGTCTACGCTTGGTCTCTCTGATGTACAGGAGATCACATTGGGAGCAGTGACTGCAATACACCAAATTGAAAGAGGCGCAAATGAAATGCTGCTTAACCTGGACTGAATGTTTTGGACCTTGGGTGGTGAGATTAGAAGAGGTAAAGGGACTGGTATTACACCTTCTGTGATTGCATGGGAAGGTGTCTTTTTTTAAGAGTTGCCCTCTTTTGGGGTGTTCTCCAATTCTCCTGTCTTTTGACCTCTGTTCCTGTTGCATTAAATGTATTACCTCTTTAAATGCATTACCACTTTAAGAAAGTCAATTTTTTTTAAACTATCAGCAGCTACCAATTGTGTGTGCTTTTCCTGTGTTTTTCAGGTTTTGGTGCAGGCCCCCCATTGAACCTTTTGGAGACAAGTCCTCCTTTGAATCTTTTTTAAAACTTCTCCTTTTTGCAAACAGCAAATTCTCTCAGCAACTTTTTCTTTCTCTGGCCATTTGGAGAGTCTGTTCTTCTCTTACTTTGATGTGTTTTGTTTGTCAATTTCACGGCAAGATCCCTTGAGGTCCAAGGGACCATTTAAAAAACTTATTAGTTTTACTTTTAAACAGGTTGAGGACTTCTCTCAATGAAGGGACCGCCATCCAGAGTGTCCCTGGAGCCTGGCAATCTCAGCTTCTTCATGGACTGTGGAGTTTGCACATTTGTTACGTGTCCGTCCAGATTTCCTCCAGATGCTCCAGTTTCCTCCAACAATCTAAAGATGTACAGGTTAAGTGGATTGGCCATGCTAAATTGCCCCTTACTGTCCCAAGATGTGTAGGTATAGAAACCACATAATACAAAGGGAGGCAATTCAGGTCATCAAGTCTGGTGCTGGGGCCAGTTGACAGCAGCGGCTGGGGCAGGTTGGCAGCAGGCGGTGGGGCAATTGGCAGCAGTGATGGGGCAGGTTGGCAGCAGGTGCTGGGGCAATTGGCAGCAGCTGATGGGACAGGTTGGCAGCAGGCAATGGGGCAGGTGAGCAGCAGGTGATAGGGCAATTGGCAGCAGTGATGGGGCAGGTTGGCAGCAGGCGATGGGGCAATTGGCAGCTGGGACAGGTTGGCAACAGGTGATGGGGCAGGTTGGCAGCAGAGACAGGTTGGCAGCAGGCGCTAGGGCAATTGGCAGCAGGCACTGGGGCAATTGGCAGTAGGTGTTGGGGCAATTAGCAGCAGGTGATGGGGCAATTGGCAGCAGGTGATGGGGCAGGTTGGCAGCAGAGACAGGTTGGCATCAGGGGCTAGGGCAATTGGCAGCAGGGGCAAGTTGGCAGCAGGTGATGGGACAGGTTGGCAGCGTGCGTGACATTGCTGCTGGAGATTGGCACTGGTGCAGCGACCGCCCACTTCCGGCTCTGACGTCAGGCAGCCTGAGTCAGGGCGGGGCTGAGTGTTGTCCCGGAGCCGCCTGGAAGCGGAGAGTGAGTGAGTCAGACAGAGAGAGAGAGAGAGTGCGGCGGTGGCGGCGGCTCTGAGGGAAGATCAACGTCTAGAAACACCCCGCAATACGTGCAAGCGGGCGAAACAAACAACACCGCTCCCCATAACGGCCATAAGGTGAAGCGGGCCACTCGCCCCAGGGACGGCCTCAGCAAACTGTGCGGACTGACTTCAGATCAGTGAAGAAACTTAGTAACCGGAGAGACCGGTGGAGCAGGCCGCGGACAGCAGCAGCAGCAGCTTCTTCTTCAACACCTCCCGGGAAACGTTTCTACCCCCCCCCCTCACCAACCTTCTTACCTCTTTGATTTTCCAGAGCGGGTGAAAACGAAGAGGGGGAAAAAAAACATCCCGATTATAAATGCGGTTCGGACCCAAAATGATGCCAGTAAGTTTATTTATTGGGAAAATGTGGAAGCTCCAGAAATGTAACTCGTCGACTGTTATTCTTGTTGATTTTTTTTGTGTTGGGGGTGGTGGGGAGGAGGATTTTGTCTGTTGTGATTGCAACTTCTCGGTTGCTGCGTACCGTGTGGGTCGCCATTTGAAGATTTTTGTCTCCTCTCCGGAACGACTTGTAAGGAAAATGACTTCAACAAATCAGTCCCTCAGTTTTCATTTTTCTTTTGAAGTTTGTGACTCCGTCCTCCTCCCCCCCCCCCCCACATCTAAACATTGAATTATTGAAACAATGCCCACCTCACGTCAAAACGTTTGATCTAAATGGTACTTCTAAGAATCTGTTGATTTATTTCTTTTAACACCCTTTCTCAAATTTTGGAAAGAAAATTAGTTTGTCATCTGCATTCAGTAAATCTCCAGCCCATTACTTTTTAAAATGTGGTTCTGATTATGTTCCTATATGTGATTTCTGTATGCAAACATTTAAATTATTAAAATAGTTTGACTGTATAAAATTTACAAAGCACGTATAAGAGTCAGAGTTTTAAAGAAGGCACTCAATTATTATAATTAAGATTTCAAAGCTATTTTACCACCCCACGTCTCTTGTTTAAACTGTGTGTATTAACATCTGGATTACTGGCCTGAAAGAAACAGAGTTTGATTGTAAGGGAGAAAAATTATCATTGGAAGAGTTGGTCAAAATTTTTGGAATATTGATGAGGATAGTACTCTTGTCCTACATTTACATGAACTATTCAGAAAAACATGGTTGTGGACTGGCAGTAAAGCTAAGCAGCTTTTTGGGGATTAACGTATGATTTGATTACTTTCGGTATGAATCTTTGCAGGGAGTTTTTTTTTGCCTGTATATTTGTATATACGTTGTGTGCACTGCACCTGTGGAACTGTAATTTAGGGTGTACTTATGTTGAAGCTTTAGTTTCTGTGAAAGATTGACACATTGTATTTGCAATGTAAATCCAGAGTCAGGGCCTACAATGAGTGTGGGGTGAAGCAGTGTTGAGATTTCCCACAAAGGTACCTGTTTTAGACACCATATGGATTATAATTTCAGTGGAGTGATAGAACTGATTTTTGGGATGGGAGTAACTTGGATTTTCTGGACATCTTTTGTACATCTCGTTTATCTTGATATAAGTATTGAGAACAAAGATTTCTCCCTCTCTGCAGTTTTAATCATTTAAACATCTAACTGTGGAGAGAGGGAGCTCTGTTGATCTGATGTCTTGAAATCAATAGTTATACATGCTATATCAACCCATGGCAATATAAACTACGATGTGGAGACGCCGTTGTTGGACTGGGGTAAACACGGTAAGGAGTCTCACAACATCAGGTTAAAGTTCAACAGGTTTATTTAAACCAATATAAACCAAAACATTGAGATAAGCGCCCAGAAATAGTTAAGGTAGAAGAACAAGGGGTAGATGGAATTAATTTACTTGTAAATTCATCTATAGAGCCAGGTGGGACTTGTTGTACTGAGTTCTCTGATTTCATAAATTTTGCTTAATATTTGCTAAAAACATTTATTGTAACTTATTTCACTATATACATGTTGAAACTGAAGCTTCCCAACTGTCTAAATACAAAGCCATAAATGTTCATCAGTATTATCCAGTAATGTAATTGACACGTTGTTGTTACTTCTCTTGCACTAAGTAGTGTATAGGGCAAAATATCATCTGCTTCTATCGTTAGTTGCTCTTAGAACAGGTCACTAGCTTGTTGCCAGAGGCTTATATTTTGAAGGGTGCCACCTGGCAACAAATGTCTGACCAGGTGCCTCTCCCGTTCTTACCATTGGAATGTGTAGAATGGATTTTGCAGTTTCATACGCAAACCTATTTGGCTGCAGTATGGGCACGTTTTCCTTGGCGATCAAATCCTGGGGTGGAACTTAAACTGGAGCTTCTGGCTCAGAGACAGGGATGCTACCCACTGTGCCATAGTACCTCCTAATTAACAGCTTGTGTAACGTATAGGAGAACTGTGGTTACAAAAGTAGCAATGTGGTTACAAAATTGGCTTATTAATAAGAGGGACAGAATAATGGTCAATGGGTGTGGGGTGGTATGCTGGCACAGTGGTTAGCACTGCTGTCTCACAGCGCCAAGGAGCCGGGGTTGATTCCCAGCTCGGGTCCTGTCTGTACGGAGTCTACACGTTCTCCCCATGTCTGCGTGGTTTTCTTCCGTATGCTCCGGTTTCCTTCCATAGTCCGAAACTGCATATGACAAAACAACCAAAGTTGTTGTTGTTGTTTGTCCATTATCCTTGATGAGGACATTGACACCATTTGGTGCATCCGAAGATGACTGACCAGGCCAATTCGGGCACAGAATGTCCTGGCATGTATTGGACAGACTTGTGCAGGCGCCGTAGTTGTTGCGCTGGTGTCTCTGGACTTGCGCAGCTCGCGCTTAAGTTGTGTTCAGCAATGCACCTTGCTTCGTAAGGTTGACAGCCCTTGTGGATGAGGCTGCTCAGTAGGGTGGTTTTGTGCTAGTGTTTCTCCTGTGTTCGTGTCTATGTCAAGCAAAGTTACTGGGTAAAACAAAGGCTTTGGGCCTAACAACATCCTCGCTGTAGTGCTCCAGAACTAGCTACACTCCTAGTCTGCGTGGTTTTCTTCCGTATGCTCCGGTTTCCTTCCATAGTCCGAAAGATGTGCTGGTTAGGTGCATTGACCATGCTAAATTCCCCCTCAGCGTACCCGAATAGGCACTGGGGTGTGGCGACTAGGGGATTTTCGCAGTAACTTCATTGCCTACTTGTGACACAAATAAATAAACTTTAATCATATGATGATGAGATTGCTTAAAAGGTCAAACTTTGAGAACTGCAGGAGCGACTGATGATAAAATAAATATACCTTCACTTATTTTTTGCCATCTTTTATCCATTTCCTATCTGTATTAGACCTTCCAAAATGCATTACCTCACGTTTGTCTAGATTAATCTCCATCTACCACCTCTCTGCCCAAGTCTCCAGCCAGTCTAAAGCCTGATGGTCCTCATCACTATCTGCAAATCTACCAACCTTTGTGCCACCTGCAAACTTGTTAATCAATCCAGTTACATTTTCCTCCAAATCATTTATATATGTTACAAATAGCAAAGATCCCAGCACTGATCCCTGAAAAATGCCACTTGTCACAGCTCTTTATTTAGAAATGCATCCTTCCACTGCTACCCTCTGTCTTCTTTGACCAAGCCAGTTTTGTATCCACCTTGCCAGCTCACCTCTGATCCCATGTGACTTCACCTCCTGCACCAGTCTGCCATGAGGAACCTTGTCCAAGGCCTCACTGAAGTCCATACAGATAACATCCACTGCCCTACCCTCATCAATCATCTTCTCCACTTACCCGAAAAACTCAATCAAGTTAGTGAGACGCAACCTCCCCTTCACAAAACCATGTTCCCTCTCATTAACATGCCCTCTTATTTCCAAGTGGGAAGAAATCCTGTCTCGAAGAAACCTCTCCAATAATTTCCTGACCACTGATGTAAGGCTCACCAGCCTTTAATTACCTGGATTATTCTTGGTACCCATCTTAAACAAAGGCACAGCATTGGCTATTCTCCAATCCTCTGGGACCTCCCCTGTAGCCAGTGAGGATACAAAGATTTCTCTCAAGGCCCCAGCAATTTCCTCCTTGCCTCTCAATTTTCTGGGGTACATCCCATTAGGCCTTGGGGACTTGTCTACCTTAATGTTTCTCAAGAACCCCAAAACCACCACCTTTTTGATCTCAACATGACTCAAACTATCTGCACACCATTCCCCAGACTCATCATCCACCAAGTCCTTCTCTTTGGTGAATACTTATGCAGAGTACTCTATTAGTACCTTGCCCATTTCCTCTGGCTCCAGACATAGATTCCCTCCTTTGTCCTTGACTGAGCCAACCCTCTCCTTGACGATCCTCTTGCTCTTTATATATGTATAAAAAGCCTTGGGATTTTCCCTAATCCTGCTGGCCGATGCTTTTTTTTTGTAACCCCTTTTAGCCCTCCTTACTCATTGCTTAAGTTTCTTTCTACTTTCCTTGTATTCCACACTTGCTTCATGTGTTCCCAGTCTCCTAACTTTGACTACCTCATAATTGCTCTTGTTATCCAAGGTTCCCAAAACTTGCCATACTTATCCTTCATCCTTACAGGAAGTGCTAGCCCTGAATCACTATCAGCTTGCACTTGAAAGCCTCCCACATGTCAGATGTTGATTTGCCCTCAAACATCTGCCCCAATCTACATTCTTCAGTTCCTGCCTAATATTGTCAGTATTTATGAACTGTTCTCTTCACTGTCCTGTCACCTTTAATGATCTATGCACGTATATGTACTGGCCTCTCTGCTACTGCAAAAACTGTAGAATTTTACCCCTTACTTTATCAGTCCATGTTTTTTCTACCAAATTATATCACCTCACATTTCTCTGCATTGAACTTAATCTGCCACCAATCTTCCCACTCCACCAACTTCTTTATGTCCTTTTGAAGTTCTGCACTCTCCTCAGTTTACAATGCTTCCAGGTTTTGTATTACAGTTCAAAGATGTGTGGGCTAGAAGGATGCAAGAGGTTGGAAAGCTGAGTGAAATCACTTTAGGAGAGTTGGTTGAGACTCTTGGGTCAAATGGCCTCCTCCTGCATTGTAGGGATTCTATTTTATTCATCTGAAAACTTTGAAATTGTCCCCTGTGCACCCAGATCTTGATTGTTTATATAAGGATCCCAATACTGACCTCTGGAGGAGAGACCACTGCGAAGCTTCCTCCAGCCTGGAAAACACAGATTGATCATTAGTCTCTCCCTCTTATTAATAAGCCAATTTTGTATTCACATTGCTACTGTCCTTTTCATTCCATGAGGCAAAACTTTTCTTGCTAGTCTGTTGTGTGGTATTGTATCAAATTTCTTTTGAAAGTCCATGCAGCCACATCAACAGCGTTACCCCCATCGACTTCTTCTATTTACCTCTTCAAAAAACTCCAAGCTTGTTAAAGATTTCTCCTTAGGAAGAAGCTGCAAGGATTTCTATCAACCCACATTTTTCCATGTGACTACTAATTCTATCCCAATTAATTTTTCTAGCTTGCCCATCACTGATAAATATGTCAGACATGCCCGTCTTAAGTTTAATGTGATATCCAGTTCATTGATTTTTGCAATAATGCATTGACGTTGTGGATTTGGGCAAGCTTCTGAAGGCTGTATTGATAACTTGTGAAATAGTACAAAACTGTTTTTTCACCCATAGTTCAGGTTTGTTAGCTGCACAAGTTAGTGTCATTGATAACTGATCTTAAAAGTATGTAAGTGACAAACTTAAACTAGTGTGTTCAAATGTGTTTTTCCAGTTTAAGTACTTTTGTGATTGAATCTAAGCAATTTATCCATTTTGCTTATTCCATTGTATGTTCCACATCCCAACCAGATTTTTAAAAGCCATCTTCTATTGCACGTTGGTATTCCCTATTTATCTTTGAATTAGCAAATATACTCGTTTTGTTTCCAATGTCAACATGCCTTCCATTGTATTAGTTTTGTTGATTTACTGCTTCCTCCTTCTATCAAGTGTTCACTTGTCACGCAAGTTTATCAAAAATCTTTTGCTGTCTTTATCAATATTTTAAAAGTTAAATTTGTTGAGCCATTAGGCCAGTGAGTGTTTTGGAGGTGACCCAGATCAGAACAAGTGTATGCCAACTAGAATCGGTTTCCTTTTTGTCATTAATGTGGTGATTTGTCTCTGACAAGTTTTCTGACCACATAAAGGAATTTCATTTGAGACGGTCTAAACTCACTTTGTAAAGGAAAAGTTAGTATAATAACCACACATCTTGAATTATGGAATGGTTATACCAAAGAGAGAGGCCATTTGGCCCATCATGTTTGTGACGACTAGCAACTCAGCTAGTGCCATAGCCCTGCAAATGTTTTCTCTTTGGATGTCCAGTTCTCTTTTGAAGGTCTTAATTCCACCATCTTCCCAAGCATTGCATTCCAGATCATAACCGTTCACTGCATAAAAAGGTTTTTCCTTCTGTCACCATTGATTCTTTTGCCAACCTTCTGAAATCGCTATGCTTTGATTCTTAAACTTTCCATCGACAGAAACAGGTGCTCCTGACCTACTCTGTCCAGACACTTCTATCAAATTCCTTAATGTTTTATTCTCTAAAGTGAACAGCTCCAGCTTCTTCAGTCCATCCGCATAACTGAAGCTCCTCATCACTGAAATCTTTTCTGTACCCTCTCTCATATTTTCACATCTTTCTTAAAGTATGGTGCCCAGAATAAGACACTACTCCAGTTGAGACTGAACCCATGTTTAATACAGGTTCATTGAAACTTCTTTGCTTTTATACACTGTTGATTTATAAACCCCAGGGTCCCTTATGCTTTATTAATTGATTTCTCAACCTGCACTGCCACTTTCAATGATTTTACAATTGTCTATTTCTGTGCCGTATAACCTTTCATCCCAAATAGCTTGTGTTGGCGTTTGTTGCAGTCAAACATCCTCGTCATTCCTCATGTGACTTTATCTTCGTAACCCTCATTTCCCTTTCCATCATGCTTGCTCCTAAATGCATCTAAAATATTCCCCCAATCACTATCTCTAGCAGCAAGTTCCGTCTTCTCGTTATGCTTTGGATAAAGGACTTTCTCATGATTTTCTTGTATTGATGGCCTCTTTTCCGCAAAGTGAAGCATTCTCCTCTTGTGGAATCTCAGCAGATTTTCTTCATCATCTGCTCAAGTTGATTCTATTTACCAATTTATATGGACTGGACTGGACTTCTCAGTTGCTCAGTTTCTCCTATTTTTCCTAATCCCTGCTCAGTCTCTTGGCTTCTTTGACGCAAGGATAGTATTCCTGAGGTTGTTTTTTATTCCTACTTGGAATGTTGGTGTTGGTGGCAAACCCAATATTCTTTGTCCTTTCTGAGTTGCCCTGAGCTGATGGGAGTCTTTTATTGAGGGTCTTAAAAGATGAATGGGAGGTGAACAGGGGAAGTGTTTGGGAAAGGATTTGGATGTTGGCCATTTGAGCTGAAGGTATGGTCACCAATTGTGAATTGAAAGGAGGGAGGAGACATAAGACTCCAGAATAAGTAATTTTAGGTGGAGATTTATTTATTTATGGTGTCGTAAGTAAGCGTACATTAATAATACAATTATATTTACTTTGAAAATCCTCTCTTTGCCACACTCCAATGCCTGTTCGAGTGCATAGAGGGAGAACTTAGCATGGCCAATGCACCTAACCGGCACATCTTTTGGACTATGGGAGGAAACTGGAGCACTGGGAGGAAACCCATGCAGACACGGGAAGAATGTGCGGGTTCCACATAGATGGTGGCCCAAGCCATGAATTGAACCTGGATCCCTGGCACTGTGCTAACCATTGTGCCGCCATATAACAAACCTGGAGGAGGTTAAGCAGTCCTTAATACTATGCTGATCTCTTCCTCCCAAATTCAATTTGTTTGAAACTATTTTTAGTATTTATAATAAATCATTCAATTTTAATATAAAACAATATTAGTAATAAAAACAGAATTTCTAATGTGTATAAACTTATTCTGCGGTATTTTAGTATTCTAGTATTCAGACTGCTTGGAGATCAGAGTTCATTCTAAAGTAAGTTAACTGACTGCAGATGTTCATCTTTAAAAAGGAAACCATGATGCTTAAACCGTGCTAGATGTTGGCAACATTATTGATTTGCATTATAATGCAGAGTTTAATTTTTACATTCAAGTGACTTCCTCTCATAAGGCACAGTGTGTAATATCCAATCTAAGCATTCTCTGCAGCATAGACAATTTTCTGCAATTATTTCCTTTTTTAGTAAACAACAAGTGCAGTCTAGAAGTAGGATTATAACTTGCAAATAGGAAATGTCACATTAGATTTCATTCCATGTTATTGAGAAATTCATAATATTCTTGGCATTGGTTACTGCATATGACAAAACAACCAAAGTTGTTGTTTGTCCGTCGTCATCGATGAGGGCATTGAAACTATTCGGTGCATCCGAAGATG
The DNA here is from genome assembly GCF_965287045.1 of Carcharhinus amblyrhynchos. NCBI lineage: Eukaryota > Metazoa > Chordata > Chondrichthyes > Carcharhiniformes > Carcharhinidae > Carcharhinus > Carcharhinus amblyrhynchos. The sequence goes on along the minus strand of NC_137335.1, from coordinate 67,002,528 downwards.
ACTGATCAGGCCAATTCAGGCACAGAATGTCTTGGCACATATTGGACAGACTTGTGCAGGCACTGTAGTTGTTGCGCTGGTGGCTCTGGACTTGCACAGCTCGTGCTTAAGTTGTGCTTCAGCAATGCACCTTGCGTCGTAAGCTTGACAGCCCTTGTGGATGAGGCAGCTCAGTAGGGCAGTTTTGTGCTAGTGTTTCTCCTGTGTTCGTGTCTATGTCAAGCAAAGTTACTGGGTAAAACAAAGGCTATGGGCCTGACAACATCCTTGCTGTAGTGCTCCAGGACTACCTACCCTCCTGGCCAAGCTGTCCAACACTGGTACCTGCACAACAATGTGAAAAATTGTCCAGGTGTGTTATTTCCACAAAAAAGACAAATCTCATCCAATCAATTACTGTCCCATTAGTTGATCCTCAATCACAGGCAAAATGATAGAAAGTGTCAGCAAGAGTGTTATTAAGTGCTATTTGTTGAGAAATAATTTGTTTATCATTGCTCTGCTTAGGTTCTACCATGGCCACTCTGCTCCAGATTTCAATACAGCTTTGGTCTAAACAGAGCTGAAATGCAGAAGTCAGATGAGATCAAGACAGCATTTAATCAAGGAGTCTGGGAAAATTGAAGTCAATGGGAAATGGGGGGACAATCTTCACTGGCTGGAATTGTATCTAGCACAAAGGAAGATGGTTCTAGTTAGAGTCATTGAGTTATAGAATCCCTACAATGCAGAAGGGAGCCATCTGACCCATTGAACCTGCACCGACAACAATCCCACCTGGGCCCTGTCCCTGTAACCACATGCATTTAGCATGGCCAATCAACCTAACCCACACATCTTTGGACTGTGGGAGAAAACCGGAGAACCCAGGGGAAACCCATGCAGACACAAGAAGAACATGCAAATCCCACACAGACAGTGACCTGAGACCGGAATTGAACCCAGATCCCTGGTGTTGTGAGACAGCAGTGGTAACTACTATGCCACTGGGCCACTTGAGGGAAATGATTTCAGTCCTAAGACATTATTGCGAGGGTTCTTCGCGTTGGTGTCCTGGGCCCAACCATCTTCAACTGATTCATGAATCACCTTCCCTCTAACATCAGAACGGAAGTGAGGATTTTCACTGATGGTTGCACAATGTTCAGTACCATTTGCAAATACTCAGATAATGAAGCAGTCCATGGCCAAATCAAGCATGATCGGGACATCATTCAGGCTTGGGCTTATAAGTGGCAAGTGATATTTGTGCCAGGCAAGTGCAATTTGTGCCACATAAGTGCTAGGCAATGATCATCACCCACAAGGGAGAATCTAGTCCTTTGTCCATCGCATTCAACAGTATTAGCATTGCTGAATACGCCACCATCAGCATCATGGGCGGTGACCATCGACCAGAAGCTGAACTGGATCAATCACATTAGTACCACAGCTGAAGTTGGTGACTCACCTCCTGACTCCCCAAAGCATGTTCTCCATCTACAAGGTACAACTCAGGAGTCTGCTTTCCTGGATGAGTACAGCTCCAACAACAACAAGAAGTTCAACAGCGTTCAGAACAAAGTAGTCCACTTGATGAGCACCCCATCCACCACCACAATCATGTACTCCCTCCACCACCAATGCACAGTGGAAGCAGTATACAGTCTACAAATTGCATTACAGCAACTTGCCTCTTTTAACAGTAGTTTCTAAATCCACGATCTCCATCACATATAGATGGACAAAGGGAACAGATGCATGGGAACACTGCCTATTGTATGTTCCCCTCCATGCCACACACCATCCTGACTCCAACTCCTTTACTCTCACTGGGTCAAAATCTTGGCACTTGCAAACTAACAGCACTGTAAGTGGAACTACACGCTTGGACCACAGTGGTTGAAGGTGGTTCACCACCACATTTTCAAAGGCACTTAAGGTCAGCATTTGTTTATCCATCCCTGCTGGTGTGTCTCATAATCTCATGAGCAAATTGGGGGGGGAGGGAGGAATTATTTGCTTTGGTATCTCAACAACTGAATTTATTCTCAGGACTGGGTGTGATTAGGAGAACAGGAAAATACCAAAGTGATTTTGATCACCCGGATTACTTTGCATAGATGTAGGCAGTGACAACCTACTCTTAATTCAGATGATTTTGAATTTGTAGCAGTTTGGAAATTTTGGCAGGAAATTTCATTGTATTAAGTTGCTTAAACCAAATTGTTGGATATTTCACACATTTTAGCACAAATTGACATTGAATAATCAGAAGTACACCAAACATTGTGGAGGAATTCAGGTGTTGTATTACGAAAACCTATGTTTAAAGAAGATGGAACACTCTTGTATATAAGTAAAAATTATTGGAAATATAATCGGTATTTATGAAAGTGTTATTGAAATGTGTAGTATTGAACTCTACAAATTTTGTATTTTTATAACTGAATGAATAGCATAGCTACTTTACTCCTAACAGTTTAAAAACTGATTTGATTGATCAAAAGCAATTTAAACCTGCTTATAGTTTTTGTTTACCTGTATAATTTGCCAGTAACACTGCTGATGTTGTTTCCTTGAGTAAAATTTGGCAAAAGCTTGTGTATTTTAAATGATGAAATAGTTTAAATAATTAATATTCCACTATGTATGACGAGACCACGATAATGCTTGTGGACTTTCTTGGTAAGGTGCAGTGATTAATATAAGCTTTGTTGCAAAATTGGAGTGAAGTATTGCCTTCCTGTTCTTGGGCACGGAACTTCAATTTGTTCATTTATTGTATCATTGTTCTGAGAAAGTGTGTTGGGTCACTGTGGTTTGTTTACTTTTCTGCTTGTACATAAAAATACATAAGTTTTACAAATTGCATGGGAAGCATCTTAATGTTTGGGGAATTGTAGAGGAGGCAGGGTGTGAGATGGTTGTTAAGTTTTTATTTGTATTAGGCCAGTTAGAATTCCCTGCGCATTGCTTTTGACCTTGGTATAGTTTGTAAACTTAGCTGCAACTGTTCAAAGATTTGTTTCCAAAGTTGTGTGATAGTGCACAAGAATTTGATGCATGATTTCTTGCTGATCAAATTTAGATGACTGAATGAAATGGATATTCTTTTCTGGTTTGTGTTCAACCTATACACTTCTTGAAATCTCTCAAACCATATTTAAGGCACACTCACTGATGAAGGAGCAGTGCTCTGAAAGCTTGTGATTCCAGATAAACCTGTTGGACTTTAACCTGGTGTTGTGAGACTTCTTACTGGGCCCACCCCAGTCCAATGCCATCATCTCTACATCATATACACTTTTTGTAGACTTACAGTACAGTAGCTAATTTAGAGGTATAAAATTTGTACAATACAATAGCTTTGTCACAATCTGTATTGAGATGGATGCATCTCAAACCAAAGTAGCCTTTGGTTTTTATGCAAATATATGCACTGGCATCACAACTAGGATTTGATGGCTACTTTCCTAAGTTTTTAAGAACCTGCTGGGCTTTTTGATTTTCATTTCCTACCTTATTTGGGAAAGGGAGAAACCTTAAGGCTGTATAACATCATAACTCCAATCGTAGGAAGTTTAGCTTCAGTTTGGGGTGCAAGCTTTCCTGTGGCTGAGGAATACAGTGATCCTGTAATTGTTCGCAAAGTACATTTTTTTTAATATCATAACCCCACCTACACAACATCACTTCCTGTTTTCTTACCCAGCTGTGTTGGTTCATGTGAACACTAAACTTGGAGGTCAGGCCTTGCAGAGGTAACTGGAAAATTACTTGTTAAATGAATAGCTTTTTAATAAAAATTGAATCTATTGTAGAAAAGTTTTATAAATTGAGATGTGGTTGTATGTTTTGTGGAATAGATTTTATCACTTCAAACCAAATGTGAATATTTTGCAAATCATAGTTTATGCATGATGTCTGTTGTGCAGAAGATAATCTCTGCAAATACAGTGCCTTCAGGTTCCAAGGGAGAATGCTGCTTGTGCACTGATTTCCTCAATAATAATGTGTGATTGTGTGTACAGGCTGATAGCTATTAACATCACTTTGGTAAAGAATTGCACTGCTTCTGAGATGTGTCTTGTGTAGGAAGTGCACAGAAGCCAGCAACAAGAAGTTAATGAAAACTGGAGAAATACAAAAGGCAATCTCTATGAAATGAAAGTGATTCAAGAGTTAAGGGCAAAAATATACACCAGGTTGTTACATATTTGGTGTTTCACCAGATATTTAGTTGTTTCTTTGTAACTTTTGTTTTTAAAACAGATACAAGTCAGAAAACATTTTCATCAAGCTTGAATTGGGGACACAAATCTGAGGGATTTCTTTTAATGCTGTGAAATGAATTTTTAAATGATGAAGAATTACTTTGTTAGATAATACTTGAAACATATTTGTGGCTCTATTTCAAAGTACTATCTTCTATGGTAGAATTAAACTAATTTTGACCACAGCCAAGATGGAAATTTTAAACAATTGATTGTGTGAATGGGATTATTGACGTCCATCAAAAACCATCAGGAGAACAGGCACATTAATTGATTATGCAGACAAGGTTCATAAAGCAATACAGCACAAAGGTTGAAAAGATCATTCAAATCAAATCAGGGAGACCTTAAATGACACTGTGTTAATGTACAATTATGTATTTTCAGTTCAGGTATTGCATTCAAAATGTCTGCTATTCCTACAGAGATTATGTAGCTGCAGAATGGCCTTTTTCACTGTTAACCCCTCACAGTTCTCAGTCAGCTTTGATGCAGAGAAAACAATTTCGCATGAGGAAGATAGTAGTGGACTTGAGGATATGGACCAACTGATGAAATAGAAAGACAGTTTGCAGATAGAAGCTAATTTGGTATACAGTAGTGACAAGGGATACATTTTGAAAGGAAGAACAAGGGGAAGCTGGATGATGTAAATGCTAGAATGCAGGAGTAAAGAGGTCTGATGTGTATGTACAGACACATGAAAATGACAGGATAAGTTAAAAGCTGAGTTTTTTAATAAAGAAGCACAAATGGCCCTTATTTTATAAATACCAAGCAAAAAAGATGAGTTTAAAAAAAAGATCACTGGTTAGGCTTCAGCTGGATTATTGCGAATCACACTTTAGGCATAACGTCAAAGCCATTTTTGCAAAAGATGGAAAGGGGATTTGGTAGCATTAGACCAAGTGTGAGGAGCAATTATGTGGAAGATCATCTAGCTGAAATATTAACTGTTTTGTGCTCCATATTTGCTGCCTGTTTCCAGCATATTCCACTTTTATTTCCAGTTTGTTTAAATTCAAGTACCTATTATGTATCCTGCTCTGCAATAATTTCCACTTGCCCATCACTTCTATTTTTTGTTACCTGCTCCACTATGTATCAAATTTAAAATTCTTCATTTCCATATTCACTATGATATATTTCATCTGTTGGGTACTTTCTCCAGTCTTGTATTCTCTTCTGTAGCCTTTGAACAGAAGAGCATAGGAGTTGGGAGCACAAGGAGTTCATTCAACCTTTCAAGTCTGTTTCTCATTCAACCTTTCAAGTCTGTTTCTCATTCAACCTTTCAAGTCTGTTTCTCATTCAACCTTTCAAGTCTGTTTCTCATTCAACCTTTCAAGTCTGTTTCTCATTCAACCTTTCAAGTCTGTTTCTCATTCAACCTTTCAAGTCTGTTTCTCATTCAACCTTTCAAGTCTGTTTCTCATTCAACCTTTCAAGTCTGTTTCTCATTCAACCTTTCAAGTCTGTTTCTCATTCAACCTTTCAAGTCTGTTTCTCATTCAACCTTTCAAGTCTGTTTCTCATTCAACCTTTCAAGTCTGTTTCTCATTCAACCTTTCAAGTCTGTTTCTCATTCAACCTTTCAAGTCTGTTTCTCATTCAACCTTTCAAGTCTGTTTCTCATTCAACCTTTCAAGTCTGTTTCTCATTCAACCTTTCAAGTCTGTTTCTCATTCAACCTTTCAAGTCTGTTTCTCATTCAACCTTTCAAGTCTGTTTCTCATTCAACCTTTCAAGTCTGTTTCTCATTCAACCTTTCAAGTCTGTTTCTCATTCAACCTTTCAAGTCTGTTTCTCATTCAACCTTTCAAGTCTGTTTCTCATTCAACCTTTCAAGTCTGTTTCTCATTCAACCTTTCAAGTCTGTTTCTCATTCAACCTTTCAAGTCTGTTTCTCATTCAACCTTTCAAGTCTGTTTCTCATTCTCATTCATGGCTGATCCACCTCAACTTATATTCACAAATTATTTTAGTGGTCAAAAAATCTGTTGATCTTTGTGTTAATTACACTCAATGAGTGAACATCCATAGCTATATGGCGTTGAGAATTCCAAAGGTTCACAGTTGTATGAAGAAAGACATTTCTCTTAATCTCAGTCCTAAATGACTGATTTCTTAGACAGACTGAGACTGTGACCGCTACTTCTGGATACCCCAGCCAGAAGAAACAGCCTCCCATGATACTGTTCATCATGCTTTGTGGTACCACCACTGTACTAAATGGGTTAGACTCAAATCAGATAGCAGCTCAAAAGTGGGCATTATCAGTTACAGAATTGCATTCAACCAAATCTACAACCTCATGGCCTGACATCCCTTTGTCTACCATCACCATTAAACCAGGGGACAGATCTTGGTTTAATGAGGAGCATAGAACAAAATCATGGCAAAAGCAGCAGCCATACCTACAAGGTACAAAATGGGACTGCATGCATATAAAACAGCTGAAGCAACATGCTACAGATTGATATAAGTGGCCTCACAACCACAACCAGTGCATCAGATCAAAATTCTGTAGTCTTGCCACATCCAGTTGTGAATGGTGGCAAATAATTAAGCAACTAACTGGAAGAGGAGGAGGAAGCTCCAAAAACATTTCCATTCTCAATAATGAGGAAGCCTCTAACATCAGTGCAAAGGCTAAGGCCAAACACTCGCAGCCATCTTCAACCAAAAGTACCGAGTGGATAATCCATCTTTGCGTTCTCCTAAGGACACCATTGTCATTGATACCAGTTTTCAGAAAATTCCACTCCACTGTGATAGCAAGAAATGGCACAGACACAAGCTACGGGCCCAGGCAATATCCAATAAGTAGTACTGAAGACTTGTGCTCCAGAACTAGCTGTGCCTCTGGTCAAGTTATTCAATGCATCTATGAACAATATGGAAAATTGTCCAGGGATATCCTGTCTACATAAACAGCTCAAATCTGGCCAAATATAATTCCAGCATTGTACTTTTGATTATTAGCAAAGTGGAAAATGTTGTCTTCAGCACTATCAAACAGCACTTACTGGTAAGCAGCAACCTACTTGCCTGGGCTACTCAGCTCCAGATCTCATTACAGCCTTGGTCCAAATTTAAGAAGCCCTCAAGAATCGGGCGGAAACTGTCCCACTGGTTGGAGTCATACTGAGCACAAAGGAAGATGGTTGTGATTGTTGAATAACAATCATCTCTGCCCCAGGACCTCCACTGCAGGTATTATTCAGGATCATGTGTCCTTCGAGCCGCAATTGAACCAGTGACCTGAGCATGTCAGTTTTAGTCGTCTGCAGTCCACTTCCACTCTACCAGCTGATCTATCGAATGGGAATCCAATAATGTCTTGGGCCCAAACATTGTGAGCTGTAATGACTGTCCTTCCAATGTAAAGTCAGAAGTGAAGATATTCGTAGTTTGTTGTAGTGTTCAGTTCCATCTGCAGCTATTCAGAGGCCGAAGCAGCCCAAACCTACATGGAGCAAAACTTGGACAGCATTCAGGCTTGAGCTGATAAATAGCGAGTGATATTTATGCCACTCAGTACCTGACAATGACCAACTGCCCTTGATATTCAATAGCAATACCATTGTTCAACTCCACGTAGAGGAAAGAGTCAAATTGGACCCCGCCGGAAGACTGCTGCTCTCAACTCGACATTTGCAGAAAGTCAGACAGTGCAGAAGAGAGGCCCTTTGGCCCATCAAGTCTGCACCAACCACAATCCCACCCAGGCCCTACCCCCATATCCCTACATATTTTACCCGCTAATCCCTCTAACCTAAGCATCCTAGTACATTAAGGGGCAATTTTAGCATAGCCAATCAACCTAATCTTTGGACTGTGGGAGGAAACCAGAGCACCCGGTGAGTTGAGTTGAGACAATTCGCACCTCTTTAACCTGTCATTATCCCTCTCTCTACTTGCATTGTCTGTACCTGTAAAGGCTTGATTACCTATTAAGACTTGCATTCCAACCATTATCTTGCAATTAAGTCTACATATGCCCTGTTTGTGAACCCAACACTTTTTGCAATCCTGTGGAAACTGTGGACCATGTGTATGTTGGTTGTTTTAAGCTGCATTTCTTTTTTTGGTTATTTAAAAAGCCTTTTGTTAGAATTTTGTTTATACTTCAGCCCCATGCTTCTGATCTATGGGCACCTGGTGTGAAGAGGAGAGGGAACCTGCTTGCCAAGAGCAGGCCTATGGCCATACTAGTCTGAAAACGCCCGATCTTGTCTGATCTTGAAAGCTAAGCAGACTCAGGCCTGGTTAATACTTGGATGGGAAACCGCTTGGGGATACCAGGTGCAGTAGGCTTTAACCGACTGCGCTGGGTCCCTGCTGTGGTTTTGCATCTCCCGCTTGAGGAGGGCGATCAAGGTCTGGTGTGCCTTTGCACTCAGATAGCAACCTTCCGCCTCCAGACCCTGCAGAGATACCTTTACGCAATGGTCTGCCCTGGTGACGTATTCCTTCCGCCAGTGGCATGGCCTCGATTATGATGTGCAGCTCCTGCATATCAATCTGGGGCGCGTTTTGACCTCCTTGCAGGAGTTCCCCTTCTTTTACTGGGACGGCTTTACTGTCTGGAACATGGTTGCCTCGTGATACAGTTCTCCTCCATCAGGAGCAGTGGCTGTCTCACGAGAGCCACTGCTCAGCAATCCACTCCTCCAGCAGTATAACTTTAGGTGGCTGACAGAGAAGGAGGCTGTGGACACCGGGGTGACCAGAATTGGGGATGTGCTGGATGGTGGAGGGGCATGCTGGCTGAACACATGGGGGCGCGCGGCCAAAGCCATCCAAGACCTTAGGATGGTCGTGCTTGGTCCCGAAAGTGCACGTGGTCTCGAGGTGGCGCAGGCGTGTGGTGAGATCTGAATGTTCCCCTGCTTGGACAAAATTCCACATTGGCCCAAAGCCTCAGCGCCCCCCCCCCCTTGGGTCAAAAACAAACAAAGAACAACCCAGCACGGGAAACAGGTCCTTTGGCCCAACGAGCCCGCGCCGCCGCATCTTCCTACACCTACCCTGCCCTGTGTGTATGTGAGTAGAACCCCTAATGTAGCCAGATTCAGGGGAGAATAGTGTCAATTTGGTACACCAATCAGCCTAAGAGCACATCTTTGGGGTGTGGGAGGAAACCGGAGCGCCCGGAGGAAACCCACGCAACCACAGGGAGAATACGCAAACTCCCACAGACATAGGCCCAAATCCATGTATCTGCACAGCTAGCAGTGATAGTCACTGAGCTGTTGCGGTGCCCGTCTGCTGGTCCAGGATTAAGCACACACAACAACATGAAGTACTAGGCCACTCCCGGAACCTCCAAGAGCAGCCCACGCATGACCCACCGTGTGCATGCCCCTCATTTGACAACAAGGTGGACCGACCCTGTGGAATAAAAAGACAAAACGTTAACATGTAATACTGCATTTTGTCAGGTGCCCTACAGCATGTGCCGCCTTGTGGAAATATCCTCCGTGCCTTTTCCCACTGCATGGAGGTGTTTCCTGTATGGGCTGCTGCTGCACATCTTCCACTACCACATCCTCACCTGTCATCCAGATACACCGTGGCGGGTCTTGTTGCCGTCAGGTGGCAGAGGTCCCCAGTGGAAGGCCTTTTATGGAGGGATCTCCCCCAGTTACATCGGGGATCTGGGGTGGAAGGTGATGCATGCAGCAGTTCCGCATGCGTAGGATTCACTGGTTCATGGGCTCTGAAGCTTGCCCCTTCTGTGGCCTTGTGGAGTCCGTTGACCATGTCTGTGTTTTGTGTCTTAGGTTACACTCCATTTTTGTTTTCCTGAAGAACCTTTCATTAATGTTTTGTTTGCAGCTCAGTCCCATGTTCCTGATCTGTGGACACCTGGTGCAGAGAAGGGCAGGATGGCGACCTCCTTGTGAACCTGCTCCTGGGCCTGGTGAAGCATGTCATTTACAGGTCCAGGCAGCGGGCATTTGAGGGGGCCGTCCATCCTGACTGTCTGCCCCTCTGTCGCGGCTACATTCGCGGCCAGGTGTCCCTGGAGAGGGAGCATGCAGTGCAGTTGATGCCTCCCACACCTGTTGGGCACTGTATGGGCTGGGGTGCATTATCAACCCTAATAATCACATTTTAATTTGATGTTTTCGAGTTTTCTTTGTAATTTGATTTTGTTCAGGCTGTTCCCCCTCTCTTTTGGGGAGCTGCCTCTTTTACTTTGTCCTGATTTAAATTGAGTTTGTTTATTTGGTTTGACCTTAAAAGAGGCCAACAGCATGTCCAGGCAGCAGGTGATCAAAGGTGTCATCCAATTTGAGTGTTTTGCGCCTCTAAGCTGGCTACGTTTGTGGGCGGGTGTCCCTGCAAAGGGAGCATGATGTGCCAATGAGCATCATCGAGGCCTTCCATGCCATAAGGGCACCATAGAGAAAAAGATGCCTTACTGACTCTCATGATCATGTTTTGTTTCAATGTTTATGTTTCATTTGTGATTTATCTTTGTTTTGGACAGTTCCCCTATAAGAGGCTGGGCTTTTTACTTTGTCACACAGCTCATTTGATGTAGTTTAATTAATTCAACTTTAAAGAGTTGGAATCTGGAAATCCTGCCGTGAGAAACTTCAACAAAAATCAAGATGTTTGAGACCATCCAGCACCAAACTGTCTGCATGATCAACATCCCAACCACCACTTTGAAACACTCTCGTCCTTCATTCCCGATGCACATTGTCAGCTCTTTGAACCATCTATGAGATGCACTGCAGCAACTAGGCAAGCTTCCTTCGAGAGCACCTTCCAGACCCACAAGCTGTATCATCTACAAGTTATATCAAGGACAAGGGCAGCAGACACATGGGAATACTCCCATCTGCAAGTTCTCCCCTAAACCACACTCCATTCTGACTTAGAACTATGTCACTGTTCCTTCATAGTAACTGGGCCAACATCCCAGCACTCCTTCCATAACAACACTGTGGGTTCCCCCATGCCACATTGGATTGTCAGGTTTCAATAAGGCAGCTCACCTGAATTATCACCTTCAGGCCAGTTTGGGATAAACAACAAATAATGATCTTGCCAGTGACACCTGCTAACAATATATAAAAAACAAACAGAACTCTTATTTAAATGAGCACTGTTCTGAAGTGATGAATCAACCCAGTGAGACTATGAGGGTAAGCTATTCCATGTCAGTATCTGCTGTGAACACAGCCAAGAATGTTTTGAGGCACTTAATCCTCTACAAGACCGAGATTTGTTTGTATTTCAGCTAAATGTCTATATTTATCCAGGAAATACATCAGCTGCATTAGCTGATTCTTAGCATTCTGCATTAATCCATATAGGCTGTAGAAAATACTTCTGGTGTAACTGCAAACCCTTCATTCACTGACCTTTGCAATACTTGACAGTGGCATTTCAAATTCTGCCCCTGAAAGATTTAGCTGTTACACTCAAAGCTGGTTTAGAATTTATGTTAACTGACAAAGCTCTGGAGACACTTTTATCCATGTCTCTGAACAAACAGCAATTATTGTAGACAAAATGCAAGACATTTACTTGGCTGAAGCTGTGATTCAGTTACACTGTATTACAGTGGTGCCCATCCCTCTTAAACCTTCTCTTCTAATTCCGTTTCTCAGCCCCACCACCAGATGGCTGGAAAATCTGTGTTACTGATATCAGTCAAGAGATTAATATTGTCAGGGCAGAATTCCCTGCTATTCTGTTTGTGTCATGGGATATTTGTATATGATGTTTAATGTTGCGTCCAGAAATAACACTTCTGACTGTGCAGTGGAATCTTAGTGGTGCACTGAAATGTCATCCTAGATTATGTGCACGTTCCCATAATGGGGACACTGCAGTGGATAAGTTTGTAATGAGATTAATACAAATCAGTTTTTAGTGAACTAATACTGAAACTCCAGCATTATTCAGGCCTGGGCATAATATAATTCAAAATTATACCAGTTTAGCAATGGTTCAAACTGCTTTTTAAACATTTTGAGGAGCCTGTTGAACTGTTTTGCTCCTTGGTGTTGTGGTGAAATGGAGTTCAGCTCTGAATCTGAAGGGCTAAAATGTGATATTCTTCAACTTCTTTAAAGCTTTAAATTTTAGATTTAACAAAAAAATGCTATTCCAAATATCAGTAGAGGCTGACATTTCAAAGATTTTTAAAAAGTAATATGCTTTCAATAAATGTATAACCATTGCTGAATATTTTATCCAGAAACTATAATGCAAAATTCTAAATCTGTAAAATATCATTAATTCTAGCATCAATCTAACCATATATTTAGTTTATTAATAGGTCATACGTTGACTTTCTGAAGTAGGTTGTTACTGATCATCGTAATGGGTTGATGCTGAACATGGATAAATTTACAATTGTGGACCAGCTGGATGTTTGGACTAAATGAAGGCTGACATGACCGCATTATGGAGATAGGAATGTTCAGGAAAAATAATCTGAGTAAAGCCTTTTCCTTTGTTCTGATATAGATGTTTCTCACTGTGTACCTGAGCAACAATGATCAGCATTACACAGAGGTACCAATCACTCCAGATACCACAAGTCGAGATGTTGTTGGTTACTGCAAAGAACCAGGGGAGGTGGACTGTTACTTGGCTGAACGTTGGCATGGTGGTGGTAAGTAAAACCTGTTTCAACTAACATACATATGTCCCAGCTGTTCCATGACTAGTGGTTGAATAGCCACCATTTGGCTTTATTTTGTTGGGAGCACAACACTAACAATCTTTTTGTAGTACGTCAGTTCAGTAAACAAAGTAATTAAATGGTTCTGTTGCACGTTATCAGACATCGGCAAATAGAAAATAAATTAACCAGTTAACTTGAGATAGCTTACTCATGAATTTTGGGATGCACTAACATGTACCGTGAACTGGCAGATAGCAGCTTGTCTTGACTATAGAATTTTATTTTGGGCAATTTGGAGAATGCTACATAAAATTTACATTTTCCGGATGGAATGCTAAACCATAACCCTGTTTAATTGGTTTGGTATTAAAAGGCAGTAGGTGAAATTAATAGATATTTTGTACCTTATGTAAGGAGACAAATTTTCTAAGTAGTAGATAGTCATGTTTAACTGAAGTAATTTAATTGTTCTTCCTTGTAGAACGTGCCATAGCAGACAACGAACGAATCTATGATATTCTGCAACAGTGGGGAGCACAGAGAAATGATGTTTGTTTCTACCTGCGTCATGACCGTCCACCAAGCACTACAAGGGATGCAGGTAAGATTTATGTAACATTTGTTCAACAAATTTGAGGGACATTAAGTATACTGGAGTCAGATCATTTTCAGGTTAGTGTGTATTCCATTGGTAGTTTATTTTTGAATGGCTCCAGCTCAGTTTTCATATTTCTGTTTTGTGCACTGATTACTTCTGGAATTATAGTGGATAAACAGGTTTGTATAAAGCAGAACAAGTAAATCAAGTAAAGGTGCAACTTGGGGGACTGTGTAGGTGTTTAAATGCTCATTGCAAAAGGCTGCATTTGATTTTTTTTACATAAAAGGTTTAATGCTAGTTTTCAAATGACCGGCTAATGTCTTTTCTGGAGAAGTATACATATGTTGTTTTGCTCATCAGTTTTTTTTTTAGTTTGGCACAAAAGCCTCCTTGGGGTATTTTGTATCTATTTAGACATTTAGTAGAATAGGAACCGAACCTCTGTGACACATCTGGTCCTCCAGAGTCCTTTTTTAAACATGATTTCTATTTTGAGGATATTAACTAGCAGTTCACTTGAATTCAGATTGGGAGAATAATTTTGAAGTTTATAGACCAGAATTGGTGGCAGTTCTGCCCCTTTCCATTGTAACATTTCCTTCCAGTCAGTGCCAGGTATTACATTTTGACATAAAAGGCCACTCTGTGGCTTTACGAATATACCAAAGGAAGTATGTTCTGCAGTTTGTTATGGTGAATAATAGTATTGCATAATGTACTCATCAAATTCCATTATTAGACAACTCGATTAGACTACTATCACAATTAATACTTAATGGACTAGAAATTTAGAGGCCTGGAGGCATGAGTTCAAATCACAGTGTGGCAGCTAATTAATTTAAAAAACTAATAATACATTGAATAAAACGTAGTCTGTTGATGGTCATGAAACTGTAGGCTTAATGTAAAAAGTCATCTCGTTCACTAATGTCCTTTCGCCATCCTCACCCAAGCTAGGTTTACACATTATTCCAGATCCACAGCAATATGGTTGATTATTAATTTCCCCACATAGCAAGCTACACAGTTGCACCAGAACATTACATTGGTGTAACTACATCAAATGGACTGCGCAGCACCACCTTCTCAAGAACAGTTAAGGATGGGCAATAAATGGGGCCTTGCTAATAACATTCAAATTCCAGGAGCAAATGTTTGAAAACTGACTGAGTTAGAGAGCAAAATAAACTTTAAGGAGAAGTACAGCGAAGACTATAATACGTAGTCACGTTAAAAGAAGTGGACCGATATCTGGCATATGTGACAACATAGATGTGATAGACTGTACATTTTGGGGAAAATATATAAAGAAATATACCTTCAGTTGAAAAATTCTCGAGTGAGAAAACAGGTGCAGATGTGTAAATGGAAAATAGATTACAGGTGTTGGGGTGGGGGAAAGCAATTAGAGCAAATAGGAATTCGGTGTTCCATATTCCGGGGAAGTGCCAGAAGATTGGAAAACGGCTAATATTACGCCGTTGTTTAAGAAGGGTGCCAGGCAAAAGGCGGGGAATTATAGGCCGGTTAGTTTAACATCTGTGGTAGGTAAAATGTTAGAATCCGTCATTAAGGAGGAAATTGCGAGGCAGCTTGAAGGGAATTGCTTGATAGAGCAGACGCAGCACGGTTTCATTAAAGGGAAGTCGTGTCTGACAAATTTACTGGAGTTCTATGAGGATGTGTCTAGGGCAGTGGATAGAGGAGAGCCGGTGGATGTGGTCTTTCTGGATTTTCAGAAGGCGTTTGACAAAGTACCTCATAAGAGGTTATTGCAGAAGGTCGGGGGACATGGAGTTGGGGGTAGGGTGTTAGCGTGGATAGAGGATTGGTTGTCAAATAGGAGGCAGAGAGTGGGGGTCAACGGGTGCTATTCGGATTGGCGGATGGTGACTAGTGGAGTGCCCCAGGGGTCGGTGCTGGGGCCTCAGCTATTTACCATTTATATAGATGATCTGGAGGAGGGAACCGAGTGTAGGGTGTCGAAATTTGCTGATGACACCAAGATTGGGGGAACGGCAAATTGTGCGGAGGGTGTGGAGAGTCTGCAGAAGGATCTAAGTAGGCTGGGCGAATGGGCCAGGAAATGGCAAATGGAATTTAATGTTGGCAAGTGTGAGGTGGTCCACTTTGGTAGGAAGAATGGTAGGAAGGACTATTACTTACGGGGCGAAAAACTGCAGCAGGCGACGGTGCAGAGGGACCTCGGGGTCCTTGTGCATGAGTCGCAAAAACCCAGCTTGCAGGTGCAGCAGGTGGTCAGGAAGGCGAATGGGATGCTGGCCTTCATAGCGAGGGGGATTGAATATAAAAGTAGGGAGGTCTTGCTGCGGCTGTATAGGGCATTGGTGAGGCCGCAGCTGGAGTACTGTGTGCAGTTTTGGGCACCGCACCTGCGCAAAGATATTTTGGCCTTGGAGGGAGTGCAGAGGAGGTTTACTAGGCTGATACCGGAGTTGAGGGGGTTGAGCTATGAGGAGAGGCTGAATAAACTAGGCTTGTACTCGTTAGAGTTTAGAAGAATGAGGGGAGATCTCATTGAGACGTATAAGATGATGAATGGGATGGATAGGATAGAGGTGGAGAGACTCTTCCTGCTCAAAAAAGACAGTAGGACTAGGGGGCACAGCCTCAAGATAAAGGGGGGGCAGTTTAGAACGGAGTTGAGGAGGAACTTCTTCACTCAAAGGGTGGTGAATCTCTGGAATTCTCTGCCCGTTGAAGTGGTGGAGGCTGCCTCGCTAAATATTTTTAAGACGCGGGTTGATGGGTTTTTGATAAGAGAGGGGATTAAGGGTTATGGGGAGAGGGCGGGAAAGTGGAACTGAGCCACGACAGATCAGCCATGATCTTATTGAATGGCGGGGCAGGCTCGAAGGGCTGGATGGCCTACTCCTGCTCCTATTTCTTATGTTCTTATATACAATAATTCACGTCTGTTTCCATGAACACTTTGAATCTCGTTCATTTATGGAAGTTGACTCAGACTACATATCTTTTATGCATCCACAGACAAGCATGTACTGCATATCTGCCATACTTACTCATCTCTTCCTTACTTGCTGACATTTACTAACTTCCCATCCTCCACCAAATTTAAGTTAAAATCCTTGTTACCTGAAGTCTCTTCATGGCCTTGTCCTTCCCTAGTCTCGAACCTTCTCTACCGAGGGTCCCTTTTTTGAAACCTTTAATACTTCGCTGCTAGTTTCGTGTACAATGGCGTCACCATTTGTAGCAATGTCATGTAAGCCCTACTTGCTGGAAGTTGCTCTGTGAATATCTTTGCTTTCAACATCTGACCTTAACTTTAAACTCTTCTCAAAAAGCATTTCTTCAGTTTAAGTTTTGGGCATGTCTGCTAACCCCATATTAGTAATGAAGAGTTCTGCTGGAAAGTAGTAGGGAAGGAGGATCAATTATGGTGCATTGATAGTATACCATCAGTTTTGGCTCTCTTGTACCCTGACTGTAATGCCACTTCCCCACAAGGGTCGAAAATGTAACGAGAAAATGTTGACAAAATCAATGTGTTGTGAGAAGGGAATAGTAAAATGCTTCCTAATGACATGATTCCTTCATGTCATTATTTTTATCTTATGCAAACTCATTTGAGATATGTATTTTCACCTAGATGCACAGAGAAATGCTGGATTAATTAATGAATAATTTAAAATCTCTACAGTTTGTCAAGTGTAATTGAATGCTTTTATTGGAGATTTGATGTACTAGAACTGAGCTTCCTGATGTTCCTGGCTTATCATCTACCAAGTCATTGTGTTTACGTTGCGCTGCAGTCAGCACCATTTATTCATGTGTATGTGAGATTGTGCTAAATCAATGATTTGCCTGTATTTGGTATCTTCAAATCTGGAGTGCTAGATAGCGCTGTTGTCAATTTTGTTAGACATCTATTGTTGGTAAGTTTGAATTCAGAAGTATTTTGTTAAGCCACTTAATGCTCACACAAATCTGTGTTTGTCATATGGCTAAACTAAACGGTGATGTAAAATAAATCCCACTTCTTCAGTCTGCACTACAATTGTGATTCTCCATTCTTTTCAAAGCCCTGCTTTCTCATTTTCTCTCGTCTTGAGCTGTTAATGTGTACCTCTTGCCCTTTTCAGCTTGCTGTGAATTTTAATATTTCACTTTCAATGCAACATCCAACCTTATATTGAGCCACTAAGATTGCACTGGGAACAAAGTGTTGTACAACCATGAAATTCTTTGTTCCTGCCAAACAATGGTTTCTGGGTGGAGTCTGAAATCACAGCTTCTGAACACAATGAATTTTCTGTGTGCCACATGTAACTACTATTTATTTTAAAATAACAATTTTTTTTACAGGCTCTTTGAGACTCCAGGATCCAGTGTTGAAGAGAAACCGAGTCCAGGGTACTACAGATAGGCAGATGGAAAATGGGGTAAATAGAATCACTTTATTTGAAAAGTTTAACCTTTGTTGTGTGGTGTTACGATTCTAAATCCCTTCCTGTTGATTTTGCTGCCTCTATCACGTTTCCCCATGTAAACAGGCTTTGCTTTCCTGAATTTCAACTTTTTTTATTAATGATGTGTTTGTTGCAAGAAATAAAACAAAATCAATGCTTACGTTGCAAGAAATAAAATGTAGAGTACAAGCAAGGAAGTTAATAGAACTGAATAATAGAGTAGAGCAGTTTCTGTTTTGTCACAATTGAAGCAAAAATCAAGTACTAGTCCAATTTATCACTATGAAATTAAGTTAAACTTGGAAAACTGTTTCTATTTTAGATATATCAATTCCACTTTTAATGTGTAGACTAAATTGCACTTGTACTGTAAAGGTATGAAATAATTACGGCTCCCACAAACCTCTTATGGCCTTTGTAGTATAGATTTTATTTTTGACTTGTGGTGACGTGTTATGTAATTCTATAAGTAACATTCTCTTTTAAAAAAAACTCTGAGTCTCTATTGACTCTATTGTGCCAGCCAGTGAGTTGACCAAGTCAGCCAGTGTAGTGGGATGACACTTACGGCAACTCAAAGCAAACACTTAGCCATACACGTTGGCAAAGTCTACCAACTTTATTTAAGGAATATCTGTACAAGCTCGAGAAAACAGCACCCATAATCAAAACTGCAGCCACTTCTCCCAATGAAAGCAGAATATTTTCTCCAGAAAAATGTAATGAGTAAGAGGATAGTTAGATAATGTGTGTAAAATCAATCAGGCCACTTGCAGTGGTCTTCAGGTGTGATCAAAGAGGCAATCACTCAATCATTCCTATTCTGGCTGGGAGTAGTAATATTTCTATATGCATGTGAAAATATCACTCTTTGCTCATCATGTTGAAGTGGTGGAGGCTGCCTCGCTAAATATTTTTAAGACGCGGGTTGATGGGTTTTTGATAAGAGAGGGGATTAAGGGTTATGGGGAGAGGGTGGGAAGGTGGAACTGAGCCACGACAGATCAGCCATGATCTTATTGAATGGCAGGGCAGGCTCGAAGGGCTAGATGGCCTACTCCTGCTCCTATTTCTTGTGTTCTTATGTTGAAATTCACCTGTCTATCTTGAAGTCCTTAAGACGTCTTAGTTCTTGATATCAAACACGGCTTAAAATTTGAGATGGACCTGAACCACTTTATGATTGTGTACCAGTATTTGAAACCAATGGTTATGTTTCTCATATCACCATTAAGTTGAAACACTGAGGCCAAAAATATCACAGTTCATTTGTATTTGCGAATCCTCCAATGGAGCATAGTACTTTTTCTTTCTGCTTTGAGTTTGTCAAGCACCTTTATTTCACAGGACTCTAAGATCTGTGAGCTTGATGGGCTCGATCTTACACTGTGAGCACAACAAAACCGGAGCTCCTCAGCTATCAGATTCACGTGGAAGACGTTGAGTTTTGTCAGCATTTTGTGCGTTCGGATGGCTCAGGCTAGAAGGAAATTCCTTCATGGATTTGAATAGTTGAAAGAAAAAATTAAATTTTGGAGTAGTTTTAAAAAAAGTTGCAAATAGAATGCTAATATAATTTTAATACTTAAAGATTACTTTCAAATCTAAGGTTTGTTTTTTCCCAAGAAAAAGACAACTGTGTGTGTGTGTGTGTGTGTGTATTTGTGTGCTTGTGCACGCTACTTGGGCATTTGCTATCATTCTGCCCATGTTACCTCTTCCTTCTCCTCATGTTACCTCTTCCTTCTCCCCATGTCACCTCTTCATTCTGCCAGTGATGGAGGTTTATGCCTCTGCTCTTCCCTCGTCAGTTCAGAAATGCAGTTCATCCTTTATCCCTCTTCTTATCTTTCTCTTTCTCTTCCCCTGACCCTTTTCAGCTTTCTCTCTTCCTCACTTTCCCCCTGCCCTCAGCACATTGAAGGAAGTTAATATTTATATTCGATCAGCACCTGAAAGTTATATTTTTTATGATTCTATTTGACAAATGTAAAGTACTGCAAAAGTAATAATTGCCAACTTCATTGTTAGGAGTCAGGAACATCTTTACATTGCAGAGACTGCATGCAAATGTTTGTTTTGGGACCAATGTTTTCTCAATTTTTAAAAAAAATGCGCAGTTTATTTAAATTTGCAGTTCTCAAAACATTTTTGCACACTATGCAGGTGCCAACTTGTGCATGGCTGGTATGGGAACTCTTGGGCTACTGCACAGCCATGGAATTGTTTGGGACCCTTATATTTTATTAGGCAACTATATTCAAAGGCTGTCCACCATCTACATGGCACAGGAGTGTGATGGAATATTGTCCATTTGTTTGGATGAGTGCAGCTGCAAAAACACTCAAGAAGCTCAACAGCATCCAGGACAAAGCAACCTTCATCCATCACCTTCAACATCCACCTCCTCCACCACTGATGCATGGTAACAGCAGCATGTACCATCTTCAAGATGCACTGCAGCAACTTACCAAGATTCATTTGACAGCACCTTCCAAACTCATGACCTCTACAACCTAGAAGAATATAGGCAGCAAATGCAGATCACCATCTGCAAAGTTGTTTCCAAGCCACAACCATCCTGACTTAGAAATATATTGTGGTACCCTACACCACAAAGACTGCCGCAGTTCAAGAAGGTGGCTCACCACCACCACCTCAAGGACAATTAGGGATGGGCAATAAAAATGCTGGCCTAGCCAGCAATGCCTATGTTCCTGAATGGATAAAACAAAAAAAAATTGTATAGGTGTTATTTCACTTTATTTGTTTAATTGCATATGTTGCCTGATTCCAATGTTCATTGCTATTGGTAGTGAAATGGCAAAAATATTGCAGCTTTGTGTTGGTACTTAACAAGGAGATTAACAAGGTGGGACATAACATAGGAAGAAATATTCAAAGAAGATATGAAGACCTTTAAGATAGATAGATAATAAACTGATGAATTTGTGTGCACTGTATTCATGTATGTCAAAATAAGTTAGGAAACAGCAGAGACCTGCCAAGATCATTGCCTGGGACCTTACCAAAGAAATCTTCAGGGAGCAAATTTATGCAAGTCATGTATTCATATAATTGTGCTTGTCCGCAAACCTTTTTTATGCTGGTCTCCTTTCCAATCTTGAAGCCGTTGATTCTCGTTGGTGCTGCTGCGTTTCCCCACGAGAACTATTCTTGCTGTTGAGAGTTAGTTGTCTATTTTCTTACGTGTGTTGTCACATTTAATTGGAAACCATTATCACTTTATTTGTTGCATGAATACAATCTTATAGAGATGACTGGATAACAGAAGCAGCTTTCTTCTTTTACTTTAAGTCTGTGTTAAGGCCAGTTTCAGTGTACCCGCTCAATTACGTCAGCACAACCTGAAAATTGAACTCTGAAACTTGAGATACAGTTTGACATGCTTGATTACATGTTGTTTCAGTTTTGAAGTCAGCATTGGCTTGAGTGAAATTTGTATAGATATCCAACATTAGCTTTTAAACAAGAGATCACAATAGTTGGGAAAGTATTTTGCGGATCCACAATTCCCTATTTTATCTCATCATCTGTCACTTGCTGTGGAACTATGATTAATGATTACTAGGACTGATTTACACTGTTTTAAGATGAAACCCCACAATTGACAGAAGGTGTGATTTACATTTTGTTATTTGTTTACTTCTGTTTAACATTTTTTAAAAACCACTTAGGATCTGAAATGAACAGGGTGTAATATTGGGGTGTGAAAGAGTGACTTTAGTGTTGTCAGATACAAGTTTAATACAAGCAGGATCAGTTGTGCTAATATTGGATCCTATAGTCTAAAGTAAAGATGATCAGAAAGGTTAAACAAAGAAGCTTGTTATAGTGGTTTCTTGGTTGCCATGGCAACAGTTTAGGTTTACTGAACAACAAACAGATATTTATATTAGGCAGATAGCATTATGAACCTTGAGGCTAGGGAGTTACATTCCATGTGAGTTTAATATTGGGTTTCTGTGGCTTAGGTAGTATTTCTATTTTAGTCTTTTTCTCCTGATAACATTTTTAAAGGTGTAATCACAACCTTTTTTACTAAGTGGCAGACTAATTTCTTGCTTTCCCCTGTTAGAATACTTTTGTAGTTCCTTTGGTTATAATTAACTATACTCTCTACAAATTTCATTGCCACTTCATGTAGGACGATATCCAAGTCATGGGTAAAAAGAGGTGGCTTCCAGTGGTGAATTCTATGTGGACACAGCTGTCTACTTCAAACTTCTCTGAGAAGTTACACTTAAATCTTAAATAGAAAATAGAAGAGGAGTAGGCCAATCAGCCTTTCGAGCTGTTCCACCATTCATTTTGATCATGGCTGATCACCAAATTCAATATCCTGATGCCCCCATCCCCCTCATATCCTTTGATCCTTTTAGCCTCAAGAACTATATCTAATTTCTTCAAGTCACACAATGTTTTGACCTCAACTACTTTCTGTGGTAGTGAATTCCACACATTCACTCTATGTGCAGAGTCTGCATATTGTTTCTGTGTCTGCACCAGTTTCCTCTGGATGCACTGGTTTCTTCCCACAATCCAAAAGACGTGCTGGTTAGGTGCATTGGCCATGATAAATTGCCCCTTAGTGTCCAAAGCTGTGCAAATTAGGTGATTGGCCATGCTAAATCCCCTTAATGTCAGGGGATTAGCAGGGTAAATACATGGGGTTACAGGAATAAGGATTGTGGTCAGTGAGGTCTCAATGTGCCAAATGACGTCCTTCAGTACTGGAGGGATTCTATGATTTTCTGGGTGAAGAAATTTGTCCTCATCTCAGTTCTAAAAGGTTTACGCCTTATCTTCAAACTATAACCCCTAGTTCTGGGATTGATCTCATTTACCTCTTCAAACTCTCTTTAATCTAATTTGTTTTCCTTTTCTAATTTCATAACCCAGACTTTCTCTAATGATCTCTGTGGTTCTTTTGTCAGAAGCTTTCCTGAAGTCCATATACACTACATCTGTTATATTTCACTCTTAGAGACCTACCACAATTCTACCAAAAAGTTAAACTAACTGACCTATAATTATCTGGAAGTGTGAGGTAATGCATTTTGGTAGGAAGAACATGTACAGACAATATAAAATAAGGGATATAATTCTTAAGGGGGTGAAGGGGCAGAGAGACCTAGGTGTTTTATGTGCATAGATCATTGATGGTAGCAGGACAGATGGAGAGAGTAGTTTGGAAAACGTGCAGTACCCTGAGCTTTATTGATACGATTTGGAGATGCTGGTGTTGGACTGGGGTAAACACAGTAAGAAGTCTCACAACACCAGGTTAAAGTCTAACAACTTTATTTCGTAGCAAAAGTGCTAGTTTTCGGAGAGCTGCTTCTTCGTCAGGTAAGTCCTTACCTGGTGTTGTGAGACTACTTACTTTATTAATAGGGACATACAATCCAAGAGCAAAGAGGTCATGTTGAACTTATGCAAGACTCTAATTAGCTCCCAGGAAGAATTGTGTGCAGTTCTGGGTGCCACACGATAGGAAGGATGTTGACGCTTTGGAGAGAGTGCAGAAGAAATTGACAAGAATGGTTCCAGGGATGAGAAACTTCTGTTGTGAGGATAGATTGCAGAGGTTAAATGTGAGAGCAGAAGGCTAAGTGGAGGTTTGATGGAGGTATTCAAAATCATGAGGGGGCTGGACAGAGGAGATTAGGAGAAACTGTTCCTGCTTAGGATCAAGAATGTGAAGGCACAGATTTAAAGCAACTTACAAAAGCAGCAAATGTGATTTGAGAAAAATGTTTTCACATTATCTGGAATGCCCCTGGAAATATGGTGGAGGAAGGCTCAATTGAAACGTTCAAGAAGGCATTAGATGATTATTTGAATAGAAACAATATGCAAGGGTATGGGGAAAAGGTAGGAGAATGGCACTAAGTCATCACGCTCATTCAGTGTAGACACAATGGGTCAAATGGCTTCCTGTGCCGTAACAATTCAGTGATTCTGGATTAATTCTATCTCCATTTTTTTTAAATGGGCATTTTATTGATCACTGTCTCATCTTTTGGCTTACATCACGCTCTTAAAAAAGCCAAAAATATTCCTATCTCATCTCATTCATATTCCTAGGATACTAATTAACTTGCCTAAAATTTTCCATTTATGCACAAAAATATCACTGCCACTTCAGGTTCACCACCTCTGTGATGATCTTGACTGAAGTAATGTAAAGTTGTCATTGAAAGCTGCTGCCATTTTTTGACCATGCTCTAGAAAATAACGATTCCCTCCTTTCAGTTTTAACCCTGCTTTTTAACAGTTATGTTTGTTCTGATATACTTGCAAGTGTCTTGCCTTTTTTTATTTGGTTAAACTTTTTTCTTTGGACTTACCCTTGGTTTTCCTCATTCTTAAATTCTTCAATTTTATCCTTCAGTGCATACATTATTATTCTTAGTTCTCATAGGACATTTTAATTGACTCCGAGATTCATTAATTATCCATGCTATCCTGAAACTAATTGTTTCCTTACTAAATGTTACTTATTTAAACATTACTGTTGAAATTTTTTTTCAACATATTCCACTGTTGCCTCATAGCCCTGTAAATGATTTATCACGTCATCTGTCCTCACCCAGCTTGCTGCTGCTCTTTCTATAATATGCTCTAACCCAATCTCAAGTTCTGGTTTCTTTGCTGACTTTATTTTCAAATGGAGTCTTAAACTTTTATTTATATTGCCTCACCACACCCAAGACACACTCTCACATCTAGCTAATTAATCATTTTATTACTCAGAGCTAGATTTAGCAGCACCCACCCTTTTGGCCTGTTAACAAAATGTAAAGTATTTTCTGCAGTTGCCTCAGTTAAGGTTCGTTCTTTCTGCATTGTAATACATGCATTTAACTTTTTAAAACATGATTTCCTTTCCTTTGATTTTATTCTGTATAGGTTATCATCCACCTTCATTTCAATCGTATTTCTTTGGTTCACCACTAGCTACTCTGCATGCTGTCCTGTGACTTTTCCATTTTTAACGTATCACAGATAATTGTTACTTTTATCATTAGTTACCAAGAGAAGATGTCTGAATGTCAATCTGAATTTTACAGTCAGCAGCAAAGTAAGGACACTGGCTGCTGACCTCAAGAAATAGAACATAGAAAAACTACAGCACAAGCAGGCCCTTCAGCCCACAAGTTGCGCCAAACATATCCCTACCTACTAGGCTAAAGATGTTTTAAATTATTTCAGAATTTAGTTTAAAATGTATAATAAATCATAATGGAGAGATTTCAAACCATAGAATCCCTACAGTGCAGAAAGAGGCCATCCAGACCATTGAGCCTGTGCCGACTCCACAAAAGAGCATCCCGTTCAGGCCCTCCCCTCTGCCCTATCCCTGTAACCAGGTGCATTTATCTTGGCTAATTCCCCCTAACCCACGCATCTTTGGATACTGAGGAACAAGTTAGCATGGCCAGTCCACCGAACCTGCCCATCTTTGGAGTGTGGGAGAAAAAAAATCAGAGTACCTGGCGGAAACCCATGCAAACACGAGGAGAATGTGCAGACTCCATGCAGTCACCCAAGACTGGAATTGAACCCAGGTCCCTGGAACTATGAGGCAGCAGTGCTAATCACTGTGACACTGTGCCGCTCTCAAGCATAGCATCATTTTTCAAAGCTAAAACTGTTGGTTAATAACAGTTATTGCTCAGATTACCATTAAACAAAATCCAGTTATATCCAAAAGAGCAAGGTGTGATGTCCAAGAATGGAAAATGAGAAGTTCTGACCAGATCAGCTGATGTCACTGCTGACTTTGGGTGGTGAGTAAAGGAGAGAGAGCGCAACTTGTAGTGAAGCTCACTTGATGAAAAGGCAGCACTTCAAAAGCTCATGCTACCAAATAAACCTGTTGGACTTTAACCTGGTGTTGTGAGACTTCTTACTGTGGTGGAGCAGTGAGCAACAGACCACAACTTCTGAATTCGTGCTTCAATCTGCAATTAGACTAAATTCTGAAGTTGCATCCAGTTTTAGAGAAATCATGAAGGTGAATATTGATGACTCGCCATCTAAAATGCCTGCTGTGGGATTGAGCCATCTGATCAGTGTTTAAACTGTCCATGAATGAGGGTACATAACTTTGCCAGATGACATAGGTACTTCATGCCAATAGGATAATTTGAAGCCATGTTTAGTAGGATAGACATTGAATCAGTTATGGACAGGAGAACAAAACTATTAAAAGGAGTGCAATACTCTCCCTTAAAGTTTATGTGGAGGACAGTGGTTTGAAAAGTTTGGAAAAGGGAAGAAACGATCAGTCAGTTTAAGGTAAAAACAAATGGCATCAACGTACAACTCTTAACATTATTTCGAAAAAGGTAGGGCATTAATCCAGTACCTGCAATGGAAAATGAACGCATGCATTCGTAAAATAGACCAAGGATGGTGGATTATACAGCAAGTCTGCTAAATAGAAGCATCAGTGATTGTTCTGGTTTCATTTTTTAAAAAGCTGGAAAAGGATAAAAGGCCTGGACGATGCTCCTCAATTATAAAGGTAACAGGTATAGAAAGCAGCTTCAAAGTGGAAGGGTGGTCATGTGGACTGAAAGCAGGAATCGGATTGGAAAATGAGGGATGACAGCTGAATTGCTAAAGATAATGTGGAGGTGAGAGAGCTATAGTTGCTCTTGCTAAAGTCTATGCTAAGCAAAGTTGGAAGTTTGATCTAAAATACTGTTTCCCTAATATTTGTTTGCAGGTTAGTGGGCCACGCATGGATATGACACTTGCTGAATTGCAGGAAATGGCAACTCGGCAACAACAGCAAATTGATTCCCAGCAGCAACTGCTTGCAACAAAGGTACATAAATAGTCACTAAAACCAAATGAGATTGGTCCAAAATTTCTTTTTTTCCCTCCTTTCCTTTTTGCCTCACTTCTGAGTGGTGAAATGCCTGATCTCCTCTTGGTACCTCACGATGATGACAGAACTTAAAACTTTATTTGTCTTCTGTTGCCTGCAGTGATTGAATTTTTAGTACATTGCCAGATGGATGCCATCTTTTGGCTTCTTGACTTGCATACAATGCATACTTGACCTTATCCAAGACATTGTCATTTGCATTCTGCCCTAAACCAAATCATGGTCACTGTCACCCTTATCCCATTAACTTCCACTGTTTCCGTCCTCTATCACAAATGATTTCAATATCTTTTGTTCTTGGTAAAACAAATCCTTAATTTCTTTCTTCACTGATCTTATTTCTGCAGCCTCCTCCATCATTATATCTGCGCTTGTTCTATTTTGGCCTCCTGACTTGTATTCCATCCATCTCGCATGTTGTCGCTCCCCAAATGGGGAGCAGGTGGAAAAGTGGAGTAGAAGACAAAAGTTGGCCATGATCATATTGAATGGCAGGACCTGCTCAGTAAGCCATACAGTTTACTGCTGGTCCAATTTCTCATGTCTTTAATTCCATGTTTAGCTATCATAGAACCTTACAGTGCAGAAAGAGGCCCTTCGGCCATCGAGTTGGCACTGACCACAATCCCACCCAAGCCCTACCCCCCATATCCATACACATTTACCCGCTAATCTCTCTAACCTACACATCTCAGGACACAAAGGGGCAATTTTAGCATGGCCAATCAACCTAACCCACACATCTTTGGACTGTGGGAGGAAACCGGAGCACCTGGAGGAAACCCATGCAGACACAAGGAGAATGTGCAAACTCCACACAGACAGTGACCCGAGCCAGGAATCGAACCCAGATTCCTGGAGTTTGAAGCAGCAGTGCTAACCACTGTGCTCCCGTGCTGCCCAAAAAACTGAAGTTTATTTATTAGCCACAAGTAGGCTTGAAACTACTGTGAAAATCCCCTAGTCGCACACTCCAGCGTCTATTTGGGTACACTGAGGGAGAATTTAGTATAGCCAGTGCACGAACCAACTTTCAGAATGTGGGAGAATAACCCCTGCATTATAACCTCTCGTGTGTCCCTCAAGGACCTATCCTTTCTCCCTCCTATTTCTGTTCTGCATTTTGTCCTCAGCAACTTCATTTTAAAGGTGCAATGTTACTTTTCGTAACCACTTCCAGCATTACTTCACTGTCATGTCTCTTAATTCCTTTTCTGCATCCTCTCCAGTGCCTTCACATTGTTATAATACACTGGTTCTGACTGCACTGGAGTATTGTAAAGCCTTATTATAGTTTATTTCCTTTTGCACTCTGTTTCTATTTGTAAATCTCCAGACCCCACATGCTGAAATAACTGCTTTCTCAACCTGTCCTTCATTGATTGTACACATATACCTCTGGCTCGCTCTGCTCCTGAACTCCTTTACAACTCTATTAAAACTTTTATTTTGCCTTTACTTGTTTTTCCAACCAAAATGTATTAGTTTATATTGAATTAAATTTCATCTGCCATCTGTCTTCCTCTTCAGTCAGTCTGTGTCATGTTGAAATCTATCAATGTTCTCCACACAAATCACAATACTTTCAAATTTTGTCATCTGTGAAATGTATCTACATTCATGTTTAACATTGACAGATTGTTGAATATGCTGAAATTCTATTCTTTTACTAACTGAGGATACCAAACTGATACTGCTATGATTTGCAACTAATTGTACAATTCTTTTAAGTTCTGTCGTAACCATGTCGCAACTTAGTAATTATTATTACTGCTATTAATGGATGAACACCTAATATGACATTCTTCTGGGCACTATTTTGCTGAGGTGTTCTTCTATTTATTGGAAAGAAGAATATCATATGAATGAATGACACTGGAGAGGATGCACAAAAGGAACTAAGAGACATGACAGTGAAGTAATGCTGGAAGTGGTATTCATTAATAACTGCAATAGGTATTTCCAGATATTTGTGATCTAATATATAATATACAAGGTTCACTAAATTAGTCCCTGGAATGTAGGGCTTGTCCCATAATAGCTGATTAAATTAAGCCTATATTCTCAGGAGATTGGAAGAATGAGAGGTGATCTCATTGAAGTGAACAGCATCCTGAAGGGGCTTGATAGGGTGAACATTGAAAGGTTGTTTGCACTGGTTGGGGAATCTAAAATGCAGGGGCACAGTTTCCTGATAAAGGGACAATTATTTACAGCTGCGACGCAGATAAATTACTCAAGTGTTGTGAATCTTTGGAACTTTCTACCCCAGAAGGTTGTGAATATGCCCCATCAAGGTTGGTTTCTAAAGAAATCGAGGGATATGGGGAGTTGAAGCCCATAATCAGCCATGATTATTTTGAATGGTGAAGCTGACTCAGTGGACCATGTGTTTTACTGTGTTCTTGTATCGTTTAATCTTTCTTTGTCTTTAATCTATCTTCTGTCAGATTGGAAGAAGGGAGGTGTTTGACGCACTGATTTGAAATAATAGTGTGCAAGACTGGTCTGTTCTTTAAGTTTGCCTCCAAACCCTCCTTTGTTCTTTTGCAATTTGATGGTATATAAATCTGATTATTACGTTGCCTCCATGCTAATCTTTAGGAGCAGCATCTGAGATACCTGAAACAGCAGGACCATCGGGAGCAACAAGCAGCAGAGCAAGAGAAGCTGCAAAAGCTTCGTGAAATTGCTGAGTGCCAAGAAGCCAAATTAAAGAATGTACGGTCACTTAAAGGACAAGTGGAACAAAACCGACTTAGCAATGGGAAGCTGGGTAAGGCATAACTGTTAAGAGTCCATACTAATTTTTGAGGCAAAAATTTTTAAAAACTTATTTTCCTGCAGCTTTTGTTCTATTGTAATTTGAATCAGTAGGCTCATTGGATAAAAATGAACAGAGTTCTGGTCGCTTGAATTTCTAAATTGGATTTGTATTGTTTTTCCCATATTTCTTAAAACTTTTAAAAAATTACCTCCCTTTGACTAACCTTTTGGTTGCGTCTTAAAATGATTACTTGTCCTTGAATCACTTTTGCAGACTCCCTGATCGTGACTTTATTCCACAAAGCTCCGCCAAAACAATATTTTGAGATGTGATGTTCTGTTAAACTGTCATTATTAAGTTACTTTCTGTGTGTACCCAAGTTGGTTGGTGTTCCATTTAAGCAGGTTTTCAGTTATTTATTCTTAACTCACTTTATTTATACTGCACTTAGTTTTAATTTGGATTCTGGGAGATGGGTATTGGTGAGAAAATTAAAGTTTATTTATATATTAGTCATAAGTAAGGCTTACGTTAATACTGCAATGAAGTTACTGTGAAATTCCCCTAGTTGCCACAGTCCAGTGCCTGTTCAGGTCAATGCACCTAACCAGCACATCTTTCCGAATGTGGGAGGAAACTAGAGCACTCAGAGGAAACCCACACAGACACGGGGAGAATGTGCGAACTCCACACAGTGCTCCAAGTCGGGAATCGAACCCAGGTCCCTGGTGCTGTGAAGCAGCAGTGCTTACCACTGTGCTACCATGCCACCCTATGCTAATCTCTGTGCTGCCAGTTCCTGGCATTCATAATGCTGCATCTGTTTCCTTCAATCTATAAGTTTTCTATCTAGACAAGGGAGTGAAAACACCAAAGGTCAGCTCCTGGAATTCAAGCTGAAGTAACTACAATATTAAAGCAACTTTTAGCTTGTTGAAACAAAATGCTGGAAGCATGCAGGGGATCAGCCAACTTATTCAAAAGAATAACTTATACTTGATAGTTGTTAGCTGAACTGTGTGTATCCCATATTTTCTGTTCTTGTTTTATATCTAGCATCTACAGTACGTTGCTATTTCCTTACAGTTGAATTTAACAAGTTG
The DNA here is from genome assembly GCF_965287045.1 of Carcharhinus amblyrhynchos. Taxonomy (NCBI): domain Eukaryota; kingdom Metazoa; phylum Chordata; class Chondrichthyes; order Carcharhiniformes; family Carcharhinidae; genus Carcharhinus; species Carcharhinus amblyrhynchos. Next base: position 66,971,762 of record NC_137335.1, on the reverse strand, counting down.
TTTTATGAGGTCTGACTTTTGAGCTGGGATATATATGGAGCAAGATTCTCTGGCTTCCCAGCCACGGGCTTCTTGGCAGTGAACAGCAACGTGCTGTTTGCTAGTAATGAGATTTTCTGGTCCTGCCACTGTCAATGGGATTTCCATTGCTGCCATGAAACCCGGGCTGGGGTGTGCTGCCAGCAGGCCCAGAGAATTCTCTAGCATAAACAGCTGGAGAATTCCAGCCTTAGTATTTTTATAAGCCTTTTCTTGAAAAAGGTTCAATTTTTTATGATTTTTTAATTTGTTTTGAAATGTGCTCACAGCTACTGCGATTACGTTCCTTGCCATGATGCAGGTAACAATTAGAAATCATGGAATCATAGAAACCCTACAGTTCAGAAACAGGCCCTTTGACTTATCGAGTCTGCACTGACAACAGTCCCACCCAAGCCCTACCCCCATATCCCTACACATTTTCCCACTAATCCCTCTAACCTACACATCCCAGGACGCTAAGGGGCAATTTTAGCATGGCCAGTCAACCTAACCCACACATCTTTGGACTGTGGGAGGAAACCAGAGCACCCGGAGGAAACCCACACAGACATGAGGAGAATGTGCAAACTCCACACAGACAGTGACCCAAGCCAGGATTCGAACCCAGGTCATGTCTAGCAGACTTGACGATGAAATCTTTATAATATGACAAAGTTGATCACAAAAAACCTTAATTCCTAAGTTGGAAGCCAGCAATCTGATTATCTAGTTAGTAGGTTGGAATGCAACATGACTGATATTTCAAGACATGCATTCTGTGTTGGCATCTGGATCAGGGGAGTGTCAACAAAATTGTACTGGCAGCTTACGTATTTTAAAAGTATATATTACTACTTGATCACCAACTCCATGATAGAGTCTGTATCCTTTCCCCTCTAGAGGTGATAGAATCTGCAATAGGAAGGGGTTATTGGGAACAATCAACTAATTTGGAACATGGAAGTCTTTTTGTAATGTGATGTTTTGTCTGTACCAAATCAAATCATTGGATTGAAACAATCCTTAATTCCCAGTCAAGTCTTGAAAGAGTAGAATTTAACAAAGGGCTGGTTGGTTAGGTAATCTGATTACTCATACATCCCTCCAAAGCTCTTCTATTTATTTTTCCAACTTGTCATGAAGGCATGAGTCCACTGAACTAATCACAACTGAAGCTTCCTATAACCACCTCCAAGATCATATTGAAGAACAAGAACAGGCATAGGCATCACATACCAAAGTCCCTAACCTTCCTCATCTCTGATACTAATATGTGAAGATCATTGTTCTGTCACCACCAAAATAAATTGAGGTGCTTGGTGTACTACAAACTGTCTCTATTTTGTAGTACATGATCTGCCCGTTCAATATTCCACCCTGACTTAATTCATATTCTAAAAACACAGTCTTGACCCTTCTATTTATCTTTTCAACTTTTACACCATCTCCAACTTATCCTTCATGTCCTTAAGTATATGGTTGTTTTTCAACTACATGCTTACCTTCCTTCACCAGTGTTTTGCTCTGGTCCATTTCCATCAAATCAGTGTTGGCACTGGGACATGTGCCATTACAATTACTGAAACTCTTCAACTAAGTTTTCCTTCAGTTTTTGTGCATTCTAGCGCTAGTTTCTGGGGCACCATTCTTGGTCCAACCTTGGTAACAGCAACCTCAAGTAAGAAATCAGACATTCTGATGGCAGCCAACAGTGCCACTGTTTTTCACGAACAAATCCAAGACTCTTGCTATTCTCTCTAGTTGCCTCCTTGGCATCAAATCCTAAATGAGTCAACATTTCCTTCCACAAAATTGACAAGAAAAAAAAACTTTTCTAGACCCTGCATACCTCCTTGCTCAATTCCATCAATATCATTTGCCTCCTTGGGCTAAATCCAATAGTCCTCAGTGTGGGCATTTTTCAACTTTGAGCCAAGCTTCTCAACCTGTATCTCCAACACTGCTTTATTTTCTATCTGGAACATTGCTCAATTGTGCATCACTTTCAAACCCTAATTGATGACTCCATCATTTTAATCATAGATTTCTCCAACACTTTTTTTCAGTAACGTGCAACCTTGAAACTTCAATTAATCAAGGACACTAATTCGTATCCTTTCTTGCTTTGTTCCACAACTAATTATTTTCACACTCAAGGCAAGGAAAGAACAATTTTGCAGAAAGTGATGTTGTAGATAGCTGGAAAAGAAATGCAATTTAATTTAGGGGTCCTGATAATTCCGCATTTCTTTAGTATAATTTTGTAGCATATCTGCTAGAGTATTTTATTATCACTTTAGCATCAGGTGGTCAGAATTGGGTTAATTCCAGTTGCCATTGACAATTGAAGCTATTGGACTGCTGTGGAGAAATGGTTCTGAATAATGTATGGCAAATGTTAATAGAAAAAAGTGGCAGAAAAGATCAAGTGTCTGGTTGTATGCAGTAAAGAACAGGAACAATAGTGTAGCATACCTCAATTTATCTTTTATAAAACTGGCCTGCAAATTAGTAACTAAGCTGTACTTTCATTTGAAATACTTGAAGTAAAAATTATACAATTTCAAGGAATAGTTCAAGGTCTATTTATTACTTCCAGAATTACACTCCTATATTTTATGTCACAAAGTTTTATAATTGTAATAGCATGAAGAACATAGCTTGTGAATTCTTGTTAAAGTGAGGCAAAGCATTAAATGATTGGATACTGTCCACAGGTTTTCTTGTTTTACAATTTGTCTACAAAGTTCATATTTAATCCAGTACATTGTTAACCATTTCTGATTTAATTTTCAATTCATCAATCACCATTTATGCTACATCCTCTTGAATGTGGGTTCAGAAAAGCTCTGGCTTCAAAAATCACAGAAGGAGACCAGGTAGCCCCTTGTATCAGTGCCAGCTCTTTGAAAGAACATCTCACTTGTCTCATGCCTGATTTTTCCATAATCCTACAATATTTTCCTCATCGAATATTTATCTTGCTCCGTTTTGAAGGTTACTATTGAATCTGCTTCCACTACTTAGAGAAGTTTGCAGTTCTGTTTGCTAAGGTTGCAAAAAATTGTGATTGTCTTGTTTGGTATTTAAGTCTTTTTCTCAGAATCTCCGCCTCACCCTTCCCCTCCCTCTGGGGAAGTTACTTACCCCTCTTCCTGTATCCTCCTAAACAACTCAATCTCTGCTCTGCCCTTCCCCTCCTTCTGGGGAAGTTACTTCTCTTCCTCCTCCAACCTCCTAAACAACTCTGGTTGAATTCAGTTTAATATCACACTCATTATGACCTCATCAAGATGGCCACAACTACCTTTGTTTATTTTGACAGTGAAGTTCATTTGTGAGCCAATTGGTTTTCAGTATTCAAATAAGATACATTTGCAAGCAGTACTATTGTTGCTTAATACGTCTGAAGGGATGTATCCAGTTCAGTGTTTAAAATTTTGTTCCGAAAAATGCTAAACAATTTTGGTGCTCAATATTTGAAATTTTATTCTTGCAGTTGAGGAGATCGAACAGATGAACAGTCTCTTCCAACAGAAGCAGAGAGAGTTGGTGATTGCTGTTGCAAAGGTGGAGGAGTTAAGCAGACAACTAGACATGTTGAAAAGTGGAAAGATTGACGGTTACCATGACAACCAATCAGCTGTAGCTGAACTTGATCGACTCTACAAAGAGCTGCAGGTAATTAGTATAGTATATCAAGGCTCCAAATCTACGGCACAGGTATGTGCTGGGCAATGTTAGCATACTATTTGGTGATTAATTGAATGTAATGGAGCATCACTGAATGTTAGCCGACAGCCCCGCAATATTGACCCTGAACTACACCTTCATTGATAGGAAGGATACAGAATTTGTAGGGCTGCCTGATCAACTTTGTTGGCTGTAGAGCCTTTTTTGCAATTGCTTTCTTGATTAGCCTTTCTTTGTCTTTTCCAGTTAATATTTTTTCACCTTTTGCTGTTTTTGAGGTCAATTTCTGCTTCATCCTCGTTCCTGATTTTGCTAATTGCACTGCCTTTCTATCAATTCCCTGAAAAACTCTATTTGCTAATTCATTCCCTCTTTTCTGCCCCACCTGGCCTGAATGAGCGCAGTGCGTGGCTGTTGATGGGAAATCATCTCTGCTCCACTGATCAATTGGTAATTAATTAATCAGTAGTGGAAAGGCCGAGTTTCTAGCTAACCTGAAGTTGAATTTTGGAAAATCTGTTCTGCTTCTCTTGCTAAGTTGAATTTTGGAGTAGAGGTACAAAGATTGCCGCCTTCCTCCGCTCCCTGATCCACTAATAACTCTTGCTCTGCATGACCCTTGGTTTGGTCTCCCCATGTGCATTGCCACATGGAACCAGCTAGTTTGTTACTATACTGTATTTGTTTGTGTTAAAAATTTAACATGTAGATTTCAACAAAGGACAGCAGTTTTGAAGTTCCATAACGTTTTTGCTGAATGCAGTGATAACATTAGTCAAATTTAGATTTCTACACTATTAAAATGAATTAAAATTCATTGTATTTTTTTTAAGTTCTAAAGTAAGAATTGCTTATTTCTATGTTTCACAATCAGGTAAGGAATAAACTGAACCAGGAGCAGAATGCAAAACTTCAGCATCAAAGGGAGTCCCTAAATAAGCGCAATTCTGAAGTAGCATCAATGGACAGACGTATTGGGGATCTGCGTGAACGCTTGTGGAAAAAAAAGGCAGCCTTACAACAAAAAGAAAATGTGCCGGTAAGTTTAGGACTGCATTAGGATGAAAAATTACTATCAGCATAAAATGTTGCATAGCAAAGGATTTTTAATACAAGGGGCAAGATTTTTTGGATCAGTCAGTCAGTGGACCCTATTGCCGTTTAATGGGCCGACTGAACAACCAATCTGGTTGGCAGTTCTATAGTCCCAGCAGCAACCAGGGCCAGAACTGACTGTAAGCAGTCTCTAGTTTCTAAGCATCAGAATCCCCTCCTCCCCCCAAACCTATTTTGCAAGTTTCAAAATTGAGGCTGGGCCAGAAGCAGTCCTTAAGTGGGCAATAATTTGCTACGTAGGGACTTCAGTCAGGGTGAGATGCATTGGCCCTCACCCAACCTCCATAAAATTATACGCAGATCAGGGTCGGGGGGAGGGTGGCAGGAAGGCCAACCAGGGAATTTTATGGGCCCTAGCCAGCAAAGCCACCAAGCAAGGATCATTAAATTCTGCACAAGGAATAAAAATTCCTGTTCTTTTAAACTGGACAACAATTGGAAATTCTTAAAATACTTGGTGCTTCGAAATTTAGTGTGGTTATTGTAACACCCTGCCTCCTTTTTCTTTGCCTTGCCATTTCTTTCCTATCTTAAATTTTTTTTGACTGCTCTTTCAACTTTCAAGCTAACCCTGTCCAAATACCTGTTCACATTGCTTGCTGGTAATTCCATTTTAGTTCTACTGACCTCCACTACAACTTTCACATCTACTCCCTTTTGGTGCATTTAATCTTGCTGTCTAACTATTTTCAGTTTAAGTACACTAACCTCTCTCTCACTCACACACCTATTTCAAAGTATACTGCAGGGATATAAAGAAATTAGGACTTTTTTGTACGAATGAATCTTCTAGTGGTTAATTGTTTTTAATTTTTAGAAAGGCTTTTCATCTTCTATTGCAGTTTTAAGTGTGAATGTTATTGATACCATAGGAAAATATAGATTTATAAAAGACCATTTTGGGCCACTGGCAGCCCCAGAATTTAAAAACTGAAAACAGTTCACTACTTATCATTCTCGCCAATGCTACTTGAATACAATTTTTCAACTTTTGAGGTTATCCATCTTGATTGGCCTCCATGCCAAATATTAACCACTTCCTCTGTGAAGTAGTTATATCTGGTCTGCCTATTCACCTTTATTTATGAGTTTTTTCTCACACCCCTTTTGTTGTCTTTGGGAACTTGATAGGATTTCTTTGGACTTCAACTGGTCAGTCAGTACCGACAAGGATCATGCATACCCCTCCATAAGATTCTTACTTGCACTGAACCAACCAGACTAAGCAATTTCCCTGCCTTTATTCAAATAATCACAGTGGATCCATTGGGTTAACACCATTTATTTGACAGTCATGGCTTATTCTGCTATAATCCAATAATCAGAAGTCTTTGACCTGTTATTGAGCAATCTGCTACTGATTATCTACAATCCCTATTTATCTTGGTGTCATCAGCATGCATTCACAATCTTAACTCTATTCCCATTGATACAGAACATGAATGACGTAATTCCTAGCACTGCTGCTTGCAGTTTCACATTAGTCACTTCCTGCTGCTTTAGTGTACCTCAGTATTCTGTTTTCTTTGTGCTAGATAGTTACCAGTTCATTTCAATAATTATTCACCTATTCTGTGTTTTCCTGTTTGGTGGACAGCTTCTTATAACCAGACGAGCTGTGTCCTTGGAGTTTTATTTAAGCACAAGCTGTGATACCTCTGCCAACAATGCTAATGCTATTGTTTCCAGACTTTTTCTCCCACTCCATTGTCCAACAGAGCTTTTATTTTACACATGGGTATTGGTGAGTGAAAGAAGTAGAAAAATTCAGGAAAAAAAGGAAAAGGCTATTCCCCTTTCACGCAGCTTTCTTGGAATTACATATAATTCCAAAATAATGCATCAGTCACAGTTTGTTTTGAGCACTGTGTAATTGTTACTAACTTCACTTGAGCAACAACAATGTTAGTTAAAAATACTTTGCCTTTTATGCTGGAATAAAGAATAATCTATAAGGCAAAGTATTGTCAGCGGATACAGCATTTTGTACTCATCTTGTACTACTTGAACAAAAGAAAAAACCTTTTATACTTTTTACCTGAATTTTCTCAGTTGTCATCCTTTACAGCTATTGTTGTTGAAGTTGTCAATCGTATGTAGACGTGGATGGCTGAGATGAGAAACGCAATGGGTACAATAAGTACCTATTGTGGTAGATTTGGGAAATTCTATTTTGCTATTTCTGACCTGGAAGTGCTTGCTCCTGCGAGAGCAAGACTCCAATGTTGATTAATATTACAGTTTTTTACTCTAACATTTTTTACCTCATGTCTGGCGTTAGCGTAGTGGTTGAAAAATTTGAAGTTCACAAAGCAAATGAAATGAATCAGAATAAACCAGGACTTTGTGTACTTGATTAGAAGCTATAGAGTATAATTGAAAGACTGTCATCAAGGTCTAATTTATCAATGACCTGATTAATTCTGCTAAAGTAACCGGACAAACGTTCTCAACCAACTTGAGTCAGCGTCGCCAGTTTAGCGACCCTAATGCTTCTCTGGCTGAGACAGGCTAGCTTAGTGCCAACCAGTGATTGAAACTGGAACTTCATTGCTCTATATGGTTAAGCCTGTTGAACTACTGGGGAAGCAGCCATACAGTGTTATAAAAGCATCTAAACTCTTCTAATTTTAGGTATAATTTTATGCCATTCTTATGATTTTAAAATGGTTCCAAAATTTTACAGAAGTGGATGCACATTTATTCATCACGCTGATATCACAAATCTAAACATGATTTGTTTTACTAATGCCTGATTGGCAAGTGTTGTAGATAATATGAAGAAATTGATTCAGAGAATATATGATAAAATTTAACAGTAAGGTTGACAAAGTAACTAAAGTTGTGAAGAGTTTAACTCCGTTTTGGATAATTGTATTTGCCCTTGAATCCATTTTTTGTGACTCACATGGTCCTCACTGTGAGGGTAGTTTTAGCTCTTAAAAGGCATTTTAATTTGCCTACCCAGTGAAGGGATTGTTTCAACCATTATATAGCATCTGATCATGTTACATTTTCTATCTATAATGGACATGCAAAACCTTCGGTCTGCAAACTTGCTTAGTTTCAAGCTGAAACAAGAATTTTAATTTCACTGATTGAAAGAAAACATAGTTTTACAATTTAAGGAAACTGAAGTTTATTGGTTGACTAAAACATCACAAAGGGCTAATGGTTTGGTTAGGTAGGATATATAGTGGGCTAAGCTTAAATACTTAGTTACTTTAGAATAAAAGCATGTTGATTAACTGAATTTTATATGTAGGTTTCATCTGACAAGAATATTCCCCAACAAGTGGTATCATCTGCACCTAGCCGTGTGGCTGCAGTCGGACCATATATCCAGTCATCCACCTTACCTCGTGTCCCACAGAAACTTGAACTCTTGGTAAAGCCAGCCTTTCCTAATGGATCATCTACTCTACCGAATGTACAAATGCACACAGTGAACACTCAGACTGCTATGAAATCTGGTGTTTCCCCTGTCAAAACTCCTGGCGGTAAGCAAATGGATCTGTTGCTTTTGATGTGGTGTTAGGACAAGGAAAGAAATTGAGGGTTTAGTATTATACAGATGGTTAAGAATTTGTAAATTGTAGCTTTATATTAGGTTAGCTGATCCAATTAAATCTGTGTATTCAATGCCTTTCCTCTTTGTGCTCATGAAATAGGTCAGGTCACCAGTAAGCATTTTTTTCCCTCTATTTCTTACTCCCAGAAAGATATGGCATAGTTTGATTCGCTCTCTTTATTAAAAAAAAGCTTTTCTTCAAGCTTCAAAGACTGTCCTACACTTCAGCTACATACCATTGGTGATTATGTTACCCATTTTTCTAACCAGTTACAGTTTTGGGGTTTCCTTTTTACAAAGGAATCTCATTGATGTATATGAAGAATTTAAGGTATTTCTTATGTTTTGTTACCTTTTGATTTAGATGATTATGAAATACTGCAAACAAAAGCTTCTTGAAAAAGGATTTAACGCTTTTATGTTTGACAAAGTTAGTCAAAGCTTCTTCCTATATACCGCATTGTACATTTTGTATATTTAAAGACTATTTCCATTTCCCCCTCTCTCATAAAACTAGGAATTATCGGATTAGAGCATATAGGTTGTTTTTACTCCCTACTAAATTAGAACATGTTCTTCCTTAAAATTCCTAATGGAAAAGTTCCCTAAATGGTTCAGCAAGTTTATCCAATGACTGGCAGTTATATGGTCCAAGGTTCCTTGGCCAGGATTTTTTTGGGTGACAGTTTCCTGGTCCACCATCCAAACAACCGTTGGAAAACCCGTTGCCATTAATTCTGGCTACCCTGCAGCCAAAGGAGCATGAATTGGAAGGAGGTGGGACTTACAAACCTCACTCGGGTGGTCCTCGCCCTCGCCAATCATCATCCCAAAATTGATCCACTTCTTGTACCCTCTGGGACATCCTCTTTCTCCAGCACTGTAATGTTCCCCTTTAAACAATACCACCGTTCTTCCTGCTTTCCTTCAGTTCCTATCTTTTTGGGCATTTTGTACACAGGGATATTTAATATATGACTTTCTGATCACTTTGTCATTGCTAGGAAATGTCAGGGTAGGCTATCAATGGTGTATCATGATGCATAGTATGGAATTGTATTTCATTGGGCATTCTGCTTCATGTGCCTGTTTCGATGCTGTTTCATTACTAAAAAGGATGGCAATAAGGAATTAGTGGCATCTGCCAGTGGTGCTTTTAGTTTAATTACTGTGTGTTAGCATGACAGAGAATGCTTTTCCTCCATTTTCTTTCCCCCACTTTGCTTTTTTTAACTGAGCCTCTACCTTAATGTGGCTAGGTACATAAATTTACAAAAATTGCAAGTACAAATCGGTATTTTAGTGGCAGTAACATGTTGGCACGCTTAGTCAGTTTGTTGACCTGCATCGTTCACTTAAGTTTATTTTGCTTATATAAAGTGAATGTGTGTTATTAACTGAAACTCAGAGGCTTGAATATCCCAATCAGCATTGTGACCATGGATAGTTAGTTAACTACCTTTGTGCAAATAACCTACCATAGAAAAACAATAGAATCACAGAATCCCTACAGTGCAGAAGGTAGCCATTCTGCCCATTGAGTGCACACGGCCACAATCTCACCCAGGCTCCATTCCTGTAACCCCTCACATTTGCCCTGCTAAACCCTTGACACTATGGATAAATAAGCTTGTCCAATCAACCTAACCCGCACATCTTTGGATGGTGGGAGGAAACCAGGGCACCTGAAGGAAACCCACGCAGACACGGGGAGAAAATGCCAACTCTACACAAACAATGACCCAAAGCAAGAATTGAATCCGGGTCACTGATGCCAAGAGGCAGCAGTACTAATCGCTATGCCACCATGCCAAAATATTTTCAAAAAAATGTAACGCTGGAGTATTCAATTAAATATTTCTATCTCTCTTAATGTGCTAAATCCCAAATTAATTAACACTATCACTTCTCTCTATACATAGGCTTAATTAATCTCCTGTCGTATGTGCTAGGGATAGTTTTGCTTCTATTTGTTACTAAAAATTTGAAGCAAAAGCACTCTTTTCCAATCACCATCTTTTTCCCTTTTTAAAAAAATAGCAAATCATTGGATCTCTTCACTGTGAGAATTTTTTGAAGATCTGCAATTTAGTAAAGTGTGACTGCAGTCCTACCAATGGAATGAATATAAGTGTGCCTTCACTTGGCCAATGAATCTTTTAAATGTTGTGTTGTTAATTGCAAATGTTCTTGGCTGCAAGTGACATGCAGCTTTGAAAGGGGTGGTACAAATTTCAGGTCACTGGATAGTCAGCATTGCCTATTTAGGTCTTGCTAATGTCCATTTGAACAGAATGCTAAAAAGCTCCCAATAGTCATTAATCTCCTCGTCACAATAGCGGGTAATTGTTTAGAATGCATGGAGGAGGGGTGGGTCGACGATGAATATAAAAAGATTATTGTGTGCTTGCATGTACTAAAGGTCATTAATCTCATTCGTTCCTTTTTGATTCAACAGTGCAGCAATGTAAAAAAAAGTAAGATTTGCTTTCTTTGGAAGTTTAAACTTTTCATATTATTTAATATGTCCTTCTTTCTGGTCTTCAAGCTGATTTGTAAGATGTTTGTTTTTTGTTCAAGTAACCAAGCCTTTGAGTGCTGAAGCAAGATGATCGTATTCTTCCCTTTGAATTGAATGTCTATAAGTAAAAATTTTTTTTTGATTTCGGATATTCACCCAGTGATTATGCTCCTCTCGGATCTCTGCCTATCAGCCACCACCCTGCAGCTGCGAAGGGAGATGAATTGCCCCTAGACTGTTGTGTAAAATTTATAAAATGTTAACAACGACTGTGTACTTTGTTATTGGGACATTTGCATAATGGGGCGTTTCCACAAAGTCTTCAAGTGTGTGCTTATGTGAGTAGCTGTGAATTGCAAATTAAGTAGGCCCGGGACAGCTAACAGAAGGTATTATTGTCCTTTTAAAGGTTACAGCCACCCAAAATTCCAGTGAAGCAAGTTTTCAGCAACAGTGACAACCTCTGTTCTCAAAACATTTATAGCAGTTACATTTTTTTTATTCTTAGCTGGCATTGGGACGCAGGCGCAATTGCAGACGCCACCTCAGGCTGTTCCCGAAAGGAATGAATTGAGTATTGGTGTTCCTGTTCGTCAGCCTGCAGCAACAGCTTCCTTGAGTATCGGTACCTCAAACCTAGCCAGGGGAGCAATAGTATCCAATACAGGTCAAGGTAACGTCAGTGTTTATTCATTTTTGCTATTTGAACTGTTGAGATGCACCAATGATGGAACGTATCAGCATTGTGTGTTTGTTCTGCATTCATTACTGTGGAGCAGATGAAACAAACTTGCACAAGATGAAATTTCTTTCAAGCGTTCGTCCATTCACTTTTGTTTCCAAACAAGATTTAGAGAAGTTATGATGGCATTCAAATCATTTTGACAGAACATTTATTAATTTTTAAAAATCTATGACTCAAGCTTTAGCTGAAAAAAAAGTAAGCAACCCCTTCTGCCCTTTCCTAATGCCTCTTCTCAAACAACTGCTCTTAAATGTGTGATCTAATAACTTGGGTGATTGTTGTTTTGTTTATCTCCTATCTCCAAATTCGACGTGGAATCTTGCACCTAATCATTTAGCTGAGACAGGGAATTTGCTGGGACTTGTAATCATTACTTTGGAAATAAATTTGAGGGTGGGATCGAAGAAATGTGAAGGCATGAATTATAATTTTCTTCATGTTCTGCACCTTCCATTTCTAAATGGTGCATATGAACAAGAGTGGGTCATATAGCAGCTTGGGTTGTTAGTCATTCCGTAAGGTCATTGTTGACCCAACTTCATATCCCATAATATGTTTGGTTAACAAAAATCCAAACTGAGGGAAACGGAGAAGATTCTAATGTAAACTTTTAAACACAGTGATGAGAATTGAAAATGTTGAAAACATTATTCCACAAGTTGCCCTTATTTATCCTTTGTTCAAAAAACTTCACTTTTGGACCCACTTCCAAATCCTGTAATTATGAGGATAGATTAGATAGGTTGGGTATATTTTCCTTGGAACAAAAAAGGCCTCCAAATGAAAGGTGTTGCTCTGGGTATCAATGTTGGTCCTAGTTTCACCTGCCTTTTTGATGCAAATTTGGGACATTGTTGTTCCGGTCCTGATCAGGCCTCCTTCCCAACTCTTTTCTGCTGATGTGTATCAGTGCCCTTTCCTGCTCTTGTCCAGAATTGGAGAACATTATCAATTTTTCTTCCTGTTTCCACCCTAATCTCACTTTCATATGGTGCACCTCCAACACCACCTTCCCTTTCTTGATTTCTCAGTCTCCAGTTCTGGGATAGATTGGGATGTCCACTAATATTCATTGTGAGCCCTCTGACTCCCATAGCTGTCCCAGTTCCTCACATCCGGGCTCCTGTAAAGACTCCATTCCAATGTTCCAGTTCTTTCCTCTCCATCACATCTGCTCTGGTATGAAAATCTTCTGATGTGTTTTATTTGTCCTCAACCGAGGTTTCCCTCCCACAGTGGTTAACAGCCCCCGACCATGTGCAACCCATTTCCCACATTACTGCTTTCATCCCTTTTCCCTTCCTGGGAACTGCATTAGAGTCCCCCTTGTCCTCACTTTCCACCTCATCGGCCTCCATGTTCAAAGTATCATCCGTGGCTATTTCCATCACCATCTCCGTCCAATGTCCCCTCCCCGCTAGTATTTTGAATGGACTATTTCCTTTCCTGGTTCAATCCTGAATCACTGTAGTACTCATCTTTCTCATGTACCTTTTCATGCAATCGCAGGAGGTGTAACACCTGCCCTGCCTCCTCTATCCTCTCTGTTCAAGGCCCCAAACATTCCTCCCACATGGAGCATTGATTTACTTGAAATAGGAACAGAAAATGCTGGAAAAACTGAGTAGGTTTGGCAATATCTGTGGAGAGAGAAACTGAATCAATATTTGGAGTTTGTATAACTCTTCTTTAGAGCTGATTTGCTTTTACTTTTTTCCATTTCATATGTTGGACTCTTTATATCCAATTATGGACTTTACAGCTTTGTTGGACTCAACAATTTCAGATTATGAACTCTCCCCCGTTTTGATTCTGTATTTTTGCCATGTGCCACTCTTGATCCAATTTTTCATTGTTTTACTTTCAGACAGAATTGTGCATTATTCTGCCACTTATGCTCATTCTGCACAAATGCTTTGTTTCTTTACAACAATCGTTACTACACGCTTTGTCTTTTGTTCCATGACATCTTTGACATTTAATCTCTCCCGCTCCTACCCTATCCCAGGCTTTCTCTTTTGTTCATCTTCCCCCTTTCCCCCTTTCAGCGGCATAAAATCCGTCACATATCTACCTTCAGTTCTGAAGAACATATTTGACTCAATGCTAATTTCATTGCTGCAAAGTCTGCTGAGAACTAGCATTTTATGTTCTTATTTCAGATTTCCAGCGTTCACAGTAATTTTCTTCCAGTTTGAGCCATGTCAAATTGTTTAATTTTAATAAATCATGTACTTATTTCATGCCTCCTTAAGAATTAGTTCAAGAATGTGTTGATATTTCAATGGAGACTTATTTGATGTGAAGTGTTCTCATTTTCCAACTATTGGCATAGAAATTACCTTCATTGTAGAATCCCTACAGTGCAGAAGGAGGCCATTTGGCCTATCAAGTCTGCACCAACCATAATCCCACCTAAGCCCTATTCCCTTAACCCTTTGTGTTTACCCTGCTATTCCCCCTGACACTGTTGGCCATGGTAAATTGCTCCATCAACTTAACCCACGCACCTTTAGACTGAGGGGAAACTGGAACACCCAAAGGAAACCCATTTGTAAAAAAAAATGTTTCCAGATGTTACCTGATATCTTCAGCTACTTTATTCCAATCTGGATGTTATTTGAATTTAAGTGACAAAATGATCTCAATGCTAGAAAAGCAAAATGCTGCAAATGCTGGAGATACTCAGCAAGTCTGGCAGCACCTGTGGAGGGCAAAAGAGAATTTATATTTCAGGTCCATAAACCATCTTCAATTCTGATGAAACATCATTTACTGGAAATATTAACATTGAGTGGGATTTTTTTGGCCGTTTCTGCCAGCGGTGGTTCCCTGCCATAGATTCCCCAGTGGCAGAGGGCGCAAACACCGCAGAATTCCATTGACAGTGGTGGGACCAGGATGGGGTTGTCGGGGGAACACACCCTTTGTTTCTCTATCCCCGGATGCAGCCAGACCTGGGTCTTTTTCAGCATCTTCTATTTTTATTACCTCCAGGTTTCTCATTTCATTGGAATTACACACAAAGGGACCTTTTATTCCCTCAAACAGTGCTCCTCAATAGGGAGTATGTCAGAATTTTGCCATTTGATCTTAGGCTCTTATAAATATTTTAACAAAATATGATCCTTGCACTCAAATTGCCAGAGGTTGGGACATAGCCATTTTGTTACATACCACATCATCAAAGTTGAATTATATTTTAAGTAGGTTTGGGTGAATTATGTTGAAATATATCAACACAATGGTCAATTTCCTATGTACCCAAAACAGATATTCCCTTCCTCCACTCCCACTCCAAAATAATTGTTTTGTCTCGCTTATTGGAAAGCGTCCCAAACGCACGGCTTTCCAATGATTGCATGGTTAATTGAAGCTGGTCTCCTTAATGTAGACCAGCTTCCCAATCAGAAATCTATCGCATCTTCACATGCACGGGTCCTGTGTATTGTTTTGACTTGGTTCTATCCATAGCGGTCTTGAGTTCAGAAAGACGTGTATTCCTGTTTGGAGTCGTTTAAAATCTAGGATGTAGTAGAAATCTAGGATGTAGTAGAACAAGAAATATGCCTCACGACATGATAAAGGGAGTGGGGGCATGAGAAAGGTTGGTGGCGTTCTTTCAAATAAGGTCCAGATAAAGGCTGGTATAAAGACACTTTACCTGAATGCATGAAGCATTCGGAACAAAGTGAATGAGCTGGTGGTGCAGATCAGCACAAACGGATATGATCTGGTGGCCATTACGGAATCATGGTTGCAGGGTGACAGGGACTGGGAGCTGAATGTCCAGGGGTATCAAGTGTTTAGGAAGGATTGACGGGAGGAAAAAGGGAGTGGGGTAGCTCTGCTGGTTAAGGATAATACCAGGGCGGTAGGAAGGGAAGATATAGGCTCCAAAGAGCAAAACGTGGAATTGTTTTGGGCGGAGATGAGGAACAGTAAGGGGAGGAAGACGCTGGTGGGTGTGGTCTATAGGCCCCCAAATAACTTAGAGGTGGGGCGGGCTATAAACAAGCAAATAAATAATGCGCGCAGACATGGAGTGGTGATAATTATGGGGGATTTTAATCTGCATATTGATTGGTTGACCGAAGTCGGACGCAGTGGGCTTGAGGAAGAGTTCTTGGAATGCTGTCTAGATAGTTTCCTTGAACAGTGTGTGATGGAACCAACGAGGGAACGAGCTATCTTAGATCTGGTGTTGTGTAACGAGGCAGGAAGAATTAGGGATCTTATTGTGAGAGATCCTCTTGGGACGAGCGATCATAGTATGGTTGAGTTTTTGATGCAGATGGAGGATGAGAAAGTAGGGTCCCGAACATGTGTCCTCTGTTTGAACAGAGGGGCGTACGATAGGATGAGAGAGGAATTGGCAAATGTGGATTGGGGGCGCAGATTGGTTGGTAGGACGGCTGAGGAACAGTGGAGGATTTTTAAGGAGATCTTATTCGGTGCTCAGCAGAAATATATTCCTATGGTAAAGAAGGAATGTAGGAGAAGGGATGACCAGCCGTGGTTATCAAAGGAAATAAAGGAGTGTATTAAATTAAAAGCTGATGCGTTCAGAGTGGCTAAAAGTAGTGGGCGATTAGAAGATTGGGAAAGGTTTAAAAATCAACAAAGAATGACTAAGAAGTTGATAAAGAAAGGTAGGATAGACTATGAAGCTAAACTAGCACTAAATATAAAAAAGGACAGTAAGAGTTTTTACAAATATATAAAGAGGAGGAGACTGGCTAGAGTGAATGTTGGACCCTTAGAGGATGAGAGGAGGGATTTAGTGGTGGGAGATGAGGAAATGGCTGAGGCCTTAAATAAGTTTTTTTGCCTCGGTCTTCACGGAGGAGGACACGAATAGTTTGCCGGATATTAAAGATAGAAGGTTGGTAGGAGTTAAGGGCCTGAATGCGATTACTGTCACTAGAGAGGTAGTGCTTGATAGACTAACAGGACTGATGGTGGACAAGCCCCCAGGACCGAATGGAATGTATCCCAGGGTTCTGAAGGAAATGGCAGAGGCGATAGTGGATGCCTTAGTGATTATTTACCAAACTTCGCTAGATTCCGGGGCAGTGCTGGAAGATTGGAAAACGGCTAATGTTACGCTGCTGTTTAAAAAAGGTAGCAGACAAAAGGCAGGGAATTATAGGCCGGTTAGTTTAACGTCTGCAGTTGGAAAAATGCTTGAATCTGTCATCAAAGAAGAAATAGCGAGGCACCTGGAAAGGAATGGTTTGATAAAGCAGACGCAGCACGGATTCGTTAAGGGGAAGTCGTGTTTGACGAATTTATTGGATTTCTATGAGGATGTGACTAGTGCGGTAGGCACAGGGGAACCGGTGGATGTGGTGTTTCTCAATTTTCAAAAGGTGTTTGATAAGGTGCCTCACAAAAGGTTGCTTCAGAAGGTTAGGATGCATGGAGTTGGGGGTAAGGTGTTAGCGTGGATAGAGGATTGGTTGTCTAATAGGAGGCAGAGAGTTGGTATCAATGGGTGCTATTCTGATTGGCGGTTGGTGACTAGTGGAGTGCTGCAGGGATCGGTGCTGGGGCCTCAGCTATTTACCATTTATATAGATGATCTGGAGGAGGGGGCTGAGTGTAGGGTGACGAAATTTGCTGATGACACGACGATGGGTGGAAAAGCAAATTGCACAGAGGGTGTGGAAAGTCTGCAGAGGGATCTGGGTAGGCTGAGCGAGTGGGCGAGGACCTGGCAGATGGAGTATAATGTTAGCAAGTGTGAGGTTGTCCACTTTGGCAGAAGTAATAGTAGGAGGGATTACTATTTAAAGGGCGAAAAGCTGCAGCATGCTACGGTGCAGAGGGACCTGGGGGTCCTTGTGCATGAGTCGCAAAAACCCAGTCTGCAGGTGATCAAGAAGGCGAATGGGATGCTGGCCTTTATAGCGAGGGGGATAGAATATAAAAGCAGGGAGGTCTTGCTGCAACTATACAGGGCACTGGTGAGGCCGCAGCTGGAGTACTGTGTGCAGTTTTGGTCGCTGCACTTGCGCAAGGATATTTTGGCCTTGGAGGGAGTGCAGAGGAGGTTCATTAGGCTGATACTGGAGATGAGGGGTTTGGACTATGAAGAGAGACTAAGTAGACTGGGTCTGTACTCGTTGGAGTTTAGAAGGATGAGGGGGGATCTTATAGAGACGTATAAGATAATGAAAGGGATGGATCGGGCAGAGGTAGAGAGATTCTTCCCGCTTGGAAAGGACAACAGGACTAGAGGGCACAACCTCAAGATAAGGGGGGCGCAGTTTAGATTGGAGTTGAGGACGAACTTCTTCACTCAAAGGGTGGTGAATCTCTGGAATTCTCTGCCTGTTGAAGTGGTGGAGGCTACCTCGCTAAATATATTTAAGTCACGGCTAGATAGGTTTTTGATTGACAAGGGAATTAAGGGTATTGGGAGAGAGCGGGAAGTTGAACTGATCCACTTCAGATCAGCCATGATCTTATTGAATGGCGGGGTAGGCTCGAAGGGCCAGATGGCCTTCTCGTGCTCCTATTTCTTATGTTCATATGACATGACATTAGGGCACAGGTGTACTAGATGTGATTTAGTACTTTTATTGACTACTTTTAAAAGCTCTGGGAACTAGAAAAGGAAAGTCCTGCAAAAAAAGGTGAAGAAGCATGGACTATTCCTGTCCTAATTTGATCCTGGTAGCAGGCAAACTGCAGGCCAGTGTCAAGTTTTTAGCATTTATTCTGGATATTTTATAGGATCCACCTCCACTGGACCATTCCAGTAAATGGAGCAAGTATTCCTTATAGCCCAGAGTACACCTTTGTCCACTCTAATTAAGCAGTAGTGAGACCCAGCAATCAAAGCAGAACACTTTCTGTATACATCAGTTATTGAGCTGCTTGTCAACATGTGAAACAGTTCTGTGATCAAATGAAAACCGCATTTGCACTACTGACCAAGTGTCAGGCTATGAATCAACAAGTTGAATGTAGCCCAATCCATCACGCAAACCAGCCTCCTATCCATTGACTCTGTCTACTCTTCCTGCTGCCTTGGCAAAGCAGCCAGCATAATTAAGGACCCCATGCACCCTGAACATTCTCTCTTCCACCTTCTTCTTTCGGGAAAAAGATACGAAAGTCTGAGATCATGTACCAACCAACTCGAGCAGCTCCTTCTCTGCTGCTGTCAGATTTTTGAATGGACCTACCTTGCATCTATACCCTAGCTATGACTGTAATACTATATTCTGCACTCTCTAATTTCTTTTTCTATAAATGGTATGTTTTGTCTGTATAGTGTGCAAGAAACATACTTTTCACTGTATGTTAATACATGTAACAATAATAAATCAAATCAAAGTAGTTTAATTTGTAAAAACAGTTAAATAAACAGTAAATGGTATAAAATATCTACTCTTGATGCTAAAATAATAAAGAAACCACTTATAATCTCTTAATGCATGGACTTAAACCAGAAATGTATTTAAAAGTGGTCTATCAAAAGAGACTTGCAGCTAACCAACGATCCTGCCCCTTACTTAAAGGTGTCTACTCTCAGCTATCAATTAAATCCATTACCTAGATCAAATAACCAGATCTAGTATAAGTCAGGGTTGCTTGGGAATAGCTTATCCATGCAATTATTCAAAACCTGTTTGAACAAACTTGTTTTAACAATACAAAGTATACGTTTACAAAGTGTAATAGAGATAAAAAGTCTCGTTTTTGCAACTGGCACTTATTGTATCAACTGGCTTCAGTTTTCATTTAATGTTGAAACTCAACTGAAGCAAGTAGTTGAAGAAAATTTTTAATTGTTTTAACAGTTGGTGAATGTGATGTTGTGATGAGAGACAAGAATGATAAGAGAGTACGTTGCTTTTCCATGTTTGAGTCCATGGATCCACCTGCAGGAATTCCATCTACTGGAACACTAAGGAAAAATCAGAGCAGTGAGGACCTTCTGCGGGAAATTCAGGTATAGAGATGGACGTTACTCAATAATGTGTAATAACGTTGTATAATTTTATTGAAGCATTTAGAAGAGTGACCAAATAAAATTCCATAATAATTGCATCCTGTTAGGGTAGCCAAAACCTACCTGTATATAAAAATTGATCAACAAAAATACTAATAAGGTTATCTAGGATTGCAACGGGATCATGATCAATTGAACCATTGGGCTGTTAGTTCGCAGAAGGTGTTTAATTTAGATAAATGCAAGCTGATGCATTTTGGTAGATCGAGCCAAGGCAGAACTTATTTTGTTAATGATGGGGCACTGGGGAGAGTTCTTGAACAAAGAGGTCTAGGGGTTTGTGTTCATAGCGCTTTGAAAGTGGAGTCACAGGTAAACAGGGTGATGAAGAAGACATTGGCATGCTTGGCTTCATTAGTTACAACATTGAATACAGGAATTGGGACATTTTGTTGAAGTTATACAAAACATTGTTAAGACCACATTTGGAATACTGTGTACGGTTCTGTTCACCCTATTATAGAAAGGATATTAAACTAGAAAGAGTGCAGAAAAGATTTACTAGGATACTAGTGGGACTTGATGGTTTGAGTTATAAGGAGAGGCTGGATAGACTGGGGCTTTTTTTCCCTGAAGCGTAGGAGACTTGGGGTAATCTTATACAGGTCTATAAAATAATGAGAGGCATAGATAAGTTAGATAGTCAACATCTTTTCCCAAAGGTAGGGGAACTTAACACTAAAGGGCATAGCTTTAAGATGAGAGGGGAGAGATGCTAAAGGATTCAGAGGGACAATTCTTTCGCACACAGGGTGATGAGTGTCTGGAACAAGCTACCTGAGGTAGTAGTAGAGGTGGGTACAATTTTGTCTTTTAAAAAGCATTTAAACAATTATATGGGTGAGATTGGTTTCGAGGGATATGGGTCAACCACGGGCACTTGGGACTAGCTTAATGATAAAAACTGGGCGGCATGGACAAGTGGGGCTGAAGGGCCTGTTTCCATGCTGTAAATTCCTATGATTCTATAATTAGCTTAGTACGTTTGAATTTGTATAACCTTTCTACTTCAGTTATGATCTGAACTTATTTTAAGCCTTTTAGGTAAGCTTTCATTTCTTCTCAACTGCGGTCATAGAACATAAAACATCACAGCGCAGTTCAGGCCCTTCGGCCCTCGATGTTGCGCCGAGCAGTGGGACCAATCTAATGACCCTCTAACCTAAACTATTCCAATGTTATCCATATGCCTATCCACTGACCATTTGAACGCCCTTAAAGTTGGCAAGTCCACAACTGCTGCAGGCAAGGCATTCCACGCCCTTACTACCCTCTGAGTAAAGAACCTACCTCTGACATCCATCCTATAATTACCACCCCTTAATTTAAAGCCATGTCCCCTCGTGTTAGCTATCACCATCCGAGGAAAAAGGCTCACTATCCACCCTATCTAACCCTCTGATCCAGCTTGCAGTTTTCCAATTTATCCTAGTCCAATATTACATACCCACAATCTGCCTTCATCTCAGTCTGGCAAGGTACTTGTGCAATTTCGCAAACCAATGAGCTGCTGTCCTTATCAACATTCTTGTCAGCCAGCACCACCAACAACAGACCCTGTAGTCATTTCTTTGCTTTTCATGGAACGTTTGATTGCATATTTGCTGATATGTTAACAGTAACTGCACTTCAAAAGTAAATCATTGGTCATAAAGCAATTTAGGGCTTTCCTTCAATGTGATAAAGTGATTTATAAATGCAAGTTCAAGAAAGACTGGCTTTTGAATTGAATTTAATATTTCTGTTTTTTCCCTCCAAGATATTCTACTAAATATTTATCAAATTCAGCTTGAAAGAATTTATGGTCCCCTCTTCCAGCCACTTGTGATTAAAAAAAAATTACAAACAATTCTACTAACCTCCCTCATCTGGTGCCAATTTTCTATGTGCCTCCTTGTTACCAATTAACCAAGCTTTCACATTACCCCTCTTAAATCTTTTTGAATTTTGAAAACCTCATTAGAGTCCCTTTAATATTCTCTATTCCATTGAAAGAAACTCCTTTTTTTAAATTTCTTGATAACTTCAATCTCATTCCATCGATCCAAAAACTATCAATTTACTCCTGCTCTCCAATCCCCTCACTATCCATCTAGATATAGAAGATATATATTTAATGCAGGAGGAGGCCATTCAACCTCCACCAACAACAATCCCACCCAGGCCCTATCCCCTTAATCCCACATATTTAACCCACTGATCCTTCTAACCTAAGCATCCTGAGACACTAAGTGGCAATTTAGCATGGCTAATGCACCTAACCACATCTTTGGACAGTGGGAGGAAACCGGAGCACCTGGAGGAAACCCATGCAGACATGGGGAGAACATACAAGCTCCATGCAGACAATGACCCAAGCTGGGAGTTGAATCCTGGAGCTGTGAGGCAGCAGTGTTAACTGTTGTGCCACTGTGCTATCAACTTCTGCTTATGAAGTTACATTCCCTTAAATACTATGTGCCTGACTTTTAATTTTGTAATGCAGCACCTTATGAACACCTTCAGAAACTCTAAATATTATAATCAACCATATTGTTATCCATACAGTGTGATTTCCTCAAATATTTATCAAGTTTGATCTGGATTTTCCAAATCAATGTTAAATATTATTGATTAGCCATATTTAAAAATATAAAATACTGCTGGAAAGAAACCTCAAATGTTCCATAATCGATGGGTGGGCCTGGTTTCATTACTCTGTTAGAGAGTCGATGCAAACTTCATGAGCTGAATGGCCTACTTCTGCACTGTGGAGATTCTATCTGTGGAGAAGAAACAAGATGGCTAGGTTTCAGGAATTGGCAAAAGAAGCAATAGCGATGTGAGGAAAATCTTTTCCCAGAGTCGTTTAAAGATTTGGAATGCATTGCTTAAGAGTGTGGTGGATGCAGGTTCAGTTGAAACATTCAAGAGGGAATTGGACAGTTATCTGAAAAGGAATATACAGAGGTATGGCAAGAAAGTGGGAGAGTGTCACTAGGTAAATTGCTTCTATGGAGTACAGGGATAGACTAGCTAAATGGCTTCTTGTGTTGTAACAATTTTGTGATTCTGAGTCCAATCCTTGGTTGAAGAAAAAGAAAGCACTAATGGGGGGATTATACAAGAACAGGAATAAAGAAAAAACTGGGAATTGGAATAAATTCCTTCCAGAAAGTGGGCCGGGAGAAAGTGTAGTCGAGATCATCGTAAAAGTTGGTGGATTTATCATGGATATGAGTCCTAGTGGATTATGTAGTGAATTGCATTCATCCAGACAAACGTAATACTCCAGTTGAGGCCCAACATGTGTGCTATGCAAGTTGAACATAGTATTCTAGAATGGAGTTAAGAAGTGGAGGAGGGAAGAGAAGAGTTGGAGAAGACCATCTGAAAGCAAGGTAAAGATGACACTGAAGGAATAGGTCTGTGAGAGCATTTCCACTTTGAGGTGCCTCTTAGATCTCCCTCTTTCTCAGAAACATTTAACTTTCCCCATAAGACTGCCATCCAGACATTTCTGTGGGCACTTGTATCGAACTTTCTGCTTTCTTGGTCCATCCAATGTCTTTAATTGGATGGCAACCATGGAGGCATCCAATTAGGAAGCTGCCTCATGTTAAGTTGCTTCACTGGGACCTGCACGTTGTTCTGATGCCAGATTCCCGATGCCCTCAGGAAAATGCAGCCCTCTTGAGACAACCTGGGCTTTTGGTACTGAACTGCTTCTATGATGGGGAGCTAAGGGAAAATTTATTGATGAGCCAATGAGTGTTACACAAAGCAAATTAATTTTTTTATAAGAATTAGCAATTATGTTTAGGTGGAATCCACAAGTTTAAGATTAAGTGGCAACCTTCCTGAAGCCTAAAACCTATCCGCAGCAAAGCAATGCTGGGTGTAATTATTGAATTCCTTAAGTATACAATAACTTATTCAGTGCAACATTGAAGAGATTTTAGCAATGAAAAACATAAATATTTAAGTTCAAAATTAGTCTTTTTTTTGTACCCTGTCATTTGAAATGAATTTATAAAAAAACATTCAGACTGAACAATGACAAAAATATTTTTACTGGCGTACTAAACAGTTGTGATGAATATAACTATGTGGAAGCTTAAAATATTAATAGTTTGCTAAATTACTTTTTTTCTTCATCATGCTAACGGTAGTTATTTTGGTTACTTTATAAGTAACCTCTTGTTATTCACATTGCTTATGCATGACACTTAGCTTGAAAACGACTGCAGCGACAACTTGCATTGTGTGTTGCATCTTCATGTAAGATGCTTCAAAGGTAAGGATACATGAAGGGGACAATGAGACAGTAAGAGAGATAAAGGAGATGATTAAAAACTTGGTCAAAGTGATGGGTTTTGAGATCTTAATGTGGAGAGGGTGCCCGAGAAGAGGCCCCTGGCAGCTGAAGGATTTGCTGCCAATAGTGAAGTGAAGTCAGGAGGGTGAGTGTCAGAGTTGCAAGATGTTCAACTATGGAAAATGGAGCTGGTGGAGATTTCAGAAATAAGATCGAACATATGTAAGGGTTCCAGCTGTAGAGGATTTAAGCTATGGGGCAGAGATGGAGATTTATGACCTTGTATAGTTTTTACACTGGGAGGATATGAGGCAAGGTTCAACGTGACTCGTAAGTTAAGGTGAGGGATGGAATCAGTAGCCAGGGAGATGATTTTTGTGACACACAGCTGTGGCTAATTGTTGAAGAGAAAAATGGTTTACTTTTAAAAATAAGATTTTAAACTTCAATAGCAGTATTAAATAATGCAGATCTTCATTTGTCAAAATGTTTTGGCTTCTTGTTTCAGATAAACAAATGTTCAATTTCTCCTTTCAGACTGGTAACAAGAATGTGGTTAAAGTACCACCCCCTGTCCCTTCCAAACCCAAACAGATTTCCTTACCTTATTTTGGACCGTCCAGTCTAGCTTCCGCAGGAGAGAGCAAGCCAGAATACAGCCCACAAAAATTAACTGGTACTGTAGGAACCATAGTCAATAAACTGAAACCAACCCAATCTGGAGGACCGCAACATTGTACTTCAAATGTGCAACTTCATCCTTCTCCAGAGGCACCTCCTGCAGCTACTGTTCGACCTTTCACACCACAACCATCTAAAGACCCTCCACCGCAACCCCTGAAAAAACCAGAGACAGTGGCTGCGAGCTCTATTTACACAATGTACACGCAGCAGCAGGCGCCTGGCAAAAACTTCCAGCAGGCAGTTCAGAGTGCCCTGACCAGAGTACAGACGCGGCCACAATTCACAAGCGGTAAGAAAGCATTAATTTAACTTGAGAGCTGTTGGCAGTTTTGAACTGAGTTTTTGTATATTGGTGTCTGATCATCCCAATCTAATTTGATGTGTTTTATAAGGCACAATTGATGTCCCATCCTCCATCCTTAATAAATTTGACACACACAACTAAAAATTTGATCTAATCCCATAACTGTCCTGTTTCATTCCTGTTCTCACTGATGTAGGTTGATTTGCTGTCCCACAGTACATTGAATTTAAAATATCTCTAATCCTTCCATAGCCTTGCCTTACCTTATCTCTACAATTTTTCAAGCCTTGTCCACCCACCTTGCACTCTTTGGCCCCCTGCCTCAGATCTATTTCACAGACTTCAAAGATCCAAGCCTTTTGTACACCCTACACTTTTACAAAAATATAAATCACGGTCATTATTAGATATTCTGTGGAAATATTTTTTTTTAAGTACTTTTTTTTGTAACCTGCCTTGGAAGAAGTGAAGCATTCTCATGCACAACAGTATATTGCAGAGCCAGTGTTAGTATTCTGATGAGACTTTTGGGAAATATATCACGAGGAAAGAATTTCCTAGAGAATGCAACTACAAAGCTTAGTCTATTGATGTTAAATGATTGTTAAATTAGAGCTCGCAAAGTTCATTTTCCACTGGACTTTTTTGCACAGTCCCTGAAGTCACAATGAAATAATCCATTTGGTAGACTTTAAATAGTCAAGAACTCTGAAACTAAGAGTATTCTGAGCAAACTGTGCACCTTTTAATCAAAATGAATACAGTTTAGCTTGAAATTAACCCTTTCCAGGGCTGGTAGAAAAATTGATTATATCAGGGTGTTATAAAACTCAACAGTGTAGATTGTTTCATATTATTTTGGCTTTCTTCAATACACAGTATTTCTATCTTGTTGATCAGTCTAAAAAGATTCAGTTCCAGTGAATGACTAACTGGCTCTGTGCTTCCCACATCCTTGTCACCAGAACTTTTCCTCATCCCCTTCCAACTCAATGTCAGTAATTGACTCAATTGTTCAAATTCATTTTCTTATCACTTTATTCTTTAAGTTTTCAATATCCCACATTCCTCTGTCTCAGACAACATCTTTTTTAACAATTTCCAGAGTATATCCAATGCACATGTTGCCTGGTTGCAGTTGCCTTGTACCAGTTTCCTTGTTGTTATTGCTTCTACACACCCATCGAATTTTTGCAGTTTGTGTACAGATGGTCGACTATCTAAGGGAGACGACTGCATGCGTCAGGCTTAATTCACACAATGATGTTATTCTCAGCCCAGATTCTACCATTATACCCAGTTTGGTTGGGGTCAATCCTCCTTCAGTGTTTGCTGTAGTAGCGTTAATTTACACTGAAAAAATTGCCACCGGGCATTGAAACTGGTGATTGGCATAAACCAAGTTTGTTTTTGCAAAGTTAAGCTGTATGTTTATTTCCTGTATGAAAATAGAAAACGATAGATAATTCACAATTATATAGTCATTCAGTAAAAATTATTTCAAACAAATGTTCGAATTTTATCTGTATCTGAATTCCACATTATTTTGTTAAATGCAGTGTATGGCAAACCAGTAATTTCTGGATCCTCGCAGAATTACATCGGCAGTCAGCATCAAACCGAGCAGGAAATTAATAGCGTGCATTCAAAGAGCCACGATAAACCAGACTGTCCTGATACTGAGACTGATAACGCGGCATCTTCAGCAGACCACTCAGAGACTGAACGCATTCCACGACCACTGAGTCCCACCAAGCTCCTGCCTTTTATGTACAATCCGTACCGAAATCAGAGTGATGCTGACTTGGAGGCACTAAGAAAAAAACTGTCCAATGCTCCGAGGCCACTGAAAAAACGTAGCTCTATTACAGAACCAGAGGGACCAAATGGACCCAATATTCAGAAGCTGCTATACCAGCGCACAACACTGGCTGCCATGGAGACTGCTAGTCCCATGCCATTCTATCAACCAAAACAACCTACTCTTTTATCTGCGGAAGAGAATGCTATAGATGAAGGCACAGATCTCAGTGTTAAACTGGAGGAAGACACTACAGCTACAACAGACACCACTCCAGATCAACTGGAACCAGTTCCCAAGAAAGAAACTGAGGTACCAGGTGCTGAAGAACTTGTTTCATCTCCTTCGTGTGGTCCTGCTCCTGTCTTGGAAGGGCAGACACCAAGTTCTCCTGTTTTACCGTCTGTGGAAGAGCAGCAGAGTCAGGAAAGCCCACTCTCTCCTGAAGAATTAGCAGAAGAGTATCCTCCTTACCCACCTCCTCCATATCCTGTTGCTGGTGAACATGAGAATATAGGCGAGGATAGTTTTAACATGCGTCCACCTGAAATTACTGGACACACTGTCCTACCACCTGTGAGTAATACATACTGCTAAGGTTTTTGTTGGAATGTTGGAAATTTGAAATCGTCAATTGATTTGCTTTGAGTTTGCACAAATTATTTTTATGGATATGAAATTTGTGTTTGACAAAAATGCTTTACTTAAATTATTTCTTACTTAATTTTCCAGCCAAATTAGCTAGTCTCATCAGTCATCAAGAAATGTTACTCCATTTCCTCAAAACGTGCCTAACCGTTCGAGATGATATTGAATGACAGGGCGGGTTTGATGGCCGATATGATCTACTCTTACATTCTGAAAATGAATCAAAATGGGTATATTCTGGACTAATTTGGACCCTAGTTAATGACTATTGCTCCACTTTCATATATTTTTGTATGTGTATATAATGTATTTATGGGCATACATATTAGTGAGCAGAAATTTTTTATCTAATGATCTATTTTTATGAAGTTTGAGAATTAATGGTTCTGGAATTACAAATATTACTGAGTGAAATTACACTTTTTTCCCCTGGCTACAATTTACATCAATATACCAAGCCTCCCCTATTAGTTTATCTGAAGTACTAGCTGGAGTAAGACTTATTCAGTCCTTCTGTTCTAATCAGATCAATGAAGCACACAAGCTTTTTAATGGAGATGTGTTCCAAGATTATTGGTTGACAGTTTTTCAACCCTTCTTTTGTCCAGCAGTTGACATTTAAATTGAGGAATAAATCTCCTTCTTTATTATTTGACCCATATTTCATAACATGTTTGAGTTTACTTGATTTTTTTTCATTGTTGCAACTTATATCTCTACTATTTCCTTCATTCAAAAGAGCTAATGTGTGATTGACATAGAAGAATTCTATAATGGAATCTCACATATTGCTATAATGCATAGGTAATGAAATTTGACAGGGTGATTGGGAAAGTTGCAAATCGAATTAAATGGTATATAATGAATTATTCAATCTAGCCACCGTTCTATGTAAATATGCAGCAAAAAAGTAACATCTTAAGAGAACTGAGTGCCTCAAAAAATTATAAATTTTTGTTATTTCAGTTATTTAGTATTTTGTGTTTGGAAAGTTATGGTATAGGATTTGTACATTATTTTCACGTTTTTTAATATTAGTACTTGTTTCCTACCAAAAGCGTGCTGTAGAAAAGTGATAATTTTAGAAATTTGAAAATATTTATAAAAGGGACATTATTCCCCCCCCCGCTGTCCGGTACCATTTTTATTTTGTTTATTCTTTAACGGGATGCGAGTGTTGCTATTTGCCCATGGTGGTGATATCCCCACGCATCTTCTGTCCTTATCCTTGCAAAACACTAACAAAAAAGAATCATAACTGATCCAAACTCCACTGCTTTTCCAACCAATTGAGGATTTTCAGAGGCTTGTGGGTGTATTGATAACTTTCTTGGGTTGTTTTTGATCAGTCACCACCTCTGCTGAAGACTTTGAGTCATTGCTAGAATATAGTTTCAGAGACACTGACCAATCTCTTCTATATACCGTTATTCATATTGTTAAATTTTGTATTGTAACGTGCCTGTGAAGCACCTTTGGATGTTTTACAACTTAAGTGTTAATTTCTTGTTGTTGTTAACCAAGATGTAGAGTGACAGCATTATATGGCATGTCACATTCAAACCCAATCATATGCTCATTCTGAAATCCCCACCTCTCCCACACTTGCCTATTCAGTGATCATTATTGGAAGTATCACGAGTCAATACGTCAGCTCCCTAATGACTCATGTTTAACCTATCTGATCTTGCCTAGTATCAAAATCATGTACTGTACTAGTCTATTGCTTAGTTCATGTCTCTATACTCGTTTTGTTTTTATTGATTTTAGGGAAAGAGAACAAACCTGAAAAAGCTCGGCTCAGAACGTATAGGTCATGGAATGAGGGTGAAGTTCAATCCTGTAGCACTGTTACTTGATTCTTCTTTGGAAGGTGAATTTGATTTAGTCCAGCGCATCATTTATGAGGTATGTTAGTACCTTCAGTGTGACTTGACATACAATCGGTGCAAATGTTTGTTTCCTACGTTAGTATCTGATTTTACTGGGGACAGGTTGAAATGCAACCAAGAAAATGGGCTAAATTTTATTCTTGAGGTGAAGATAACGGGCCGAAAATCTGGCAGCAATCCTACCTCGACCATTTATAAGATCCACAGCTGTATTTTATTGGGGGTTAGGCAATTATTTGTTGTCGCTGGGGCTTTTGGAGGATCAGTGGCTCAGCAGTGCCACTAGTAGTGGTGGTCACTATTGGAGCTGCACACAGACGAAGGTGATGCCATGGAAGGATGCTGCCTTTCCAATCGGGCATGTTTGACAGGGAGATAGTTGGTGAGCTGTGTGGGGGAGAGCCATTCTTCACTTCCCCATTGCTAACACAAAGGCATGGCAGCTGAAAGGTGGTGCATACTGCACTTTGCCTTCCCTCAGCAATGACTCCACCAGTTTGTCTCCAGAAGGCCAGAAAAAACCCAGCCCAGTGCTACCCAATATTTATCTCCTGCGTTTGAAGGTTTGCTACCATGTGGTTGCATGAATATTCACAACAGCTTGGTTGACAGGACAAGGAATACTGTGGGCCCCCCAATCCAGAAAGAACTTAAATAATTGCTTTCATTTTTTGGAACAAACTAGGACTAAATGCTCATTTCAGAATTGGTTTTCTAATGTGAATTAGCTGCTGAATTCAATAGTATCCTAAGATAAAGAGCTCAGCTGGCAAGTGTTATGACACTACCTAATTATTGAACAGTTTTTTTATAATTTATTTCAAGAATGCTGTATCTGAAAAAATGCAGATTTCTGTGGTTGTGGTTGAACCATATTGGAAATTGTTTGTAATATGGGAACACTGGGTTTGTTTTTAAGTAATATACAACATGTGAGTTTGCTTTTGTGTTTGGTTTAAAAATCAATCAATTTTTGTGTGTAATTTTCTTTGAATAGGTGGAGGATCCTAGCCAACCAAACGATGAAGGAATTACAGCCCTACATAATGCTGTCTGTGCAGGTCACACAGAAATTGTAAAGTTCTTAGTACAGTTTGGAGTGAATGTTAATGCAGCAGATAGTGATGGATGGTAAGTTGTAAAATAAATGTGGTAAAAGCTGTTAAGTCACTGTTGTTTAATTCCAAATATGGTACTGTCAATTCTTGTACAAAATCAGAGATACATTCTCTTTCAATGTTGTTAGGAGGCATTAAACTTGTGGTTTTTTTTTACACTCTACTCAAAACACCTTAACATAATTGCATTCTTAAACAATTAGCAATGTTCCAAGAAAATCTAGCAGAGTGTAGTTAATGAAATGTGCACTTGGCCAAATGGTTGTTTTGGTGCTGCATGTGATTTAAATCTTTCAGTCACCCCAAATACGCATCTTACTCGTTTATGGTTGCAATTGTAAATTTATTATTATAAACAGACAGTGGTCACATTACACAGATGGGATTGGCCAGTTTCACTGAACTAAAACATTGCATTTCTTTATTTTCCCCTTGAGCGTTAATAGTTATTTCTTAATTTTTTTCTTTGTAAAAACATGCATAAGCAATAATTCAACATTATTACATACCATTAACATTTTAGTGGAGGAAAAGGTGTAACATTAGCAAAAACTCTGTTTCTTCCTTTCTAGCATTGAACAATTCTCCATAATAAAATTCAGATTGGTGGGTTGGAGGCCAAACACTGATATTCATAATTTATTTTGCTGAGGGATTCAAAACTTGTTCTTGATTCCATGATTATCTTTGAATTTGTTCCTATTTATGTACCTTTGTCATGAATGAAAAATATTAAACAAGCCTTTAATACTCAAATATCATCTGACTACTCCACTTAAAGCAATCTTATCTTCAGTGTATTTTAAAATACTCCACGTTTTTTTTAACTGTTTTGAATCTCATTCAGGAAAAAAAATGAAAATTCCTAATTTTGAAACCTTTATTTCAGTGCATTTTCCTAACTTTATTTTGTCTTGAGGGAATACCTGTGATTCAGCTATGTTACAAGTGGTCCCAATGTTCTTGCCATTTTGTCCTTTGCAAGGATGAGTGCTCTTCCATCACACAAATCCAACTGGTAGTCCAGCTAACTTGGGCATGTTTGCTCTTGAAACGGAGTTGTCCAAATTTCACAAGGCTGGAAGTTTGTTAATCTTTGTTTTGAAATGTGATATTCCATTGTTAGTTGCTAAATCACCTAGTTTCACATTTCCATGTTTATTTTAACTTTTCATGGTGTCCTTGTACTGACGAAAGATAGCTCATATAGTCTAAAACATATATATATTAAAATTTATGGACAAGCCAAATATCCAAAGTCACCTCAAATAAAAAATCTCATTTTCTTACTTGGCAAAACTTTAGTTAATCTGATGGAATGAATCTTGTGAGTGGGTTTTAGGGATTGCCTATCCCTCAGCTGGTTTTGTATTACTCATTATAAGGAACTCAGGAGATTCTAACAAGGCAAATGTAGGAAGTGGAGAGGATATCCAAAAAGGAGAATAAAAGGAGTAAAGCTTTTTATATAGACTAGTGGCTAACAAAAGGAGCCCAGATGTGTCTCAAAATGTGTAAATAATAAAATGTTATTCGCAGGAAGGGTGGGGCAATTGTGAATCTAAGAGGAGTCACTTGTGGAGGCAGAAGGCATAGCTAACGTACTAAATGAATACTTTGCATTTATCTTCATTAGAGAAGGGGATGCTATCAGTGAACAATAAAGGAGGAGACAGTTGTAATACTGTATCAGATAAAAATAAAGGTAATTGAAAAATTGATGGTCCTCAAAGTAGATAAGTCTGGCTATGATTCAGCCTAGGTTGCTGAAGAATGCAAGGGTGGAAATTGCAGTAGCTGCAATTTTTCAATTCTGTTTGGATATGAGAATAGTGCCAAAGGAGTAGAGGATTGCAAATGTTACATCCCTGTTCAAAAATGGGAAAAACCCAGCAACTACATGCCATTCAGCCTAACATGGAGACTTTCAGAGACAGTCAAAGACAAAATTAATTGGCATTTGGAAAAGTATGGGTTGTAAATGAAAGCCAGCACAGCTTTATAAAAAGCAATTTATGTTTAATTGATAGAGTTCCTTGAATTAACAGAGAGGGTTGATTAGAGGAGTGGTTTGCACTGCTGCCCCATCATGCCAGGGACTTGAGTTAGATTCCAGACTTAAGTGATTGTCTGTGTGGAGTTTGCATGTTCTCCCTGTGTCTGCATGGGTTTCCTCCCACAGGCCAA
Organism: Carcharhinus amblyrhynchos; assembly: GCF_965287045.1. Taxonomy (NCBI): domain Eukaryota; kingdom Metazoa; phylum Chordata; class Chondrichthyes; order Carcharhiniformes; family Carcharhinidae; genus Carcharhinus; species Carcharhinus amblyrhynchos. The sequence goes on along the minus strand of NC_137335.1, from coordinate 66,939,138 downwards.
AGATGTGTAGGTTAGGTGGATTAGCCACCGTAAATCCATTAGGGTGATGGGATAGGACAGAGTAGTGAACCTAGGTGAAATGCTCTGTTGGAAAGTCAGTGGGCCAAATGGCCTCCTGCACAGTAGGGTTTCTGTGAATAGTGTGGTTCACATGGTGTATGTGGATTTAAGTACCAGATAATAAATTTGCTAGCAAATTAAACCATGGGTTTAAAGTACTATGCTATAAAATTTACTAAGGGACAAAGCATTAGTTAGTGGTGTACTGATGTCTTTCATCTGGAGGGAAGTACAAAATATTGTTTCCAAGGAGTCAGTATTATGATCACTGTTCTTTCTGATGTTGTTTAAAAGACCTGGTCTAGAGTATATAGAGCCTAATTTCAAAGTTTTCAGAGACCACAATATTCAAGTGGAGAGACTGGAGAAATTGAGATTGTTTTCCTGAGAACAGAGAAGGACAGGAGGAGATTTGGTAGGTTCAAAATCTTGAGTGGCTTTGGTGCATCTGGCAAAATATTCAAAGGTGACATGAGAAAACGTATTATTGCAAAGTGAATTATGATCTGGAATCCATTGCAGGGTGGTGAAAGTATATTCAATAGTAGCATTCAAAACTAAATGAGATAAATACACAAAGGGAAAATGTTTTTACAGGACTGTAGGGGGAAGCAGGGTTCTGGGATTAATGGATAGCACTAAAGAGCCAGTACAGGCACAATAGGCTCTCTGTGCTGTATAATTCTATGATTCGAAGATCAGGAGTAATTGGATGTGTGTCACATGATAGTCATCATAAATATAACAAAGTGTGAAATATACTCTCTTATGGAGCAAAAGCCTGTGAAGAAAAGTGAGTCTTTAAAACTTTTCTATTTGCTAAATATCACTAGCTTTTATATTCCTTTTGTAGGACACCTTTGCATTGTGCAGCCTCCTGTAATAATGTGCAAGTTTGCAAGTTCCTAGTTGAATCTGGGGCAGCAGTGTTTGCAACAACCTACAGCGACCTGCAGACCGCTGCTGATAAATGCGAGGAGATGGAGGAGGGCTACATTCAATGTTCGCAATTTCTCTATGGTGAGTACTAGGGTGTTTGGTACAGTATTAATTGTGCGTGGCATTGAAATATCAATGTCCTGAAATGCTGTTCTTATGTTTATATAAGTAATACTCAGTGAGGTGCTTCTTGGCACTTTTTGTATTCATACAGACCGAAAAGTGAAAACCAAAGACTATGTATGACTTAAACTTTGATAAGCAGTAAAGATGTGCTAGTTTCACTTTGCTTTCATTACCAAAATAATTAAAGGTCTGCTGTGCTTTAGAAAAGTGCATGCAGTCTCAAAAAGAGGTGCCTGTGCAATCTCCTAAGGTACCCATATCTCTTGTAATCACTACTCTGTTGGTGTGTGGCTGAACCAGATGATGTGTAACCACGTTAGTGGCTTGTTCTACTCAGTACATATCTTATCCATCAATAAAATTGCTTATTTCTACCACTAATAGTGTCTGCCTTTACCCTTGTTTCACTCGTCGCTCTCCATGGTTTAGTTGCCTTTAGAATTACTCCACTGGTTTCACAATCTCCAATTCCATCCAAATTTTTGATGCAAACTTTCTAACCCAAAATATTGAGTACAGAATCCTTATTCTGTTTACAAATATCACTTTCCTCTTATATGTTGTATCTGCCACAGCCATCTATCTCAGTCTTTGATTTTATAAGAATCCTACACCCACCAATGGTTCTGAAACACTTCATCTTTCTGACTCCATATTCTATTAAATATAAATCCCATCAAAATTATATCTTGACAGTTGTGAGAGCTCCGAGTTATGCACAATGGCTACCTTTAACAATCCCAAAGGGTTTACTTCTCCCAAAGAGTGCCTTATCTCTTCCAAAGGGCACTTTGACCTCTCCCAATCATGTCCTGGGACAAAATTCAAAGGGACCTCTCCACTGGTTACCCTGGCTATCCATACAAATCAACAAAGTTCAGATCTGCTCTTACCAGATCTAATCTGCAGATTTCATGTTTCATACACCACCTTCACCAAAATCATACATGGGTGGAGGCAGCTAGTGATTTCTGTGGGCAGCTGCATTTATGAACCATAGCTGGTGGTGAGTGTTGCAGCACAAGACGTGGAACTGGAAGTAGCATGAACTTCCCTACAAGCTGCAGAGTGCCAAAAACAATTAGGTGCCCTTGCCTATACCATAACACTAAAAGTAGATACACTGTGTTCTGATTTTATCTAGTTAACAATATGTTGCTGTCTGCATTTTGAAAGTCTCATTGTTCAATTGCAATAATTCAGCAAAAGTGTTTGAATGTGGATTTAATCGGTTAATTGTTCTTCCCGAGGGTATCCAGTTATGATCTATGCACCATAAACCTATGGAGTATTTCTGGTCAAATGAATCTTACAAATTGGCTTGGAATAATTTCTGGTAGAGAAGGAAAATTTCTAAAATGGATGCTTGCTTGCTTTCAGGTGTGCAAGAGAAAATGGGTATAATGAACAGAGGGGTAGTATATGCCCTGTGGGATTATGAATCTCAGACTGAAGATGAGTTATCTTTTAAGGAAGGTGATTGTATGTCAGTCATCCGACGAGAAGATGAGGCTGAGATTGAGTGGTGGTGGGCACGGCTAAATGATGGAGAAGGATATGTGCCACGCAACTTACTTGGGGTAGGTTTTTTGCAAAAATGTTATATTTTGTAGTATTGCTAATTTACTGTGGTGTTGTGTATGAGAACTAAAAAGGCAACTGTGGATATCAGTGGTTTCTATTTAAAAAAGCCCAATATATAGAACATACAATTGCTCCCTACTTTTATTTTCTGAGCAAATGAGCCTCCCCCCTCTTCCCCTCCCGATGCATTTGGGCATTAATTATCTGTGGGTGACCTGTTACTGGAAGATGTATCAAAACACATTCTCATTGAAATGAAGCATATAAATGTACTACTTTTAGTTTTCTTTCTGCGTCCTTCTTGAAACCAATGGCACTTCCTACCATTGTTCCATGAGCCTCTAAATCAACAGGGCTATGGGCTAGAAGTGGCAATTCCAGTGCTGCTCTGGAGCTGAAACTGGTTTATGTAGCTCAACAGCACTTCGGCAGTACTTAATGAGGAGAACTCTCTGAAACTAGACCTTTAAATTATTGTATACGTCTGCAATCGTAAACTCATAATTTGCTCTTTCTTTTACAGCTATATCCGAGGATTAAACCAAGACAGCGAAGTCTGGCATAAACTACTTGTGTGAAAACACTACAGATAAAGACTATAAACCTTTATACATTTTTAAAGGTAGCTGTATCAATTCAAATCCAACAGTGTCTGTAATGAAATGGTGGTCTCCAGTCCTAAATGAAGGAAAATTCAATGGACACAATGCTTCTGTAATGAAGTGAACGATTTTTGTTTTTCAGTGTTAATGATCGCCTATTATAAATGGTGAACCGAAGGTTTTTTGACAATGGACTGTTTGTTTTAGTGCATTTTAAAGGACTTATTGATGTAGATCTAGGACATTTAAGGGCCTTAACGTGGATAAAAGCACAGATGATTTGGGGAAGAAAATCAACTGGCTTCTTTTGTTTCCCCTCTACCACTCTTTTATTCAAGCACAGTATTTATATTGCAGTTGTCATCTTTGGAAGGGTGCTAAACTAAACCCAGGAACTATTAGGCCATTTGAAGGTATGAATAATGAAACCAGCTCAGTTTTATGACGAATCTTTTGAAGTTAGATGCTCAGTCAGCAGATAATACTTTAATAGTCCCATATCGGACTACAGAAAGTTGAAACACTAATGCCCTTGGCTTAGTTTGTAACCAAACAACAATAATTTTCATCTGGGCATCTTTCTCTTCAGCATAATGTTAACATTCCAAAACATAAATCCAACATTTTGAAAGTTTAGTACAGTTTAAACTATGTTACTGCTTATTTTTAACACTTCAAATAACTTGATCTGACACAGGCTAAACATAGCAGTATTTTTGAGGATCACATTACAGTTTCTTTCTTGAACCTGTTTGTGTCACATACTCTTATTAAACCTGCTTCCTTTAATGAAGAATTTCATTTCCTATTTGATTTATACATATTCATTTATATTTAACTACAATAAGCACAGCTAGTAGTATTTTCAATTTTTCAGGAACCCCAGTGAGTTATTCGAAGGGTCAAAATGAAATGTGTTTTTTTTTAAAGACATGCTTTGTAATAATTTGCAGTCTAAAGTATTTATGTTGTAATCAATCATATAGTTTTCCATCCATCTTACTTCAGTTTTCCATTTAGTCACTGAAAAATATTTAGCTGCCTACTTAGCACGATGAAAAACTAAAGCATTTTGTGTATTAATACATTTAAGAACTATTCCTAAACATTTAATTTTTCATTTTGACATTGAGCATTTAATTTCTCCTATAACCTATGAAAAGTTTTAAGAAAATGATCATCCCTTTGTGGTTTAAATGTTTTTGTTTACCCATTTTCGGAGTTTGGGTTGTTAGCTCTTTAACTCTGTTTCTGGTAAGACTTATTGAACATTGTATCCACAAAATTTTTTTGTGATTTGAGTTAAAAATTGGCCCAAATTTGTGTTTGATATAAAATCCTCACAGTGATTAGTTTATAATTTTCCACCTTCCTTACCTAATGATAGGTTAGAAGTGAAATTGTTTAGGTATATCCTCCCAGTTTCGAACCATGTTGGTTGAATGCTGTCAGCTGTGGAAGAATAAAAGCTACAGATTTTTCTTGCAGCATTAAAAATTAAGTGAAATTTTGTAATTTTCATTTCAAAGTTCAACGGTAAAGTACTGTCTTGTTAAGAACGTGTGAGAAAGTAGAAATAGCATTTATTTACAGAAATTCTACTGCCAGGTACAATATGTGCAAAAATGAATGGTAAAACAAAATACCTCAAATATTTAAACCTTCATGTAGTTTACATAGGAACAGGAGTTTGCTTTCATCCTCTCAAGCTTGTTAGTGTACATGTCATTCAGTTGGTCCATGGTTGATTTGCATCTCAACTCCATGTATTCACTTTGGTTCTATATCCTGTCATAGAAACCTTAGTCTCAAAATGTTCAACTGACCTAGTCTCAACCACTTTTTGAGAGAGAAAGTTGCAGATTTCCACAACTCTGAAGGAGTGCTTCCTGCACTACCCCTAACAGTGTAACTAAAGATTATGTTTGTTCTAGGCTTCCTCTGCAAAAGTTTCTGTCTATCAAGTTGTTTAATCATTTTAAACATCTTGATCTGATTGTCATTGTTCTATACATTTAAGAGAATAAAGCTTAGTATATGCAATCTGTCCTCATAATTTAATCCTTTCCTGAAGTGCGATGCCCAGAAATGAATGCTGTGCTTGAGATTCAGTCTAACCAGAACCTTATGCACTGCAGCATAACTTCAACCCCTTTGAATTCCAGTGTATTCATTAGCCATATAATTTTTTTGTACCTGTCCACTTTAATGTTTTTAGCAATTCCAAGACTTGAATCTATTGATTTCAGTGTTTCCACTCTGTCTCCTCCAGCAGAAAGATGCTGGTTTGGAAGTAGCTGTCTGCAAGGATTGTTTTTCCTGAACTGAACAGTCATGAAATACATTGCTCATTTAGGTTGGCAGATATCAAACCACTGTTGAGAATTTGAATGCAGATTATGAATAAGTGGTGGCTGACATTTGTTAAATATATTATTTTACAGCTGCAATCTTTGGGGTGGAAATTAATCTGGCCAATTTGTGGAGGTAGTCCAAGGATTGAAAAGAATTGGCTCTTGGGCCTCAGCTGAATAACTGACTGTGAGAGCTGCTGGTGCTGGTTGCACCTTTGCAGGAACTCGCGTGATGGAGCAAAATATTGTTGCCTCCCTTGCTTGAAGTGACTGTGGTATGACCTGGGAAGAACAAAGGGAGCAATCAATAGAATGCATGTGATGAAGTGATAAAACAGTCTGTGCAGTTGAGGAGCTGGGGAGCTTTCCCCACAGCTCCACAGGAAGAATTTTATTTAGTTTTTCTCAAACTTGCTTACATTTAGTTGGCTACCTGCAGAACCCTGAGCAGGTTGCACCCATTATCTGCCCATTCATTAAGAACTAATTTTGAAAAGTGGTCCTTCTATACACATTAGGTCCCTACATTAACATGTTTTTGAGGGGTGTAGGGATACTTAAGAGTGGCAGCAATGCCAGCGCAGTTTGGACATTGGCGAAATTGATTTGCTTTGTGCGCTTTTTATACCAAGATAGGAGTGACTCATCCCAATATCTACCCTTTAACGTTTAAAATTAACGCAGGAATTTTTGATTGGACTTTGCCAACGTTATAAATAGCATGTGCAGCACTTGCTTTGCATCCATTTCCTGATCCCTAAAAAAAAGTCTCGTGTACTGATAATGATTAGCTGTAATAACAATAACTTCTATAGTGCCTTTAACATGATAAAATGTCCCAAATTGCTTGTTGGGAGCATTATCAAATAAAATATGACATTGCGCCATGCTTGAGATATCAGCCTTGATCTTCTAATCTCAGGATCGCCAAAATGCGTAAGTTCTGACATGCTGACCTGTGTGTGATTTGCCCAGAAAGTTTCAAATTCTAATGGGGAATTCTTTTCCCTGGAACTCTTTCTCCACACACCACCAACCCCCCCCCCCCACCCACCCCCACTCCAGATTCTGAATTAAGAGTCCAAGACTTTAGACAGTTCTGACTTTACCTGGATAGTTACCCAGGAAACATTAGGCAGAAAAGTCCTACTCTTAATTGCTGGATAACACGGAACTGACCCCCTTCTCACCTGTCATCTCACCATTTCACCCATCTATCCACCCTAACCATTTACTCAATTCATCTGCTCACCCTTTTACTAACATTCACACTAGACATTCAGACTTTGCTTATAGCAGCCTGTGCTGTAAAAATGGGGCTGGCTTGTCTCCACCATCCTGCTGACATGACAGTGGGTTCCTTTGTGGGACTTTATGCTCTGCATTTCTGAAGAAACCAGGCTTGGGTCACCTTGCCAGAAATGCGAAGCATTGTCCAGGCATTGAAAAGCTTGCATGGAGTGGCAGTCCAATGATGATTACCACTCTTGTGAAAGATCCATGCGATTAAGTCAGATAATCAAAACAAACCTCTAGTCAGAGGTAAGGTTTAAGGAATAAAGGTGAGGAGACAGGTATAAGGAAGACATTCTAGAGCTTATGCAACTGAATTATTCAATATTGGAGCAGTTGAGCGGATACTCAAGAGGCAAGAACTAGAGAGTAATTTTAGCATTCAGTTAATAGAATAAGTTTTATTATGAAGAGTATTGTTTTGCTCCTTTAGGGAGAAACAAATAGGTTTGTTTTCCATTTTCACATCAGTCTTTTACCACTATTTGACAGTATGCCGTTCTAGTAGCACATTTATATAATTGAAGTTCCTGGTGTCTCATTGCGCATTTTTAAATGTTCTGTATTGTAGTAAGATAATCTGATGAGGTGAACAGGAATACATGTGGTAAAGTCTGAAACTGAAATTTATCTCAAAAATGCATTCATTTTGAAGATTTACTGAAGATATTTTAATTTGTGGATTTGTTACAAGTGTTGTACCCTGATGGGTTGTTCTTGACCAATGACCACTACCAAAGCCTGATTATAACTCGTTCTACCATGTAATTCTATGGTCACTGTTTTGAGATACATTAGAACTTCTACAATTTTTCATACAGTACACATTTGTTTTGCAACTTGAAATCATGTTTGGCTATCAACATTTTTATATCCATTTAAAACTTGAGGACGATGGTAAGATTTCAGCACCAAAATTATGAATAGCAGAATAGTCTTTATAGTGTATTCCATGAAAATAGTGAGTTGAAAGTTTGGTTTTGTACACTTCTCTAACTTCATTTTATAATGTTTAGTAGAAATGTACAGAAGAATTTATTTTTACACAAATGTGAATTGAAAAGGGGCTGTATATTTTGAAGGCTGAATTTATTTCCGTGTTGGATGGTTAAAATATACTCCGGCATAGTGTAGTAATTTTTTTTAGCTGTTTCATTTGTGCAAAGGTGTGCAGCACTTGAGGCACCAAGCCACCTTGCATGTGTAAACTGACAGCTTCAACTTGTATAAGTTATGGTAGGTGATGCTTCTTTATGATACTGTAGGTGGTGCTTCTTTGATTGTTACTGTCATTACATCTTGCTAATTTTATTTTAAAGGAGAAGATGGTATGGTGTTTTCAAAGTCGAGTTGTTGCCTTTTTTGTGCTTGACATCCCTGAACTTAACAGGTTGAAGCAAGACTTAGTATGATGACAAGAGGTGCATCTGGTTTCAGCTTGTTGAGTTTTTGAATTTATTATATACTGTAAGAAATACTTGTACATTTGAAGAGTTTGATGACACCTGAAATGAGTTTGAGACAAGACTCTTAATTCCATGGAAAATCTTTCTGTCCTTCAGTCTTCTCCCACATTCCCACAGAAAATTAAAATTGAGCTTATTCTTTACCCTTAATGACAGCTCTAAAAGTAGCTTGACTACACCTCCGTGACTCTCTGCTAACGAGACTCTGAACTCGAGAATGAGTTTAGATTTATGTAAAGAGAGAAACATGGCTACTTTCAAAAAGAAAACCAGTCTGGGTAACTTTTAACTAATTATTTTCTCCTTTTAAACAAAATTACAGACTCCATTGGGTAAATAGGGTGCTTGCATATGGGTTAGTGATGATTTTATGACAATATATGTTAGCAGTTCTCTTGTGTGTTTGTATTCTGTAATTGGAAAATCTGTAATTTGCAAATGTTTCCCATCAACAGAATTGCTTGATTATAAGCAACAGTGTCACATAACACTTTTAAACACCACTGATGTAAATGTATGTATCTCACAGAAATTGGCATCTTTTACCATGTGTATTTATTTGTATTTTTGTGTTTCTGTTATAAAAAGTTTTAAAATACCTCATAGTAGCCAGTGAGCGTTTAAAAGAAAGCTAGTATCGTCAAGTTACAATTCTGTATCCAATTACTAACCATTTTACTGAATTGTACAACTTTAATTATCTGGTATTAAAGTCTTTAAACCCCAGCAATGCATACAAAATGTGTTTTTATTTCCCTTTTCAAGTTGGACTGATGAACTATTTAATACAGTCAGTTGTGTTTAAAAATACACAGATAAAGTCTTTGTTACACATCACGTAACACACAATGCAACCAAGAAAATCTGTCTGCCTTCTGGGGTAATTGTCAAATAGAATTGGCACAATTTTACATTGTGCCTTGCCATCCTCAGTTATTTCTTAAATGGTATTCACATGTAATGGAACAGGCTGAATGGGTGAGTAGGCATTTTCTGGACCATCACTGCTCATATGTGTATCATGAAACAGAAATAAGCTTGCTTGTTTTGCCCCCAGAGAACTTTTATGAAGCTGGGATTGAGATTGTATCCCTTTTCTTTTACACATCACACGTAGCGAGCACCAGGCTCAATAACATGTTGCTGTTATTGTATGGTGACCTTTCAGGCTTGACTGCATTCACAAGTAATATTGCATATGTGTGGATGGAGGTTGAATCTTTTGAACATTAATTTCCAAAACCAGTTTATTAAATGCTATTTTCTTCATAAAGTAATATGATTGCAGTTCATGTGCAGTTTATATTGAAGTATTGCTAACCAACACATCAGATAACATAGGGTGAAGGTAATTACAACAGATGCTGAGAAATGTTACGATGGTGAATTGATCTGTTTTCAGTTGTGCATTGGCAAATGGATAGAATTTAACCATGGGACATATTTTGCATGGATATGATTATAAACACATTAAAGGAAATGAGTGTTTAGAGTGGTTGTTTTTTATATGCAGCTTTGCAGTTTTCATCTTGAATTTCTTTGCACTATCCCTGAAATGAATTTCTCCTTCAGGGAGCTCTAAGTGAGAATAATAACAATGTACAGCTGTGGCAATGGCATCTTATGAAATTATATTTATAGACTTGTTAGCTCTTGTTCTGGCTTCAAATACTGGTGCTATGGAAATGTTTGAATTTGGAACTTTTTTTGTAAGGCAAAACTTAACTTCCAATAATCCTGTGATTAATTTGACAGCTGCTGGGAAAAAAAACATATTATTTGTGTAGTTCTGAAATGCAACAAAAAAAATGACTTGATGGTCACTGAATTTGCACAATTTTACATTGTGCCTTACCACTTTTTGTTACAAATATGTATTTATCAGAACATTAGTTGGAATTGAAATGCATGTGTAACTTCAGGCAAGCTATTAAAGAACATGGGTAGATTTCATGGAAGGAGGGGCAAAACACTTATGGACATGTAGGAAGGGGGTTGGAAGGGAAAGGTATTCTAGGGATAACCAGGCTTGATTTTAATACTTGAGGCAGAGACTGTTGAGCAGAACAACAGCACATACCTTCAGGATACAGGTGCAAAAACAGACCATGTTTCAGACATAGCTAAGTTTAAGCTTGACATGCACACACAAATGAGGCTGTAATTATTACAATGCATGCTAGATGTATGGCTTTTTGAAACTAAGATCTCCATTGCTCATAGTAAGCCTGAGAACACGGGGATTAACAGTAACTAAGTGAAATTCTATTTTTATAAATGGTGTTAAAATTTTTACTGGTGCTTTAGGATGTCAATTCTACTTTTCATTTTTTCTGGGAAAGTTGTTAGCATCCTTAATTTGATATAAGTCACTTTGCATTTAATTCTCATTCAGTTACATTTTACGTAAAACATATGGTACTTAATGAAGACAGAAAGCTATGTGGCAGGCTTGAAGAGTTTGAGGAAAATACATCTGTGCAATTGGTTGTTGCCTTAAAGTATACCAGCAACCTCACTTCAAAAAAGCATTTTTTTAAGCGCTGAAATGCTTAAGTTGTAAATTTTTAATGGTTTGTTTTGCTCTTCCACTGAGAGAATAAGGCAAAGATTCCAAGTGGACCTGGTGTAAGCATCCTGCTCAGTTGGCAATTACACCACTACTGTTGGGTTGTATTGGACCCCAGTTAGCCTGAGGCAAGCATAAGAACATAAGAACATAAGAAATAGGAGCAGGAGTAGGCCAGCTAGCCCTTCGAGCCTGCCCCGCCATTCAATAAGATCATGGCTGATCTGTTGTAGCTCAGTTCCACTTTCCCGCCCTCTCCCCATAACCCTTAATCCCCTCTCTTAACAAGAACCCATCAACCCGCTTCTTAAAAATATTTAGCGAGGCAGCCTCCACCACTTCAACGGGCAGAGAATTCCAGAGATTCACCACCCTTTGAGTGAAGAAGTTCCTCCTCAACTCCGTTCTAAACCGCCTCCCCTTTATCTTGAGGCTGTGCCCCCTAGTCCTACTGTCTTTTTTGAGCGGGAAGAGTCTCTCCACCTCTATCCTATCCATCCCATTCATCATCTTATACGTCTCAATGAGATCTCCCCTCATTCTTCTAAACTCTAACGAGTACAAGCCTAGTTTATTCAGCCTCTCCTCATAGCTCAATCCCCTCAACTCCGGTATCAGCCTAGTAAACCTCCTCTGCACTCCCTCCAGGGCCAAAATATCCTTGCGCAGGTGCGGCGCCCAAAACTGCACACAGTACTCCAGCTGCGGCCTCACCAATGCCCTATACAGCTGCAGCAAGACCTCCCTACTTTTATATTCAATCCCCCTCGCTATGAAGGCCAGCATCCCATTTGCCTTCCTGACCACCTGCTGCACCTGCAAGCTGGGTTTTTACCTCAATCACCTCAAATGGCCTTTGTTGTAAAGGTGACGGGACACCACATCTGTTTTTGTTGAATGGATTAATATTTCCTTTTGTCCACTTCTGTACATTAAAAGTTTTTGTTGCTGTAAATTGCATGGGGATTGAATTACATTAGCTGAATCATTGCAATCTGTATCATGTCTATTGGAATGGAGAGCATATTGACAATGTGAACTTCCACATAAAGACCAAAAAGAAATAAATCATAAGCACACAAGTCAACATTACCCACATTTTATATTTAATTTGCAGATACATTTTTATCCAAATAAAAGGTCATCTTTTGTGTATATAGTAAGCAACCAAAATCATCCAGCATTTTTGTCAATTATATAACAAAAAAATTAGGAAATTAAATCAGTTTTAGGTGCCATTCTTTGAGCAGCCAATCAGGAAAAACTGGCATAACCACATTTACATCCATTAATTTTAGCTACAGAACAGAAATCAAGCAAATCTCTAAACTGTGAAGCTCAGTTTAATTTGAATATTATGTTTGCATTTTAAAATATGTGCATTTCATTAGAATATGTTCAAATCACAATCTTGGTTCCCTGTCATTTGAGCATCATCATGTGCCTACAGATCCACTTTTGCATCCGCAGATCCACTTTTGAAAGAACTATTGGGAGTTTCAAAGCTTTAGGTTTAAAAGACAAAACTGAACAGATTAACAATCAGAAAATGAGGGGCCTCAGCAACAAAGCATATCCTACATATGGATTAAAATATCTTTTGGCAACACAATTGGTAATTATTTAACTACCCAAAATATTGATTAAAAACAGAAGTGATATTAAAAGAAACCCAACCTATTTTCCCCCCTCGTATGCATTTGTGATCCTAACAAACTAGTTCTTTTTTTTTCCTTGAAAGATGTCTGGGAAATGTTTTCTGCTTGACAAAAGTCTGGCTTCGTGCAGTTGAGCATCACGTCAGTTTAATACCAATGCCAACCACTGTTAAAAGAAGAATCAAATGAATTTTAGACTATGTACACAAACTAGGGTGACCATATCATGTTTGAGCCAAAAGAACTCCAAATGCTCAAACTTTGATTTGAGCTCTCTAAATTGGAATGTTGACAATGCATAATGATAAAGTAACCACTTTAGAGGAAAATTTTAACCTCTCAAAGCCTGCAAATTTAACATTAGGCATAAATTTTCATTCCACTGTTTGGTTATCGCATTGGCACAACAAGCTAAAAAGCATACTGATGGTGAGAGAGGAAAAACTTGAGACATGTAGGTTAATGGAGTGTGTCAATTGGAAGCAAAAGCACAAGGAGAGATGAGCAAAGCTGAACGAAAAGGAATTTCATGGTGTAAGCTTGTTGCTGTATCCCAGTGATAAACACTTCTCCATCAGCTCAGCTTGGAGATTGTACTGCATGGAGTTTCTACAAAGACTGTTGCCCTGAATGCTGTGCCGCAAGAGCACCCCGAAAGATTAGCAGTGCAGATCAAGCCATGCTTCAAGCCACAATTGTGCATTTCACTATATCAGCCTTCTGGTACATAATGTTTACAGGTTCCATACAGTAGTTTACGCAGCTATGTTAAAAATACCTAAAAAATAAACCGTTTTCCATGTTCATTGTCAAGTAGCTGTGTAAGGATCTGTAGAAATGGTTGGCTGAATACACCCAAGGCGCTAGCAATCAGTCTACACTGGTTCAGACAGGGACAACGGAACTTGCTTCAATGCTTTTCTGTGCCAGTATACTAAACTGTGTGACTGGGGTCCATCTAAAGATTGACTTATCCACATCACTCAAAGCTGGTCGTTTCTCATTTCCTTCGGGAAGATGAACTACTTGTCTGCAGAAATCGATGTGTAAATCTCAAAGGTAATCTGATCTGCATTGCATCCTTTTGTTTAAGGTTTTCCTCTTCTACACGAGTTGGTTGGGGAGAGGATTCACATTAGGAAATCTAAGGGTTCCGGTAATAATGGGAATTGGCTGAGGAGTGGGGAAATTGGATTTACATCAATTGACAAGGGAATGGAATGGCTGAAAGCCAATCTTTTTAATGGATATTTACTGCAATCATCCAGCAATGAATGCTCAACCAGCATGTCTGTGCTATAAAAGCCGATGTACAAGTCTGGAATAAGGCATCCCAAGATTGCAGATTTTGTAGATGGCAGGAGGTGCAAAATAGATTTGCAAAAGCCACTAGGAGTCATGTGGACCATTTTCAATTAGATTCTGGAACTTCTACCTGCCTGGTCCCTCCACCCTAAATGAACAGCAGTGGAAAGCTGTGAGGGGTTGCCTTCCTATAGTATTTAAAATAGCCTGCCAAAACATTAAAGGCTAATGTTGTTCACAGTGGCCATCACACGTAGAACCATAAGAAATAGGAGCAGAATTAGGCCACTTTGTCCACGGAGTCTGCTCTGCCATTCAATCATGGTTGATATTTTTCTCATCCCCATTCTCCTGCCTTTTCCCCATTACCTCTGATCCCCTTATTAATCAAGACATCCATCCAAGCCTCCCCTGGAATATTAGGGTTAAAACATTCACTTCATTTGCTCTCATTACACCTCTTCGGAAATCATGGAACAGTGTAGATAATATATTTGAAAGAAGACAAGTTAGAATTTGTACAGCTTCTCTTCCAGTTTGCAGTGCCAAATACATACCTGACCTATATCCAGTTCTACATATCCCCCATCATCCTGGTCTAATTGTTTGAATATTCCTGAAAAAGCAAGAACATGAAATGAGCATGTTTCAAAACCCAATCTCCTGTTTGTTTCTTTCACCAAGGGACTTGCATTTTCTGAAACAGCTGGGTGTTTCGGTATCCTTGTGGAGAAAAGGGTAATTCTACGAAGTTGTAACTGAATACAGCAGCAAAACAGCATGGATTCTTCAATATATACACAGGCAATTGACCCTTTCTTGAACTGTGTAAACTGAGCCCATTAGATGAGGGTTGCACACTTGTACCAGCTAAACAACAGAGGGTAATAATCTCAACAGCTAACAACTGATATACTGCGCCATCTTGCATGACCACACGCCCCTCTTAGTAGGTGTAATGGCCCAGATTTTGCAGACATTCTGAAGGTAACCAGGGCATGCATCTTCCCGTGCTCCCCGTTACTCCAAAATAAAGTTCATGGGAGGAATGAGTACTGAAAGGTGAGGTTGAAATTCTAAAAGCTTTAATATCCCTACCCCCATTATTTTGAGCACACTTAAATGACATCTCCCAATGAGAAATTGGCTGCTGGTCACTTTACAGGCTCCTGCGGCCCTATCCTGGTACATCACAGGATGTGTGCTCAGAACACTAGAATATATAAATGAGATGAGCTTGCATTATCAATAAGGTGAAATCATTTGTTTGGACACTATAAGCTCCAGCCATGTTATTTGCTCTGACGTACATCACCCAACAAATGGAGAAAGGAGTTTCTTTCATGGATGTACTGATGGGACAAGTGGTCAATCCTAGGCACAAGCATACAGCTGCGCTGACTGCATTGAAAGCCTGATGAGCAGGTAGTGTTGCATGGTGGACCAGACCCTTGGCAGCTATATCTCCCAGCCTTGCACTTCACTGTACACATTATTTTAGTTGATTAATGGTTCAAAATGTACTTTTTAAAATCATTTTCTGTAGTTAAGAAACATGAGGAATTGTGACATGATGGTAAGTGAGATTGAGACATATTAAAGTGATCTGTTGAAACTTCTACATCCTGCCAACTTTGCCTTTCCAATGACTTTTTGTGCTTAATCAACTTTATTAGCTTCCTATGAATTCTCAAATCCCCAAATTAAGTCCAACCAATCTCTATTGGATAAAGCCAAGTTAGCCAAAATCCAAGTAACTGGGGAGAACTAAGTATCTTTGATAAAGCCAGAATTAGGGCTGAATGCAGGGGTACCTCCCTGGTTAGATTTTGCTGGGCTGTAGACTTTCTTGATGTGGTACATCCAGAGGAAAGAGGAGACCAAGGATAACTTGCTGATAAGAACATAAGAACATAAGAAATAGGAGCAGGAGTAGGCCATCTGGCCCTTCGAGCCTGCCCCGCCATTCAATAAGATCATGGCTGATCTGTCGTGGCTCAGTTCCACTTTCCCGCCCTCTCCCCATAACCCTTAATCCCCTCTCTTATCAAAAACCCATCAACCCGCTTCTTAAAAATATTTAGCGAGGCAGCCTCCACCACTTCAACGGGCAGAGAATTCCAGAGATTCACCACCCTTTGAGTGAAGAAGTTCCTCCTCAACTCCGTTCTGAACCGCCCCCCCTTTATCTTGATGAACAAGGTTTAGGGTGTACATGAGGAAGTTTCTGTGCTACCTTTAGAATTCCACCCAATATGCTGTCGGCGCAGCTGGCCTCTCCAACGATAACCATTAGAATGTCAAACATTTATTCCTAACTACTCTTCAGCTATCCTGGCCCGCCATCCTGCCTTCTGTGTTATGGTGCTACTCTGATTTTCTTATTGCTGTTGGGACAAACACCTCTAATACTCCCTGACAGGCAAGACTGCATGCCCAAAGTATTCAAGTGGTCTATCCCTGTGATTTGCCAGTGATAGTAGGAATTTTACTGACAAGCCTGCCCCACAATCGGGGCAGGCGAGGCTCGCAGAACGGCATTCACCGTTGGCCTTGGGCAGAATCTGACAAGCCTGAGGCGAGTAATGTCTATCCATGTGGATGCAAGTTCTAACCTGCTATACTTTCACCAGCGGAGCAAAGGCTCCCAAAGTTTGTTCCCAACATGCACGTTGACTTTGAGACTTTAATGTAACATTTTGAAAAATAACTTACTGAACATGGTTTCCAGGCGGACCAAAGCGCCAACAAAGTTATCAAAGTCAATGAGAAGGTTAGTGTCTGCATAATAGGCAACAAGGATCTGAAACAACATGTTGTTAAGAGCGAAACCTGGGGAGAAAAAACAAACAAATACAATTGCTAATTTTATAAAAGTACTCATTCTGCAATGGTACATTCGTCTCACCTTTGTAAAGTTATGAATTCACTCAAGTTGTGAGTTGTGCGGACATAGTTTGGCAAGGTTTGGAATTGACTGTTCCAACCTGGTGTGAAGTGAACTGGTTTCATTCTATTTAGCCTCCTTGGTTGGACACAACAAAGGTTTGCTACTTTATTTTCCCTGTGGAGGCCTTTCTCAGATTCAAGGTTTTTTTTACTATCTACGCAAAGAACAATAAGGAGCCAATCAACAAGGTTTTCCTAAGCTGAAGAATAAGTTCATTAACACAAGAAAAAATGAAAGGTGCAATTTTACCACCTTACCACACCCGGCAATCAGCGAGCTGGGAAAATGGTGGATGAGACAAGGTGAATGACCTCTGACAGGTTGGAACAATGTAGGTAAGGGAAGTCGGCAAGTCAGGTCCGTAACTTCGGGATAAGGATTGGCTCTAAAGGGCTGGGGTGTGAAAACCTTCTCCCTGCATCTGTGTGGGTTTCCTTCGGGTGCTCCAGTTTCCTCCCACAGTCCAAAAGACTGCTGGTCAGGTGCATTGATCATGCTAAATTCTCCCTCAGTGTACCCAAACAGGCACTGAGTGTGGCAACTAAGGGATTTACACATAACTTTATTGCAGTGTTAATGCAAGCCTACTTGTGACTAATAAATAAACTTAAGAGAGCTGGTCTTTTTCAGGCTTTACTTTTGGTTTCTGCAAAGTCTTGTGTTCTTAAATCAGCAGAGCGTATATTGAGCATATTACACCAATCAGTAACTAACTCGGCATGGTGGCACAGTGGTTAGCACTGCTGCCTCACGGGACCAGGGTTCGATTTCTGGATCGGGTCACAGTCTGTGTGGTGTTTGCACATTCTCCCTGTATCTGCGTGGATTTCCTCCAGGTGCTCCAGTTTCGTCCAAAGTTGTGCACATTAGGTGGATTGGCCAGGGTGGGCCTGGGTGAGATGCTGAGCCAAATGACCTATTCTACAATATGTAGCTCAGTGTAGTAAGGTGTAGAAAACAGCTGAGCCAGATAATTCTTCAAATATTACCTGCTTCTTCAAGTGCCATCCGCATTTCATGTGAGCTCATGGTACCAGAATTGTCAGCATCCATCTTCTTGAAGATTTTCTGAATGGAGGGAAAGCAAAATACTTAAGTTTCAAAATCTGGGGGGGAAAAAAATAAATCTCTGGATTTCCTACCTTCAAATTCAGAAGGGAATCAAAAAGTAACAGACAAATTGTAGGCAGAGGTGCACCAGTTTGGGAAAGTGGGCCACCGTTCATGTGCAGCACAAAAACTTTCTTAAAACAGTGCTTTCGCTCTCAATTTCCAGATTTTCTATTGTTAAAAATTTACTTTCAATCAACTGGAAAAACATGTGCTCTCTCTCTTGGACATCATCACCTTGACATACCTCTTTGCAATCAATATTGCTGGCTCTCAGTTTGATAGGTTTCTTTAAATGTCATTGAGTGACCAGCACGGGGTGAGCATATCACACCTTTAACAAAATCTTTACTAAGTTAACCATATCTTGGAGTTGATTTTCAGACAGATCATTAATTGGACAGGCAGTAGGTGGCTATGCCATCCACCGTTCTAGTGCAGTCAGTCTGATGTGTTGATTAGGTCTCACTGAAATGAATCTAATGAGGCATCTGTGCAAAACATGCTCCTTAAAGGCAGCTTTTTGATCTGAGAACAAGGAATCTGCTGGAAGGCTGATTTCAATCGGCAAATATGTACACTTACCAGAATCTTCTGTAATTTGTTCCAAAATATCTTGAATTCCACTAGTCCAATTTTCCCAGATTGATCCTTCTGTTTTACAAGTCTCATTCAGGAAAATCACTTGAAAGCATGTCATTATACATGGAGACATCAAAATTAGTAAACCCACAAGCTCCAGAGAAGAAATCTTTATGTAGGTGTGATCTGCTTGGATTGCACCTGGCCTGGGACCAACTTGTATCTGGGCCATTTGAAAACAAGGGAGACACAGGGCTTCAAACATGTTGCTTTGCTAGCACATGACATGATGACAGGGTCTGTTTGCTCTTGAAATCATTTCACTACCTCTAACTGATCACTTAGCAGAGGCAGCCAGTGGAGAGAAGGCATTTCCTCAAGGAAGTGAGGTACAAAACAAAATGAAGCTAAATGGCTTCTCTTCACTAACAGTTGATTCGAGACGGAGAATAGCAGAATAGAGGGAGAGGAGGCCATTAAAAGTTGGATCATCTGATGGGCAAGTTGACGTTCAAAGCATTTTTATAACTGAAAGGTTTGCATTTAAAAGAGCAAAAACTTAAACTTGAGAGTTTTATTTAATCTGGGGAAAGCAGGAAGAGAGAAACAGTAAACACGGAGTTATTAAAAAGGATACATCCAATAGGCTGATTACATTTCGACAAGTTTCCAAACTAAAACCATCTGTTTTGATATCTTCACCTAAAAGGAAAACAGTGGACAGAAAACGTAATTTAAGTCAATATTTATGCAATTGCATTAGTGGGTAAACCAATTTTTCCACGCAGCAGACCTCCGAGATTATGGCCAGGATTCACAGAACATAGAACACTGCAGCACAAACAGGCCCTTTGGCCCACAAGTTGCGCTGATCATATCCCTACCTACTAGGCCATAGAACTATCTGTAACTCCCAATCCCATTAAATCCCATGTACTCATCCAGAAGTCTTTTAAAAGACCCCAGCAAGTTCGCCTCTACCACCACCGCCGGCAGCCAATTCCACTCACTCACCACCCTCTGAGTGAAAAACTTACACCTAACATCTCCTCTGTACTTGCTTCCCAGCATCTTAAACCTGTGTCCTCTCGTAGCGACCGTTTCAGCCCTGGGAAATTGCCTCCGAGAATCCACCCTGTCTATTCCTCTCAACATTTTATAAACCTCTATCAGGTCACCTCTCAAACTTCATCTCTCCAGGGAGAAGAGACCGAGCTCCCTCAACCTATCTTCATAAGGCATGCCTCCCAATCCAGGCAACATCCTTGTAAATCTCCTCTGCACCCTCTCAATAACTTCCGCATCCTTCCTGTAGTGAGGCGACCAGAACTGCGCACAGTACTCCAAGTGGGGTCTGACAAGGGTCTTATAAAGTTGCAGCATTACCTCCCGACTCCTAAACGCAATCCCTTGATTAATGAAGGCCAGTACACCATACGCCTTCTTGACCACATCCTCCAACTGCGAGGCCGATTTAAGAATCCTATGGACCCGGACCCCAAAATCCTTCTGCTCCTCAACACTGCTAAGACTCCTACCCTTGATATTGTACTCCTGCATCCCGTTGGTCCTGCCAAAATGGGCCACTACACATTTATCCGCGTTGAAGTCCATCTGCCACTTCTCCGTCCAGTCTTGCATCCTATCTATGTCACGCTGCAACTTCTGACATCCCTCCAGACTACAACCAACCTTCATATCGTCGGCAAACTTACTAACCCATCCCTCCACTTCCTCATCCAGATCATTTATGAAAATGACAAACAGCAAGGGTCCTAGAACAGCTCCCTGGGGCACTCCACTGGTGACCGACCTCCATGCAGAAAAAGACCCATCCACAACCACTCTCTGCCTTCTGCAGGCAAGCCGGTTCTGGATCCACAAGGCCAAAGCCCTTTGGATCCCATGCCCCCTCACCTTCTCAAGAAGTCTTGCATGGGGGACCTTATCAAACACCTTGCTGAAGTCCATGTAAAACACATCCACCACTCTTCCCTCATCAATGTGTTCAGTCACATTTTCAAAGAACTCAACTGGGCTCGTAAGGCACGACCTGCCCTTGACAAAGCCGTGCTGACTATTTCTGATCATACTAAAAACTTATTCTACCAAAAAAAAGTTAGGTGCCCAATGGGTGAAAAAATGGAAATATTTCCCACCCGTTTTTTGGGTGTACTTACCAGAGGGAATCTCTCGACACTATGCAATGCAGAGTTCCTCAGCGTGATTCACTCTGGTAAGAAGGGATAGGGCCTATTCCCATCTCAGAGGCTGGCACCGTGCTAAGCGGGCCACTGTACATGCGCTGATCTGCCCTAAGGGGCAGCATCTCCTTACCTCTGACCTCTGGGGGGTGGGTCTGAATGGCCTCTGTCCCTCCAGAAGAGTCAGGACGCCCCATTAGTGAGGAGTAGTTGTAAAAACTGCTGGTGTGAACCATGCCCGGCAGGGAGGTGGATGGGGTGGTGATAAAGATACCCCAGCCCGCATCATTCAATGTAATGAAGAAGTTTCCAGTCAAGATTTAGGGTAATATTTTATGCAATCTGTCAAATCTGGAGGCCTTAATTGCTGCCTGACTCTGATTTCTTCCATGGCAGTTTTTGGTAGAGGGAATTGAAATCCAGGGAATATCTGGCATGTTTATCAAATTCATTATGGAATTGTTTTAATCACCTGTTGTGTTCTGGGAGCTTGGTGTCCTGTGTTTGCAGGAAATGCAACTGGTCTTCCTATTTGGCTGAAAAGTTCAAATCACCAACTTTACCCAGTCGGTGCAGCTCTGCAGTGTGTCTTCTGTGAGTGATGATCAGATGGGGACCTTGGCTGTTTAACCCAATGCCCAGCCTAAAGGCGTGTGTTACATCCCTTTGCCATCTCAGCTGTGGTCAACTAACTCAGAGGTTGAATGTTAAATTCTTATGCTGCATGGTTCACAGAGAATCAAGGTTGGCACTCTACTGCCCTGCACCACCATGAGAATTCCATTTATAGAGGATCTGATTCCTTTATTTATCTACATGACAATTATAGAACTCAGTTAAATCTTACTTACGGTTAGATACAACTTTGTTCATTATTCTTTGCAGCTCAAAGGCAGAAATCTCTGCATCCTGGATTTGAAAGAGCAAAGAAAAAACAAAGTTCAACTTGTTGCAATATTCTTCCCCAGAAACCAGCTCAAATTCAACAAAATTCAGGACGTGCCAGGATAGCTACTCCCTCAAAGTGGAAGGAAAATATTTGGGGTGAGTTTCTTTGTTTTTTTTGCTCATTACCCAACTTGTTTTAATTAATATTACAGTTTCTGCCCAATTAGCCTCCTGTTTCAGTGCTCCCCTGATGCTCTTGGCCAAGTGTGCTGGGATTCTGGAACTTCACTTTGAAAAACTAGCCTCTTCCTATTTTTCATTCCAATACATACATTTTGTAATACAACATATTGATCTTTCTGGAACTCTATGGGAAAGGGTAGGGCAGCACAGTGATTAGCACTACTAGCTCCCAGCGCCAGAGACGCGGGTTCGATTCCTGGCTTGGGTCACTTTCTGTGCAGACTCTGCACGTTCTCCCGTGTCTGCATGGGTTTCCTCTGGGTGTTTCAGTTTCCTCCCACAGTCTGAAAGACATGTTGGTTTGGTACATTGGCCATGCTAAATTCTCCCTCAGTGTACCCAAACAGGTGCTGGAATGTGGCGATTTGGGAATTTTCACAGTAGTTTCATTGCAGTGTTAATGTAAGTCTACTTGTGACACTAATAAATAAACTTTGTTCCTCATGATAAACCTTAATCCATGTCATCTTCTGACAGTTACCCTGTGGAAAATTTATCATATCAAAGGTATTAACTATACTTCCTGGCTAATTCTTTTTCTTTTTTGTTGAACAGAGTTAATGTGTTGACCAATCAGGGATTATCTGCCTGGTTTGAATTTCAACAAAAGCTTGGCAGTTAACTATTCTCTGGTGCATTCTCCATGGCAATATCTCTAAGAATCAGAGTCCTTTTGCCAACACCCTCAGCACCCTCTTCTCATGAAGTATGAATTGTTGTTTGGAATCTGTCCTGATGATTGCAAGACAAAAAAGCTTTAACAACATGGTCTAATTCTTTGCATAGTTACTATGTTTTTTGTTGTTGGGTAGGGGAGGAAATGGGCAACATCTGAAACCAGTGGCTTTTTGATACTAAAACTGTTAATGGGTTAGATAGTTTTCTTACGGATGTTCGGTGATCATCAAGACTCTCTGACAATCCCCTCAGGCTGGTGTGAGTTACTCGGGCATTTTTGCCAACCTCTTACTGTAAAATGGAGGGTGTCCTCCATTGTCTCTATGTGACAATTTTTCTCCTTTGACTACCCTCTAGCCCTTTGTACCATTTACATTGAAATGTTTTCCTAAACATTTTGTAATCACTGTTTAAAACCTCAATTTTGTTCTAACCTCTCTATTAGGCCAGGAAGCTCCTACTTCTGATCTATCTCAACTATATCCAGATGCAATGCATTTAACTGTAGTTTGCTTCATGCTTAAATGATTTCTGACTGATGATCTGCCATTTAGTCTGCTATTTTCCCCTAAAATCATGGCACGCTGCCTTTGAAATTAATTTATTTTTATTATGTTTATTTAATCTTAACATAAACTTCATGAGGTCACGTGGGAATGTATGTCACCTTACCCAAGTACCATGATGTCCTTGGCTGCCTGGAATCAGCACAGAAGTTAAATAGCTTTTTGGTGACACATTTTACAAGTGGAACTTCAGGCAAGGATGCCTTCTCAAATAAAGGACTGATAAAATGTGTGAAATTCACTCAACCACATCTATGATGGTCCAAAATACATTACTGTCAGTGAAGTGATTGTTATTTGATTAATTCCTTTAATGATGGGATAACCAATCCCCCCAGCATCTAATGTACTAATTAATGCATCCATAACTATATTGAAAAGCATAGGAGATAAAAGGTCTCCTTGTTTTACACCTCTTTTACTTCGAGTTGGATTGGTTTTATGTTTCCCCAACTTGAATATAAGTAACCACTTTTGTATAGAGGTTATCAATACTTTGTCAGTACTGTTTATGATAAACTCATCTGATTAGCTTAAGAGGACAATATTCTGAAAACAGGATGATTCAAAGAAGTCGGGAGGGACCAAACGTTTTGTGCTGGTTCTGTTATCCTATTCACACTGAGTCATGATGCACAGGAGACAGCATTCAGTTAATTGATTCCATGCTGGTTTTCTATAAAGCAATCCAGTCAGTCTGATTCCTCTGTTCTATCTCTGTAGCTCTACAGATTTATTTCCCTCCGAGCCCCATCCAGTTTCCTTTTGAAATCATTCGCGTCTCTGCTTCCACCACACGTGTTATTACCCCTCACTGCGTTAACAAAGTTCTTCCTCACATCCCCCGCTTGCTTCTCTTGCCCTAAACGCTAAACCTGTGCTTTTTTAGTCCTTGTCTCATCAACTAATGGTTGACGAGGTTGACGAGGTGGCACAGTGGTTAGCACTGCTGACTCACAGCACCAGGATCCTGGGTTCAATTCCCGGCTTGGGCCACTGTCTGTGTGGAGTTTGTATGTTCTCCTTGTGTCTGTGTGGGTTTCCTCCGATTGCTCTGGTTTCCTCCCATAGTCCAAAGATGTGTGGGTTAGGTGGATTGGTCATGCTAAATTGCCCCTTAGGTGTCAGGGGGGCGAGCTAGGGTAAATGCATTATGGGAATAGGGCCTGGGTGATTATAGTCGGTGCAGACTCGATGGGCCGAATGTCCTCCTTCTGTACTGTAGGATTCTGATTCTTATCCAAACTGGTCATAATTTTGCACGCCTTTATCAAATCATCCTTCAACCATCTCTGCTTCAGAACATAAATCAATCAGTGCAAGAAGGGAATAGAGCGTCGTGATTCAGAGCTTAAACCAGTGTGAGAAGGGTCTCCCTTCTCATGCAAAGGGGGCTGAAGAACATAAATCAGCACGAGAATAGGAGGATGCTGCAGTATAACTTCCCTGCATTTATACTCATTGGGCAGGATTTTACAGCCTCGCTCGGGCGAGACCGGAAATTCCCGCCTGAGTTCAACGGAGATTTCCACTGTCGGACCCACACTTGCTCCGATTCCGTGCCGGACAAGATGGTAGAGTCCCGATCAATATCTCCCATTTATGATGTCCAAGGTCCTATCTGCTTTGCTGAAATTATTCTCTCAATATATATCTCTATTTACTTTAGCGCTGGTCAAATGAAAAAGGAAGAATATTCTTCTGACGGCATGCACAAGATTAATGTTGCAAAAGACACGTGAAGCAATTGAGCAGTGAAAGCAAATTTCTCACCTGTCCTGCTAAATATTCAAACAGATTCTCAAAACTGTCACTAATGTCTTCTTCATCCACCTTCAGGAAATTTTTAAGAAAAAAATTGGAATGAGTGTACGTATAACCATAGCCAGAAAAAGAGACATTAACAGCAGCACTATGTTGCATTGTATATCCAAGAACCCAAGTCATTTAAAATGTAGCAACTCTCATACTGTTAACATACAGAATATTAACAGCATAAAACAACAACAGCATGATCTGGATATTCTTCTTTGGAGGCAATGATATGTCTAGTATACCAGCATCATCCTGTCTGAAATCTTGGGATCAGATTTCTTTATTCCTTTTATTCTTTCACTCTCTTCTCTTTCTCCTCTCCTCCTTTCTACCCCCCCCCACTACCATTTATTCATTCACTGGATCTCTGGCTAGGCCAGAATCAAAGGTTATCAGAGGTAATAGGAGCGTGGAACTTACAACACAAGCAAATCAGCCATGACCTTATCAAGTGGTGATACAGATTCGACAAGCCACATGGATTCTACAACATGTACCTCTGATATCCTTTGATTTTCTTGCTTAATAAAAAAATCCATCTACCTCCACCTTAAAAATATTCAGTGACACCCCCCCCACCTTCTGTGACGGAGTGTTATATATTATCCCCTAAGCGTGTAAGGAATGATGGGCACAGACCAGTAGCTCTTCATTTTGTGAAACAGAACAAATTCTTAATTGTGCCACTGTTTGGTATTTTGGTCTTCAACAGAAGGTTTATCGATAAGGCACTTTTACATTGTTCTGTGCTGCTTTAAATACTAATTGGAACTCTGCACGGATCTTGGTGATGATCAGGTCAAGGATCTTCATTCCACCTGCCAAGATCAGTCATCCTTGAAAAGTGACTCAGCATAGTTGGTGGACTGACCCTGTGAGAGACGCAGCTGAATCAAATTCCTGGAACTCAATTCCTAACAGCACTGTGGGTGTTCCTGCAACAGAGGAACTGCAGCTGATCAAACTCGCCACCACTTTCTCATGGGGAATCTGGAATGGGCAATAAATTGCTGGCCTAATCAGAGACGCCCATATCGCAGGAATGAATAAACGGGTGAAAAGAATTAACTGAGACCCTCCTCTGGTCCCTAGGTTTCAGACAGGGTGATGTTGGTATACTAGACATATCTTTGCCTCAGAAGAAGGGTATTCAGATCATGCTGGTGTTATTTTATGCTGTTTTTATGCCAAATTAACAATGAGTGTTTCTGGATGAATAGTCTAGCAATAATACCACTAGGCCATCACCTCCTCTGGGGAGGGGATTCCCAGTACTCAGAGGGGAGTGCTGAGTCACCAAATTCAAGCAGTTACACAGCAGAAGCAGCAGCAGCTGGGCATTTACAGACACTTGGCAGGCTTTTCTAGGCCTCTGCTTTTAATTAGTGGCAAGCAAGAGGGAGAGGAGGCCAATAAAAGTTGGGATGTGGTAATGGTGACCTTTAATGATGAACTTACTGATGTCAAGGACCAACTAAATCAATGAGCAGCTAGAACAGACAACAACAACTAGTCAAATTTACCTTCTCATCTTCCAGCTTTGCATCAACTTCAGTATCGATGACTCTACAGTTGGAAAACAATACACGTTAATACCCACAGTGAAACTTTCAGATACATTCTATCTATCCTGAGCACATTTCAATTAACTGTCTAGAAGCGCACTGGTAATAAATCTTCATACAACAATTCTTTTGACATTTATTGATCTCCTCCAACTTTTTCCCCCATTTCCTTCAAGTGTACTGACACAGGCTGGGCTATTCCATGGGCACTAGCATACCCCCAGTACTTTGCTCAACTAGCTGCCTTGCTCAAATGGCTGCCTTGCCAGCAACTATCTTCAGGTTATTTTACAATGGAAAGCATCACAGACAAATCTAATCCCACATTCAGCCAGCATCAGTTTGCACACTTTCTTGTACAGGCCTCAAGAAAGCAATCAGGAGGGATTGGCAAGCCTTGCCAAGCTTAGTCTCTGTGTCCCTAAACTAGGTTAGGTCTATCCAATCTCTCTTCGCAACTTAAATCTTCCATCCCAGGCAGCCCTCCTGGTCAAACTCCTCTGCACCCACTGCAATGGAATCACATCCTTCCGATAACTTAATGACCAGAACTGCCCGTAGTACTCTAGCTGTGGCCTCACCAAAGTTCTATACAACTCCAACATGGCCTCCTTGCTTTTGTAATGTATGCCTCAATTGATAAAGGCAAGTATCAATGTTTTTTTCATCACCCCATTAACCTGCTCTTCCTCCTGCTTCAGGGATCTATGGATGCCAAGGTCCCTTTATTCCTCAGAACTTCGAGTGTCATGCCGTTCATTGAATACTTCCTTGTCAAATTACTCCTTCCAAAGTGCATCATCTCATATTGTTCAGAGTTAACTTCCATCTGCCACTTATCTGCCCATTTGACCATCCTGTCTATATCTTTCTGCAACCCAAGACACTCAACCTTGCTGTTTTAAAATTTATTTATTAATGTCACAAGTAGGCTTACATTAACACTGCAATGAAGTTACCGCGAAAATCCCCTCGTTGCCACACTCCAGTGCCTATTTGGGTACACTGAGGGAGAATTCAGCATGGTCACTGCACCTAACCAGCACGTCTTTCGAACTGTGGGACAAAACTGGGGGGTAAGGAGGGAGAGGAGGAGGAGAAATGAGGGGGAGGAGAAATGAGGAGGAATGTGCAGACTCTGCACAGACAGTGACCCAAGCTGGGAATTGAACCTGGGACCCTGTGCCATCCTGTCTAGTGACCTGGCCAATCTTTGCGTCATCCACAAACTTACTAATCCTACCCTCTTCCCTTTCTTAAAAAGAAAATCCAGCTGTCACTTCCTTTCACAACGTTTGCTGACAACCTGTGTTGTTTATACTTACGCAACTTCACTCTGTTTCTCAGAAAAGACACGAATTGCAAAGTCTGCATCTTTATTTGGCTCGAAAGTGGATGGTATGATGAAATACGACCCAGGCTCGAGAGCAAACCGACTCATGACCTCGCGCAGATTGATGAAGGTTTCTGATCTTGCGCTGGATGCATGCGTCATGAAAAAATCTCTCTTCAGCTGAATATTAGACTGGTCTTTATACTAATTTATAGAGAAACAGAAAAAAACTTTTGTGATTTTGCAATATTTGTGAAGTTTAGAATCATAGAATCCCTACAGTGCAGAAGGAGGCCATTTGGCCCATCAAACCTTCACCCACCCAGGCCCTATCCCCGTACCCCCATGTATTTGTCCTGCTAATCCCCCTGGCATTAATGCTGGAATTTTACCACCTCGCCCACTCGAGGCTCGTAAAATCCCACCCAAGGCCAACAGAGAATGCTGTTCTAAGAGCCACGCCTGACCCAATTCTGGGGCAGGCGTGGCGGTAAAATTCTGGCCAAAGTGACAATTTAGCATAGCCAATCAATCTAACCCTCACATCTCCGGAGGAGACCGGAGCATCCGGGGAAAACGCATGCAGACACGGGGAGAATATGCAAACTCCATATAGACAGTGACCCGAGGCCGGAATTGAACGCAGGCCCCTGGCACTGTGTGGCAGCCGTGCTAACCACCGTGCCACCCATTATAGCAACCCATAGATTACACAGAATACTTCAAATCTAAGATTTGTACAATAGACAAAACATAATTTATTTCCGTAGCGAATAGCCTGCAAGTTACCCAAACGTGTAACACTCCAATTCCCTTCACAACAATATCATGACTCTCAGTAGAGCAACAAAACAGCATAGGATTGATCAACTCCTGATCTATGTCACTATTAAAATTCTCCTAAGCAGCACGTAGATTTTGTCTAGTTAGACAATACAACAGCAAATTAAAAAATGGAATCCTTCGATTTTAATAGTTATTAAATCTATCTTCTGGTCAAATCAACAAGGTCAGTGCTGGGGCCTCAGCTATTTACCATTTATATAGATGATCTGGAGGAGGGAACCGAGTGTAGGGTGTCGAAATTTGCTGATGACACCAAGATTGGTGGAACGGCAAACTGTGCGGAGGGTGTGGAAAGTCTGCAGAAGGATCTACATAGGCTGGGTGAATGGGCCAGGAACTGGCAAATGGAATTTAATGTTGGCAAGTGTGAAGTTGTCCACTTTGGTAGGAATAATGGTAGGAAGGACTATTACTTACATGGCGAAAAACTGCAGCATGCAACGGTGCAGAGGGACCTCGGGGTCCTTGTGCATGAGTCGCAAAAACCCAGCCTGCAGGTGCAGCAGGTGGTCAGGAAGGCGAATGGGATGCTGGCCTTCATAGCGAGGGGGATTGAATATAAAAGTAGGGAGGTCTTGCTGCAACTGTACAGGGCACTGGTGAGGCCGCAGCTGGAGTACTGTGTGCAGTTTTGGTCGCCGCACTTACGCAAGGATATTTTGGCCTTGGAGGGAGTGCAGAGGAGGTTTACTAGGCTGATACCGGAGTTGAGGGGGTTGAACTATGAGGAGAGGCTGAATAAACTAGGCTTGTACTTGTTAGAGTTTAGAAGAATGAGGGGAGATTTCATTGAGACATATAAGATGATGAATGGGATGGATAGGATAGAGGTGGAGAGGCTCTTCCCGCTCAGAAAGGACAGTAGGACTAGAGGGCACAGCCTCAAGATAAGGGGGGGCAGTTTAGAATGGAGTTGAGGAGGAACTTCTTCACTCAAAGGGTGGTGAATCTCTGGAATTCTCTGCCCGTTGAAGTGGTGGAGGCTGCCTCGCTAAATATATTTAAGACGCGGGTTGATAGGTTTTTGATAGGCAAGGGGATTAAGGGTTATGGGGAGAGGGCGGGAAGGTGGAACTGAGACACGACAGATCAGCCATGATCTTATTGAATGGCGGGGCAGGCTCGAAGGGCTAGATGGCCTACTCCTGCTCCTATTTCTTATGTTCTTATGCACTGCCCAGAATCCAACGAGAAACTCTCCAAAGTTTGAACTGTCTGATGTGGTAAGAATTTATTGTTTGCAGTGTTCAGAACACAACTTTAAGTAGAAAAATGAAACGAACTCTCCATTCGATGACCCTAGATTTTGCATGGAGTTGTGGCGTCTGTGCCTTATCTAAATGGTGCCAGGACCCAGAATCCAGAATTCCCACCCCTGTTTCAGAAGTTAGGGTAAGGTGGTGGAAGATGACTCACGCATAAAACAAAATCATTCTGGCAGGGTCACTTCAGCCCAGTGCCCACTTCAAACAATCCCTACTTTCGCAAGACTTGAGACTTAGGATTTTTAACAATAGATACGAATGTTTGTAAAAGAGTGGATAAGATCTGTGAAAGTGTCGAGTGGTCAAGTTATTTAAACTCCCTGCTCTTTAAGTGTAAAAAAAAAACTGCACCCGAAGCTGGAAAGAAAAATCAGTGCCTGCAATTTCAATAGATGTTGTTGGCATAACTTAAGGGCTATCATTATTCTGTTACTAATGCTTAGCTGTTTCCACAACAATCATCATCATAATGTGCACTGCAAATTCACAATTTCATTGACAGCCCCAAGAGATTACTTTAAGGAATAGCTGTCTTTGATGTCAAGCTATGAATACAAATATTTATTTTTAGAAGGGATTAAGTAAAGGAAAGGGTTTAACTGTATTTGGATTTATTTAAAAAAATCAATGAGTGTGCTTTTATAGTGCAGTCTATAATAAAAACCTAGAGTTTTATATTTTAGTTTGTCTCAGCATGGCTCCTGAGGTCTGCTTATGGTAGGTATATCTGTGGAAGGCGTAAGGTCAAAGAGTTGAGAGTGAGGATCACAGGTTGGCACTAGGTTGATGCAAAAGCCATGTGGATGAGAGGGGGAGAGGGGTCATGTGCTGTCACAAGTTTGCACTGAATTGGCAGAGGAGCCATAAGGAGCCCTTAGGATGTGAGCAGGGAGAAGAATAGGGCATGAGAGGTCATTCTGGTAGACAGAGTGGCAGGGGATGGCATGTATGGGGCATAGGGAGTGGATGAGGGGGCTAAGGGATGTGAGGAGTGAGGGTTAGTGGGTTCAAGGGCCTTTATTTCAACTGTGATGAAATCCCAGTGCATCGGGGCAGGCCTTTTTCCAAGCCTCAGTGGTCAGCAGCCTGTGGCTGCTCCTGGATCAGCAGGCCCGACTCCAACAAGCACCTGCTCCCCCAGAACTAAAGATCCAGCACTTTAACCCGAGATAGGTGCAGCAAGCAGGAAATTTCCTCACTCCCCTCACCAGCCTTGGGACTGAAAACCAGGCACCAATCTGCTGACAGGAACATATTTGAAGGAGTTTTGTGATAAGGAAAATACCCTCCACAACACTAAACAAAAGTTTCAAAGCAAAGGTCATGGGCAGAAATTCTTCCTACATGTGACTTTTATTAATGTAACCCCGTTCATAGCGTTGAAGGAATTCTCTTTGGGTGAAGAGCATCAAATTGATGGTCTATTATATGCCCCGCCCATTAATCAGTTCCATTGACTTTAGCCTATTAATTTGATGATCCCCATTCTATGCTGTTTCCCAAAGTCACACTAATAGAACATAGAACATAGAACATAGAACATTACAGCGCAGAACAGGCCCTTCGGCCCACGATGTTGCGCCGACCAGTTACAAAAACAATGACCCACTAGCCTATACCAATCCCTTTTCGTCCATAAACCTATCCAGAGATCTCTTAAACGCCCCCAAACTAGACGCATCTACAACTGCAGCAGGCAGGGCATTCCAATCCCTCACCACCCGCTGGGTAAAGAACCTACCCCTGACATCCGTCCTGTAGCTACCCCCCCTTAATTTAAAGTCATGCCCCCTCGTGCTAGCTTTCTCCATCCGAGGAAAAAGGCTATCACTATCCACCCTATCTAAACCCCTAATCATCTTATATGTTTCAATAAGATCCCCTCTTAGCCGCCTTCTTCCCAACGAAAACAACCCTAGATCCCTCAGTCTCTCCTCATAGGACCTCCCCACCATACCAGGCAACATCCTAGTAAACCTCCTCTGCACCCTCTCCAACGCCTCCACATCCTTCTTGTAATGCGGGGACCAGAACTGCACACAGTACTCCAAGTGCGGCCGCACTAGAGTAGTGTACAGTTGCAACATTACACTGCGACTCCTAAATTCAATCCCCCTACCAATAAACGCCAAGACACCGTACGCCTTCTTGACAACCTTATCTACTTGATTCCCAACTTTCAGGGATCTATGTACACACACACCTAGATCCCTCTGTTCATCCACACTATTCAAAGTCCTCCCGTTAGCCCTATACTCGACACATCTGTTGCTCCTACCAAAGTGAATTACCTCACACTTCTCCGCATTAAATTCCATCCGCCACCTCTCGGCCCAGCTCTGCAACCTATCTAAGTCTCCCTGCAGACTATGACACCCTTCCTCACAATCTACCACACCTCCAACTTTGGTGTCATCAGCAAATTTACTAATCCACCCAACTATACCCTCATCCAGATCATTAATAAAAATTACAAACAACAGTGGCCCCAAAACAGATCCCTGAGGCACACCCTTTACCCTTAACCCTAACTCCAGAGCCAAAAACGAGGGACAACCATGTCTTGAGAAGGGATGCCTATGCTGGCATTGCCACTTAGTCTGCTTTTCAACAGCATGGCAAGATGTGAGGTCACCATCAGAATTGCTGACACAAAAATCCTTTACTTACAGCCACAACATCAGTGCCAAGAAAGGAGACTTTCCAGCAACAAATCAACTCTCGCCCTATCTGGCAGGTGACACTGGAATATTACTTGGAGCACTTCTTCCCATTGGCTAGATACGGTGCTGGGATTCTCCGACCTTGCCCACAGCTAGGATTCTCAGTTCCGGCTGCTGTGTATGGAGATCTGGCTCGCTGGAAATGGCGGCAAGGTATGAATGGCTAGAATTTTCCAGCCACTCTGTATAATAAGGCAAAAATATTTCAAGAGAAATCATTCCTGCCATTTCTTTAGTGGTCCTCTCAAAACTGGGGTGAAGATTAATTGAATTTTACTCGGCCTGTTATTGGAACCGACAAAATATCAACTGCACATAAACATCTAATTAATGTTGCAGTCTGGATCTTGATCATACGCACCTCGTCAGGGACCTGTGGAATAAAAACAGACAAAAAATTAAGACTCAGGGGTTTTACAAGGCGGCTAAACAGAATGTTTTCAAGTACTGTGAAGACACTTAAGCCTTTGCTCATAGTTCAGTAATAATACTAATGACAATTAAGAATGCCTGTGTCCTAAAATGATATTTTATATTTCTAAAGCTTTAATATTAAATATGAGATTTAAATTACAAATAAATGGAATATTTGTCACCACCTGCCCCAGGAGTTACGAGGAAATGTGTAGAAAGAGCCACTTATCCCAACTTCTAACTATGTACGGCATTTCCCATCAAGGCCACAATTCCAATCATTTCATCACCTCGTAGAATCATAGAAGTTTACAGCATGGAAACAGGCCCTTTGGCCCAACCTGTCCATGCTGTTTTTATTTTTAAACCCCTAAACTAATCCCAATTGCCAGCATTTGGCCCACATCCCTCTATACCCATGTAACCTCCTGCACCTCGGAATTCTGCAGCTATTCTCTGTTTAAGTAATAGATGGCTTTTTTTTTTATCTTCCTGTCCAACTGAACAACTTCACATTTCCCCAAATTGTACTCTGTTAGATTATTGTCTACTCACTTAATCTATCTGTATCTGTCTGCAACCCCCTCATGTCTTCTTTGCGACAGACTTTCCTATCATTGTGTCATCTACAAACATCAGCTACCAAGCCTTCACTCCCCTCATCCAAGTCATTGCTAGAAATTGTATAAAGTTGAGACCCCAGTACAGACCCGTGCGAGACCCCACTCATCATATCCTGTCGATCAGAAAACAACCTATTTATGCATATTCTAACCTGATGTTGTGAGACTTCTTACAGAAAATGAAGTCCAACAAGTTTATCTGGAATCATGAGCTTTCGAAGCGCTGCTCCTTCATCAGATGACACACTCACCTGATGAAGGAGAAGCGCTCCGAAAGCTCGTGATTCCAAATAAACCTGTTGGACTTCAACCTGGTGTTCTGAGACTTCTTACTGTGCTCACCCCAGTCCAATGTTGGCATCTCCACATCATCTCTGTTTTCTGCCAGTCAACAAATTTGTTATCCAAGTTACTATGTTACCCCCTACATCATGGGTTTTTATCAAATGCCTTACAGAAATCCAAAGACAGTGCATTCTCCATAGCACATGCTCCTCTTACAAAGAGCTCCAATAAATTTGCTACACTATGATTTCCCTTTGACAAAATGATACTGATTCTTCCCAATGACTCTGAGGTTTTCTAAGTAATCTGCTGTAACTTCCTTGATAATTATTCTAATACCTTTCCCATAACAGAAGCCAAGCTAACTGGCCTGATAGTTTCCTGTTTTCTGCCTACCCCATTCTTGAACAGAGGGGTTATATTTACGACTTTCCAGTCTGATGTCAGCTTTCCAGAATCTAGCAAATTTTGGAAAGTTAACACTAGCACATCTACCACCTTATTTAAGACCCTAGGATGAAGTTCATCAGAACCTGGAGACTTGTCAGTCAGCAGCTCCATCAGTTTGTTCAGTACTGCTCCCCTAGTATTGTAATTCCTGCAAGTTCCTCTCTCCCTTTTTATCTCTGGTTACCTGGAGGACATTAAAAGTCAAGATAAAATGGGACTAGAATTACAGGGTGGCTACACCAGCTAGGGTGACAGAGTCTCTTCCCTAAAAGGAGGTGGTTTTTACAACAACAGGTTCAACAACTTGCAAGCTTTCACAGTCATTTAGTGATGTTAGAGCACTAATTGCTGGATATATTAAATTTAATGTGACAACTTTCCACTGTGGAATTATAAACTCAAGAATGTTTATTAACCAGTGCCGGGACTACTAAATTGGTAGTTTTCTCTCTCCCGTAAATAACTCCTTGCCTTGGTATATTGGTGGCACTGTCACCCGAGTCAGGAGGTTATAGAGTTAACCCCAACACCAACAGGCTTGAGTATCAAAGCTCCTGATCAATTCTGTGTTCCAGTTTAAGAAAGGTTCCAAATATTATTTTGCTACACTGTGCAATGTCCTGGATTCTCATTCACCAAACTACCCATGCTACATCAACTAAACTAATGTATTAGAATAGGAGCCATCAAGGTCAGTAGAAATATAGAAAGAAAAAGTGCTCACTTTAACAGCTATTGGCAATTTTATTTTTATTCATTCATGGGACATGGGTGTCACTGGCTGGCCAGCATTTACTGCTCATCTCTAGTTGCTCAGGGGCAGCTGAAAGTCAACCACATTGCTGTGCTCTGGAGTCACGTGTAGATCAGACTGAGTAAAGAAGGCAGATTTTCTTCCCTAAAGAGCATTAGCGAACCAGATGGGTCTTTCCAACAATCGACAACAGTTTCATCAGTTGATTCTTAATTCCAGATTTTTTTTTAAACTGAATTCAAATTCCACGGGGGGATTTGAACCCGAGTCCCCAGAAATTAGCTGAGTTTCTGGATTAATAGTCGAGCAATAGTATCACTAGGCTCCCCAAATGGCTGGTAAAATAATCATCATAATCATCTGCAGTTCAGTGAAGCATCAGATCTGGTTTAATATTAACACTCAATATCAATGCATTTCAATATTAACACAAAACTAACTCTTGAGAAGAACTCTTCACTACACATGGTGGCAGTATTTCACTAAGGTGTAGTAGGACACAGTTTATATAGTCTACACCATTAGCTTGGAGTGGTCAATTTCTTTTTGCCTTGAGTTTGTGAAAGACCATATGGAAATCAGCATGGCAGCAATATTTATTTTGCCTTTTCTTAACCTATTTATTTATTTTACAAATAAGGAGACTCCGTAAACTTACCTCATAGATAGCGAAGCCTATGGTATGCATGTCCTCGCCCATTTTTCTGCGCTTTCTACGATTCTTTTGAATCACACCAGCCAGAAAACTACATTTATCATCGTCATCTGTAGGATCATCATCTGCTTCATCCAAGTGGATCCTAAATTGAGGATTGGTCCAGAATGTCCCTATAAATGGAAACCAATGGCTTTTAATGAGGTGAGCCATTCAACAATTGATGCCTATTATTCTAGTTCGATTGGTACAGATTGATTTCATTTTTTCGCTACAGTTTGACTACATAATACTTCGCATGACACTATTTGCCCCCGGTATTTTAACACTCGCATTAACCAAACCATAGGGGTGGCGTGGTGACACAGTAATTAGCACTGCTGCCTCACAGTGCCAAGGAGCTACGTTTAATTCCTGTCTGTGCGGAGTCTGCATGTTGTCCCCCCACTCCGTGTCTGCCTCAATGTAACCGAACAGGTGCTAGAGTATGGCAACTAGGAGATTCTCACAGGAACTTCATTGCAGTATTAATGTAAGCCTACTTGTGACACTGATAAACTGTAAACTTTGAACACTGCAAACCAAACAGAATACAGAAGAGGGAAAAAAATGTTTGAGTTCAACAGAACATCCATTAGCTTCATTTATTTGAATAAAAGCGTTGTCATTACCAACGAGAAAATGGAAATGTCAGGAGGTCACAAGGTTATACTAAAGAAGCTCATTCAACTGAAACATTGAAATAAGGCTGACCAGCACAGATTTGGATACAAATGTAAAGCAATAATGTCTGATTTTGAAACAGGATAAGGAGAGTGATGTTTTCTTGTCCCTAAAATATCTTTGACCCAAAGCGAACAGAAGCTCATTTTGAACCAGATGTTATACAAAGTATAATTATGCATGGAACAGAGGAAATGGGCGAGATGCTAAATGAATACTTTGCCTCAGTATTCACCAAAGAGAGGGACTTGATGGATGAGGGGCCTAAGCATTAGATAAATCCCCAGGGCCTGATGGGATCTACCCCAGAATACTGGAAGAGGCAAGGGTGGAAATTGCTGGGCCTTGACAGAAATCTTTGTACCCTCATTGGCTACAGGTGAAGTTCCAGATAGCCAATTGGATAGCCAATGTTGTTCCATTGTTTAAGGACAGCAGGAATAATCCAGGAAATTATAGGCCTGTGAACCTTACATCAGTGGTAGGAAAATTATTGGATAAGTTTCTTAGGGACAGGATTTATCACATTTGGAAACAAATGGACTAATTAGTGATAGGCAGCATGGATTTGTGAAGGGGAGGTCGTGCCTCAGTAACTTGGTTGAGGTTTTTCAAGGAAGTGATGAAGATGATACATGAAGGAAAGGCAATGGATGTTGTATACATGGACTTCAGTAAAGCCTTCGACAAGGTACTTCATGGTAGACTGGTACAAAGGGTGAGGTCACACAGGATCAGAGGAGAGCTGGCATGATGGATACATAACTAGCGTGGCCATAGAAGACAGATCGTAGCAGTAGAGGGGTGCTTTCTGAATGGAAGGCTGTGACTAGCGGTGGGAATGCCAGCGTTGGACTGGGGTAAACTTACTAGTGGTGTTCCACAGAGATCAGTTCTGGGACCTTTGTTGTTGGTAGTATATATAAATGATTTGGAGGAAAACGTTGCTGTCTGACACAAAAATTGTTGGAGTTGTGGATAGTGAAGAGGATTGTCAGAGATACAGCAAGATATAGACCAGTTGGAAACTTGGGCAGAGAAACAGCAGATGGAGTTTAATCCAGAGAAGTGTGAGATAATGCATGTAGGAATTATACATTAAATGGCAGAACCCTTAGGAGTATTGAGAAGCAGAGAGATCTGGGCGTATACATCCACCAATCACTGAAAGTGGCATTGCATGTGGATACGTTTGTCAAGAAGGCATATGGCATGCTTGCCTTCATTGCTCGGGGCATTAGTTAGGCTTCATTTAGAATATTGTGTACAATTCTGGTTGCCACACTACCAGAAGGATAAGGATGCTTTGGAGAGGGTACAGAAGCGGTTTACCAGGATGTTGCCTAGTCTGGAGGATATTAACTATGAGGAGAGGTTGGATAAACTCGGTTTGTTCTCACTGGAATGACGGAGGTTGAGGGGTGATCTGATAAAGGTTTACAAGATTATGAGTGGCATGGACAGAATGGATAGTCAGATACTTTTCCCTAGGAAAGTCAAATATTAGATGACAAAGGTTTAAGGTGTGTGGGGAAAAGTTTAAGGAGTAGTGCGAGGCAAGCGTTTTGTTACATGAAGGGTGGTGAATGTCTGGAATGCGCTGCCCAGGGAGGTGGTGGGAGCAGGTATGGTAGCAGCATTTAAAGGGGCAACTAGAGGAGTACATGAATAGGGTGGGAATGGAAGGATATGGACTCCAAGTGCATACCGTTATAGTTTAGGTAGGCATCATGATTGCCGCAGGCTTGGACAGCCAAAGGGCCTGTCCCTGTGCTGTACTCTTCCTTGTTCTTTGTACACAAGATGGAAAAGATGCAAGTAGTATTGGCACAGTGTTACAAGTTGCTAAACTGAACTCCCAGGGGAAAAAAAGGTGTCACAGAGAGGAAGTAGAAATTGGAATTACATACTAGCATAGTTTCGGCATCCCCCTGCTGTAGATCCTGTCCTCCAGCTCCCATTATAGATTGTCAGGCTCCATTTGCGAACGTCATCACTGCTCAGAGTGTCAGGAGTCAGGTTGCAGATTTCCACTCGCGAGAAATTTTGGACAAATTCGGTAAATGACATCCTGCAAAGCGATGATGGGGGGAGAGGAGCAACAAAACGGTAAAAATAACTGGGGACAGAAACCTTTTAAAAAGAATAGCAAACTCATACAATTACCCCAAAATGTAAATATTTGTGAATGGACTTCCTCCCTTTTGTCGTTAAACGAATTGGAATGATATTTATGTCGGAATTACATGACCATGGGAATTTCATCCAGCCAATCCATTTTTGTGCCATGGGCATTAGCATTGATCCTGGTGTTAGTCCTCCCTCTGTTCCTATGGCCGGAATTTTCTGGCCGTTCAAGGCCTACTTCCGCTGCCAGAGGGGATGGAGAATGTGGCACTCAGGTCCTGGGGAGAGGCATACGGCCAGGCAGTGCCCTGGCACAGGATGGCACTGCCAGGCTGGTACCATGCCCATGCCAACTTGGCAGTGCCAGTCTGTGCCAAGGACAGCACCAGAGTGATCCCCAGTGGGAGCTGCATGGGGAGAAGGGGTTTATTTCTATGTGGTGATAGACCGGAGCAGAGTTGGGATCTGAGGATGCCAACAATGGTTGCGGGTGAGGGGGGAGGAGAAGAGGAGACAGCCGCGATGGCAGGATGGGGTAAGGGGAAGGGGCTGCGATGCGGGGCAGAGGGAGGGGACCAGATTTTTTTCAAATTTCCCACTATCTGGTTTCCTGCTTCTACCAGTAGTTGGAAATTGTAACCAGGAGTAAAAGTGTGCGGACTGATTTTACTTTACCAGAATTCTCCATCATCTGATTCGTTGCGCAGTCTCTCTCTCTCTTCTTCAGGGATGGAATCCCACTCGGGTGCACTGGAATCAGAAAAAAATCAACATTGTTAAAATTGATAGGAGCGGCTGGTGAACACAAACACCAGCCATCATCACAGAGAGCTGTGCTATTTGCCCAGCCAGCTACAGAATCGTGTTTAATGCCTTAAGCAACTTGGGGACAACACAATGGATCTGGGATTCCGATATATAATGTCCTTATTTGCTTTGAAGGGCTGGTTCTGGGGTTTTTGTTTAATTCAATGATTTTAGCAGAGCTTTGAAAGTGGCTGCAAGGAGTTCTTTCATGTCTTATAATCAAAGCCCCAATTCCTCTGGTGAGTCTGGCCTTCACTTTGCTTCTGGGAGAAAGGAAAACCTGTTCAATCACCCAGGCGGAGCTCCGAGTGAGG
This sequence comes from Carcharhinus amblyrhynchos, assembly GCF_965287045.1. Classification (NCBI taxonomy): domain Eukaryota; kingdom Metazoa; phylum Chordata; class Chondrichthyes; order Carcharhiniformes; family Carcharhinidae; genus Carcharhinus; species Carcharhinus amblyrhynchos. Next base: position 66,899,262 of record NC_137335.1, on the reverse strand, counting down.
AAAGAATAGGTTGACATCTGTTCACTTTGTGCGTGTTTGTCATGCTTATTCAAGGAGGTTATATTCATACAGGAAAATGACGCATCAATGCTATGTTAACATTCAATTGTGATATCTATTTTTGGCATAATCGTGCAGTGGCAGAGATTCGATATATATTGGTGCCCCAGGTACTCAATTTAATTTTTTCTTATGTTTGAACACAGGGGAGTGATGGTCATTCTCCAACCCCATTGGTGGCACTGTTGCAGAGTGGTTAGCACTGCGGCCTCACAGCGCCAGGGACTCAGGCTCCTTTCTGGCCTTGGGTGACTGAGTTTGCACATTCTCCCCATGTCTGTGTAGGTTCCCTCTGGGGGCTCCAGTTTCGTCCCATTGTCCAAAGACGTGCAGGTTAGGTGGATTGGCCGTATTAAATTAGTGTTCAAAGTCTTGGATAGATGGATCAGCCACAGTAAATGTGTGGGGTTATGAGGATAGGGAATGGAAGTGGGCCTGGGTAAGATACTCTGTCAGTGAGCCAGTGCAAATCTGATAGGCCAAATGGCCTCCTTTTGAACTTTAGGGATTCTATTATTCTTAATACCTCTGCCTTCAATGTTAGGGTTGCCCCAAGGTTGGCTTTTATTAAGGCACAGTAATGCCACAACTATACAGTACACCAGAGCTCTAGCATATATTTTTACTATTTCAATCCTGACTGGTCAAAGCATTAACGATGATTTCAAGGGATGGATGGATGTTTTGACCGCTGCTCTGATAAAGACTTATACCTTGTAGAACACTTTTGGGCTCTTGAATAACTTGGAATGGTTTGTTACATTTTTTTATTTGTCCATGGGATGTGAGCACCATTTACTGACCATCCCTAACTGCCTTTGAGAAGGTGGCGATGAGCTGCCTTCTTGAAATCATTGCACCCTTGAGGTGTAGGTACACCTACCATGCTGTTAGGAAGAGAGTTCTGCTGCCCTTGTTCTTCCAGGCTTCAAAGGAGCCTAGATATGTTGCTATAGTGTAGACTGTATATACTTCAGCCCTCTGTGATGGCAGTGGAGGGAGCGAATATTCAATGTCTAGATGTTAAGAATGTTTATGCCATGGGAGCTGACCCCTACAAACCACTGTTGCATGGAAGCGCAGGACTCTGAAAGATTTGACAATTTACAACAGAATCCTAAACAAAATACAGCAGATGCTGGAATCTAAAACAAGAACAGGACACTGGAAACACTCAGCAGATCCGCCAGCACCTATCAGGACAAGAAAAGTGGTTTAACATTTTGAGTACATTGATTCTTGTACACCCAAAATAGCATACTTGTCACTCCAGCTTCCAGTCCACTCAACTTGACCCCAAGGATTCCGGACCCGGATCAGTTTTTCCTCTTCACCGTGATAATCCACCTATTTGGGTTAAAGTACAGGAATACTACATCACCATAGTGTTTCTATTTTACCCATGGCAATGGGAATGAATACTCGGTGCCAGTTGTGTAATACCCACCAGGAGAAATAAAGCCAAGGATTGCTTCAGGGTTTTAAACGGGGCTTTTCTCTCCCTGGGCTGCTGGTTTTCCTACAGTGTTCCCTGTAAGGTGATTTTTACCCAATTCATTGGTGATGTGACCACACTTACAAAAATGTCCCCCTCTCTACAGTGGGAGATGGCTGGCATCTCAAGTAGAAAACCTAGTTTTCAAATCAACCGTCACCTCAAAGTTCTACTCGGTATCTTAACAAAATATATCGACATCCATGCTCCATACATGTACAAACCTTGACAAAACCAAAATAAACTTTAAAGCTGCTACACTGAGTAGTACTCAATTTAACTTTGTTCCACTTCATTTTGAATTGGAATAAAGTTTTGTTCAGCTAATAGGAACCAGGCAACCTGCTTTCATAAATGGAATCCACAGGATCCCTATGGTGCAGAAGGAGGCCAACTGGCCCATTGTGTCTGCACCTATTTCCCAAAAGAGCATTTTACCCAGGCTCAACTCCCTGCCTTATCCCCGTAACCCCACATATTTACCATGGCCAATCCACCTAACCCGCACATCTTTGGACTGTGGGAGGAAACAGGAGCACACGGAGGAAACCCACACAGACATGGGGAGAACGTGCAAACTCCACTCAGACGGTCACCCAAGACTGGAATCAAACCTGGTTCCATGGTACTGTGACGCAGCAGTGCTAACCACTGTGCCACCCTTAAATAGGTCAATGGCTTGTTTCTGCATACCTTTTAGAATTCAGAGGCATGTGGGCATCACAGGAATGAAAGAGATGGGGGTCAAGAAATAGCAAGGACAGTTCAGTTAACTTCCTGAAGTACATAAATGCCCTACTGAGACCTGGAAAGCACCTGCCTTCTTAGGAGTGTAAAGTGGAGGTGTGAACATAAGGAATTAGGAGGAGTAGGCCATCTGGTCCTTCGAGCCTGCTCCGCCATTCATTAAGATCATGGCTGGTCTTTTTGTGGACTCAACTCCACTTACGTGCCCGCTCACCATAACCCTTAATTCCTTTACCATTCAAAAATCTATCTATCCTTGCCTTAAAAATATTCAATGAGGTTGCCTCAACTGCTTCACTGGGCAGGAAATTCCACAGATTCACAACCCTTTGTGTGAAGAAGTTCCTCCTCAACTCAGTCCTAAATCTGCTCCCCCTTATTTTGAGGTTATATCCCCTAGTTCTAGTTTCATCTGCCAGTGGAAATAACTTCCCTGCTTCTATCTTATCTATTCCCTTCATAAACGCATATGTTTCTATAAGATCTTCTCTCATTCTTCTGAATTCCAATGACTATAGCCCCAGTTTACTCAGTCTCTGCTCATAAGCCAACCCTCTCAACTCCGGAATCAACCGAGCGAATCTCCTCTGCACCCCCTCCAGTGTCAGTACATCCTTTCTCAAGTAAGGGGACCAAAACTGTATACAGCACACCAGGTGTGGCCTCACCAGCACCTTATACAGCTGTAACATAATCTCACTGTTTTAAAACTCCATCCTTCTAGCAATGAAGGATGAAATTCCATTTGCCTTTTTAATTACCTGTTACATCTGCAAAACAACTTTTTGCAATCCATGCACAATAACATCCCGGTCTGCCTGCACAGCAGCATGCTGCATCTTTTTACCATTTAAATAATAGTCCATTTTGCTGTTATTCCAACCAAAATGGATGACCTCACATTTACCGACATTGTACTCCATCTGCCATACCCTTGCCCACTCACTCAGATTATCTGTATTCCTTTGCAGACTTTCAGTGTCCTCTGCACACTTTGCTCTGCCACCCATCTTAGTGTCATCTGCAAATTTTGACACACTACACTTGGTCCCCAATTCCAAATCATCTAAATAAATCATAAACAATTGTGGTCCCAACACTGATCCCTGAGGTACACCACAAGTCACTGATCGCCAACCAGAAAAACACCCATTTACCCCCACTTTTTGCTTTCCGTTAATTAACGGATCCTCTATGCATGCTAATACATTACTTGTAACACTGTGCACCTTTATCATATGCAGCAGCCTTTGGTATGGCACCTTGTCAAATGCTTTCTGGAAATCCAGATACACCACATTCACAGGTTCCCCATTGTCCACTGCGTGAGTAATGTTCTTAAAGAATTCCACCAATTAGTCAAACGTGACCTTCCCTTCATGAAGCCATGCTGCGTCTTCCCAATGGGACAATTTACATCCAGATGTCTCGCTACTTCTTCCTTGATAATGGATTCAAGCATTTTTCCTATTACAGAAGTTAAGCTAACCGGCCTATAGTCTTTTGTCTACCTCCTTTTTTAAACAGTGGCATCACATTTGCTTTTTTCCAATCTGTAGGAACCACTATAGAGTCCTACAAATTTTGATAAATTATTACCACTAGTGCATTCACTATTTCTCCCGCCATCTCCATAAGAATGTAAGACGTAGGAGCAGAATGAGGACACTCGGCCCATCAAGTCTGTTCCACCATTCAATCATGGTGATATTTTTTCTCATCCCCATTCTCCTGCCTTTTCCCCATAACCCCTGACCCCCTTATTAATCAAGAACCTATCTAACTCTGTCTTAAAGACACGCAATGACTTGGCTTCCACAACCTTCTGCAGCAATGAGTTCCACAGATTCACCACTCTTGGGCTGAAGAGACTCCTCAATTCCTCCTCTCTTTTAGTACCCTGGGATGCCTTCCATCAGGACCAGGAGACTTGTCTATCTTTAGCCCCATTAGCTTGCCTCTTTCTTGATAACACATCCTTTTTCACCAGAGAGTGAGAAAAAAACCTGGCCACCTGGCAAAAAAGAAAATATTTATTCACTTTTGAAAGTGAAATATCAGCATTCGATGTTAACGGAGATCCAGCACAGCCTCCACTCAATACCCGTCTCAGATCCTTCTCACCACCATCCTCCTCCCAATCAGTGCAATGAGTTAAAGTTTATTCATTAGTCACAAGTAAGACTTACATTAACACTGCAACGAAGATACTGTGAAATTCCCCTATTTGCCACAGTTCAGCATCTGTTCGGGTCAATGCACCTAATTAACATGTCCTTCTGAATGTGGGAAGAAACCAGAGCACCCAGAGGATATCCAGGCAGACTCAGGGAGATGCGCAAATTCCACACAGTGAAGTGACCCAAGCCAGGAATCAAACACGGATCCCAGACGCTGTGAGGCAGCAGTGCTAACCATTGTGCTACTGTGCCTCCCCCAGCCTCTTGTTAGTGAAGTTCCCACCATACCTCTTCCTGACTATAGTTTCACCATAAAGAGTCTTAATTACACCTCAAGTGCAGTTATGCTGAGTCCTTACCATGAGCATTTTCTCTGGAGATTGCTATTAGCAGACTTCATTTTATTACAATATGGTCCAGATTCTTTTAAAATAAAAATGAATCACCAGGTTTGATTCTTGGTCTATAGTGAATTAGCTAATCTCATTCAAATTTGTCGATTCAGTCCTGGAAAACAGGGAAGCCATGGGGAAAGTTTTGCTGTATGGATAAGGCAAAGAGTTAAGGCAAAGAGACACCTGAACAGATGAGAGGAGCTCCTCATATTTATTGTTGGAGATTAGGGTAAAGGTGTCAGGGAAAAAGGGGTTTAAGAAGATAGTTGGAGCAGAGAAAATAAGTCAGGGGTTATCTTGTATTTCAAAATGGCAAAATGAATGGTTAAACCAATTGCGTGCCAGACATGTTCAAGTCTGTAACCAAAAGGGAAAATGCTGGAAAATCTCAACAGGTCTGGCAGCATCTGTATGGAGAGAAAGGAGCTGACATTTCGAGTCTAGTAGACCCTTTGTCAAAGCTAAAAGGCACAGAAAGTGGGAGATATTTATACTGTAGGATGAGCGAATGAAAAATGAGTCATTGTCACAAAAAACAAGGGGAAAAGCTGCTATTGACCGTCCATAGAGAGAATAAAAGGTGCGAATGACCAAATGGCAAAGAAGCTGATATCAGAGGATGAACCTTGACTGATGAAGATGTGGGAGGAGGGGGAGATGGGTGGGAGAGGGATAAAATCAAGATAAGGAGGAAAAAAGTGGAGCAAAGGGGGAGAAAAAGTAAGAAAAAAAGGAGGACAAAAAAAAAGGGGAAAACAGTGCCGGGGGGGGAGAAAAATAAAGAAAGACAAGAAAGAAATAAAAAGGTAGAGAACAGTTAAAAATGTTCAAGTCTGTGCCATTTGTACTTGAGGATTTGTAGCAAAGGTAAAGGTGATCAGAGTGGGAGACAGTAAGAGTTTTACTGGGGACAGGAGGCAGAAAGGCAGAGGTAAGGGAGTATTTGTACAGACTGACAGGTGAATGTGGCAAAGGGAGACCAAATAATTGAACCTTAAAAGTGCAGAAGTGAATGACTGAGGCAATGGATGAGGCACGAAAGGCTTAATGCAACTGTTTCTGTCAGAGTGGTTCACAATCCTTGAGAAGAAAGTTGTGGAGTCTAATAAATATTATTTTAGAAGACATCACAACAAAGCTTCACCCTCTCAGAGAACACAACATGTCTCAGAGAAATGTTAGAAAGGGACAGATTATTAAAAACAATATACTTACTATTTCTGCTCCAGTTACAGAGTAAGCGTGACCTTTGACCAACTTCTGTGAAGTGATTGCCTCTGTCTCTGCTGAACTGGTGATCTACCACATAAAAAAGCATCAGCTGTCACATTATCACACAGGCCATTGATATAAAATGTTTTTTATTAGTCACCTCAATGCATAATTTGTTACGCTATTTTACATTTTTTTAAAAACTGCAGCATGAAATTTTAATGGGTACAAGGAGTTTGCACTTGAGAATCCGTGAACAGCCGAGATCCGTATATTACTTTACCAAGTGTAGGAGAAGAAGAGGTAAATCATAAAGGAGTTATTATCTGACGCTAAAACAGAGCTTCAAAGGCTTGTAGATTATAGGATGAAGGGAAGAAGGCAAGGAATTCCAGTCTTGGGGGTCCTGGAAAATAATTAGATAGGAAAAGGTGCAATAAAAAAGAGAAGAAGCAGGGATTAAAAAGCATGTTTTTTCAGTATATTTGGAGACAATTCAAAAGATGCAATTGCTAAACAGAAACTAAAATTCCTAATTTGTCTTAGCCGAAATATAACTGCAGTGGTCTAAATATGTATATTGTTCTCAAATAGCACATTTATAGCCCAAATTATCCACTCACTGGGTTAGATTTATACGTTTTGCGACAGGGTAGATTGCATTTTTTTTATTCATTCGTGGAACATGGGCATCGCTGGCTGGCCAGCATTTATTGCCCATCCCCAGTTACCATCGAAATGTGTGGCTTGCTAAGCCATTTCAGAGGGCAGTTGAGAGTCAACACATTGCTGTGGCTCTGGAGTCACATGTAGGCCAGACCAGATTTCCTTCCCTAAAGGACATTTTATAGTAACCAGCTGGCTTTCAATGAATGGAAAGAAACTAAAAGGCACCTGATTTGCCCTCACAGGCAGTGAAGCCTACCCTATGATTCCTTTTGTACCTACAATGCATCAAATCATCAACTAAAGTGGAAGAACTTCACTGTTGCAGTGTGAAGGTCGTTCATTCATTCAATTAAAGAAAATGAATGTTTCAACTTGTACAGGGGCAAAGTGGGAAGTCCTCCTAATGGAGTCAGCCAGCAAGAACATTTTAATGTAATTGAATCAATGATTGAGGGAGTGGAGGATTGAGAAAGGAAAAAATTTCAGACCAGTCAATTAAATGCAGAATGAGTCAGACTTTCTCACTATCTTTGGATGTAATGGAAATCTTGGGCGTGACATGTAGAGACAACCTGTCTCTACAGTGGCAGGAGGACTGCATGCACGCTTCAGAACTCACCATATTACCTGCCCATTTAACATAACCAACAGAAATTTGGACATATATATTATTCCATGTTCCATGGCCAAACATTCAGGAAATTTTAGCATACTGATTAATTCAAGAGTATGAACCAAAGTACAGGTTTTATTATAATTTGTATGTTGCTTACATCTCAACATTGTTAATGGAAACTACCATTTGTTCTCGAGCAAGTGACACAATTTCTACTTTGCCACATAGATTTTCTATTAATCGCAGGGTTAAGTTTCACAGCCAGAATTCTAAAGCAGTGACTATAACTTTTGCATCACTTCACATATGCAGCTGAATCACTTATTACCAATGCCCTGATTTCATCCCAATTCAACCCGTATCCTGTGACAACACAATTCGACCATACCACCATCTTCCCACATTACCTTCCCTTTACACCGAATCCACATAATGCCTACTCTTTACTACTCTTGTACTATCCGATTCTTCCAATATTCTTTGTATCTTGGTATTCCCCCTTGTGTATTACCTCCTAGGTTCTCACTTCTCTGCCCAAGTTAGTTTTAACCCTCCCTGACAGTGCTGGCAAATTGCCATGCAAGGAAATTGGCCCCAGCTTTGGTGCAAACTGACTGCTCTGTACACCCCCAGAACGGATCCCAATGTCCCAGGAATCTAAAGCACTCCCTCCAACACCACCTTTCCAGCCATATATGTATTCATCTGTTCTACCCTCACACAAGTGTTCTTTTAGAAAGTAATGATGTAAGTAATGAAAGTAATGCCATCATTGGGCTGGTCTGGTCACAGTAAGAAGTCTCCCAAGTTAAAGTCCAACAGGTTTATTTGGTATCATGAGTTTTCAAAGAGCTGCTTCTAGAAGTAAACCAGAGACTGTGGCCAGAATTCTCCAGCCGTTCACACCACTGGGATTCTCCGGTTCCACCGTCCATGCAACTTGCCCGTAGGTTTACCGCCAGTGTGGGGTGATGTCAATGGAATTTCCCACTGACAGCAGCGGGACTGGAGAATCCTGCTGCTAGCAAACAATGCGCCAACTCCCACCGGTGGAAAACATGCAGATGGGAGGTCGGAGAATCTTGCCTTATTGCTTTTGAAGTCCTGCTTGCTAATTTCCTACCCAGCTCACTACATTCTGACTGCAGGAACACATCCCTCTTTTTTCTCTATGCTGTTGGCACCAATAGGAGTCACAGCAGCTGCCTGATCACTTACCCCCACCCCCATCCTCGCAATCTCAGGATGCTCTCCAGCCAGTGAATACCCAGAGCCTGACACCAGAGAGGCAACATGCCATCTTGGATTCATATCCACAATCACATAAAATGCCTCTCTGTTCCCCCTATCACTGCTGCTCTTCCAGTATTCCTTATGCATAGAAATGATAGGCTGTGATGATATTTTTGATTCAGTACAGACTCACATTGATAGAGCAGCCGAGTAGTGACCCACATCTTAATGCTTTGCGGATGATCTTAAAGAGGTTGCTTGGCGCTTTATCTAATTCATAACATTCCGAAATTCCTCCTGTAAAATCTTCAAACCCCTCGGTGGTGGATCCTCCAGACAATGCTTCATATGATCCATTTAACCTGGGAAACAGGTACATTACAATTAGTCAAACTGGAGAACGGTACAGCATGTTTCAGGCCTGTATCTGAAGCCAGTTTCCCACTGAAGAAAGCAGAGCTTAGCTGGCAAATCACATGGCCCAAGGTTATTTTTTTAAGGTGGAAGTTTATTTATTAGTGTCACAAGTAGGCTTACATTAATACTGCAATGAAGTTACTGTGAAAATCCCCTTGTCGCCACACTCTGGTGCCTGTTTGCGTACACTGAGGGAGGATATAGTACGGCCAATGCATCTAACCAGCATGTCTTTTGGACAGTGGGGAAACTGGAGCACTCGGAGGAAACCCACGAAGACATGAGGAGAACGTGCAAACTCTACACAGTGGCCCAAGGCTGGAACTGAACCCAGGTCCCTGGTGCTGTGAGGCTAACCACTGTGCCAGCCAAAGTTACCCATTGATATAATGTGTAGTATTAATGTAGATAGCTGTTGAATAGGGTGATGGAGAATCCAGAGGAGGGGGAAACCCAAGATTTCCACATGGGATCCAAAGGAGCTACTCTTCCTGCTTCCCCACTAAGGAAATTTAAAAATAAAGTTAAAGCTCTAGCTGTTTGGGCTTAAATCAATTCCCTCTGCCTCTCTCAATTATCTTCACCTAGTGGAAATACCACAATGCCTTCTTGCTCAAGTTATCAAATTAAAGCTGCAGTTGGGTCCCACCTGATGCCATCAGGACCGGACAAATGTGTGTGGGGGGTGGGGGAGAAATAAAAGCACCCTCCATTTCCCCAGAGTCCTTACCCACTGCCCCATTTGGATTAGCTTAAAATCCAAAATATTCAGGGTGACACGGTGGCACAGTGGTTAGCACAGCTGCCTCACAGCGCCAGAGACCTGGGTTCAATTCCGGCCTCGGATCACTGTCTGTGTGGAGTTTGCACATTCTCCCCGTGTCTGCGTGGGTTTCTTCTGGGTGCTCCGGCCATGCTAAATTGGGGGGATTGGCAGGGTAAATAGATGGGGTTACAGGAATAGGGCCTGGGTGGGATTGTGGTTGGTGCAGGCTTGATGGGCCGAATGGCCTCCTTCTGCACTGTAGGGAATTCTATGATTGTATTCTATGATTCATCTCCCAATGGCTATACAGCGGGCAGGAATCTTGAGAAGTTTTTTCCTCTCCCAGTCAGGAATATCAACCTTAACAACTTGACCAGTATCGCTCCTGTGCTGAGTTAATTTAGCAGGGACAGAAACCAGGGACAGAACCTATGACCCTCCTGATCCATATATGCCCAAGCTCACTGAACCCAAGGCTGATTGCAGATGTTCCAAATGACAATTAGGATTCATATAAAGCAGAAACTTCCTTCAACTTCATGTCAAAAAAATGGAAAACATCTTCTGTAACTCTCACCAGCGTAAGTTAGAAGCAGGGGGTAGTTTCTGCTGGCGGGTGAAACTAAAACTAGGGGGCATGGCCTCAAAATAAGGGGGTGCAGATTTAGGACTGAGTTGAGGAGGAACTTCTTCACCCAAAAACATAGAACATTACAGCGCAGAACAGGCCCTTCGGCCCACCAGTTTTTTTTAAAAAAAAACACTGACCCACTAATCTAAACCAATCCCTTTTCGTCCATAAACCTATCCATAGATCTCTTAAACGCCCCCAAACTAGGCGCATTTACAACCGCAGCAGGCAGGGCATTCCAATCCCTCACCACCCTCTGGGTAAAGAACCTACCCCTGACATCCGTCCTATAACTACCGCCCCTTAATTTAAAGCCATGCCCCCTCGTGCTAGCATTCTCCATCCGAGGAAAAAGGCTATCACTATCCACCCTATCTAAACCTCTAATCATCTTATATGTTTCAAAGGATTGTGAATCTGGAATTCTCTGCCCACTGAAGCAGTTGAAGCTACCTCACTGAATGTTTTTAAGGCAAGGACAGATAAATTTTTGAACGGTAAAGGAATTAAGGATTATGGTGAGCGGATGGGTAAGTGGAGCTGAGTCCATGAAAAGATCAGCCGTGGTTTTATTGAATGGTGGAGCAGGCTTGAAGGCCAGATGGCCTACTTCTGCTCCTAGTTCTCATGTTTTTATCCACATGGCACTAACTTCCCCAGCTATCAACTCAGAGCAAGTTCAGAGTTGAATAACTGTGGCATACTACTCAGACCCAAATTCAGTTGCCTCTTGTTTCTGATCAGAATGAAAACATTTCTTTTCCACCTCTGTATGACTGCAGGCCCACATAAGAGCATTAATTGGGCTATGAATATGCAATCCACCCAATGCCTACCTGCTGCTATAACTCAAAAATCATGGCGGGGCTGGCAGGGGCAGCAATGTCACAGCACCCTTTTTGCCTATTTTAATGGGTTCACAAGCTTTCCTGCCTGCAGGTTTACAGTAAAATCCAACACTTGGCATTGGCTTACTGGCACGCCACTAGATATATCTACTCACTTACCAGGCAAGGACAGTTACACAGGCATTGAACACATGTTTTTTTTTGCTTTGTGGATTTGTTAAGACTGAAACCAACTAAGTTATAAAGAAGTAGAAAATGGCCACAGAGAACTGGACAATGGCCCTGATGGACTTACTTGGAATAGGCTTTCTCCAGCAGGGCACTCCAGAACTCATTCCCAGATGCTGAGCGTACAAACATCAGCTCATTGTCCTTCGCGGGCAACCTGTCATCTATCACCACATCCACCCATTCTCCATACTGCCAGAACTGAACAAGAACATCAGGAGATTACTACACTGGAACCGACACCCAAAATGGTCCAACAAACTGGATTATAATTGAGTTCAGGCAGTGGCATTAGCAAATCTCAGGTTAGAATCTTTGCAATTCAGTAATCCTCTACATTGATAGTGTTCCAATAAGAGCTGTTTTCCTTAGGACGGAAAAGGTTGCGGAATAATTAAAAGCATCAGAAAGGGGGCACAATTGATAAAAACAACATTAAAGACATAAATATAAAGGGAGATAAAAGGATATGGAAGTGGGTGCACAGATGTTAGGACTACTGCTCATCTCAGAGTCACAGAGCAATACAACACAGAAATAGACCCTTCGGCCCAACCAGTACATGCTGCCCTCTCAGCTAGTCAGAATTGCCCACATTTGGCCCATATCCCTCCAATCCTTTCCCATCCATGTACTTATCCAAATGCTTTTTAAATGTTGCTACCGTACCTGCCTCGACCACTTTCTCTGGCAGCTCATTCCATAATCACACCACCCTCTGTGCAAAGAAGTTGCCCCTCAGGTCCCTTTTAAATCTCTCCCCTCTCATCTTAAACCTGTGCACTCTAGCTTTCGATTCCCCTTCCCTGGAAAAAAGACTATGTGCATTCATCCTATCTGTCTCTTGTGACTTTATGCATCTCAATAAGGTCACACATCATTCACCTATATTCCAAGGAATAAAGTCCTAGCCTGGCCAACTTCTCCCTGCTTCTGTGTTCTACCTCACTGGCACGCCCCAGAGGCCAGGTTTCCTTCCTGTCAAGTTGGTCTCACAGTCTTTCAAGGAATCCCTACAGTGCAGAATCCCTATAATATAGGCCATTCGGTCTATCCAGCCTGCACCGTCAACAAATTCCATCCAGGCCCTATCCCCATAACCTCATGCATTTACCTTGCTAATCCCCATGACACTAAGGGGCAATTTAGCATAGCCAATCAACCTAACCCCACACATCTTCGAAGTGTGGGAGGAAACCGGAGCACCTGGAGGAAACTCACGCAGATATGAAGAGAAGGTGCAAACCACACACAGGCAGTGACCCGAGCCCGGAATCGAACCCGAGTCCTCGGTGAGGCAGCAGTGCTAACCACTGTGCCACCTTGCTGCCTATTTGCTCCTCCTCATTCAGTCTCCCCCTCAGCCCTCCTTCACCTCTTATCTCCAGTCCACACTCTCTTTAACATGCCCACATCCCCCATTTTGTGCACCCAAAATTCTAATTCTAAATGCAGCTCCTGGCAAAGCTGCTTTAACTCCGTTGTTTAAGAAGCATAATTGGAGTCTATCACCGCTTAGTGTCTCCACCTCACAGCAAATTCTAAAGGTAACAGTAACTTACCTGGAAATGGAAGATTCCTGCATAATTAGAGTCAAAGTCTTGTCCGCTGGGGACAACCCTGGATAGGACCTCATTATTCAGAGTCAGTGATGCAATAGCAGCTAAGAGCCAGCAGTCACCTGTAAAGAAAAACAGGAGGTAGCCACAGAGTCATTTTACTTTTCTGTGCCCAATCGTCCATGGTGATGGGTTCATTCACTTCAGTGCTCTGGAATTTTCAGATTTTTGTATAAAAACTGTTGGAAGAAGTTGATGCGATGATGATAATCATCTAGGCCGGGGGTGGTGGAGGGGATGCAGGGAAGAGACAATAAAAATAATGTCGGGTTCTTCCCCATTATAGCACCAAACAAGGAAGGAAAATACTGTGCCTGCTTTTAGAGATCTGTCTGTTCTGAACCAGTCGAGTGGAAGGTGGTAGCGTTCAGCTTCCTCACATCTGTTTGTGTGCAGTTTGCACGTTCTCCGTGTCTGCACAGATTTCCTCTGGTGGCTCTGGTTTCCTCCCACAATCCAAAAGATGTGCTGGTTAGATGCGTTGGCCATGCTAAGTTCTCCCTCAGTGCACCCGAGCAGGCATCGTTTTGTGGTGACTAGGGAATTTTCACAGTAATTTCCTTGCCGTGTTAATGCAAGCCTACTTGTGACACTAACAAATAAATAAAATCTGCAAGCTCAAAATTAATGATCTATTTACCTGGTTGTGAGAGCATTACTGTTTTCTATTTAAAGAGCAAGTAATGTATCTTTCGAGCACACAAAGACAATTTGCCCGAAGGGAGAAGTGTGCAGCAGCATGGCAGTCCTTGATCAAGTCTGCACCATGACAAAGTGTTCTGCCAACCATTCCTTTATTTGCTTATATAAACAGAGCAACAATTGCATCAAAATAATTAATTCAAAGCTTATTCTGCAATCTCGTGCTCTCATTACGAATCTATTTGCTCAGGGAGCACAGTTTGGAAATCAGGCGACAATCTCTTATTTAAGTTTGCTTTGTGCAAGACTTCCCCAAGGAAGAGACACAACTTACCCCCCCCCCACCGGCCAGTGTCCAATCCTTTCACTGTGTCCTTTCCTTTTCCTGGGAGTGAGAACTCCCAGCCACCTGACGAAGGGACAGGCTGTCCCGAAAGCTTGCGGCTTTTGCTACAAATAAACCTGTTTGGACTTTAAACTGGTGTTGTGGGATTTGTTTTACCCCCGTCCAACACCGGCATCTCCACATCATTCTTTCCTTTTCCAATGAATCAGCACAGACCAACAAAACACCAGGATGAGGTAATATGAATGGAAAAATCCTGCTCTGGGAATGTTTTCATTGGGAGGATAGCTCCTGACGGATTTAGGAATTCCCACTAATTTCATTCAATATCCTTTGGAGATTCACATATAGAGTAGGTACCATTAGACAAAGTGAGAAGAAAATAAAGAGACACAGATGTATTTAGAACCAAGATCCTGGTGTTTTAATTCACTGAAACCATCACATGCCCAGTTTCTATTCACATTTTGTGTAAGAGGTTCTCAAATGACAGATGTTGCTGTAAACACATCGGGTGGAATTTTACTAGCACGTCCGCCCAAGATTCGTATGATTCCACCTGAGGCCAATGGAAAATGTTGCTCTCTGAGCCTCACCCGCCCCCAGAGTCGGGGCAGGCGTGCCAGCAAAATTCCAACCAATTGTGATGGCTTTAATGTAGAAAATATTTCAAATATGGGACCCGACTCTCCCATCGCGACCTGCAACTTTTCTGGTGGGTCCGGTCAGGAGAGTCGTGTTGTTGGCCTTTTCCCTGGTTTTGTGCATGCGTTGGGAACGTATGCGCATTTCCCAGAGCTGGAGAACATCGGAGTCCAGACCATGCTGGAAACCGGCAGGAAGATGGTAAGTGATTTGTATCTATTTTAAATAGGTTTAGCAGGTGATTATTGGGGACTTTTAGGTCCGATTGAATCTCCCATCTTGCCAGGAGAACCTTGATCCATCAGGGGTTACAGCAGCTCCCCACGTTCGGGGAACTAGTGGGAAATCCCGCCGGAATGAACGGGGGGGGCAATCGGAGCTCTCCAGGGGTTCAGGCAGCAGCGGGTAGTGCCCCCGGGTATGGGCACTCTGGCAGTGCCAGCTTGTTTCCCTAGCACTGCCCAAGGGGTGAAGTGCCCATGTCCAGTGGCATGTTGGCACTGCAATGCCAAGGGGACAGGGCCTATTGTGTGCCTAGGGCCTAGGGGTGATCAGTGGGAGGAGTGAGGATCAGTGTGGGATGGTGGGAGGGCAGCGATTGGAGTAGGTTGGGTTGGGGGGGGTCCTGCCTCCTAGGGGTGGGGTGGGGAAATCGCCACTGCTGGGGGGGCGGGGAGGTGCGGTGGTTGTGGGAAGGGCAGCACTGGAGAATCTCAGACTGGCCAGTGATTGAGCTGCCTAGCAAAAACGGGGAGACTGATAGATCAGGGGCCACTGCGCAGACTTCCAGAACTGTCAGACTCCAGCGCAAATGGGCCCCGCTCCCCCCGAGTTTTTAATGAGATTCTCGATTGTGACATTTGCGTTGCACAGGGTGCGGAGATATGAGTGTGAAGCTGCACTGAAAAAAAAAGCCGTGATCTAGAACAGTTTTCCCACTAATTTAGCACTTTTAGGAGAATCGCCCCCATGATTTGTAGAACAGAAATGGATATCAGAATGGAAATATTAGTCAAGGTGACCGGGATGAAAAAAAAACATATTTTGAGGAGTTCACTGTAGTTTGAGGATGAACTATGAGAGAGTGGGGCGGGAAGCGGGGGAATAGAAGCAACCGTTTTTATAAATGAAACCCAGTGTCACATTGAGCACAACAAATAGCATCCAATGTAAACGCAGTGCTGAAGTCAATTAACACTTTGTTCAGAGAAAACCTTCTGAGCCAAACAACACTGAACCGCTTCCCTTTTCTACAAGTTGGAAACCCTTCAAGAAGGGAACAGAGTCAAAGATTGTCCATTGACAGGGAATATCTGAAGTCTCCCCTTATTTTGGAAGCTCAGCGCTGCCCAAACCTACACCAATAAAATCTCCCAAGTCAACAGCGAGACATACTTTCACACTGAAGGTTTACCTAGCCACACATTTTAATTAGAGTCTGAACTTTCAAATCATTCCTGTTTCATGCATTTGAAAATATATCAACAGATAATCAGTCTCTTCATCATTAAAAGTAGAGGTAGAGAAAAGAAAACCAGTTCCAGGAGGGCTGGATAACAGGATCAGGGATTTGAGGTAAATCTGACTGTACAATCATAGCTTATCATTATAACGTGCAGCAGCAGCAAAGGAGGCCATTTGGCCCATCATGTTCACACCAGCCAAAAAGCAACTATCTGGCCTAATCCCACCTTCCAGTCTTCGACCCACAGCCTGTGGTTTACAACACTTGTTTAAACATGGGGCAGCGCGGTGCCACAGTGGTTGGCACTGCTGCCTCACAGCACCAGGGACCCAGGTTCAATTCCTGGCTTGGTGACTGTCTGTATGGAGTTTGCACATTTTCCCTGTGTCTGAGTGGGTTTCTTCTGGGTGCTCAGGTTTCCTCCCAAAGACATGCAGATTGGCCATGCTAAATTGCCCCTTAGTGTCAGGAGGACTAGCTGGAGTAAATGAATGGGGTTATGCAGATAGGCCCTGAGTGGGATTGCGGTCAGTGCAGACTTGATGGGCAGAATGGCCTCCTTCTGCACTGTAGAGTTCTAATGATTTATTCTGTTTGCAAACTAAAGTGAGATGGTGACAGTATTAATGTTACCGGACTAGTAGTTGAGAAGCTCAGGCTAGTCTTCTGGGTATAGGGGTTCAAATCCCACCATGGCAGCTGGTGGAATTGAAATTCCACGAATAAATCTGGAATTGAAAGCTTGTCTTAGTCATGGTGACCATGAAGCTATCATTAACTATCGTTTAGAAACAAAACACATCAAATACCATTCATGAAATGGTATTTAGAGACAGAACTGTAACTCCATAGCTATCCGATTGAGTTTTAGCAGAGCAGACTTGATGGGCCGAATGGCCTACTTCTCTCCCTCTGTCTTATGGTTTAAGTCCCTCAAATTTTGATTGGGGAGCTGAGGTGAACAGATTCTGGGCAGATCTAATTATTTCTCCCAACATCAAGAGGGTGTTACTGGAAGCATTCCAGGGCTAGGGCACCACCTTTGAAATCATCAGCAGAACTCACTCACAAAGTGTTGAATTCCTAATGACCCTCACAAATGAGGTTCAATGGCTGTCTAGCTCAATCTGAGTATTGCTTTCACATCCATACTGAATGGGGATTGGGAATGTGGATTGAAAAACCATTGTGTGGGCAAAATTTGGATTGCCTCTTAGCAAATAAGTAATCTGCCTTTTTAAAGAGGCTACTCACATTCCCTTTTGTCTGTACCTGGTCAAACCTGCTTTGACATTCGCTTCATGATTGATATTCTACACACCTGCCCAGATCAATTTACTTCAATCTATTTGTGTGTTTAGATAAGGTGAGGCAGTGTGTCAGCTGATTGTTAAAAATAAAAGCAGCTGTTAAGTGCATTAGCCAGGAAAGCAGGTTTGCATTTTGGTACTAAACTCTTCACTGAAACTCAAACTTTTATTTCTTCTTTTAGATCAGGTTCATTATTTATTGTTCTTATTGGGAAAGCAGAACTGCTTTTTGGTTGTCTGTGGCCTTTACGATACCTGCGAACACTAATAAAATGAGGATCCTAAAAAGGACTGACGTGGACAGACTAGACTTCGTCCCTCCGATCTTGTGTGGGGCAATAGGCAACTCAACTCCACCACTGGTCCTGGTCCAATTTATTTCACTGCAGGCCAAACGGTGTCCCATTCCTGAGGGGTCTCCTCAAACGCACTTCACCAGGTCTACTTGGCTGGCCCTGTCTTCTTTATCCATCTGCTGGTACCCATTCCATGCCACCCTGCAGGGCATATGCGCAGGAGACAAAATACAGGCCCTGCCAGTCCCAGTCATCTCTCCATTTTGATATCCTGCTAGAGCTTCCAATCAGTTCTCCGTTACGTATCTTCACTGGGAATGTTGTCTCTCCATGTGATGCCCAGGGTCATATGTAGATAACACTTGTGAAAGATGCCCAACTTACTTGACACCTTTGCTGCTTGCTTCCATATCGCTCCCATAGATTGCAGTTGGTCCATGATGGACATGCAGAGTTACAGCTTCATGGTCGTGTTGATGGTGTTGGATGCCCAGACCACGTGAGGCCACTGGAAGCCTGAAGCTGCTTTGCCCATTCTGATAATGGATATCAATCTCTTCACCACCCTTCATGGAGATGTTGCTTCTTAATTAGGGGAAGTAGTTAGCAACCACAAAGTTCTGCTGCCTGATGAAGATGGGAGGGCCTTGTTGCCACCAGTGTCTTGGTATTCTTGCAGACAATGTGTAAAACAACGTGGGCACTGCTATACTCATCGGAATTCAGAAGAATGAAGGGTTATAGAAACCTAAAAGATTATGAAGGGAATAGGTAAGATAGAAGCAGGGAAGTTGTTTCCACTGGCAGGTGAAACTAGAACTAGGGGTCTTAGCCTTAAAATAAGGGGGAGCAGATTTAGGACTGAGTCGTCAGGGAACTTCTTCACACAAAGGGTTGTGAAATTTGGAACTTTCCGTCCAATGAAGCAGTTGAGGCTAGCTCATTGAATGTTTTTAAGGCAAGGATGGATACATTTTTGAACAGTAAAGGAATTAAAGGTTATGGTGAGCAGGTGGGTAAGTGGAGCTGAGTCCACAAAAAGATCAGCCATCTTATTGTGTGGTGGAACAGGCTCGAGGGGCCAAATGGCCCACTCCTGCTCCTAGTTCTTATGTTATGTTCTCAAGACATGTGGTCATATCTTGGATGTGCTTGTTTCCCTGGCCATGTGAACAGAACAGCTTTCAAAATGGCTGCTGTAAATCAATTTACTGCAACATCGTTAGAAGCAAATAAACTACCAACTCTCAACATAGCATCTTACCCAGGCCCACTCCCCTTGTCCTATCCCTATAACTCCTTGCATTTACCCCACTAATCCCTCTACACATCTTGGGACACTAAGGGGCAATTTAGCATAGTCAATCCACCTAACCTGCACATCTTTGGGTTGGAAGAAACCGGTGGACTTGGAGGAAACCCATCGGAAGAACATTCAAACGCCATACAGACAGTCACCCAAGGCTGGAATCGAACCCAGGTCACTGTGAGGCAGCAGTACTAACCACTATGCCACCACCTTGCCCTATTGTTGGCCAGTTTACTTATTAATACTCAGTTTGCTACGATCAAGTTATTTCTAATCTCTTCAGAAAGAGAAGAATAGACACCTTGCATAAATTTAAAATATTCCTCTGTGGCTTTCCCTTCTCCAACTCAAACCTGATATCAAATTCAAACATATTTTGGTCATTACTCCCAATATCTTTTACTGTCAGATTATTAATTAATTGACCTTGTTGTTCATCATTAATTTGAGCACAATTACCTACTCTGAACTAAAACGCCACATGGCCTGTTTTTGTGCTATAGTTTCTAGGCAATGTTGTCCTACAAAGCTCCTGAATGCATTTCAGAAATTTATCGCCTTTACTGTTTGACTGGTTCTACTTCATCTAGTTGAATATAATTAAAACCTCCCATTATAACCACAGCTTATGCTGCACCCTTCCCTATAGTCTGCATTTATACAACCATGTCATTTCATCATTGCTGGTGCAGAGACAACTCCCATTAGACTCTCACAATTTTGCTGTCCCTTAAATTTTGTTTGATTATCCCTACTTTCTACTGCTATTTTTGTGTCTATTACTAATGTTGCTACACCCCTTCAATTTTCCAATCCCTAAGTTAGATTGAGTCTTTCCCCACTGCTCTATTTACCTTGGCAGGTGCCTCTCCCTCTTCTCTCCCTTAGCTACAGAAGTGTTCAAAATCCTCTAGGAACCCAAAGCCTCCTGTGCTGCACTTTACTTCCAGCCTTATACTGACTCTGTGTAGTCCAGTATTTTGCCTTCTAGGTGCTAGAATACCCCCAGGACTGTGGATTATGCCAACAAATATCTCTCTGCTCTCAACTAGAGAGTCCCTCACAATCACCACATTCCTTTTCTTCCTACTTCTAATGTTTCCTCATTTACTCTTTAGTGTCTCATAGTAACCCCCTTTAGTGTTATTGATTTTGACCATATTGTAGGAAATTAAACAGATATACTTATTAAGATAGACCCAGCTCTTGATCCTTGTTCCACCCTCATCTTGCTGGTTCCCACCCAGTCTACCGATGGTCAACCACTCTCCTTTTCTGAGTGATGTGACCATGGAACATTTGTTCTTCCTTCCCAAATTATGTAAAAAGCATTCAGATGTTTTTCAAGCTGTGCATTCCTTTGGTGGAATTTAATGCCCTCCCCACTGGTGAGTATAGTGGTGGTTGGGGGAGGGGGGGGCATTTAATCAGGCTGGAGATTGGCAGGTAGGGAACCTTCCCACCTCCATCCTGAAGTTAAGTGCATGATAGTAGCCTGATGCCAATTGAGGCCTACAAGTAAGGCCTAATCTCACCACTTAGTATTAGCCTAACGGTGGATAGAGTGGGTTGCTCGCCATGCAGTCCACTAGCTTAGGTTGTCCTTCATTGCTCTGGACTTTGGTCCTCCCATATTAATTTATGAATTCAGCCCAACAGTAAGTTTTCCAAATGACTTGAAAATTTTTACTATTTTAATTCATTGGAATGAATACAGGCGTGGTAAGGGCTTCCCACTTACAACTTCTGCGTCAGCTCATTTGCCTAAATTACAGCAAGAATCTCGTCAGACTGCTGTTTACCTGTCCCGACATGCTCACAGAATTCTCCCTGCATTTCAGTCCACATATTGGAAATTTGTTTGGGCATGCTGGCCACGTTTCTGTGCTACCAAACTAAAGCTGTCCCTTCTTCACCAAGAATAAATAAATGAATCAACTTAACTCTAGACAGAAAAGTAAGGGACTCAGGGGTCCAGTAAGTTATCACACCTTAACCTTTAAGCCCTTCTTCAATCCATACTGATATATGTATATGGCTTATAACCAGAAACCATTTTTCTTACTGTGTGGTCATTATTTTTAAACAAAAGGCTGGGTTGATCTCCTGTGGCACTGATTTTTTTTTTTAGGTAGTTTTGAGTCTGGAGCATGCTTAGCTGAAATGATCTTTAATTTATCCCAACTCTTTAAGGGTTGGCCTGTGGGGAAGTTGTTGAAATAATATTTACCCTTCTATAGAGCCATCATTTCTATTGAGCTCACTACATGCAGAGAGATGGCTTGCCGGAAAATGAATAATGGATACTGTGGCCAAAGATGGCGGTTTGCAAAAGCACACTGGAATAATTGGACAAGAACTGAAACAGACAGGCTATAGCCTCAGAAGAAATTGGACAGAGACAAACAGGCTGCAGCCATGGGAATACACAGGATATTGGCCACCTCCAGGACAAAAGGACACTTTCTGGTCAAACTAGTTTGTTCACCAGGGTGGTGGAAGCCTACGTGCTTCCACCACCCGCATGCATGGCCGTTAGGTACACACCCAGAGATCGGTGTGGCAGCACCTGATTGGACTTTAATCGATCAGGGTGATTAAGCCCTGATTAACTGATTGGCAAAGCCCAAAAAGGGCGTAAAACCAACAAGGTTTAACAGGTGCTGCACAATGGAAGAATCTCACTTTCGCTCCCCAACGAACAAACGACAACAATGGTGATCATCACTTCTCGGCCTTGTGGCTAAGAGCAAGTGTAGTTTTGTTGTCCTGCACTTGATAGAAATCAATGAGGTTACACGGAGACTTCATTTGAAGCAATTTTTAAAAACAGCATCAAGGCCTTTTGGCTAAGATGCAAATGAGATCAAGCACTGGAGAGGGTGCAATGCTTGTTCCTATCAGCTTGGATCATGTAGATCAAACCCAAGACAGGAAGAGGCCAGCTGTCTTGTCAGTTTGAATCTGAAATGTCTCACCAGTTGAGACTTTGAATCGGATATAACTAAAAAAAACCGGTGACCATCACCAACAACGACCGGCACGAGAAGTCCCACCTCACCAAAGGAAGGAAGACCAAAGCCAGAGTGTCAGACCAGACTACGCAGAAGGCTATGGAGACCAATTCTGGGTACTTGCCAGTCACACAAGAGTTAAGTCAGGCTCTAGTTTTGGACTTGAACTTTAGTATTCTGTAAGGTAATTAAGTATTGAATGTGTGCAAGATTAATAATTGTGTGCGAATAAATATTATTGCACTGACAAGACAAGACATCTACTTGCAATTTTTTATCCACCGTGTAAGGGTTAAAACAGACTATGCGGCAGGGGCAGCAACAATACCAAATGGACGTGGATTCAGGAATAAAAGAATAATAAATTTCACTAAATACCAGTTTGGAAAGTATTCCAAATTGTGATGAGAAAGGACCACCAGGGGACAGATACAGAGGGGCAGAATGCGCAGGTAGGCAGCAGATGCAGTTCCGTGGAGAGAAGCTATACATCTTGAAAATCAGAATGGGGAAAAGAAATTCATATTAAATGAAATGAAACCTAGTTGTATAGGTGGCAAAAAAAAAAGAAAGGCAGGATCAAATAGCTTCTGTGTAAAAAAACAAAACACCAGCACAGATTTGACAGACTAACTGAGATGGCAGAGAAATGGGCATGTGAATCTTCGAGCAGGTCATGACAAAGACAATCAGACATCAACAGTTAACGGCATTTCTTTTGCTGGAAACATTCCTTAGAGCTCAGCGGCCTTCTTCATCTGGGATACTGGATATTGAGCAGCATGCATTCATCACCAGATATAATCGGAGTAAATTTCTTCAGTGCCTCACATTACCACACACAAAGTGACTTATTGGGAAATTACAACGCAGTGCTGGTGATTTTCCATCCATTTATTTTAAATGGATAGAACATCCCCACTCAGTACATTTGCAATTTGCAGTTCAATAGATGCAATTTCCTGCCAGCAACACTGAAGCTTGAATTGACTCTGTCTACCAAAATCCACTTTCACCGATTTAAACTAACAGCCAATAGCTGTTCATCGAAAAGCATGAAGTTTCCAATTCAAACAGAAAGAGGAAGATGAAGGCAAGCATATGAGTTTAAAGTCTTTTTTTTAAGTTTTTAAAAGTTTATTTAATAGTGTCACAAGTAGGCTTACATTAACACTGCAGTGAAGTTACTGTGAGAATCCCCTAGTCGTCACACTGTGGCGCCTGCTCGGGTACACCGAGGGAGAATTTAGCACAACCAATGCACCTAACCAGCATGTCTTTCAGACTGTGGGAGGAAACCAGAGCAGCCAGAGGAGGTTCCAGAGGCATTATTTCACAGGCTCCAAAATACAGGAGATGCACAGCGACACACTGACTGCCTGTGTGTGGAGTGTGCACATTCTCCCCATGTCTGTGTGGGTTTCCTTGGGTGCTCCAGTTTCCTCCCACTTTCCAAAGGTGTGCAGGTTAGGTTGGTTAGCCATGGTAATTGCACGGAGTTATGGAGATGGGGAGGGCAGGTCTGGGTAAGATGCTGAATTGGTGCAGATTCAATGGGCGAAATGGCCTTCTTCTGACTGTAGGGATTCTATGATTTTGTGCATTCGTCACAGGCCACCTTGTTGGCAGGCCTAATTTTAATGCCTTTGAAGAGTAGCTTTACTGTCAACACCTTGGGGGTTACCATTGACTAAAAACTGAAGTGGGCCGACCATACAAATATTGTGGTTATAAGACAAAGGCACAGACTGGGAATCCTGCACTGAGTGTAACTCACCTTTTGACTCCCAAAAGCCTGTCCACCATTTACAAAGCACAAGTCAAGGATGTGATGAAATACTCCCCACTTGCCTGGATGAGTGCAGATCCAACCAAAGAAGAGCTTGACACCATCCAGGACAAAACAGCCCACTTGATTGGTATCCCAATCGCCACCTTCAACATCCACTCCTTCACCAATGAGACACAGAATCAGCAGTGTGCACCATTTCCAAAATGCACTGCAGCAACTTTCCAAGCCTCCCTTGACAGCACCTTCCAGGCCCACAACCTCTATCAACTAGAAGGACAAGGGCAGCAAATACATGGGAACACCACCACCTGCAAGATCCCCTCCAAGTCACCCACCATTCTGACCTGGAAATATATCGCCGTTCGTTCACTGTCACTGGGTCAAAACGGTGGAACTCCCTCCCCAACAGCACTGTGGGTGTGCCTACATCTCACGCACTGCAGCAGCTGAAGGCAGCAGCACACCACCACTTTCTCAAGGGTAATTAGAGATGGGCAGTAGTAATGCTGGCCTAGCCAGTGAAGCCCATGTCCTGTGAAAGAATAAAAAGATAGAAGTCTTGCCACAACATATGCTCCACCCTGCACACATCCAGATGCCATATGTAATGCTGGTTGATGTTCACTTTCTGGTTTTAACATTGACCGTGCTGTGACGTAATGTCTTGACGTCAAGTCAAAGCTGGACATGCTCAGAAAGCTGGGAAAGTTTGGACAACATGCTGGCAAAAAACACCAGCGGAGGCACAGATTTCAGAGATTGTCGCCATATATTATTGTGCAAAATGTAAAGGATGGTATACTTATGTGGTCTATGATGAAATCAGAAGTTAATTTTTCATTAAAAATGTGACTAAATAAACAAAAACAAAGATTGCTGGGAACACTCAGCAGGTCAGGCAGTATCTAGGGCGAAAGAAAGAGTCAATGGCCTCTCGTTAGAACAAGTCTGAAACGTTGGGTGAAATCCTCTAGCCTCCCAGCCACTTGTTTCCCGCCGATGGAAGATGGCGTGTTTTTTGCTAGTGCTGGGATTCTCTGGACCCTCCGCTGTCTATGGAATTCCCATTGGTGTCACTCCATGTCGGCAGGAAACTGGTGGGTGGGGCTGTGCTGCCAGGAGAATCCCGCCGACGCGAATGGCCGGAGAATTCCAGCCGTTAACTCTGTTTCTGTCTTCTCCCAGATACTGCCAGACCTGTTGCACCTCTGGCATCATCTGTCTTTATTTCAGATTTCCAGCATCCAAGGTATTTTGCTCATATATTTGCAGCTTAATTAATGCTGGCTTACATCTTTAAATTGGAAGCACTTTGAATGTCATCTTGAATGTTTGAGAGGCGCTGCCCATTTTACCATTCTTCTTAGATCACAGTCAGACTGTGTTATCAACGCACAGACTACAATGGGAGTTGTGAATTCATAGGTATAGATTTTATTTACAGCGTTGTGAAACCAGCTGATTGTTCAGGAATTAAGTTGCCATCCTAGAAAGGAAGTAAAGGAAGATCTGGCATACAAGTAACATTCCGGTTTTGGAATTCTGTTAAAATGGAAACAGCACATAAAAGTCTGGAACTCAGAAGGTGAAACATATTGTCACCTAACTATCTGAGTCAATCTCCTTTCGCATGTCATCACCTGGCACAAGTTTTCAAATTGTACTTCTCAAGTGACAGCTGCACAAACACATATTAAGGATGGGCCAAGACTGGAATTTTAAACTGTGCTGGAAAAACCAGAGTGCTAACAGAGCGCACTATAAGCTGGCTTCGGGCCTGGATGCCACAGTGAATTGCAACGTAGTCTTTTCACCTTCAGGGCCTATACTCAAATCCAGCCCAGAAAGACAGTACAAATCCTGATTAACCCACAAGATTGGAGTTTTTTTTTCATTTTAGGGTATTTTGCCACAGCCTTGGCTAGTCGATTGCAAGTAGCCCGAATTTCGCATTGTCGGACCTGTGTGATTAGTGGGACTGGTCACATTGACTGTTTCCACTTGCTAGGCCAAAAGATGTGATATCGTGGTGGCTGGCCAGCACAAAATGTGGAGAACTGGTTAGCACTACCGCTCCAGAGACCAGGGTCAATTCCAGCTTTGCCACCCAATATGGGGCATTTTTAATCTAATAGGCATTAAGGACAATAAACACTACTTTCTTTCCTTTCATAACGTAATGTAATATATATTTATTTATTGGTCACAAGTAAGGCTTACATTAACACTGCAATGAAGTTACTGTGAAATTCTCCTGGTCGCCTCACGCTGGCACCTCTTTGGGTCAATGCACCTGACCAGCACATCTTTCACACTGTAGGAGAAAATCAGAGCACCCAGAGGAAACCCACACAGACACGGGGAGAACGTGCAGGCTCTGTGCAGACAGTGACCTGAGCCGGGAATCGAACCCGGGTCCCTGGTGCTGTGAGGCACCACCGCTAACCACTGTGCCACCCCTGAAGCTTACGATAAAACCTATGTGTTTTACAGTCATGGCACTCAAACAGTTAAATACTCACCAAATTAACACATTTTTAAAAAAAACACCTGTTGTGGTCAAACAAGAAGCAGAACAAAAGCGACGTCAATCTATCATTTCTCACCTAGCTGTTACAGCCACAAACCACCTTTAAAGCAAAAAAAATAGAATGCACAAATACTTTGCTTGCTATCGGGACTTTTTTCCCTGCTGAACTGTCACACTAATTCTTTTCTTATGGGATACGGATATTGCTGGCAAGGCCAACGTTTGTTACCCATTCCGAACTGCCCATGAACTGAGTGGCTTGCACAGCCAGTCCAAAGCGGGGTTAAGCGTCAACCACATTGCTGTTGAAACGGGAAGAATGGCAGTCTCCTGCTTGTAAAGGAGTTCAGTGAACCATGTTATGACATAACATCTCGATATGGAGCCTAAGTTGGGTATGCTAAGAAAGGTGGGAAATTCTGGATAACATCCTGGCAAAATTACAAAAGGAGTGGAGGCACAGATTACAGAGTTTACTGTCATGTATTATAATGTGCAAATATAAAGGATGGTACACCTACGTGCTCCATGGCGAGATCAGAAGTTAACTTTCCATTTGACATTTTTATTAAAAGGTGTGACTAAAACAAAAACAAAGAATGCTTGAAATACTCAGCAGGTCAGGCAGTTGTTGTTGGAAAAAGATGGCAGATTTCCTTCCTGAAAGGAGATTAGTTAACCATGCTATGAGGTAACACCTTGATATCCAGCTAAAGTTGGATTTTATTAATCGAATTTAAATTCCACCAGCTGCCAAGGGGGATTTGAACCCCTGTCCCCAGGGCGTGAGTGTGACACCTCTGGATTACTAGTCCAGTGATATTCTTACTGTACCACCGTTTCCTCCACTACGAATGCAGATACCTATACAATTATCTGGTGTTTTGGAACTCTCAGTGTGAACAAGTTTTATTTTGAAGCCCACCTTGATATGTTTGATCACACAGTATTACTCCAGGGATAAGGCAGTGGAAGGTTTGTAAATAGGGCTGACAATACATTTGAGACAGCAATCACTATCAACCAATTCAATAAGAATATTGACCTTAAATAGGCAGTTCCTACTGATGGTGATCTCACAAAATAAATCTTAATAAAAGTAACATTGTAAATATTCAGCCTGTAATAAACACTACTTCCTTTCCTTTCATAATGTAATGTAATACATATTTATTTATTAATCACAGGTAAGGCTTATATTAACACTGCAATGAAGTTACTGTGAAATTCTCCTGGTCGCCACACTCTGGCACCTGTTAGGGTCAAGGCACCTAACCAGCGCACCTTTCAGACTGTGGGAGAAAACTGGAGCACCCGGGGGGAACCCATGCATTCACAGGGAGAATGTGCAGGAATCTGGGTCCCTGGCACTGTGAGGCAGGAGAGGAGTAGAAACAGGAAGAGGTCATTTAGCACCTTAAAACCAGTTCAGCCATCCAATAAAATCATGGCTGACATGCGGCCTAACTCCACATACTGACTTTGCATCACATCTCTTAAAATCTTTGGCTAACAAAAACACATCAGTCTCAGATTTTAAGGAAGACAATTGTGGCTTGTATAAAAAGCAAAATACTGTGGATGCAGGAATCTGAAGCAAAAATAGAAAATACTGGAAAATCTCAGCAAGTCTGACAGCATCTGTGGAGAGTGAATAGAGCCAACATTGAGTTTGGATGACCCTTTGTGAAAGCCCTGATGAAGCTCTGACAAAGGGTTGTTCTGACTTGAAACACTGGCTCTATTCTATCTCCACAGATACTGTCAGGCCTGCTGAGATTTTCCAGCATTCCTAGTTTGTGTACTCCCTCCTCATAACAACTCATGGAGTTCAAATGTCATTCTGGTCAACCTACCCTGCAGTCCCTCCAAGGCCAATACATCTTTCCTAAGGCACAGCACCTAGATCTGTTCGCAATAGTCCAGGTGAAAGATAATCGGAGCTTTGTATATCTAAGGCATGACTTCTGCTATCTTTCCACTGCATTTCTCTAGTTGTAAAGATTAAAGATTAATGTCCCATTGGCCTTTTTGACTACTTTCTGTCCGTGTTCATGACATTTTAAAGACCTGTGTATCTGGACACTGCAACCTCTCCCCTTCTTAAAACTCTTACTCCCAAACTCTCTTCGGATTTCCACGATTTCTAACTTTTCACTGTTTTGAAAACTGCTCATTCTAGCTTCTAAGTCCAA
The DNA here is from genome assembly GCF_965287045.1 of Carcharhinus amblyrhynchos. Taxonomy (NCBI): domain Eukaryota; kingdom Metazoa; phylum Chordata; class Chondrichthyes; order Carcharhiniformes; family Carcharhinidae; genus Carcharhinus; species Carcharhinus amblyrhynchos. The sequence goes on along the minus strand of NC_137335.1, from coordinate 66,870,602 downwards.
TGTGAATTTGCCCATCCTGAAATCCAGCTGCCACATTTTTACTCAATAGTTTAATCTATCAATATCTCTTTCATTTTATGGTTCCATCTACACTGCCGACATTGCGAAGTTAGGACACAAAGTTAGGCTGCAACGCTATGTGACTGTCTATTCCATCATGTGTCTTATTGAACACAATGAATAGAGTTATAGGGCATGATTTTACCATTGTGTTGCACCTATTTTTGGCCACTGATGTGATCTGCGCTAGTACAGATGGCCTCTTTACTGAGGCTTGGGAATGGCTGCAATGCATTTGCATGCATTTAAATTGAATTAATGAACTGCCTGCCCAACTTTACCAGCATTTCCCCCTTTACCATCGCGTTCGCGCATCCAGGTTCGGCGCAAAACAGACATGCTCGGCAAAAGGTCTGTTTCGGGTTCTCCAGCTGCTGAAGATGTGAGTTCAGAGCTTCCAATGGCTCTCTGACTCAGATCGGGGGTTGGGGAAGGGGGCCTGGACAGGGAAGGGGGGTCCGCTGCCACTCTGCGGCAATCGGTGGGGTGGGGTGGGGGGGGGGGGGGGGGGCCAGAGGGCCGTGGTCAGTCTGGGTAGCGGGGGTTTGGTGGGTAAGGGGGACAGTTATGTTGTGGGAATGGGGAGATATCAGTGGGGGCCACTGCTCCCGCTTTTCGCTCCTGGGCAGCTTTATCCACTTTTTGTGGCCCAGGAGCAATATGACAGCGGCGCGATTTTCAATTTTTTTTCCGACCGCACATGCACAGTTCAGAGCTCTAATCGTTTTGGGCACGATAAGCCCCGCCCACAACACGATTCAACTTGCCATTTCTTTTTCAGGCTAAGCGCATATCGGGGCATCTGAAAGCAGATTTCCAAGTCGGATCTGAATTGCGGCCAGATTCAGCACTTAAGAACATGAGAATTAGGAGCAGGAGAAGGCCATCTGGCCCCTTGAGCCTGCTCCGTCATTCAATAAAATCATGACTGATCTTTTTGTGGACTCAGCTCCACTTACCCACCCGCTCACCATAATCCTTAATTTCTTTACTGTTCAAAAATTTATCTATCCTTGCCTTAAAAACATTCAATGAGGTAGCCTCAACTGCTTCACTGGGCAGGAAATTCCACAGATTCTCAACCCTTTGTGTGAAGAAATTCCTTCTCAACTCAGTCCTAAATCTGCTCCTCCTTATTTTGAGGCCATGCCCCCTAGTTCTAGTTTCACCTGCCAGTAGAAACAACCTCCCTGCTTCTATCTTATCTATTCCCTTCGTAATCTTATATGTTTCTATAAGATCTGAATTCCAATGACTATAGCCCCAGTCTACTCAGTCTCTTCTCATAAACTAACCCTCTCAACTCCGGAATCAACCAAGTGAATCTCCTTTGCAACCCCTCCAGTGTCACTATATCCTTTCTCAACAAAGGAGACCAAAACTGTACACAGTACTCCAGGTGTGGCCTCACCAGCATCTTATACAGCTGCAACATAATGTCACTGTTTTTAAACTTAATTCTTAATTACCTGCTGCACCCGCAAACCAATTCCTTGAGATTCCTGCACAAGGACACCCAGGTCCCTCTGCACAGCAGCATGCTGCAATTTTTTGCTATTTAAATAACAGTCCATTTTGCTGTTATTCCTACCAAAATGGATGGCCTCACATTTACCAACATTGTCCTCCATCTGCCAGATCCTCGCCCACTCACTTAGATTATCTATATCCGTTTGCAGATTTTCAGCATCCTCTGCACACTTTGCTCTTCCACCCATCTTAGAGTCAGCTGCGAACTTTGACTCACTACATTTGGTCCCCAACTCCAAATCATGGGTAAATTGTAAACAATTACAGTCCCAACACTGATCCCTGAGGCACACCATCAGTCACTGCTGATCGCCAACCAGAAAAACACCCGTTTACCCCCAGTCTTTGCTTTCTGTTGGTTAACCAATCCTCTATCCATGCTATTACATTACCTGTAACATTGTGCACCTTTACCTTATGTAGCAGTCTTTGGTGCGGCACCTTGTTAAATGCCTTCTGGAAGTCCAGATACACCACATCCATAGGTTCCTCATTGTCCACTGCACATGTAATGTTTTCAAAGAATTCCACCAAATTAGTCAAACATGATCTATCCTTCATGAATCCATGCTGCATCTTCCCAAAGGGACAATTTATATCCAGATGTCTCGCTATTTCTTCCTCAATGAGAGATTCAAGCATTTTCCCTACTACAGAACTTAGAATGAAAATGGTAAAATTGGGTCCACAGAGTCATAGAGGTTTACAGCATGGAAACAGGCCCTTTGGCCCAACTTGTCCATGCCACCCTTTTATTTTAAACCCCTAAGCTAATCCCAATTGCCTGCATTTGGCCCATATCCCTCTATACCCATCATACCCATGTAACTACCTAAATGCTTTTTAAAAGACAAAATTGTACCCGCCTCTACTACTACCTCTGGCAGCTTGTTCCAGATCCTCAGCACCCTCTGGTGTGAAAAAATTGCCCCTCTGGGCACTTTTGTATCTTTCTCCTCTCACCTTAAACCTATGCCCTCTGGTTTTAACCTCCCCTACCTCTGGGAAAAGATATTGACTATCTAGCAGATCTGTGCCCATCATTATTTTATAGACCTCTAATAAGATCACCCCTCAGCCTTCTACGCTCCAGAGAAAAAGTCCCAGTCTATCCAGCCTCTCCTTATAACTCAAACCATCAAGTCCCGGTAGCATCCTAGGAAATCTTTTCTGCACTCTTTCTATAATAGGGTGATCAGAACTGTACACAGTATTCTAAATGTGGCCTTACTAATGTCTTATACAACTTCAACAAGATGTCCCAACTCCTGTATTCAATGTTTTGACTGATGAAACCAAGCATGTCGAATGCCTTCTTCACCACTCTGTCCACCTGTGACTCCAGTTTCAAGGAGCTATGAACTGTACCCCTAGATCTCTTTGTACTTGAGGTCCCACCACAGATCCTTGTGTGATAGCAATAGTCACATCTGGGAACTACTAGCATATCCAGAGACTATAATTTGCCTTCATTTCCATCAGCTTCAGGTTTAATAATTAATGAAGAAATGTTTTCACTACTTAGCAAACCAGTAACAGGCAGATGGTGGATAGGATGGAATAGACAGGATTAGCGCAAGATAAATGGGCAGAGTAGTAACAAGATTTTCTTCACCATCTCACAGGTTATTAGGATGCTTACCACAAATGTCATTTGAGGCAGAGACTCTAACAACATTTAAAAAGCAAATAGGGAAATATAAGGAAAGGCTAATGCAACATGATACAGATGGAGTTGGCAAAGGGGCAGCAGTGATGTGTAAAATATTTTAAATCCAGTTTCAGTTCCTGCAACAGCAGCTCCAAACCTGGATCCAATTCCGGCCTCGGGTCACTGTCTGTGTGGAGTTTGCACGTTCTCCCGGTATCTGCATGGGTTTCCTCCGGGTGCTCCATAGTCCAAAGATGTGTAGGTTAGGTTGATTGACCATGCTAAATTGACACTAGCAGGTATCTGGGGATTATGCAGGGTAAATATGTGAGATTACAGGAAAAGGTGGGATTGTGGTCAGTGCAGACTTGATGGGCCAAATGGCCTCCTTCTGCACTGTAAGAATTCTATTCTATGATTTAAAAAACCTTTTTCCATCAAATTCTTGCTCTTTTTCTCATTCATTCTATCTCCTTTGAATTTTTCAAGATCCTGGCACACGTTCTCTTGCATCCGTCCATGCTGAAACAGACAGGTATTCTCACATTCCCATCCCCATTCCCATTGCGTTTTCCCATCACATGAGCATTCCTAACCTTGCCTGCTCCACTGCAGCCTTGGGCCAATTCTGAATGCAGTGTGGTTTACGGAATCTCATTTAAGTCTTAAACCATGGGGGAACTCTAATGTGGAGTCTGGAACATTTTCATGGGTAACTTCAAAAGCTGTTGACAACTTTGCATGTCATTATGGAATGGTGTATAGTACAATGATTGATGGGGCTTTGTTCTTAAAAGTAAGTGACCATTAAATTAACTAGCACTCAAAGTGGAAAAGTGTTCCAATTCTTCAACGCGCATTATCCAAAGGATAAAGAACTCTTATGCTTTGGACAATAGTGATATTCTGATTTGACTGTTTGAATTGTAACCTGAGATTCAACCGTTTTATTGAATGACAGTTCAAACATCTGTTCCTCTTCTTTTAAGCTAGAGCAAATGGATAAACTGATTGATTAACATTTAAGTGGATAGTGGATGAGTGGCCATGGGGTGGGGGGGAGTGGGATACAGGGAGGTGAGGGGTAGGGGACTGCATGCAAATCTACTGAACTGGGCCAACATCCAAAGAACCAAGGTAGGCCTTTCAATCTATTTCCTTCAGCATCCACCCACCACCATTTTCCACCTCAGGTTCGCTTCCAGAGTGAGTGGCCAGGACGAGGGATCATGAGGTCACAAAATGTCCCGACTCACAATTCCTGCCTCAAAGCTGAAAGCTTGTGTCATTAAACCAACTCCTCCGGAACCAATCGTGTTTAAACTAAAACACAAAAGGAACCCATCAGAGAAGGTTAAAGGGCATGGAATAATTCTCTTGCTCAACAGGTAGTACTCATTTTTAATCCGTCAGCCAACAGCTATTCTTCTTTCCCCTCTGAAAATAATCCTCACTTTCATGAAAAGTCACAGGTTTTCACAGCAAGCTACTTGGTGCCAAATTTTGAAATATTTGCATTTCAAACAAAGAGCAACTGTATGAACTAGGAAATGTTTGTTCATCAATAAACACAAATCTGAAAACTCCTGTTCTCATCCAGATGATAACACACTGAATAATGAGTGATTTCCATAACTACATTTGCTTGGCTAATATCATAGTATATTATATTTAATATTAATTATTTGGTCATCTGGTATATTTTGTACAAGGTGTTGCCCACACTCCTTAACACAACATTTGCACAATTTCAGCAGTTTGAGGCTAATTTAAGTGATGGCCATCTAATCTGCATCATTCTCAGTGGGATTATAAAGGAGAAGGCTGTACTGGAAATTATAAACAGTAGAGAATGGAATGATAGGAGATTTTCCCACTTGTCTCCAGTTGTCAGGAGCATAGACACACACAGAGATCTGGGCGTACAGGTCCAGAGATCCTCAAAAGTGGCAGCACATGTGGAAAAGGTGGTGTAGGAAGTATGTGGCATGCTTGCCTTCATCAGATGGGCATCGAGTATAGAAGTTGGCAAATTATGTTACAGTTAAATAAAACGTTGGTTAGGCCACATTTGGAATACTGTGTCCAATTCTGATCACCACTCTACCAGAAAGACGTGGAAGCTTTGGAGGAAGTACAGAACAGGTTTACCTGGATGTTGCCTGGTATTAGCTACGAGGAGTGATTTAATAAACTGGGATTATTCTCCCTGGAACGAGGGAAGCTGAGGGGCGACCTGATAGAAGTTCATAACATCATGAGAGTGAACCATTAGAAGCTCTTTCTGAGGGCAGAAACAACATTATATGGGGGCATAAGTTCAAGGTAAGGAGGGAAAGGTTCAGTGGAGATGTGCAGGTGAGGTTTTTTAAACACAGAGAATGGTGGAGGCCTGGAATGCACTGCCAAGTGAGATGGTTGAGGTAGATATGTTAGCGACATTTAAGACTTATCTGAATTGATATATGGACAGACAGGGAAAAGAGGGATACAAGCAGTTGGTCCATTCAGGCTTAGAGGGGCGAAGGGCCTGTTCCTGTGTTGTACAGTTCTTTGTAAATCTGGAAGGATTATCCCATGGGCTTCATTTTGTCTTTGGCCTGTTACGGATGAACTGGACTTAAGCTAAAAGCACAACGGCTGGAGAATGGGCCCTGACCTAGATCATGTCGTGTTCATGGTCAGTAACCAAATTCACATTGTTAAGAATACAAAACCCCACTTCTATTTATATCACAACACTGTGCCAATGTGGCTATTGAGGCTTATAGGCACACTCAGTGAGTCCTGTATGCTAGAAAAACTCAATGGCTTTTTCTTTATAATTTATCAAGATCAGACATCTAAAAAAAAAAGTTACATTTGTTGTGTATGAGTTAAAAATAGAAGCATAACTTGCAATCTTTGGCATGTTCAATGAAACAATTAGAATAAAAGATTTCTTCATGTTTATTGTTTGAGCTAGGGCCACGCATCAAAAAATTTGGATTTTCAAAATGCATGTCGCCGTTTTCAAATTTTACGACGCACATGCTAATTTGAGGTATCCTGAATGAGTGAAGGTTGTCATGAACAAGTCCTCTTCTGAAATGAATCATCCAGCATCAAATCCTGCTACTCAGCAGGATAGTAAACTTGGGTAGCAGGGTGGCACTGCTGCCTCACCAGGGACCTGGGTTCAATTCCCAGCTTGGGTCACTGTCTGTACGGAATCTGCACACTCTCCCGTGTCAGCGTGGGGTTTCCTCCGGGTGCTCCGGTTTCCTCCCACAGTCTGAAAGATGTGCTGGTTAGGTGCATTGGCCGTGCTAAATTCTCCCTCAGTGTACACGAACAGGTGTAGGAGTGTGGCGACTAGAGGATTTTCACAGTAACTTCATTGCGGTGTTAATATAAGCCTACTTGTGATAATAATAAATAACTTAAACTTCACTGCTTTCCCAGTGAAGACAACTCAGTTCGTGGGAATCTTGTGAACTTGAGGAAACCAAAACAAAAATGCTTAAAAATGAAAATACTATTTTTGCAATAGCAAAAATCACCACACTTGTAAAGAATGATAGCACTGACTATGGAAATGACTGCAGTGAAGGGCCTTATATTCCTTTGTTTTGCAGTGGCCAAGAGAGAGTAAATGCAATCTCAAGGAGATTTGTGATAAATAATAAATACCGTGTTCCCAGAGATCTTTATTTCTGAAGGGCATTGACTGAAGGCTAAATTGACCCTAGTGTCGGGGTAAACATGAGGGGTTAGGGGAATAGGGTCTGGGTGGGATTGTAGTCAGCGCAGACTCGATCAGCCGAATGGCCTCCTTCTGCACTGTTGGGATTCTGTGATTGAGTTTCTTCATTCTGAGTTTGACAGATTTGTCATTCTCATCAGTGCAAAAGCTTAACATTCTCTCATTTATTTGTGGCTTTGAATTAAAATGGTCACTGCCAACTTGCAAGCTGTATCAACATTCAAATCAGTCTTGCTTACTTTGTTCCATTGAGTGAAATTATGCAAATGAGGTGCTAAAATTGGGGATGGAAGGGAACTGCCCTGATTGTAATATGTAATGTATGTATGCCCACAACTTTTACGTGCAGTTCCTCCTGATTGCTTTTCCATGCTAACCATGTGGCACAGTGGTTAGCATTGCTGCCCCACAGCACTAGGAACCTGGGTTCAATTCTGGCCTTAGGTCACTGTCTATGTGGTGTTTGCACGTTGTCTGTGTGGGTTTCCTCCGGATGCTCCAGTTTCCTCCCACACTCCAAAGATGTGCAGGTTAAGATTGATTGGCCAAGTTAAATTGCCCCTTAGTATAAAGGGGACTAGCAGAGTAAATACATGAAGTTACGGGGATAGGGTGGGATTGTTGTCGGTGCAAGCTCCATGAGATGAATGGCTTTGTTCTGCATTGTGGATATGCTATGATTCCTTTTGCTCCACAATTATAGCAAAAGGTGCCAAACCAATGCATCTGATTTTGAAAACTGCATAAATAGGTTGTAGGGCAAAATAAAGAGGCAGCTTTTCCATTCCTGTCTCATTCTCCATCCTCCTCACTTCGGACACATCCTTCCTTTAGCCAAATTCAAAAATCACACAGGGAAGAGGATATGGTAGCAATGATGAAAACCAACTGAAACTCTTAACCCTACTGAAAGCAGAAGGAATTTAAAAAATGCAGGGTGCACACAGGTTTGGTTCGAGTTTGGATAACTGACTCAAAAGTTCAGACTAGAAATTGTTTTCTAAGTACGTCAGGCTCACATTTGATTCTTCTGCAAAACTACCTTATCCATTTTAGCACCTGATCATACTGGATATCAAAGCCCAAGCATTGCAAGTAGGTAGGAAGGGCTCAACATCCCACATTACTGTCAGAATCAAGAGCAACATTTCTCAACGATAAAAGTTTTGCACAAGTGCAGTCCCAATGGCTAGCACAGGGGGTGCAATGGTTAGCATTGCTGCCTCACAACATCAGGGACACAGGTTTGAACCCAGCCTTGGGGTGACTCTGTGTGGAGTTTGCAAATTCTTCCCATGTCTGTGTGGGTTTCCTCTGGATGCTCCGATTTCCTCCCACAGTCCAAAGATGTGCAGGTTAGGTGGATTGGCCATGCTAAATTACCACTTAGTATCCAAAGATATGTAGGTTGGGGGGTGGGGTGGTTAACAGGTTAAATATGTGGGGTTACGGGAATAGGGTGCAGGGTGAGCCTGGATAAGGTGCTCTTTCGGAGAGAGAGTGCAGATCTGATCGGCCGAATGTTCTCCTTCTACACTGTAATTATACAATATTGGTTGCTGTGTGCACTCTAGGCTTCCTAGAAATTTCCAAATTTAAAGCACAAATCAACAGTCAATTTTAAAAAAAACACAGCAAGTTGCTTTTGATTAGTTAATCTTTACATTGCTTCTCCACCTGTAGAAAATGTATCAAACTAAGCCATAATTCCACTTCAGGCCCAGCTCCTTCAAACCCAGGCTAAAATTTGGCAAATAAGTGGCCATCCTACAATCATTCGTGTAACAGGTGTCACCACAGTCCCACAAGGAATGCAGGAGAAATTTGTTTATCCAGAGAATGATTAAAATGCAGAACACACTACCACATGGAAGAGTTAAGGTGAATAGCATGTATGTTTTTAATGGGAATCTAGATAATATGGTGAGGGAGAAAGATGTATGAAGATATGCTGATGGGATTGGATGAAGTAGGGTGGGAGGGGGCTCTTGTAAATATAAACACCGACACAGACCAAGTGACAAGTTTCTGCACTCTAGGGTTCATGAATCATGTTATTTCCAAAAGAATAATTTTCAAAAGTCTCTTTGCCACTTACCCAGTGCCCCCTGGCAGATGTCCGTGCGTGAAGCTCCTCCAATAATAAACTTGGGGTCTGCGCACAGGTCCTGAAATAATTTAAAAAACATAGGCAAATGGAGAAAGGATACATTAATTTCGTGAGGCAAAGCAAGATAAAAGAATGAGAAGGGGATTTTTTAGTTCTACAATGTCACCAGGAGAAAGGATGAGCAATGGACAATTTTGTGTGGTTATCTACCTGATGCACCGGAAGCACAGGGATTCAAAACGCACACATTCTCTTCATTCACTACAGAAAAATAATCCATGTCCTGCCTTAGCTATCTCTGGCTTCTTCCAAGTTAACATTGGAAGAATGTTGGTGTCAAATTGGAGAACCTTTGTGCTCATGGGCCATTGGGAATGGCTTTAAGAAGGTCTAACTCATTTCACATGTGGAAGTTCACAGTCTGTGGAAAGGCATCCCCATCAGCTGGGACTCAATTTAGATTCTGGGCCATTATACAGTTTTAGAAGCTCTTGTTGGGACCTGAGCGCCTGTCCTTTTTAAAATATAAACTGAATCGTATGTTTAGTTACAGAATGCTTAGTGTGTAAATATTTGGCTGAAGTATCATCTTGTCCATCAAGCTGATGACTCTCTAATCTAGATTGTGCAATATTTTGTTCTTTTCTCAACTTTTATTTTTTGGGCTAACAAAGGAAAAGACCAAAAAGGTTGGGGGTTTGGTTCTTTATCCCAGCCTAGCAAACTTCAACTAAATTCAAAACTTTGTCTCCATACAGACAGATGGAGTCCAATGTTTGGAAGAGCAATAAGCAGCAAGGATAAGGCCATTGTAGCCCCAATCACTGCTGGATAATAGTGGATAAGAGTCTGTTGTCTGCGTACCTGAAATTCAGACTATTGTTGTCAAGTTATTAGAGATTTTCTTTTGATAATATTCTTAGTGTTGGTGGTTTCCAAAAACAAATACTAAACTTATTTTTAAGTTTATTTATTAGCGTCACAAGTAGGCTTACATTAGCATTGCAATGGAGTTAATGTGAAAATCTCCCACTCGCCACACTGTGGCTTTTCGTTCTGACAACTTATCAGGCGCTTTTATGCATTGCATCTTTGACAATCTACCATAATTATGAAAGCATAATTAAGAACCACAATGATGCCATTTGAGTAAATCCACTATAGGACTATAATCGCCATTTTAAAACAAAGCTGAGAAAATGGACCCTGGGAATGGGGTGCCTGGTGCAATGGTCTCATTGGCTGCTGACAGTTCATTATGAATTGACTTTCAGCCAACACTATCCATGCTATTCATTGTCAGCACACCTGTTTGGTGACTTATAACACCGGATTTCACTGGCACAAGAGACAGCTGGCAATCCTTAAAGCAAAATATCCTGAAGAGACAAATGGTTCCAGGACACCAAGTTCTTCAGTTCCGTTTCAGCAGTTCCACAGGAAGAGGGAAATCCTCTCCTGAAGGGAACAGAACACCCTTTAGGCAGTGCCTCGGTCAACAGTGGAAATGGATTTCTCAGGAGGTTAGCTCCCAGGACATGGCTGCAATGCAGGAGAAAGTTCAATGATCTCGCCAGAGTCATCAAGATAAGAATTTCACTTCTCACATAAATCACTCTGGCTTCACTAGCTGCAGATTTATGACTCTCAATTTTCCATTCTCCTGCTTCCCTTCATTAATCTATAAACACTGCACCACACACACATTGCAATTACTACTTTCACCACTACAGCAACCTACTGCCACATACCTCAAACCTTGCCTTGGGGTGGCACAATCTCTACAGGTTCCTCTAACTAACACACTTTCTATTTTTATGCAGGGCATCACAGAAAACATGCAGCAGGAAGCCAAAACCAAGCAAGGCTCATTCTATCTCCACGCAGAAGAAACAATGTGGATGGGGGGGCTGGCAGATGAGGTGACAACTTTGGCACGTGGCAATGCAGGGAAATGTTGATCATTGACATGTATATAAAGCACATCCCCAACATAAATCATAAAATTAATTGGTAAAGCATTCGTTGTGGCACCTCAGAGAAACAAAGGCAAAATACTGATGAGCAAATGCCGGTAGGATGTGCCTGACACAAGGATGGAAAATAATCATAAGAAATACGAGTGGACCATTCAGCCAATCAAGCCTGCTCTGCCATTCAATAAGATCATGGATGAACTGGTTACAGCCGTTTGGCTAAGGTTAAGTGACAGATCAAGCCCAAAATGGGCTGCAATGTCTTGTCTTGTTAGCTTCCCTTGTGGCGACCATGAATTGGATTTTGAATTTGGTTTTGGGAGCAAGCAAGGAATGGATTTGGGTTTGCTCTCTGTCCACTCCAAGCTTTGGCTTTGTAGCTTAAAAAAATTGAGCAAATTTTCCTTTAAAAAGTCTACTTTCCTGCCTGTCCTCACCACCCCCCTACCCCTCCGAACCCACACCCAATGCCGCCACATGCCCCCCCCAACCCCCAAACGTCAAACATCTGTTCAATTCAGCTTTGAATATATTCAACGGCCCAGCCTCCAACACTGTGGAAGAAAATTGCAAAGACTAGTGACCCTCAAGAAGAAGTTTCTCCTCATCTCCATCTTAAATGGGAGATCCCTCATTTTTAAAAAATTGTGCTCCCTGGTTCTACATTCTCCATGACTGAAAAAAATACCCTCAGCATTTATCCTGTCCAATCCCCTCAGAATCTTATTTCAATAAGATCACCTTTCATTCTCCTAAACTCCAATAAGTATAGGCTCAACATTTCCTCATAAAACAACACCTTCACTCCAGGCATCAGCCTAATGAACCTTCTCTGAGCTGTTTTTAAATGCAAGTATATCCATCCACAAATAAGAAGACTACAGCTCTACACAATGTGATCTCAGTAATGCACTGTATAGTTGTAGCAAGTTGCACTAAGGGCAGCACGGTGGCACAGTGGCTAGCACTGCTGCCTCGCAGCACCCAGGACCTGCGTTTGATTCCCAACTTGGGTCACTGTTTGTGCGGAGTTTGCACGTTCTCCCTGTGGATTTTCTCTGGATGCTCTGGTTTCCTCCCACGGTCTGAAAGACGTGCTGATTAAACTTTCAAAAAAAAACTTTTACTAACTGGTAATTTTCCTAAGCTTGGCTCGAGGTGGGGCACCTTGCCCTTCAGCTATTTGGTGTTGCAGCCCCAGATCTGAAGGGCTAAATTTTCCCTCAGTGTAACCGAACAGGTGCTGGAGCGTGGCGACTAGGGGATTTTCATAGTAACTTCTTTGCAGTGTGAATGTAAGCCTATTTGTGACACTAATAAATAAACTCAAACTTCTCTACTTTTATACTTTTGCAATAAAGGACAACATTCCATTTGCCTTCCTAGTTGCTTGCTACACCTACACACTAATGTATTTGTGAGTCATTTACAATGTGATGAAATGTGAACCATTGTTGAGCTACAAATGTGACTTCCACCTTCCCAACAATGTTACCCATAAACAACCAACACTGTTGTAACTTACTTCTGATTTCCTTTGAGCCAGTTGGCCTGGAGGGGCAACAAGCCTCTTCAAATTTTACCCCAGGAAGGAAAGACTCACCTTGGGGAAAGAGATGCAAGTGCCCTTCAGGTCTGGGGCTACAGCACCAGATAGCTGAAGGGCAAGGCACCCTTCGAGCCAAGCTTAGAAAAATTACCACTTAGTAAAGCTTTTTTTTAATAGTTTATTTATTAGTGTCACAAGTAGGGTTACATTAACACCGCAGTCAAGTTACTGTGAAAAGCCCCTAGTCGCCACAGTCCCTGAGCCTGTTTGGGTACATTGAGGGAGAATTTAGCATGGCCACCACACCTAATCAGCACGTCTTTCAGACTATGGGAAGAAACCGGAGCACCCAGAGGAAACCCACGCAGACATGGGGAGAACATGTAGACTCCATGCAGACATTGACCCAAGCTGGGAATCGACCTCAGGCCCCTGGCTCGGAGGCAGCAGGGCTAACCATTGTGTCACCCCAATAAAATAATAGAACATAGAAAAACTACAGCACAAACAGACCCTTCCGCCCACAAGTTGCACCAAACGTGTCCCTACCTACTAGACTTACCTAAAGCCCTCTATCTTACTAAGTCCCATGTACTTATCCAAAAGTCTCTTAAAAAGACCCTATCGAGTCCGCCTCCACCACCACTGTCGGCAGCCGATTCCACACACCCACCACCCTCTGAGTGAACAACTTACCCTAAGTTGAAACTCCTCAGTCAAATAAGACCAAATGTGGACAGGTACTTTTATCATTCATCCTCTATTCTGGACGTGAACAAAATCCTAGAATCCTACCTTTAATTTGATTCTAACAGTTCATTTGGTGGGGGGAATATATGGGCATGGGTGTCAATGAAGAGGAATTTTACACCACTCACACACACACACACACACATACAGATAAAGTGGATTAAGTGCAAGTCACCATTCTATCGAGTTCTAATCAAAGAGGCAGTGAATTAATCGGCCATCAGACATTGAGTTTGACTGAAAGCTCTCAATACAATACCTTTGGGCGTCTCCACTCCACGTCCCTGGTTTTGAATGAATCCGGTCCCAATTCGTTGAATCCCAGCGAGGATGGGCAAGCGGGGAAGCTCTCGTCGCAGAACAGGCTCCCTGTCTCCAGGCACTGCTGCCGGAGAGCGTGGAAATCCTGCTTCAGGAACTGGACGGGCTGCTGGTACGAGCCGATGCCCGCCGCCTGCTCCCGCAGCTTCTTGATGCGACTCGCCATCCCTGACATAGGGACGGTGCTGCCGGCTGCAGGCGCTTTGTACCAGGAGAGAGTGAGAGGGGGGGAGGGAGTGGCCCGGGAGGGGGGGGGACGCAAAAGCAGCACCAGACTCACTCCTGCACTGGATGGGATTGCTTCTCAAACACCCCTCACCTCCTCCAAATAAAAACCAGGAGGAGAGTTCTGCTTCTTGTTGCCTGTTGGGAGCTGGGTGCGGTGACACCTGCCCTGACAGCAAGGCGTGGAGAGGTGAGGACCTACCTCTACCCAACCCCTGAGCAAATTTCCATCATCTCCCGACCGCCCATTTCCAGGAGGCATTGCAAGCATGGCTGGCTGAAGACCTGCTTCCCCTGTAGAACAACTAAACTGAATTAATCAGAACGGAAATTAAGAGGGGAGGGGGCATCGTCCCCTTTAAACACAAAATTCACCCCCTTCCACGCAAACAAATCAACTTGAAAAGTCAAACTGAAATGGGGGTTAAAAGGGTTCGAAAAGGCACCCCGGCCCCTCCAGTGTCCCAACAGGCATGGTAGGGCTGACAGGTGCCAATGGACACCACAGCGGGTGGGATTTTTCAACCGCGCTCGCCACAAGGTGGGAAATTCCTGCCTGAGGCCAATGGACCTTAGCATGGTTGGCCCCCCATTCGCTATGATTCCTGTGGCGGGCGGGAGGAGAAAATGCTGCCCAACGTCTTTTCTAAGATGGTTTGATGTGTGGTTAATGCCTGCCTATCATGAGATATTCAACATTCCTCCCTCTCATTGTGTGTTGGTGTTGATTTGAAAAGATAATGCCCAGAATCATGGAACAAAAGTGCATGACGAAAACCACATCTCCTCAGGTTACACTCTGTTAGTGACGCTGGAGTCACGGGGAGAGGATTTCTTCTGCTTGCTATTCAGGCTTACACAGAAACATAGACACTAGAAGTAGGAGTCGGCCATTCGGCCCTTCGAGTCTGCTCTGACATTCATTTTGATCATGGCTGATCATCGAATTCAATATCCTGACTCCCCCTCCCCTCCCCACAATATCCCTTTACTCCATCACACCTCCACATCCTCTCACAATATCACTTTAGTCCCTTGAGCTAGATCTAATTTCTTCTCGAAATCAGACGACGTTTTGGCCTCAACTACTTTCTGTGACAGTGAATTCCACATATTCACCACCTTTGGTGGAAGAAATTTCCCCTCACCTGAGATCTAAAAGATTTATCCCTTATCCTCAAACTATGACCCCTAGTTCTGGACTCCCCCACCACTGGGAACATTCTTTCTGAATATCCCTGTCTAACCCAGTCAGAATTTTATAAGTTTCTATGAGAGCCCCTCCCACTCTTCTAAACTCCAGTGACTGTAATCCTAATCAATTTAGTCTCTCCTCACGTGACAGACCTGCATCCCAGAGATCAGCCTTGTAAACCTTTGCTGCACTCCTTCAATAGCAAGGACATCCTTCCTCAGCTAAGGCTTGTTATTAAAATATTGGTCAAAAAAAGACTCGCTTCCTGCTTTTTGTTGTCACTCCTTTGGGCATATCGGGCAAGAGCAGCATTATGCCCACCTCCAATTATTGCTGAGAAGGTGGTGGTGGGGGGCCACCTTCTTGAATCAATTACAGCAGCCTAAATGATTAGGGATGGATGAGATGCTGGTCTTGCCAATGGCACCCACATCTTAAAGAGGAATGAAAAATAGTAGGAAGGTGGTGGGGGACCTATTCCCACATTATTGATAGATAGGAAGTCCCAGGATTCTGACTGAGTGATGTAGGAGGAATGGTGGTATACTCCCAAGTCAGGATCACGTGTAACCTGAAGGTGATATTTATCTTGTGTCTGGTGTCTGCTGTCCGTCAAGATGGTCAAGGTTGCAGGTTCGGGAGATGCTGTTGGTTAATTGTCACAGACACATATCAACCTAAGAAAACCTTCCCCTGTTGACACCTAACACGCGAAACAGACATTTGTATTCTTGTCTACAACTGACACGTTCCCAACCAGCCCACTCAAAAATTGGATCAATGACATCTCCATCTCACCAGGCTGAGATTCATGCCAGCGTTTTGTTCTGTCGACACAATGACCCTTCTATCCCTCGGGCAAGTGATTGCCAGCAGGGCAGTCAGCAATGGAGTATGCCCCCACTCTGCTTCACCCAATATCCACACAAGCAGATCAATAATCAGAGGCAGGAACCAAGGGTAAGTTAACATGGCAGAGTCATTTTAATTAAGTTGGATAGGGACTCTTGCCATTAACATCCTTTCAGAAGTCAAACCTGCCAGAGGGTATTTTGAATAGCATCCTGTCCATTTTAAAATATTTACTTTTTCCATAAAAATGGGTACTGCCGTACGGCAGTGAACACGTTACGCTGGGCTATTGGCTGAAGCAGCTCTCAAGTGGATAGAATGGAAGTTTTTGAATCTGAGCAGTTTCAATCCAGTTCCCAAATACCAGGAAATGCCAGTCCACAGCATAGCGAAGCCCCATTTAGTGTAACTTACATCTGGCAGGTGTTGTAAAACATTCCATATGATGGGCAGTTCCTCAAAAGTTGAAACTGTCAGTATCTGCAGGCTGTAAAAACCTGGACAAGTTTCAGGCTTGAGCTGATAAATGACAGATAACATTTGTGCCAGAAAATAACCAGTTGTCCAAAATAAAAGAAGCCATTATCTCCTCTTGACATTCAATGGGATTGCCAATGCTGAAATTCTCACCATCAACATCTTGGAAGTTATACTGACAAGAAACTGAACGAGACCAGACATATAAATACGGTGGCTACAAGAGTAAGTGAAAGACTGGGAATTCTACACCAAGTTAATCAACTTATGGCTCCCCAAAGCCTGTCCACCATTTACAAAGGCATAAGTCAGAAGTATGATGGAATATTCCCCACTTGCCTGGAAAAGTGCATCTCTAACAACACCGAAGAAGCTTGGCACCATCCAGCACAGTCACCTGATTGACGTTTGCACTATCTGCCAGCTTAACATTCACTTTCTTCGTAAGGGCACATAGTAGAGCAGTGTGTACTAACTACAAGATGCAGTGCAGCAATTCGCTAAGGCTCCTTTGACGGCACCTTCTAAACCCATGAGCTCTTCTGCTTTGAACAGTGGTTCTTGAAGTGGGGGCATGTACCCTGAAGATACAGCACATGTCTATACGGGGGCGGGGGGGGGTTCTTAAATAAAATGTGTAATGGTGGGTATCCCCCGTTTAAAGTATATCCACATTCTCTGAATATTGCTGCTCTTGTTTTTAAACATAGTTACAGCATCTTTGAAAAATAAACAAGCTGCTTTGCTTGCTGCTTGCTCTGACCCACTCACCTCTTCCCTCCCCCAGCTACTTCCCCCTCCCACTCGCTGCTTCCCCATCCCCACCCTCCCACTCGTTGCTTCCCCATCCCCACCCTCCCACTCGCTGCCACTGCCTCCCCCTCGCTGCTTCCTTCTCCCGACCTTCCCCTTCGCTGCTTCCCTCTCCTGATTCCCCCTTGTTCTACTTCCTTCCTTGACCCTCTCCCTGCGCCCCTCCCCTGAACGTCCTGTGCCCTGATCCTCCCACTTTCCCCTCCCAGCTCTCCTGCTCACTTCTTCCCCGCCTGACCCCTCGCCACTTGCTACCCTTCTCCGAAGCCCTTTCTCGCAGCGTGATTGAGTGAGCGGGGCAGGAAGTGGGAAGCAACGAATGGGAGGCAGGAAGTGGTGAGCAGGATGTACTGAGCGGGAGACAAGAAGCTCCAAAAATCAAGCTCATCCAATGAAATCGTATGTAAACAATTATTATTTTAGGCATGTATTTACCTGCACACTGTGTTTAGAATGATTTGCAAAATGTGTTGTCATTAATATGTGGGTAATTAAAAAATAAATTGCCAGGAGAAATACTCCAAAAGTTGATAAATCTGAATAAGGGTACAAGGCCAAAATGTTGTGAACTATTGGAATCAAAGAACAAGCGAAGCAGATGCCTGGGAACACCACTAGTTGGCAGTTCAGTTCCATGCCACACACCATCCTGACTTGGAACTACATCACTTTCACTATCAAAGCCACTCCCTAACAGCACTGTGGATGTACCTACACCACATTGACTGCAGTGCTTCAAAAAGACTCACCACCCTCTGCACAATGACAATTAGGGATGGGCAATAAATGTTCACTTTGCCAGTGACACCCACATTCCAAGAACAAATAATAAAACTTTGGCTCGATTCAATGTTTGCCGAGCAAGCCACTCAGCTGTTTCCAATCACTATGAAGAAAACAGAAAGCAATGAAACTGGACGCACTGCCCGGCATTGCAGTAGGTATCAGAAATGATAACGGCAAACCCAGTCCTGTTAACCCTGCAAAGTCCTCCTTACTAACGTCTGGGAGTTTGTGCCAAAATTGGGAGCCTGAGCACACAGAATACAAGAGCAACAGCCTCCCTCAGCGGGTGAATCAGTACTCCTACATGTTAAAACACCACTTGGAGGAAGCAATGAAGGTGGCAAGTGTGCTGAATGTATTCTAGGTGGGGGATTTCCCTGTCCATCACCAAGAGTCGCTTGGTAGTCCCACCAAAGACCAAGCTGGCCAGGTCCTAAAGGACACAGCTGCTAGATTGGAACTAGGTGGCAAGGGAAGCAACAACAGGGAAAACTATACTTGACCCCATCCTCATCAACCTGCTAGCCGCAAGTACATCTGTCCATGACAGCATTGGTAGGAGTGACCACCGCACAGTCCTTGTAGGGACAAAGTCTTGTCTTCACATTGGGAATGACCTCCATCATGTTGTGTGGTGCTACCACCATGTTGAATGTGATAAGCTTTAAACAGATCTAGCAACTCAAGACTGAGCATCCATGAGGCACTGTGGGCCATCATCTGCAGCAGAATTGTACTCAACCTCAATCTGTAACCTCATGGCCCAGCACATCTCTCATTTTACTGTTACCATCAAGCCAAGGGATCAATCCTGATTCAACAGAGAGAGTGTAGGGGGGCATGCCAAGAACAATACCATGCATAACTAAAAATGAGGTGTCACTCTGGTGAAACTACAAGAGCCAAACAGCATAAGCAGCAAATAACAAACAAAGCTGAATGATTACACAACCAACAATTCACTGGAGGAGGCGGAGGATCCACAAATATCCCCACCTTCAATGATGGAGGAGCCCAGCACAGTGTAAGAGATAAGGCTGAAGAATTTGCAATGATCTTCAGCCAGAAGTACCAGCTGGATTTTCCATCTTGGCCTCCTCCAGAGGTCCCCAGCATCACAGATGTCAATCTTCAGCCAATTCTATTCACTCCATGTGATAGCAAGAAAGGGCTGAAAGCACTGGATACTGCAAGGCTCTGTGCCCTGTCAATATTTCAGCAATAGTACAGAAGACTTGTGCTCCAGAATTGCCTTGCCCACCCCCAAACTGTTCCAATACAGCTACAAAACTGGTATCTACCCGGCAATGTGGAAAGTTGCCCAGGTATGTCCTGCACACAAGAAGCAGAACAAATACAGTCTGGCCAATTAGCTCCCTACCAGTCTACTCAGAATCATCAATAAAGTGATGCCAGGGGCCATCAACAGGGCTATCAAGCAGCACTTACTCAGCAATAACCTATTCATGGGCACTCAGTTTGGATTCCACTAGGGTCACTCAGGTCCTGACCTCATTACAGCTTTGGTTCAAACATGAACAAAAGAGTTGAATGTCAGAGGTGAGGTGCTAGTAGTGACTGTCCTTGACATTAGGGCAGCATATGATAGAATATAGCATCAGGGAGCCCCTAGCAAAACCGGAGTCAATAGCACTTGACGGAAAACATTGGAATCATATGTGGCACAAAGGAAGATGGTTGTAGTTGTTAAAGGTCAATCATCTCAGCTCCTGGAGATCACTGCAGGAATTCCTCAGGGTAATGTCTGAGACCTAACCATCTTCAACTGCTTCATCAATGAACTTCCTTCCATCATAAGGTCAGAAGTGGGGATGTCTGTTGATGACTGCACAATGTTCAGCATCATTCACCACACTTCAGATACTGAAGCAGTCCATCTCCAAATGCAGTAAGACTTGGGCAATATTCAGACTTTGGCTGACAAGTAGTAAGTAACATTCATGCCACATGAGTACCAGACAATGACCATCTCAAACAAGAGAGGATCCAGCTAGTGCCCCTTGACATTCAATGGTATTATCATCATTGAATCCCCCACTATGAACATCCTAGGGGTGACCATTGACCAGAAACAGAACTGGACTAGCCTCAAAAATATTGTGGCTACAAGAGCAGGTCAAAAGTTAGGAATCCTGTGGCAAGTAACTCACCTCCTGACTCCCCAAAGTCTGTCCACCATCTACAAGGCACAAGTCAGGAGTATGATGGAATACACCCCACATGCCTGGATGATTGCAGTTCCAATAGCACTCAAGAAACTTAACACCATCCAGGACAAAGCGGCCTGCTTGATTACTATCTCTTCCACAAACATTCAAACCCACAAACAGTGACAGTGGTTTGTACCATCTACAAGATGCACTGCAGGAACTCACTAAGGCTCCTTAAACAGCACCTCCCAAAGCCACAACCACCATCACCTAGAAGGACAAGAGCAGTAGATACCTGGGAACACCACCACTTGGAATTTTCCCTCAAAGTCACACACCATCTTGAAAGTATATCATGCTCCCTTCACTGTTGCTGGGTCAAAACCCTGAAATTCCCTTCTTAACTGCACTGTGGGTGTACCTACACCTCACAGGCTGCAACGGTTCGAGAAGGCAGCTCATCACTGCCTTCTAAAGGGCAATTAGAGATGGGTAATAAATGCTGGCCTAGCCAGCAACACCCATAATCACGTAAATGAATTTTTAAAAATGTAGTTAAAAGTTTGAAGATTCAAGTTTCGTTCCATCAGTTTATAATGCAAATTGTAATGCAACTCTGCCAGAAACACTGGGATAGACTGCCAACGTGCCAGCTAGGTGCAAGATCGACACTATGGATCGGCTACTTATTATACAAACAGTCTGATTTTAGCTTCAGGTAATTAAATCTGTAGTTGAAAGATTGTTAAAAACAAAGTCAGACAATTCCTATTATGAAGAACCAATTCACAGCACTAGTTTATACCCAAGCAATAATCTGAAAGCCCCTGCTAATTTTTGTATGAGGCACTAACCTGAAGGTTAATTCGGGTTGTATAATTCAGTTGCTTATTAAAGATGCTGTGGCACATTTTGAAGTGAGTTATTCTGGTGCCCTGTCCTCTCCACTGACAAACAAATTAAATAGCAATTCTTCTTTTTGCTGTGTTTTGGATCTTGCTATATATAAATCAGTTGCCCCATTTGTCCATACAGGAGTAGACAATTCAGCTCCCTCAGTCTTGAAATTTTCAACTGATCCAACATTCACAACCTTGTCAACAAGCACATTTCCAACTTGGTGAATCTGTGGAACTCCTTGCTGTAGAGGGCTGTGGAGGCCAGGTCATTGAGTGTCTTTAAGACACAGATAGTTAGGTTCTTGATTAATAAGGGGATCGTGGGTTATGGGGAAAAGGCAGGATAATAGGGATGAGAAAAAAAAAATCAGCCATGACTGAATGGTGGAGCAGACTCGATGGGCCGAGTGGCCTAATTCTGCTGCTATGTCTTATGGTCTTCTACCCTCTATGTGGAAAACGCTTCCTGATTTTACTCCCAAATTGCTTGGTTTCAATGTGAAGAATATGTCCCTATGTCCTGTATCTTCCCACCAGAAGAAATGATTCCATTGTGTCATTGTTTCCATTACGGGTTGGCACAAGGGGCAGCACAGTGGTTAGGAATGCTGCCTCACAGTGGCAGGGACATGGGTTCAATTCCAGCCTTGGGTGACTGTCTGTGTGGAGTTTGCACATCCTCTCTGTGTTTGCATGGGTTTCCTCCGGGTGATCTGGTTTCCTGCCACAGTCTGAAAGATATGCTGGCTAGGTTGACTGGCCATTATAAATTACCCCTTAGTGTCAGGGTGACTGGCAGGGTAAATAGGTGGGGTTACGGTGATGGGGCATGGGCGGGATTGTTGTCAGTGCAGACTCAATGGGCTGTATGGCTTCTTTCTGCACTGTAGGGGTTCTATGAACCCTGTTAGTTCCCTTTATCTAAATTCACCCAACCTTCTAAACTTAAGAGAACGCAAGCCAAATATATGCAGTCCATCATCAGAATTTATTATTTTTTCAGCCCTGGTATAATTTTAATCGAGCCAGAAAAGTAATTTAAGTGTCTGTGCACAAAATACTAGTGCATAGCTACAAGAAAATGAGTCCAAAAAGGCAAATGAAATCTTGGCACTTTCCTTAGGATTGGAATTCAAAAGTGCTGCATTTTGTTTTGAAAACAGAATTCCAGGGAAGATATATTCGCTTCCAAGGTAATATATCTTTCCTGGACTTCTGTTCACAAACTAAATGCAGCACAGTCGATTGGGAATCTGACCTTGCATCACCTATTCACCTTTGAATTCTAATCCTTCTGAGATAAGTACCAAGATTTCACTCACTCACATTTTCGGATACATTTTTTTGTCGTGGTGCATTAGTATTTTGTCCACAGACACTTAAAGCACTTTTTTCAACCAGAGTTTCTGCTTTCTCAGTTTTAAGAAAATATTATAATTTCTCATGTTTATGTTTCAAAGTGGATAGTCACAGAGGTTTGCAGCATAGAAACCCAAATTGTCCATGCTGCCCAGTTTTTGCCATTAAGCTAGTCCCAGTTGTCCGATTTGGCCCATATCCCTCTATACGAATCTTGCCCATGTAACTGTCTAAACACTTCTTAAAAGACAAAATTGTACCTGTTTCTATTACTACCTCTGGCAGCTTGTTCCAGACACTCACCACCCTCTGAAAAAATTACCCCTCTGAACCCTTTAATATCACTTCCCTCTCACCTTAAATCTGTGCCCTCTAGTTTTAGACTCCCCTACTTTTGAGAAAAGATATTGACTATCTATGCCCTCATCATTTTATAGACCTCTTTAAGATCATCCCTTAGCCTCCTATGCTCCACGGAAAAAAGTCCCAGTTTATCCAGCCTCTTCCTTGTAACTCAAACCATCAAGTTCTGGTAGCATCCTAGGAAATCTCAAATTGGATGACTTCACATTTATCCACATTAAACTTTTAACTTATTCGATCTGTCTATGGCCATTTGTGACTTTGCCCATTGACATAATTGGCTGTGCCTACTAAATTAGCACCTACTGACACTTTGGATTGACATTTGATTCTTTCAACCACATCGTTAATATATATGTGTTGAAAAGCTGACACACTGGTACAGATCCCTGGGGGACACCACTTTGCACATCTCACCACTCAAGAGTTTAGGGTATTTTATGAACACAAGCAGAAATGTCTTGTAATGTTTTGGGACTGAGGACATTTCTGGACATAAAATATAAACGCAAATTACTGCAGCTGCTGGAATCTGAAACAAAAATAGAAAATACTGGAAAATCTCAGCCGGTCTGACAGTATCTGTGGAAAGAGAATAAAGCCAACGTTTTGAGTCTGGATGACCCTTCGTCAGAGCTGAAGACAAGGAAAAAAGGACAAGAATTATACTGTGAGGGCTGTAATCGATAGGAATGGCATAGACAAAAAGACAAGGGAAACGTAAATTGTGATGATGAAAGTAGAATTGTGCTAAGAGCGTCCATTTTTGGACATGTTCTGAAAATATTACAGTTAGGGTGCTTGCAAACAGAACACTGCAAAAACTCTTGCTTACATGCAACCAGATCTGCACAACTGGATTTGAAAAGGGCAGGTCAGGAATTGTTTATGGATGTTATTAACATGGACTTGCAGAAGGTCATAGGTAAAGTTCCTCATGACTTAGGTTAGGCACATTGGTCATGCTAAATTCTCCCACTGTATACCCAAACAGGCACCGCAGAGTGGCGACTAAGGGACTTTCACAGTAACTTCATTGCAGTGTTGACATAAGCCAACTCGTGACTAATAAATAAAAATTTTAAACTCATAAATGATTGATAATTAAGATTGAAGTTTATGGGAATTAATTGTTAACTGGTTTGACTGAGATTAAGTACAGGTGCTCTGATGGGCTGGATGTGACGAGTGATGTTTGCCAAGGATCTGTGTTGGGGCCTTAACTATTTACTGTATTTATCAATGACTTAGAGGGTGAGATAAAAAGCCATATATCCAAATTTATCAAATGCACAATTGTCGATAGTGTAAGTAGTGCAGATGGAAGAATAAAATTATAAAGAGATAAAAACAGTTTAAATGAAAGGGCTAAATTGTGAAAGTAGACTTCAATATCGGCAAATGAAAGAGAGACCAACCACTTAGAACATAAAAAAGATTGAACAATGTACATTCTAATGGTGAAAAGCTTGGAGCAATAAACACCAGCAGAGACTTGTGTGTCCAAGATTGGAGATCAATAACAGGTCATAAACAGGTATGGAAAATAATCAGTAAGGCTAACGGAATAATAGCCTTTAAACTTAAAGGACTAGAACAGAGGGGTTGGGGTGGGAGTAGGGAGAGGGGCATGAGTAGAAGTCATGCTACAGATATCATAAGCCCTAGTTAAACCACATGGAGTTGTGTGAGCAGTTCTGGGCATCACATCAGAGGAAGCATATACTGGAAGGCAGTGCAGTGTAAATTTATCATAGAAATCATAGAAACCCTATAGTGCAGAAAGAGGCCATTTGGCCCATCGAGTCTGCACCAGCCACAATTCCACCCAGGCCCTACTCCCACATCCCTACATATTTTCCCCACTAATCCCTCTAACCTACACATTTCAGGACACTAAGGGCCAATTTTACAATGGCCAATTAACCTAACCTGCACATCTTTGGACTGTGGGAGGAAACCGGAGCACCTGGAGGAAACCCATGCAGA
Source organism: Carcharhinus amblyrhynchos (assembly GCF_965287045.1). Lineage (NCBI taxonomy): Eukaryota > Metazoa > Chordata > Chondrichthyes > Carcharhiniformes > Carcharhinidae > Carcharhinus > Carcharhinus amblyrhynchos. The sequence goes on along the minus strand of NC_137335.1, from coordinate 66,845,781 downwards.
CACGAGGAGAATGTGCAAACTCCACACCGATAGTGACCCAAGCCAGGAATCGAACCCGGGTCCCTGGAGTTATGAAGCAGCAGTGCTAACCACTGTGTTACCATGCCGCCCATTTACCAGAATGACATATGTACTCCAAGGATTAAACTACAAGGAGCAGCTGAATAAACTGGAGTTGTATTCCCTGAATTTAGAAAATGAAGGAATAATTTAAATCAAAGTTATGATTTAATCAAAATTATAATCAAAGTCAATGATTTAATCAAACTGCACATTAATATTGTGCTTCCCTCATGGCGCCAGGGATCCGGGTTCGATTTGCAGCTTGGGTCACCCTCTGCGCAGAGTCCGCACGTTCTCCCCATGTCTGCATGGGTTTCCTCCGGGTGCTCTGCTTTCCCCCCAACAGTCTGAAAGACATGCTGGTTAGGTGCATTGGCTATGCTAAATTCTCCCTCAGTGTATCCGAACAGGCGCTGGAGTGTGGCAATTAGGGGATTTTCACAGTAACTTCATTGCAGTATTAATGTGAACCTACTTGTGACATTAATAAATAAACTTTAAACATTTCAACAGAGTTTTATTATACAGAATGATGATTTCTTTCACTTGCAGCACTTATAACTTAGGCGTTACGGATTCGAAATTACCTCCTGCAGCTCTCTGTCAGTTATTTGCAATGGAGTTTAGAAAATCACAAAAATTTGGATTTTGTGTAATTATTATTTGTGTAGACATAAAATGAATAACAGTTTCCTTCCCAGCCTCCAGACTGTATAATCTGTAGTCCAAGAGAGGGCTGAGTCACTATGGCCTAAATTGGCTGTTTTATAGTCAAATCCCTTTTTCCAACCAACTTTGTTAGTACAGACATGCTTTTGGTCAATTTAATTTCTTGAATCTAATTACAATACATCTGTTTGTGAATTTCTGACTAAGTGTCCAGGTACAGAAATTGCATGTCACAGTAGGTATACCTACTGTATACACATTTTTTAAATTAATTCATGGGACATGTGTGTCGCTGGCTAGCCAGCATTTATTGCCCATCTCTAATTGCCCGAGAACAGTTGAGAGTCAACCACATTGCTGTGGCTCTGGAGTCACATGTAGGCCAGACCAGGTAAGAATGGCAGATTTCCTTCCCTAAAGGACATTAATGAACCAGATGGGTTTTTCCGATAATTGACAATGGTTTCATGGTCATCAGGAGATTTTTAATTCCAGATTTTTTTATTGAGTTCAAATTCCATCATCTGCCATGGCAGGATTTGAACCCGGGTCCCCAGAACATTAGCTGAGTTTCTGAATTAATATCAAAGGATCTTGGCCTCTTGGCCATCACCGACCCCCCCCCGCCCCTCCCACCACCACTCCCCCCCACCCCCCGCCCCACCACCAACCTTTTGGCTCCTGCAGACATCCCATATGCCCAATCTGTGTTTTTACTGTATTCCACACATTATAGTGCTGAGGAACACCACTAATTCCGAATTGTGTAGCTTTATATCTATTTTGAGGCATGGAAAATCCCTGAAGGAATTTATGCAACAGTTGGGCGTAGCTCCTGAAGGATTACTCACTTTGAATTCTTCGAATACAATAATTCAAATAATTCTGAGAAATCAGGTCAGTAACATATGTTTTAAATTTTGTCCAGGGAGTGTCAGACAAATTGTCTGATTTGGACAATTCTTGCCAAAGCATAAACAATGATTTGCTGAAACAAATTGTTTTGGGTATTAATACAAACTGGGTGTAATTGACTGACAAAGCAGCCCCAGTTTCAGCTGGAGGTGGGAATCGTGTAGGGAGTGCACACAGGCTGCAACCCTCATTTGGAAAGGTTTCAGCTATTTTAACTCCCGAGCCTCCTTTAAATGTGAAGGGTGGGCAGGTTTCCCAATCACCTCCAGGATTTTTCCATCTTCCCCCTTCGTAACCTGCACTAGCCTCACACATCTGCTTTGGTCAATCTATTTTCTTGATTCGAATTAAAATACCTAAGTTTGTGAAATTCTGTCCAAATGTCCCAGGTATAGGCATGTGCCAGAATTTTACCGGCACGCCCGCCCCAAGCTCGGCATTCTCTGATGGTCTCCGGCAGGATCTTATGAGCCTCCAGCGGGCAAGGCAGTAAAATTCTGGCACATGTCACAGCAGATACACCTGATGCTACATATTTGTAATATAGGTATGCCCAATCTGTGTTTGTACTGATTTCCGCATATAATTGTGTTGGGGAACACCACTAATTCTGAATTGATTTGCTTGACAGATATGATAACTCGATAATCGACGAGTTAGCTAACGCGAACTCTCAGGGACTCTCCCCCAGCACAAGACCTTAATCTCCTACATGGCTGCTTGGAGTCAGTGGATTGGTCACTATTTAAAAACCCTGCGACCAGCCTAACCGAGTACGCCACTACCGTTACTGACTTCATTAGTAAGTGTGTAGAAGACTGTGTGCCAAAGAAGCAAATCCATGTGTTCCCCAACCAGAAACCATGGATGAACAGGGATATCCACTGCTTGCTGAAGTCCAGGTCTGAGGCATTCAAGTCAGGTGACACAGGCCTATATAAGAAAGCCAGATACGATCTAAGGAGATCCATCAAAGATGCCAATAATCAGTACCGGACCAAGCTAGAGTCCCAGGCTAGCTTCACCGAGCCCCACCAACTATGACATGGTCTGCAAGACATAACAGGCTACAAGATGAAGGCATGTAAAATCGCCAGCTCCGACACACCTCTCCCTGATCATCTCAATGCATTCTATGCCTGTTTTGAGCAAGAGGTCAGCGAGAGCATGCCCCCCACCCTGGAAGCCCTGGATGAACCTATATCTGGGGTTGCCATTGCAGATGTCAGAGCAGCTTTCTCGAAGGTCAACCCATGGAAAGCGACTGGCCCAGATGGGGTACCCAGATGAGCACTCAGATCCTGTGTGGATCAGCTGGCAGGGGTATTCGCAGACATCTTCAACCTCTTTTTACAACAATCTGAGGTCCCTATCTGCTTCAGGAAGGCAACCATCATCCCGGTATCTAAGGACAACCAAGCAGCGTGCCTTAATGACTATCGGCCGGTGGCTCTGACATCCATCATTATGAAGTGCTTCAAAAGGCCAGTCATGCCACGAATCGATTACAGTCTCCTGGACGACTTCCCAGACACCATCTTCCTGGCCCTGCATTCAGTCCTGGAACAAGGATAACAAGGATACTTATGTCAGACTCCTATTTATTGACTATAGCCCAGCCTTCAACACCATTATTCCCTTGAAACTCATCTCCAAACTGTGGCCTAGGCCTCGGCTCCTCCCTCTGCAACTGGATCCTGAACCTCCTAATTCACAGACCACAATCAATAAGGATAGGCAACAACACCTCCTCCACGATCATCCTCAACACCGGTGCTCCACAAGGTTGCGTTCTCAGCCCCCTACTATACTCCTGATACACCTTCAATTCCATTTTCAAGTTTGCTGATGACATCACTGTAGTGGGTTGGTTCTCAAACAATAATGAGGCAGAGTACAGGAATGAGATCGAGAATCTGGTGAACTGGTGTGGCAACAATAATCTCTCTCTCAACGTCCACAAAACGAAGGAGATTGTCATCGACTTCAGGAAGCGTAAAGGAGAACATGCATCAATGGGGACGAAGTAGAAATGGTTGAGAGCTTCAAGTTTTTAGGTGTGCAGATCACCAGGAACCTGTCTTGGTCCCTCCATGCTGACACTATGGTTAAGAAAGCCCACTAATGCCTCTACTTTCTCAGAAAACTAAGGCAATTTGGCATGTCAGCTATGACTCTCAACAACTTTTACAGATGCACTACAGAAAGCATTCTTTCCGGTTGGATCACAGCTTAATATGGTTCCTGCTCTGCCCAAGACGGCAAGGAACTACAAAGGGTTGTGAATGCAGCCCAATCCATTCTCCCATTTATTGACTCTGTCAACACTTCCCGCTGCCTCAGCAAAGCAGCCAGCATAATGCACCCTGGACATTCTCCCTTCCACCTTCGTCCGTCAGGAAAAAGATACAAAAGTCTGAGGTCACGTACCAACTGACTCTTAAGAACAGCTTCTTCCCTGCTGCCGTCAGACTTTTGAGTGGATCTAACTTACATTAAGTTGATCTTTCCCTTTACCCGAGCAATGATCAACACTACATTCTGCATTCTCTCGTTTCCTTCTCTATGAATGGTATGTTTTGTCTGTATAGCAAGCAAGAAACAATACTTTTCACTGTGTTAATACATGTGACAAAAATAAATCCAATCAAATAATACAGGAAAGTGGAGGAGTCAATTCCTGGTAGGCTGGGTGGGTTAAAATGGCTCTGGCATTTCTGGACAATTACAATTTGTTCATTTTGGACTGTGGCAAATTCATGCAAGATCTACCGATCTGCTCTGACTAAGAGTCATCCAGACTCAAAACGTTAGCTCTCTTCTCTCTCCACAAATGCTGACAGACTTAGAGATTTTCTATTTTTGTTTCAAATTCCAGCATCAGCAGTAAGTTATTTTTATCATGCGAGATTATTATGATTTGTTCTCAGCCTTCTGGCGAAGATTAAGCATCGGATCAAGGCCGAGATGGAGTGCAATGCCTTTTGTCAGCTTGGATCTTTTACGTCTCTCTCATAGGGACCATGAATTGAATTTGAATTGGTTTTGGAGCAAGCAAGGAGATGGATTTAGGGTTTGCTCTGTCTACCCTGCACATTGGCTTTCTAACTCTGAGAAATGAATCACATTAAAAAGAACTTAGTGTCCTTTGGTAGGAAGCCACAAACGCAGAGTTAATCACTCTCAAAGCACTAGGGATGGAGTTTTACAAAACTATTATTCATACTTTTTCAAATTGGACACTGAGGTAAAATAAAAAAAGCCAAAATGAATCCATTCACCTGTGAAGATTTGTTTCTGTGTGACTTGCTCTGGGTTAACGTTTGAAGTGGACATCCCAACCGTACCCGTGCTGAGATTGGCTATCTCAGTTACTGGTCAGGAACCATACCGTTAATCTTACTGTTCTGACTGGTAGAATTCATATTGGGTGTTCATTTATCAAATAACAATCATCATTGTTCCAACATTGCTGGTTGTGCCTACAACTGCCTAGCTCTAAACTCAGGAATTCCCTTCCTAACCCCAGCTGACCCCCCCTCCACACCCCGGACCCCAGCTGACTTACAAAACTCCCAATGCTAATTGTAGAATAATTGCCCAAAAACAAGATGAAAAAAATTGTAGAATGATTCCATCCAGACAAGCATTTAACACGTTAAATTGGTTAATATGTTGAGAACTACAAACTTATTTCTTCTTTCAGGAATATATGTTAACTATGATTGTAACACTATATTCTGCACCTTCTCCTTTCCTTCTCCTCTATGTACTCTATGAACAGTATGTTTTGTCTGTATAGTGCGCAATACTTTACACTGCATCCCATTACACGTGACAATTACAAATCAAATCACGAGCAACGATTGCAAAGCAGAATGTGGAGCTTCAACACAAGAAAGCATGGAATGAAAAAAAAATTTGCGCTTGCCAAAAAAGCATAAAATCAGCCTTTCATAGACCCGAGCCCAATTTATAAATTTCTCACGGAATTTTTAAAAATCTCCATGTATATAAAAGTGGTTCTCAATATTCTGATTGCTTGCTTTCCATTGACAGCACTTAATTGGTTATCTCACCATGAGCATCATATGAAACACTAATATTGCTGTATGTATTTCACAAGATTAAAGGAATTTCAATTCAAAAGGAGGTCATTTGTCCCACTGTGCTCATGCAAGCTCCATCTTGGGCTTGTCTACTTTAATCAAAAAACAGGCAGCGTGGTGGCACAGTGCTGAGCACTGCTGCCTCACAGCTCAAGGGATACAGGTTCAATTCCGGCTTTGGGTGACTGTCTGTGTGGAGTTTGCACGTTCTCCCTGTGTCTGTGTGGGTTTTGTCCCACAGCCCAAAGGTGGGTAGGTTAGGTGGATTGGCCATTGTAAATGAGTGGGTTCAGAGGATCTGGGTAAGATGCTCTGTCAGAGAGCTGGTACAGACTTGATGGGCTGAATGGCCTATTCTGCACTATACAGATATCTATGAGATTCCCCTGAACTGATTTTAGGCCTAATAATATTTTTCTTCTTAAAATGTTTATCTAATATTTTTCATGTCATTATATTGTCTGGCTTCAAAAACCACTCAATCCCATATCCTACTGGAAAAACAACAGCTTTTCAAATTTAAGGCCTCCAATACAGATTCACCAGCCAGTGGGAGTAATCATTTACTGTTCAGTCTTTTAAATTCTTTCATGGCTAATAGATAACTCCTTAATCTTTGCTGTAGTTAATACAGTCAGAGAAACTGAATTTGGACTTGGTGATACCTGATTATTTTGGGTGCTGACTCCCATTAGGGTTTTAGAATGGCATCTCTGGTACACTACTAACATGAAACATGGTGAATGCTGTATCAGTAATGTATGATAATGTGTGCCCACTTAATGCCCGCAAGAAACATGCAGAATGTTTGTGGTTTGTCTTGCGACCCAATTCATTCTGGGAAGGTTTCCCTCGACTCATGAGTGCCTCAAGTAGGTTACTTCAAAACTATCTCATTAACACTATATACACAATAGCATAATGGCTAAGTACTTCCTCTTGTGTACAAACTATTTTGTCTCTCTACACGGAGTCTCTAGTATGTGACTGCCAATGTCACTATTACACCATGATATTCATCACCATCTCTGCAAGCTAACCATTATGCTACACAGAGCGAGCAGTTCATGCTGTCAATCAGTATTCCATGCTGTTTTGACACCAGCAGAGACAAGTTAGAATTCAATGTTCCAGCTCATGCTGACCATGACATTAAGTAGCATGAAGAACACCCCATCAACGCTATGTAAAGGGCTGTTCAAATGCTTAAGGTCACTATTTGCTTAATTGCTTCTAGCTGCTACAGTTACCAGTCCTTTCTAAAGTTGCTTCAGGTTTCAAAAGTCGACAAGGAATGGTGTGGCAGGTACTAAACAACTTAGTGCTGACTTCAAGCTTCTTCATAAACCTGATGCTCTAAGACATTTTTATAAAAAATGCCTACCTCATGGAATTGTACATGACTGGAGAAAGAGCAAAGGGTACACAGAGCAGGACAAAATATTGTTGTGAATATATATCTTCAACAACCTTTTTTTAAGATTTGGGAGGTTGTTGAATTACTTGGAAATTCCTTGGAAGTGACCTGTTTTTGAAAGTGGGTAAATCCACTTTGGCCTCTCCACAAGTTGCATTTTCCAAGAATTTGTATGACTTCATCTAATTATCCAGCAAGGAACCTGAGGAGATTTCAACTATTTGTTAACTTGAACTTTAATAGGTGGAGACAGAAAAACAAATTGTTTTCAGAGGCTTTTTCAGAGTGATTTTCTGGAAACCACAGGACATGAGTTTCTGGTTTGAATCTTTTTGTTAGACTCAGTTTGAGAATAGACTGAAAAGGAAAATGTTATCCAGCTGGTTCCCCCCCTCCCTTGAATGAAATTCAGTGTAGTTCCCAGCATCCAGCTAGCAATCTTCACTTCAGTATAACTCATCTGTATTTAGAAACCTGAGCCTGATTTACCATCAAGTTGCACTTGTTTTCAGGTGAGAAAACTTTGGTAAAGTCAGGTGTGAGGCGAGAAGCGCGATCCGTGACCACCTCCGTGCTGGGTCCCACTTTACCAATGGCTGAAAATGGCCACCATCGGTCCTGATAGTTCAAATCTCCTCAGGTTCCTTGCTGGATATTTAGATGAAGTCATATAACTTCTTGGAAAACGCAGCTTGTTGACAGGCCAAAGTGGATTTACAAACTTAAGAAAAAACAATTCACTTTCAAGAAACTTCCAAGTAATTCAGTGACCTTCCAAATCTAAAAAAAATTCTTGGGGACATGTATTCATAAGAATATTTTGTCCTGCTCTGTGTGCCCGTTGCCCTTTCTCCAGTTGTGTACAATTCCAAGAGGTAGGTCTATTTGTTTGCATTTAAATTGAATTAATGGGCAGCACGCCCAACTTTACCACCATGTTCACCAATCGGGAATCGGCGTGAATCAGACATGCTCAATAAAAGTCTGATTTGGGTGCTCCATCAGTGATGGTTAATGAGGAGGTAAGTGCAAAGTGTCTGACGGCTCTTTGCTACTCATGGGTGTCCTGTTGTTGTGGCCATTTTTGGTGGTGGCTCTGCGAGTGTGTGTGTGGGGTGGCGTGCTGTTGCTTTGCAGGGTCTCCGACATCTGACTTGCAGCGTAAACCTGGATCACAGCACTGACATTGGATCTTGTGGTGCTGCTGGGTCCTAGTGCATTCAGCTCATTTCCAGCTGAAGGATGTGCACAAAGCCCTTGCAAATAGCACTGCCACAACCTCTCAACTTTGCAGGGAACTGTGATTCTGGGGAGCATGTGGCCGAGGGAATTGGGGGGCTGTGATTGTGGGGAGCATGTGGCTGGGGGGGAATTGGGGGGGCTGTGATTGTGGGGAGTGTGTGGCTGGGGGAATTGGGGGGGGCTGTGATTGTGGGGAGCGTGTGGCTGGGGGAATCGGGGGGGCTGTGATTGTGGGGAGTGTGTGGCTGGGGGAATTGGGGGGGGCTGTGATTGTGGGGAGCGTGTGGCTGGGGGAATCGGGGGGGCTGTGATTGTGGGGAGCATGTGGCTGGGGGAATCGGGGGGCTGTGATTGTGGGGAGTGTGTGGCTGGGGGAGTCGGGGGGGGCTGTGATTGTGGGGAGTGTGTCGCTGGGGGAATTGGGGGGGCTGTGATTGTGGGGGACATGTGGCTGGGGGAATTGGGGGGGCTGTGATTGTGGGGAGCGTGTGGCTGGGGGAATTGGGGGGGCTGTGATTGTGGGGGACATGTGGCTGGGGGAATTGGGGGGCTGTGATTGTGGGGAGTGTGTGGCTGGGGGAATTGGGGGGGCTGTGATTGTGGGGAGTGTGTGGCTGGGGGAATTGGGGGGGTTGTGATTGTGGGGGACATGTGGCTGGGGAATTGGGGGGGCTGTGATTGTGGGGAGCGTGTGGCTGGGGGAATTGGGGGGGGCTGTGATTGTGGGGAGTATGTGGCTGGGGGAATTGGGGGGGCTGTGATTGTGGGGAGCATGTGGCTGGGGGAATTGGGGGGGGCTGTGATTGTGGGGAGCGTGTGGCTGGGGGAATTGGGGGGGGCTGTGATTGTGGGGAGTATGTGGCTGGGGGAATTGGGGGGGCTGTGATTGTGGGGAGCATGTGGCTGGGGGAATTGGGGGGGCTGTGATTGTGGGGAGTGTGTGGCTGGGGGAATTGGGGGGCTGTGATTGTGGGGAGCATGTGGCTGGGGGAATTGGGGGGGCTGTGATTGTGGGGAGTGTGTGGCTGGGGGAATTGGGGGGCTGTGATTGTGGGGAGCATGTGGCTGGGGGAATTGGGGGGCTGTGATTGTGGGGAGCATGTGGCTGGGGGAATTGGGGGGGCTGTGATTGTGGGGAGTGTGTGGCTGGGGGAATTGGGGGGCTGTGATTGTGGGGAGCATGTGGCTGGGGGAATTGGGGGGGCTGTGATTGTGGGGAGTATGTGGCTGGGGGAATCGGGGGGGCTGTGATTGTGGGGAGCATGTGGCTGGGGGAATTGGGGGGGCTGTGATTGTGGGGAGCATGTGGCTGGGGGAATTGGGGGGGCTGTGATTGTGGGGAGTGTGTGGCTGGGGGAATTGGGGGGGCTGTGATTGTGGGGAGTGTGTGGCTGGGGGAATTGGGGGGGCTGTGATTGTGGGGAGTGTGTGGCTGGGGAATTGGGGGCTGTGATTGTGGGGAGTGTGTGGCTGGGGGAATTGGGGGGGCTGTGATTGTGGGGAGTGTGTGGCTGGGGGAATTGGGGGGGCTGTGATTGTGGGGAGTGTGTGGCTGGGGGAATTGGGGGGGCTGTGATTGTGGGGAGTGTGTGGCTGGGGGAATTGGGGGGGGGCTGTGATTGTGGGGAGCGTGTGGCTGGGGGAATTGGGGGGGCTGTGATTGTGGGGAGTGTGTGGCTGGGGGAATTGGGGGGGCTGTGATTGTGGGGGACATGTGGCTGGGGAATTGGGGGGGCTGTGATTGTGGGGAGCGTGTGGCTGGGGGAATTGGGGGGGCTGTGATTGTGGGGAGCATGTGGCCGGGGGAATTGGGGGGGCTGTGATTGTGGGGAGCGTGTGGCTGGGGAATTGGGGGGGCTGTGATTGTGGGGAGTGTGTGGCTGGGGGAATTGGGGGGGGGCTGTGATTGTGGGGAGTGTGTGGCTGGGGGAATTGGGGGGGGGCTGTGATTGTGGGGAGCATGTGGCTGGGGGAATTGGGGGGGCTGTGATTGTGGGGAACATGTGGCTGGGGGAATTGGGGGGGGCTGTGATTGTGGGGAGTGTGTGGCTGGGGGAATTGGGGGGGCTGTGATTGTGGGGAGCATGTGGCCGGGGGAATTGGGGGGGCTGTGATTGTGGGGAGTGTGTGGCTGGGGGAATTGGGGGGGGGCTGTGATTGTGGGGAGTGTGTCGCTGGGGGAATTGGGGGGGGGCTGTGATTGTGGGGAGCGTGTGGCTGGGGGAATTGGGGGGGCTGTGATTGTGGGGAGCGTGTGGCTGGGGGAATTGGGGGGGCTGTGATTGTGGGGAGTGTGTGGCTGGGGGAATTGGGGGGGCTGTGATTGTGGGGAGTGTGTGGCTGGGGGAATTGGGGGGGCTGTGATTGTGGGGAGTGTGTGGCTGGGGGAATTGGGGGGGCTGTGATTGTGGGGAGTGTGTGGCTGGGGGAATTGGGGGGGGCTGTGATTGTGGGGAGCGTGTGGCTGGGGGAATTGGGGGGGCTGTGATTGTGGGGAGTGTGTGGCTGGGGGAATTGGGGGGGCTGTGATTGTGGGGGACATGTGGCTGGGGAATTGGGGGGGCTGTGATTGTGGGGAGCATGTGGCTGGGGGAATTGGGGGGGCTGTGATTGTGGGGAGTGTGTGGCTGGGGGAATTGGGGGGCTGTGATTGTGGGGAGTATGTGGCTGGGGGAATTGGGGGGGCTGTGATTGTGGGGAGTGTGTGGCTGGGGGAATTGGGGGGGCTGTGATTGTGGGGAGTGTGTGGCTGGGGAATTGGGGGGGCTGTGATTGTGGGGGACATGTGGCTGGGGAATTGGGGGGGCTGTGATTGTGGGGGACATGTGGCTGGGGGAATTGGGGGGGCTGTGATTGTGGGGAGTGTGTGGCTGGGGGAATTGGGGGGGCTGTGATTGTGGGGGACATGTGGCTGGGGAATTGGGGGGGCTGTGATTGTGGGGAGTGTGTGGCTGGGGGAATTGGGGGGGGCTGTGATTGTGGGGAGCGTGTGGCTGGGGGAATTGGGGGGGCTGTGATTGTGGGGAGTGTGTGGCTGGGGGAATTGGGGGGGCTGTGATTGTGGGGAGTGTGTGGCTGGGGGAATTGGGGGGCTGTGATTGTGGGGAGTGTGTGGCTGGGGGAATTGGGGGGGCTGTGATTGTGGGGAGCGTGTGGCTGGGGGAATTGGGGGGGCTGTGATTGTGGGGAGTGTGTGGCTGGGGGAATTGGGGGGGCTGTGATTGTGGGGGACATGTGGCTGGGGAATTGGGGGGGCTGTGATTGTGGGGAGCATGTGGCTGGGGGAATTGGGGGGGCTGTGATTGTGGGGAGCGTGTGGCTGGGGGAATTGGGGGGGCTGTGATTGTGGGGAGTGTGTGGCTGGGGGAATTGGGGGGGCTGTGATTGTGGGGAGTGTGTGGCTGGGGGAATTGGGGGACTGTGATTGTGGGGAGTGTGTGGCTGGGGGAATTGTGGGGGGGCTGTGATTGTGGGGACATGTGGCTGGGGGAATTGGGGGGGCTGTGATTGTGGGGAGCATTTGGCCGGGGGAATTGGGGGGGCTGTGATTGTGGGGAGCGTGTGGCTGGGGGAATTGGGGGGGGGCTGTGATTGTGGGGAGTGTGTGGCTGGGGGAATTGGGGGGGCTGTGATTGTGGGGAGCATGTGGCCGGGGGAATTGGGGGGGCTGTGATTGTGGGGAGTGTGTGGCTGGGGAATTGGGGGGGCTGTGATTGTGGGGAGTGTGTGGCTGGGGGAATTGGGGGGGGCTGTGATTGTGGGGAGTGTGTGGCTGGGGGAATTGGGGGGGGGCTGTGATTGTGGGGAGTGTGTCGCTGGGGGAATTGGGGGGGGGCTGTGATTGTGGGGAGCGTGTGGCTGGGGGAATTGGGGGGGGGCTGTGATTGTGGGGAGTGTGTCGCTGGGGGAATTGGGGGGGGGCTGTGATTGTGGGGAGCGTGTGGCTGGGGGAATTGGGGGGGGGCTGTGATTGTGGGGAGTGTGTCGCTGGGGGAATTGGGGGGGGGCTGTGATTGTGGGGAGTGTGTGGCTGGGGGGGAATTGGGGGGGCTGTGATTGTGGGGAGTATGTGGCTGGGGGAATTGGGGGGGCTGTGATTGTGGGGAGTGTGTGGCTGGGGGAATTGGGGGGGCTGTGATTGTGGGGGGGCTGTGATTGTGGGGAGTGTGTGGCTGGGGGAATTGGGGGGGCTGCGATTGTGGGGAGTGTGTGGCTGGGGGAATCGGGGGGGGGCTGTGATTGTGGGGAGTGTGTGGCTGGGGGAATTGGGGGGGGCTGTGATTGTGGGGAGTGTGTGGCTGGGGGAATTGGGGGGGCTGTGATTGTGGGGGGGGCTGTGATTGTGGGGAGTGTGTGGCTGGGGGAATCGGGGGGGGGCTGTGATTGTGGGGAGTGTGTGGCTGGGGGAATTGGGGGGGGCTGTGATTGTGGGGAGTGTGTGGCTGGGGGAATTGGGGGGGCTGTGATTGTGGGGAGCGTGTGGCTGGGGGAATTGGGGGGGGCTGTGATTGTGGGGAGTGTGTGGCTGGGGGAATTGGGGGGGCTGTGATTGTGGGGAGTGTGTGGCTGGGGGAATTGGGGGGGGCTGTGATTGTGGGGAGCATGTGGCTGGGGGAATTGGGGGGGCTGTGATTGTGGGGGGCTGTGATTGTGGGGAGTATGTGGCTGGGGGAATTGGGGGGCTGTGATTGTGGGGGGCTGTGATTGTGGGGAGTGTGTGGCTGGGGGAATTGGGGGGGCTGTGATTGTGGGGGGGCTGTGATTGTGGGAGTGTGTGGCTGGGGGAGTCGGGGGGGGCTGTGATTGTGGGGAGCATGTGGCTGGGGGAATTGGGGGGGGGGCTGTGATTGTGGGGAGCATGTGGCTGGGGGAATTGGGGGGGGGGCTGTGATTGTGGGGAGTGTGTGGCTGGGGGAATTGGGGGGGCTGTGATTGTGGGGAGCGTGTGGCTGGGGAATTGGGGGGGCTGTGATTGTGGGGAGCATGTGGCTGGGGGAATTGGGGGGGGGCTGTGATTGTGGGGAGCGTGTGGCTGGGGGAGTGTTTCAGATCCGACTTTTAGACCTGCTCTCCGGCACCCTCTTACATACTCTGCCTGAAAAGAAATCAGCGACTCCAAATCACGCTGCACGAGCCTGTGGGTGGGGCCTATCGCTCCTGAAATCCTGCTGCTTCGATCGGAGCCTCCAACTGCACATGCTCACAAAAAAAAGATAGAATGCTGCCCCCGCTACCACATTGTACCCAGGCCAGATAATGCCTCTCCCTGGCCTCGACTGATATTGCCCCACCGTCACAACATTACAGACCCCCTTATCCCCCACCCACCCACCACCCAGACCAATTGCAGCCCCCTTCCAACACTCTGCCATTTTCTGGTAAGTAAGAATCAAAGCAATGCATCTTGGACTGAAATCTTTTGACTTCTCTGCTTTTTTTTGTATTCATTTGTGGGACATGGGGTCACTGACTGACCAACATTTATTGCCCATCCCTAAATGCCTGAAGGCAGTTGAGAGTCAACCACATTGCTGTGGCTCTGGAATGACAAGTAGACCAGACCAGGTCAGGATGGCAGATTTCCTTCCCTAAAGGACATTAGTGAACCAGATGGGTTTTTCCAACAATTGACAATGGTTTCATAGTTATCAGTAGATTCTTCATTCCAGACATTGTTATTGAAATCAAATTCCACCAGCTGCTG